>NC_134237.1:119693145-120430645 GCF_965152275.1 Natator depressus | reverse complement strand
GTTTACAAAGCTGCATTAAACTACACTTTTAATTCTTTCAGGTGTTCAACCACACATAACTATGATCGTGACAGGAAGTGGGGTTATTGTGCTTCTGCATCCAAAGACCATGTAGGTAAGGCAAGTAATTAATAACATCAGCAACAAGCCTCTGAAAAGGACAATTGCCCCGCAATATCCAGTATTTTGTTATTAACTATTATTAGATGGTGATTTATTATCTATCCATCAAGTGTGCATGATGCTTTATAGACAAGTAAAAGGTGAAACCCTTGTTCCGGGGATCTCACAATCAAGGTTGGACATAACACAGGGAAGTGGAAGTAGGGGAAGGATGATATTTCCACAGAATAAGGAACTTACTAGGTTATTTCTTGTGCGGTATGCACGCTAGAGGCCAGATCTTCGGCTGGTGTAGCTACACTGATGTCTGTATAGCTACACTGATTTACAGCAACTGAGGATCTGGGCCTTTCTCTATTTTAAAAATATTAAAATATGAACTATTCATATAATAGTGTTGGGTTTAAACTTTTTTTCTGGAGTCTAGATCGGTGCTGGAAAGTGAAACCTGTCATTTGTCCATCACACTCGCGCACTCTGTTCCCATGTATGTTTTCAGTACCCCATGCTGTGAAATTAAAGCCTGAGCCCCATTCTTTGGTTAAATGTCAGTGCTATTCCTGTGCATAGGGAAAATCCTACTCGCTATAGGTGAGGCCCAACTTCATCTCATATTGCCAGGCATGCAAAACAGTATCTTTCTGGGGAAAGGATATGGATGAATCCTGGACTCACTCCCCCTATAATACATTCTGCATCAGTCACCAGCTCTAGGTCTGGAGGGATCAGCAGCATGTTTAGATGCCCTGTAGGAATATCCAAGTATGGAAGTGATGTGACTGCTAGACTGCCAAAAGGCTGTATAGAAAAAAACAGCCTGTCTCCCTTTGGGCTTTCACACTCTCACTCTCCAGGCTCAACATCTTCCCTGCCTCCCTTTCTTAGCTTCCCAAGATTTAGCAGATAGGCGGAAAGCAAGTCCTGCATGCAGCATTTGGGCACACAAAGAAGGCACACAAGTAGTCCTGGCAAATTACGGCCCTAAATGTAGTCATGCTGCAGGAGCACTGAATTCGTGAGGTTGTTAGCACTGCACTCTGAGCTTATGTAATGGAACTGTGTTTCATTTGGTAAGTTATGGAATTAAAACAATCTTTCTAATAATAGCAGTGGGCAAAGTAAACCATGTCAGGCAACCCTTTCATTGTAAACTAGCTGTGTTATTCCATGGGCATCTGGCACAGTAGGAGCCATTTCTGAAGGAAGGAATAGTGCCTGGTGCTCTGTTTTTACAGGAATCACCTTCTTTTAATTGATGTGCCCAGGACTAGCCTTCTGCACAAACAAGTGACCATTTGGGGGGTATCTTTCTATTTATGGTACTTGTATGGCCCCTGTTACAGTAGTATCTCATCCTTCATGTATTTATGGGGAACCGAGGCTCGGTGACTTACCCAAGGTCTTGGAGGAGTTTGTGGTGGAGCAGAGACTGGAAGCCACGTCTCCCTTGCCCTGGTGTTCTAGCCACTAGACCATCCTTCCTCCTCACTGAGTTACACTTGTAGGCTGTTCCTGTTCCCCTCCACCACATCATCAGATGATAAAACAGTTCTGGCTGTGTTTCTGACTTTTTTTGTTTTGTTTGTAATTTCTTTTAAACAGTTGCATTTTTTTTTAACAAATAAGGAAATATTTTCTTCCTCACGCTAAACACACAGATACTCTACTGTCAGCTACTACTTCCTCAATACTGCACAGAAAGAGAGTAGAGCTTCAAAAATAGATTGTCTTATGAAGGATTCATATGAAAAAAAAGATATTGAAGTGACTGCTTCAAAGAGGATGAGGAAATATCAGCGTTCATTGCAGAAGTAGCTGAAAACAATGAAAAGGGTCGTCAGCTGAACACAGGCAGGATTTTCCCACAGATTTTATATAGCAAAGAGTAATAGTACTGTATGCACGTCATTTTGATTGTCCGTATAAAATAGGAAGTAAAGGTCTGTAGTAAACTCTTTTAGATGTAAGCGATTTTGGACCCAGTTGGTTGCATTCTAATGTGTGGCTGGATCTTGTGAAATTGTCTGCACCATTAATAAATAGAGGGGCGTTATCAGATCAGAAACATGTACTAGCTAGTTAAACTCCTGGAGAAGAGCCATCTCAGTATGGTGAAAAGTGTCCTATCCAAATTGAAAGTAGTCCAGGAAGTTGGGTGATGTGGTCAGACTGCTGAGAGCAGGTGACTCACTACTTCAGCAGGGCTCTGGAGAAGCTGAACTCAAGATGGTTGTTAGCAGTTGTGAAAGGAGTCAAGTGAGGGTTTACTCACAAAGGAGGGATGATATCCTGGGATGGCTCTAGGCACAGACTGGATGGACAGCTGCTTGGGGCACCATGTTTACCAGGGATCCATAACTCTGGGAAGCATTCCAGGCAGGAAGAAACAATCTGGCCAGAATACTCCTGTGCTGTAGGAGCACATCCCTGATATGGAAGTTGCAGGAGTACCTGGGCTGTCCAAACGATAAATAGTGAAGCAGAGGGGAGAAGAGATGAGGATGCCAGGGGAAGACAGATGGGAAATGACCCAGGGATGGGAGAAGGGAATATAATGAGGGGTTCCAATGAAAGAGAGAAGGACAGAGCTAGGGGTTCTGATTTGCTGACTTAGGGGTGGTACCAAAAATGATTTGCCATGTGCTCCACTATACTGAGGGATATCCCAGGGAGAGAGCAGCAGATTGAAAATTACAGGAATATGTAGTGATGAAACACTATATAATACAGATATTTCATAACTATAAAATGGAAGAAGCAGCAGCATAGTCGTGTTTACATGCTTTTTTTGATGTTCTCCTTGGGTGTGACTACCAGTATATGTACACAGGCCTAGATACTGATCACAGTTACACCATTGTAAATCTGGAACTAATGCCTTGACTTCCGTGAAATTACTCCAGACTTACACCGATGCAGTGAATTTTAGGAACTGGCCTCAAGTGCTTTGCTTCAGTCTTTATGTGTGGGTATATTTTTACATGTTGGATTGTCTACTTGGCAGAATTGGCATGTTGGCAGCACAGCACCCTGCTCAAAGAACAGCTCAATGGTGTAATTCTGCATTGTCTTCATGGCAGAATTTGGCTAGGAAGCATTAGATAAAGAATTCAAATGTAGGACAAATATTGGGCCAGCCTCTCAGCTAGATCAGTTGGCCTCAGTGGTGAGACGCTGGTTTATACCACTTGATGAGTTAACTGAGTGTCTTTTGTTAACTAGTGTTATCCCATTAAAAAGTATTATGAACTTTATATGGTACTTTGTCATGTAAAAGGCAGCCTCCATCAATTGACTTCATGGGGACTGAGAGCAGTGGTGTCAGTTCAAATATTTCAGGGGTGAAGGGAATTCCAGTTCCTCTCCCAGGTCTCCTTTGGCCAGAGAGTCTGCCCTCCCTTTTACCACCATAGTTCATGAGCAGGTGCCCCCGGGAGCTGAGTTCTCAGCCTGACTCCCCGCCTGGCACTGTGGAGGGACAGACTCTCCATGCCCGGCGTCACAGCACCATTTGAGTGGTGTACCTCGTGTGCCAGATTGCAACGCCACTTGCTGAAATTTGGCTTGGCTGCCCCTTCCACTTGACAACACCCCTCCCACTTGACACCACTGACTGGGAAGTAGTGCTGACAGGTTTTTTTTCAGGTTTTTAAAAAATACTTTTGGAGAATAGGAAACTTTATGGTTTACTAGTTTGATGCAGTTTGTTTGTTCTGACTTAATTTGATCTGCTCCTTCTCTTCCTAGTAGGAAATTCAGCATCATCCCACTTACCTTAGTTTTAGAATGCACCAGAGTCTACTACCAGGAATGTATAATTTATATAATCTAAAGGAGAGACATAATCCCACTTAGTTATGTTGCTATGTAAAATACACAGGGCATTAATCCGGGCAAATGAGAGCTTCAGACTTTTTTTTTTATCACTAGTGTAAAGGAACAGCTCC
This sequence comes from Natator depressus, assembly GCF_965152275.1. NCBI lineage: Eukaryota > Metazoa > Chordata > Testudines > Cheloniidae > Natator > Natator depressus. The sequence continues at coordinate 120,426,575 of NC_134237.1, read as the reverse complement.
ATCTTGTGGACATTTGTCCCCTATCCTCACATGATACCTGCTGACTTGACTTGACTTATCAATATTGTGAATAATGATCATGTGTCAAATTTTGCTTCAGTTATATCATTATAAACCCATTTATTTCAGTGGTGGAGGAGAATTCAGCTCACTGAGTTGTATAGTTTTATAGATCAAGATAAATCTATTGTGCCATTTAAAAAGGAACAGCTGAATAAACATTGTTTTAGTGAGATCAAATGGTGATATTAAAGCCATAAGGCATCTGAACTCAAAGTGTTACTATTCTGCATAACTTGCCAATGTCTGACAAAACAAAGACTGAGCTGTCTGGCAGTTATTAACAATAATTTATTAATAGATTTCTCAGATTATTGTGCAAAGAGCCCATGCAAAAATGGAGGGACCTGTTCCGTTGCCTATGATCATAGTTCTTATCACTGCGCATGTCCTGAGGCATTCACAGGAAAAGACTGCGAAATTGGTAAGTGCCTTATTTAATGAGCAATGGATATTAGAGGTAGAGGACTTGTCCAAATTTCTTAGTGAAAAGGTAATATTGTTGTGATGTTAGAGAACACTAAGACATGAATGTTTGTGTAGGCTGGTTTCCAAGTGATTATGATAGACAAGCTGACTATCAACTGACAGGACAGCTGAAAATAGCTTAATTATACAGTTATAAATTCAAACCTGATCTGAACCACCATTAAAGTATTAGGCTAAGAGTCATACAATAAGACTCTTCCCCCCAACCCCCGCACTCAGATTTGGAGATTAGCATACATGCTTAGAAAAGAATAATTATATTATATGGTACTTAGGGTAGAGAGACATGACAACCAAAATAATTTTAGGTAAGGCACTATATCCCAGAGTATGTGCACATGTGCCCATTAAGGATCTTACCATGCTCTCAGTGATTTTACACCAGTGTAATTCCATTGACGTCACTTGAGTTATTCCAGATTTACACCAGGGTAAGTGGAAGTTATCAGACCATAAGGCTCTTATACTGTTACACCAGTTTTACAACAGTATGCAGTGCTGGTGCTAGGCATAAGCAGATTAAGCATTTGCTTAGGGCCCCGAGAAATTCAAGGGGGCTGGCCCCTTATTCACTTTTTTAGTATGTATTGTGGAGGTGGGGCAAAAATATTCCTGCTTAGGGCCCCAATGGGCTAGCACTGCCTTTGGCAAAATAACTCCACTGTGGTCAGGGTGTTGCTCCTGATTCTCCAGTATAAGAACAGAATAAGGTCTCATGAAAGCTCTCGTTTCTCTTTGTTGTTCAATGAAATTCTTTTCCTGCTGCTCGGGAGCCACTTAATGGGATATGTACAATGTGTATGGTACAGGCTGCGGCACCAGAGTAGCTGCCCCCATTACAGCCTTCATCTGTAAGAACCATTCTGCCAAACTAACAGCTATGAGGAATACATAAAACTGGGATGAATGTCATTGTATTTTACTCTGATTTTTCTTTCTCACTTTTTGTGAAATTAACTATGAGGGGGCTTGCCGAATGGTACCACTGTCTTGTTCACAGGAGCATATGACATTTTAAAAGCAGGAGAAGGCCATCTGGCCCAACTGGCCTCTATTTTTATTTCTAATTTATTCTACTAATATTCATAGCACTTAACACCATGGTGGCTAGGTGCTTCCATTACAAAGGTTAAAGCACAAATTGTTTGATTAGCATATAAGCCTGGATCTACAAAGGGACTTGGGCATTGCAACACTGAGTGTTGGGACGTGTAACTTTTAGACATCTAGAAAATCACTGGAACAACGTGATTCACAAAGCCTGAGTAGGTGTCTAGGCTCCTTATACAATGAATGGGGAGAGATGGGTGCCTAAGAATGAGATCCACAAAAGGCAGTATGTTAGCCAGGGACCTGCCAGAGCTAGCCAATGGGAGTTTCCAGTAAGAAGGGTGTGTCCTAAGACCCACCCCTCAAAGAATTAGACACCTAAGTGCAGGCTGCAGGGAGGTGCCTGTCCCTGCTTGCAATCCACATCTGGGACCCCCCTCTCCGGGAGTGAGGCAGATAAAGTGCCTAATCTGCTGCTTGCAAGCAGAGGCCATGCGTGGCGGGGCCATGCACCACATCCCCTTCCCCCCCCCCCCACGAGTTGTTGCTTGGCTTGTACTGAGCATGCTCACGTGGACAGAGCATGCTCAGTAACATTTGCTGAAGTTGCTGCCCTCACTCTGCCCCCCACAACTATCGGCAGGCACGGGTCATCTCTGCTTGCAAGGATGCATTAGGTGCCTGCCTCACTATACACAAAATAACTGGAGGAGGAGGGTAGAGCACTCACTTAGGATGCGTGAGACCCAGGTTCAATTCTGATGGGCAGAGTGGATTTGAACCTCTCCGGAGTGTGCCCTGTCTGCTGAACTATGGGATATTCTGATATGGGGCTCTCTCAAACTTTCCTGTTGAAGCTGTTCCACTGTGGGTAATTAATGGAAGAGTCACTGGGCCAAAGAGAGCATGTGAGAATGTCTCCATAGCCTGGTGGTTGGGACATCCACCTAGGAAATGGGAGATCCAGCATCCAGCCCCCCTGCTCCAATCACTCTTTAATTATTTATCCAAAATGAAACAGCTACAACAGGAGAGATTGAGGGAGACCCCTGTTAGAATGCCCAGAGCTCAGAGGTTAGCGTACTTTCCTGGGATGTGTGGAAGACCCCTGTTCAAATCCTCTGTCATCAGGCAGAGGTAGGGATTGAACGGAGGGTCTCCCACATCCCAGGCGAGTGGCCTAACCACTGGGCTAAAAGCTAAATGGTGGGCACCGATGGTGGCTCCTCTTCTCACCAGATTTTGAATGGGCCCCAGTCTGGTAGGTGTGATCAGAGCATACCTCCTGGATCAGACTCCACAGGCAAGAGAGGCAAGCAAACACCTATCTTCCTCTTATTTGTGAATCACATTTGAGGACAAGGTGGGAGATAAGTGTTCAGGTACTTAGAATGAGGCAGCAGTGTGCATGAACTGAGGCAGAAACGTAATTGTCCAGAGGACTTTTAAAGTAAAAATTGAGGTGGGCGAGTGAGTGTATGTGCCTACAGGGCTAGCTGGCAGCCAAGCAGGGGTTTTGTGGATCGCAGTGGTACCTAAAACTGGGATTTAAATCTTTGTGGATCTAGGCCATACTTTCAAATAACACGTGGCTAGTTAACAAGAAAAGGGATGATTAGGGCATAACAAATCATTTGGTATCATTCTTTGTAACAGACCTTAGAAATCTTTTTTTGTTTTATTTTAGGGAAGTGTTTTGATGACAGTCGCTATGAGTACTTTGACACTGGCGAAAGTTGGGCAAGAATCCATAAAGGAGTAGTGGAAGAATGCATGTGTGTTAACAGCCGAATTGAATGCCAAAACACACGCTACACAAGTATTACTCTGTGCTGTCATAGCATAAACATTATTTTGTTCTCAGTGTATATATCTGCATGTAGTGGGCTAAATACAAACAGTGATGCTAAAACCCTGCGCTACAGTATTCTACATAGGGACCGGGCTTTTGCAACACACACATCCAGAAAGAAAAAAATATTTTTCCTTCCACGTATGGATAATGGACCTGATTCAGCCCGTGAGCATGTGCTTAATTAAGTGCTTTCCTGAATAAGGATGGACTTAAGCATGTGTTTTATTTTAAGAACACACTTAAGTGCTTTCAGGAACAGGGATGTGATCCTAAAGTGGGGCCCATAAGAATAAACAATAGATTAAAGAATAATAATAATAAAATTACACCTTTATCCCAGAATCTCAAAGCAATTTACAAATATTAATTAAGCTTCACAAATTTATAATTAGGTAAATATTGCCACCCCCACTTTACAGGTGTGGAAACTGAGACACAGAAGTTAAGTGACTTTCCAAGCTCACATAGTAAGTCCATGGTAGAGTTGGGAATGTGCCCAGGAGCCAAAATCATTGCTGGCATAACTTTGACCATAGGAATCCTGATTGCCAGTCACGTGCTCTAACTACTTCACCAAGCTCCCTCCCTGTTTGTTTATTATAAAGTATTATACTGCTTTCTAAAAACTTTTGCAATAGTGGGGAGCATATTATGAGCAGTAGTAATAATAATTACTGTTATTTGTTAAGCAACGATATTTGCAACAGAGGGGAAGCTATATTGATGTTGACGGTAAAAGTAAACAGTGAGCCAGATCCTCAACTGATACAAATCAGCATAGCTCTGTTGTCTTCAATAGAATTATCTCAATTTATACTAGCTGAAGGTCTGCACCACTGTGAAAATAGTAAAAAAGGGAAAACCAATTCCAAAAGTATATATGGCAGAGAAGGAGATTCCTTAAGATGTTATCACCATGGTAAATATGATGAACATCTCTACCTTCTTCTTGCTTTCATCCTCTCATGATGATTCCAACAAGATATGATGTGAAATTTGTTTAAGTGGGTTGCATTTTCTTGTACTGCATGTAGAATTGAGAGATTCCAAGGCCAGAAGGGATCATTGTGATTAACTGACATCCTGTATAACACTGGCAATAAAACTTCCCTGAAAAAAAATCTTAGAGATTATCTTTTAGAAAACCAGCCAATCTTGATTTTAAAAATTGCTAGTGATGGAGAATCCGCGACCCTTGGTAAATTATTCCAATGGTTAATTGTCCTCACTGTTAAAAATATATGCCTTATTTCCAGTCTGATTTGTCTAGCTTCAACTTCCAGCCATTGGATGGTGTTTTACCTTTCTCTGCTAGAATGAAGAGCCCATTATCAAATATTTGTTCCTCTTGTAGATACTTACAGACTGTAATCAAGTCACCCCTTAAACTTCTCTTTGTTAAGCTAAATAGATTGAGATCTTTGAGTCTATCACTATAAGGCATGTTTTCTAATCCTTTAATCATTCTTGTGACCCTTTTCTGAACCCTCTCCAATTTATCAACAATTTATCCTTGCATTATGGACACTAATTGGATTTGATCTTCTATTTATGTTTGTAGGTTGCACCAGTAATCCCTGCCTCCATGACAGTGCCTGTAGAATGATTGTCTTCACTGGGAAAACTATTTGTGGTTGTAAAGAAAACTTTGTAGGAAAATATTGCAATATTGGTAAGTATAACAATGTGCCAGGGAGAACAAATGTTATTGATTGATCATCTGACTGATAACAGGTGTTTGTTACTTGCATCTTCTACTCAACATGTAGCAGAGTCTTCATCTGAAGAATCATGTAGCATAAGTAACTTCTCTCTGGCTAAGGCATTTACCATATTCCTCCAGAATAAAACCTGTTGCATTATTCCTCACCAAGGCCCCAATCCTGTAAACACACATCCTTAACTTTATGCACATGAATATTCTAATTAAATTATTTATGCACATAAAGTTAAGCATACGTTTGCAAGCATATGTTTGGGATTCAATGCATGTACGGTAGCATAAATTCTTTCACACAAAAGCATGTATCTTATATTGTTCCCACAGGAAGTAAAGAAATGTCTGTTTTAACAAGACCGCTGGTAGTTTCCCATATTTGTCAGTCATATATAGTTAATAGGAATAGACTCTAATAAAAGTGTATGCATTTCCTTTTAGTCATCGAGACCTGATTCTCTTTTCACTTATACCAGTTTTACACAAGTATAGCTCTACTGATACTCCTGATTTACAGTAATAAAACTGAGAGGAGAATCTGGCTCTTGGCATCTAGACATATAATTGCTTTGTCGCTTCTTGTTTGAACTTCAGAGGTGCATAGTTTTTGATGCAGCTTTCTTAGGGAGTTTTGAAGTTTGTTGCTGCATGGATTATATATATTTTTAAACTTTATCAGTGCACTAAATCTCTTCAAGTAAACTCAATGACTATCTTTCAAATACAGCAATTTTTGCATGCAAATTACAATAGGTCTTCAGCCATACCACACCAATCTTGTCATCTGATTGGCTAAGAGGGCTTGTTCACTGATCCAGGGTCTATTGTAGTCAATGGCAAGGGTCTGTAAGAGGGTAGCAGTCTCTGAGCATACCCCCTTGCTGTGTGGCATGCCATTGCAGTCCTCAGTCTCAGTTTCTCTCTGTTTTGGGAATAATTTATTCACTCCTAGAGTCTTTAAAACAGCATTCCCTCTCTCTTGGGATCTAATTTATTAAACATTGTCTGGTTCTTAAAAAGATCCTGCCTATGGCCCCACCTTAGGTTTGGGGCTCCAAGCTTCTCTATTTCAGGTTCCAGTTCTGGCTATAAACTCTCCCGTTAAATTCAGGGTTTTCACAGCCCTCCTTCTGGGGACTGTGGCCTGACTGAGTTCTTTCTCTCAGCAAGCTCTCCTTCACTGGACTTGGAGCCTCCTTTTTTGTTCACCCAAATAATCATCTGACTAGTCCTTTGACCCTTCCCAGGTAGAACTAATAACCCCAATGAACAATGCTCTTGGTCCCAGGCCTTTAAAGAAACAATAGCCTGGATTTTCCTACTCTTTCTCCCTGCTAGGGACTACTCCTTGGGACCATCTTCCTCTCAGCCAATGTCTTTTTTTTTTATTATTCCTTCACCTTTTATTTTTCTTCCCCCTTTCCAGGTATCTGGGGAGCTGGCCTCTCAGACTGTCTCCTCCAGACTTAAAGCCCTTTTTTCTCCCCCCCCCACACTGAGCCACAACCTGGACCCCCCCTGCAGAGTTCCATTACCTTTGCACCCAGAACCCCCACAACAAGCCCCAGTACATCCAGATGCCCCCCTCACACAGATCCCACACAGAACTCTCTCAGCCTACACCTGGATCCCCCCACACTGAACCCCTCCATACTTCGATCTTGCTGAGCCTGCCCACCTATACCTGGTGCACCTGGCACGAAAGGGCAGGGCAGGCCCTGTCCTTGTGCTGTGTCAGGGTTGGGTGCAGCCTCATCGCTGAGTCCGCGTCCCAGGGGCGGGGAGCTGCACAGTGATCTTCCACCTCTGTGCAACCTGTGGCCTGTGCTTCCCAATGCCATGCTGGAGCCTCCACATTTATTTGACAAATAAAATTTGCAGAATTTTGCAGAATTTTAAATATTGTGCGCAGAATTTCCTCAGGAGTAAGTGGTGTAGGAGTGGGTTTTTTTCCCCCACCCCAGCTTTTCTGTTTCTCCTTGGGGTTCGGGGCATGCCTTGATCCCAAGGCTTTAAACCTTGTGGAACCTGCCGCAAGCCAGTGCCAATGGGGAACCCCCACGACTCTTGTCTCAAGTGTCTGAGAGAGGCACACCGAACGGAACGGTGCAAGATCTTCAAGGGGTTCCGTCCCAGGATGAAGAAGGAGCGGGACTTTCATCTCAAATAGCTCCTGATGGAGGTGGCTCTTCATCCTCAACCAGCCTCCGACCAGTGGGATCCAGTGCCGCGCTCCTCCGTGTGGAGTGCTCCGGCTTCCATGCGCGAGGCGGGGCCAAGGAAGGACTCTGGGCATAGAGACGGAGGCAACGCGGCACCGTTCCCACTCCCCGGTGCCACAGAAACGGCACAGGAAGATTGACAGGGACGCTTGCCCCACACTGAGAGCTTCCATCTCGGACAGTGCCACTGAACTGCATCCTAGAGAGAAGCCCCCGGTGCCGGCAGCCCAGGAGGCAGCACTGTTCACTTCGGCCCAGCATGCAGCACTGTCTAGAGGCAAGCCCGCAATGCTGATTCAGAGATCGCCTTGACAGTCCCTGACTCCATCACGGCACTGTTCCCCATCGCGGCATCGATCCCGGTTTTGGCATCGCTCGTCATGGCACCGCTCTACATCATGGTACTGCTCTACATTGCAGTACACTCCGCTTCACGGCACCACTCCCCAGCCTCACAGCACCGATTCCCGGTGCAGCTCTGATCTGCACCGTCCTGACCTTCGCGTTCCAGGTTCTTGTCATTGGACTTGGAGGCAGAGTCTCATTACCCTCACTGTAGCCGACACAGGTCACAGCGCCACCGGCTGGAAGTTGGTGTGGGCAACGGCCCTTCTGGACCCCGTGGGCCTACCACCAAGCCCAGGGCACTCACTCTAGGGGCTCTCACTTGGTGGTGAGAGCATTGGAGAGTCATCCCACTCCTCGCGGCACTGAGATGACACCGGTGCGAGTTGCACAGCTGCCCCTGGATCCTGTCCCCACCACCAGCACCATCCCTGCGGTGGTCAGTGTGGAGCCTGAAGCCATGCAGGATGCTCCCAGGGACCCAGAGGGACAAGAGGACCCTGTGCTTGCACTGGTATCGGTGTCGGCGGCATCCTCCCCGGACGAGGTGGTTGCAGGGACCTCCTCCTCCGGACCGCCCCCAGTAGACAGTCAGGCACATCAGGACCTGCTGTGCAGGGTGGTGTGCAACATGGGGCTGCAGGCTGAGGAGGTGGTCGAGCCGGAGGACCCAATGGTAAACATCCTGGCTCCGGAAGGGCCATCGAGGGCAGCATTGCCCCTCATTAAAACTATTCAGGCCACCACCAAGACCCTGTGGCAGACCCCCGCCTCCATTCCTCCAAGAGCGAAGGGAATCGAGAGGAAGTACTTCATCCCCTCTAAGGGGTATGAGTACCTCTACACGCACCCGCAGCCCTGTTCATTGGTGGTGGCTGCGGTGAATAAGCGTGAGAGACAGAGGCAGCAGTGTCTGACTCCCAAGTCTAAGGACTCTAAAAAGTTGGACCTTTTTGGCCAGAAGGTATACTCGACTGGAGGGTTCCAGCTCAGGATTGCCAACCAACAGGCAATCCTGAGTAGATATAACTTTAATTCCTGGAACTCTATGTTTAAGTTCAAGGAGCTAATGCCCATGGAGTCCACGGAAGAGTTTGGGGCAATTGTCAACGAGGGCAAGACAGTGGCATGGACCTCTTTACAGGCCTCACTGGATGCTGCAGACTCGGCTGAGTGTACCTTGTCCTCAGGAATTGTCATGAGGTGAAGCTCATGGCTCCAGGCCTCTGTGCTTCCCCCAGAGGTGCAACAGACCTTACAGGACCTGCCGTTTGATGGTGCAGGCTTATTTGCGGAGCAAATTGACTCCAGGCTTAAGGATTCATGGGCCACGCTCAAGTCGCTGAGGGTTCACACCCCAGCCACTCAGCGCAAAGATTTTAAGTCGCAGCCCGTGCAGTGTTTTTACCCTCCCTGACCTAGGCAGGACTTCTCTAGGAAGCGTGGCAGGAACGGTGGGCGCAAGCCTTCCCAGCCCCTGCCTAGCCAAGGCCAGGGCCAGGCACGCCCTTCATCATAAGCAGGCCTTTTGAAGGTGCATCCGGGGATGATGCACCAGCCTACAGACTGGATCCTTATCCCTGTTTCCTGAACCGTCTGTCCCACTTCTACTGTGCTTGGTCACAAATAACATCAGACTGCTGGGTCCTTTGCCCAGTAGAAGTGGGATATTCTCTCCCATTCTGCTCCTCCCCTCCCTCCCATCCCCCTTCCCCGTCCCTCTTCAGGGACCCTTCTCACGAGCATGTCTTCATGCAGGAGGTCCACACGCTTCTCACCACAGGGGCAGTGGAGGAGGTTCATCAGGAGCTAAGGAGCAGGGGATTCTACTCCCTTTATTTCCTAATCCCCAAAGCCAAAGGGGATCCCAGACCCATCCTCGACCTGCGAGGCCTCAATCCCTTCATGAAAAAGCTGAAGTTTCGCATGGCTCCCTGAACATGATTATCCCTTTTCTGGATCCGGGAGACTGGTACACCACCCTGTACCTCAAGGATGCATACTTCCATATCTTGATATGGCCTGCCCACAGACTTTTCCTTAGGTTTGTGGTCTGTCACAAGCATTACAAATTTATGGTCCTTCCCTTAAGTCTGTTCATGGTTCCTTGAGTGTTCACCCAAGTGCATGTCAGTTGTGGCCACCTTCCTACGTCGGAGGCAGGTGCAGGTATACCCTTACCTCAGTGACTGGCTGTTCAGAGGACAGTCCAGGGACCAAGTGGAAGCACAGGTCCACTTTGTGAGATCCACCTTTGACAGGTTGGGTCTCCTCCTCAACGAGAATAAGTCAACTGTGTCACCAACTCAAAGGATAGAGTTTATCATGGCAGTGTTGGACTTGTGCCAGGCCAGGGCGTTCCTGCCAGAGGCTCGTTTCCAAGCAATGATGGACATCATACAAGGCCTCGGATGGTACCCTACCACCAGAGCAAGGGATTGTCTGAGGCTACTCAGCCACATGGCAGCATTCACTTACGTGGTACAGCACGCCAGGCTGCAGCTCAGACCTCTCCAAGCTTGGCTAGAGTTGGCCTACCGTCTGGGGTGTGACAACCTGGACGCAGTGCTCACCGTTCCAGTTCAGGTCCTAGAGTCCCTCTGCTGGTGGCTCAACCCGCAGGAGGTGTGCGAGGGAGTCCCCTTCCACAGACTCCAGCACTCTCTGCCTCTGGTAATGGACGTGTCAGTGCTGGGATGGGGTGTTCACCGAGGAGGCCTTCAAACGCAGGGCCTCTGGTCTCAAGATGGGCTCTCACTCCACATCAACATCAAGAAGTTGAGGGCAGTCTGATGAGCATGCCAAACCTTCCAAGCTCATCTTCAAGGGAAGTGTGTGAGAGTCACGATGAACAACACAACTGTGATGTTTTACATAAATAAGCAGAGTGGAGCCCGTTCCTCTCCCCTGTGTCGGGAAGTCCCCAAGCTGTGGGAGTTCTGCATAGCCCACTCCATTCATCTGGAAGTGTCCTACCACCCAGGTTCCCAGAAAGAGTTGGCAGATTACCTCAGCAGATGCTTCCACAACCACGAGTGGTCCTTCCGCCCAGACGTGATACACAGTTTTCTCCAGGGGTGGGGAGGTCCTCAGATTGACTTATTTACAATATGAGGCAACAGGAAGTGCCTGCAATTCTGCTCCTTCTGGAATCACAGTCCGGGCTCTCTTGCGGATGCATTTCTCCTCCCCTGGATGGAACATCTGCTGTACGTGTTCCCACTATTCCCACTCATGCACAAGATCCTGCTCAAGATCTGCAGAGACAAGGCGGTGGTCATACTGGTGGCATCGGTGTGGCCTCACCAACACTGGTACACCATGCTACTGGAGCTGTTGGTGGTCGCCCTGATCGCTTTGCCCTTGGTCCCAGACCCGATTACCCAGGACCACAGTCACCTTCACCATCCCGACCTCCAGTCCCTTCACCTCACGGCTTGGAAGCTTCATGGCTAAACCCCATGGAACTCATGTGCTCCAAGCTGGTTAGGGAGGTCCTGCTTGGTAGCAGGAAACCCTCCACCAGAGCCACCTACCTGGCCAAGTGGAAAGGGTTCGCAATCTGGTGTGCTCAGAGCCACACCCCCCAGTGCAGGCGCCCATACCGCTTATCCTGGGATACCTACTGCACTTGAATCAGCAGGGTCTGGCAGCATCATCCATCAAGGTGCATTTGGCAGCTATCTCTGCCTTCCACCCGGGAATGGCTGGACGTTCCGTCTTCGCCACCCCCGTGATTGGCCGTTTCCTTAAGGGTCTGGAAAGGCTGTACCCACAGGTTAGACAACCAATCCCAGAGTGAGATCTCAACCTGGTCCTTTCCAGACTAATGGGGCCCTGTTTGAACCACTGGCGACTTGCTTGCTCATCTACTTGTCATGGAAGGTGGCCTTCCTAGTCGCCATTACTTCAGCGAGGAGGGTTTCGGAGCAAAAAGCCCTCACCTCTGACCCTCCCTACAGGGTTTTCTTTAGGGACAAGGTCCAACTTAGGCCTCACCCTGCCCTCCTTCCAAAGGTTGTGTCCCAATTCCACTCTAACCAGGACATTTTTCTACGTGTCTTTTACTCTAAGCCTCATGCGAGTAGCCAAGAACAGAGGCTTCACTCACTGGACTTTCGCCAAGTGCTGGTCTTTTACATTGAATGCACTAAGCCATTCTGTAAATCAAACCAGCTTTTTGTGGTGGTAGCAGACCAGATGAAAGGACTCCCGGTCTTGTCGCAAAGGATTTCGTCATGGATACCTGGACGTGCTACGAGCTAGCCAAAGTTCCAGCTCTGGCACTAACTGCGCATTCCACAAGGTTGCAGGCCTCTTCGGCAGCATTCCTGGCCCAGGTCCCAGTATAAAAATCTGCAGGGCGGCAATGTGGTCCTCAGTTCACACTTTTACCTCTCATTACGCCATTACCCAGCATGCTCGAGACAATGCAGCATTCGGCGATTCCATAACTCTGACCCCACTCCGGGGTTGGGCTTGGCAGTCACCTACCTGGAATCGACATGAACAAGCACTCGTAACTGTTCTTCGAGATGTGTTGCTCATGTCTATTCCAGACCCACCTGTCTTCCTCTCTGTCGGAGTAGCTGGTAAGAAGGCAGTGAGGATTGCGCCAGATCAGCAGGGTCATATATTCACCGCCATGGAGGCGCCACTCCAGGCGGCTCAACAGCTGACCCAACAGGTTCTGCTAAAGGAAAAACTTTCAAACGACTGTGCATGCGGCACGCACACACCTAACTGGCATGGACGTGAGCAACACATCTCGAAGAACAACAGTTACGAGAAATTGACAGGTTTCAGAGTAGCAGCCATGTTAGTCTGTATTCGCAAAAAGAAAAGGAGTACTTGTGGCACCTTGGAGACTAACCAATTTATTTGAGCATAAGCTTTCGTGAGCTGTATAAATTGGTTAGTCTCTAAGGTGCCACAAGTACTCCTTTTCTAGTTACGAGAAAGTGAGTAACCGTTTTTTCCTGGCAACATCCTGAAGGAAAGTAAGAGTGATATTTTATGGCTGTCGCGTGTGAGAAGTACAACAAGCAGGGGAAGATTAAAGCAGGATCTTCAGGATTTAGTCATTGGTTTTGAGGGGTCCTGCAGTGAGAGAAGTGTGTAGTGTAGCTTCTAGAAATGGCTTTGGTAGGCTGCATCACTTAGAAGGAAGATGAAAAACTCAGGAGTTGAGGGGTCGGTGGAAGTTCAACTAGGGAAGATAGGAGGCAAGCGCCTGAGTACTGTGATTGGGAATCAGCTCTCTCTCTGACCCTCCAATATTAACTTTGCGGGAGGGGAAGGCTTATCAGGGGCTATGTGGTATCAGTGGCTAGTCCTGTTAAACTGTATCACTGTGAGCCATTCGCATTATCAAGGAATGCAATGAAAAAGTTTAGAAAAACATTAAAAAAACGTGCAAAAGGGGAAAGTCCTCCAGGGTTCTTAGCTGACATCAACCCCAAAGGGTCATCTCCCAGCCCTTCCTCCACTCAGGTCAGTTGGTGCTGGCTGGCCAAGGAAATGGGAACATGCAACATGGTTCTGACTGGGGCAGTATACTCCACTTGCATTTATTGGAGCTCTGGGAGTGACTACACAATCCCTCACAGAGTTCCTTCAGAGGCAGTGTGACTCCATAACTCTCTGATTGCAAAATGGAGTCCTAACAGGAACAGTGTTAAGGTTCCCTTTTAGTTGGCAACTTCCAACACTCAAAGCTGAAATGTGACTTCATAAATGTGCATGCAGTATGGCCTTTATTATACGACCCAAGATTACTGTAGTATTGCTATACTACTGGTGTGTGTCTGACTTGTTTAGAGCAAGAAATAAACAGGCGTTGATTGCTTACTTGAAAATAATAAAACAAACACTTGGCCTGCTAAACAAATGACTTTAGCTGCCTGTGAGCCATCTGCATGCGGATACATAAAACCCACACACAAAATGTGAAAGGAGAGATCCAGCTTATCTGTCAGGGCTGTGAAAACATATTTAAAAATGAAAAGCTCTTTGCCAGGATTTATACAGACTAAACTAATGATAATAACCTACCAACGCTACAGGAATATACCATACAATAACAACACAATCATGATTAAGGCATTTTGGTGTTTGTGATCCCAGATAACCTGGAACTCAGTTTTAAAAAAGAGTTTAGATTTTTTTTCTCTTTTCCCCATTCCCTTCTCGTGTACCACTATAGCGCAGGGTTTGAGGTTGTTTGAATGCCCAGAGCAGTTCAAATCAGCCAGTGTACAGTCCAGGTTCCCTTGACCTTCTCTCCTCCAAATTCCCTGAACCTTGTGTTCCTTCCTACACCTCTCTGCCCCCCAAATCTCCAACCTCTGCCGTACTTCACATTCCCCTGCATATACCTGCCAGTTTCTCCCTCTCTTTGCTCTCCCTGACTACACAAATACATACTGCAGTTTCCCCCCTGCCTTTTGCATCCCATGTTTCCCTACACACACCCTCTCTGTTGAGTAGATCTGGTGCAACATGTAGCATTTGAAAATAAATATTTAAGATTAATGATAATTTTTGCCATTAATTTTCCTAACTGAAAGTTTGTCTGTCAGTAAAAGCTTGTGGATAAAAATCTTCAGAGAAACTCCTGAAAAATTACCAGTTTTCAAAATGGCTTCTATTTCCCATTGTTTTCAGTTGACTTGAGGCCATAACTGCCCTCAGGTGAGGCCCTCTTTCAAATGGCCACTGACTCCAACTGTTTTCAGTGAGAGTGAACCCAACAGCCATCTTTGTTAAGAACAGACCTACTGAGAACTGTTGGAGGTAGGTTGCTGTTTTGAGAAGGGCTTCTAACCGCTGGCAAGTTACAACCTCAGCCCCACTGAGATGGATGAGAGATGGTAGCCACTTTGAAAGAGAGAAGTTCTATGTGGAATTCTTTGCCACAGAACATAATTTGGCAGCCTTGCTAAAGAAGACACTTTCAGTTATGAAGAATAAAGAAAAAATGCCCATCATTTAAAAAAAAACAACCACCTTCAAATGTAGCATAAGATTTCAGTGAGTTTAACTATAAGAGAAGTTTGAAGCACCCGTGCTGATCCATAATTAAGATAATTCAAGAAAAAGAAACAGTCTGAGACTGGGTGCTGAAATTCTTAAAGGACCCTTTTGCAATTAATTTTAACTAATAAAATAATTACCCAATTTACTTGAAAATTCTCAGAAAAATCATTCTTATTCAGCGTGTGAGTGCTGTAATTTTGGAGAGGATACACTGTTTTCATATATGACAAAACTGTGAATCCCTGTTTTTGGTGCAAAACTCATCCTTAGCTATGGAATCAGGGAATCATGAGCAGGGATTCCTCATATAATTTGTGTTAGAGATGTGCAGAAAGGGCCCAGACTTAGCTTCTATGTCTTTCAGCTCCTCTCCCCGCCATTTTCATCTGTTCCTCCTTTTCCATTGTAAGCTCTTTGAGGCAGGGACTGTGCGTTCCTGGATGTCTGTACAGCAACTAGCATATTATGGGTGATACTGTTATATAGATAACAAATTATTATGATGATAAGCAGCAAGAAAACCACCCCTGCTGTGTCTGGATACTGTAGCTCAGTAGGTATTTAAATGAAAAGCAAAAAAAGCTATTCTGTATTCTCTGAACACAACTGACCTTACTGAAAACTACAGCTTCTCATAAACCCAAACCTCTCTGGATTTCATATGGCTGGATGTGCCTTTCCAAGCAGAACACAACCCAGGTCCTTTCAGAGTTTATCGCTGTCCATGGCAGCTCCTAGGCTGGTCACAAGCTGGACCAAGTTAAGAAGCTGAACTTTACTTTTAAAAAAATTCTTATACTTTTATGGTTGTGAAGAAATTCTTCTAAATATGAGCCGAGTGCAAACCAATAGGTGAACTGACTGGCCAGGGGACTGCTGAGCTAATAGGTGTGAGTGAATTGAGCGAGCAGGCCAGGGCGGCGGCGGGGGAGGGGGGGAATTATTTAATATACAGGAAGGTGTGTGTGAATTGATTTAATGTAGAGGAGGATGCAGATGAACTGATTTAGTAGGCGGTGTGAATAGACTGACTAGGTGGGAGGAGAAGAGTCAATAGATTTAGTATGTGGGTGTGTGTGAATTGACTTAATAGGCAAGAGAATTGGAGCAAATTGATTTAGAGCCAGATTTTTAAAAGTATTTAGGTGCTGAAAGAAGCAGATAGGCACCTAGTGAGATTTTCAAAAGTGCCTAAGAGTAGCTTTTCAAATTGTATTAGATACCTAACTGCTTCTTTAGGCACCTCAACACCTTTGAAAATCTGGACCTTAGTGACTGGGAGTGAATTGATTGAATTAGTGAGAGGCTAGTGATGAACCGACTGGGTAAGCTGGATCCTAGAATTTGCAAATGTGGTCTTTACGTAGGCATCCTTTTGTTAACAAAACATAGCACTATTGAGATCCTGTTCATTCCTGCCCAAAACTTCGTATCTCTTTATCCTTTCTAATAACAAACTCTTTGTTCAAGAGCTTTTGTTTGTTTTGTTTGTTTGTTTGTTTGTTATGAAATATAAATACCTACATGGAGTTAGATCATACATGGCCATCAGTGTGAATTATTATTGCTGTGCTGAAATTGTAGTCTAAAATGTCACTAGAAAAATCAAATGAAAGATAAACTAGTCCCCGCTGTTAACTATGGAATGTATTCAGTTTATTTTGTCAGGCCCTAATGAACTCCTGGTGGAATTTATAGAACTTTGGATTTAAATTGTATATAAAAGGATTCCGTTTACACAATAGGTAGATTTATGACTTTTTTTTGGTAAACACTAATCTCCTGAATCCTAGCTCAGTTGAGCTTTTAAATATTTGCAAGTCAAAAGTGATAAGGTATTTTTTATTACAGTAGAAACATATTAAACAGTAAATCTACTTGCAGTGACTACAGCATGCATTCTTTAAGCAAATGTTCAACTAAGAATTCCTTTGTTATAAATTACTTCATTCCATGATCAGATCCATTCCTGTTTTACATATCAACCTTCTACTAGATTTAATTCATTTCAAGAGGCTGCCAATTTTGTGCATAGCTTTTGGCCCACAACAAATTGTTTTTGTGTTTTTCATAATCAGACTATGCTTTCACTGTGAATTTGTTCCAGTGATAAGCTCAGTCAGACTGTTGTGCTCTTGGCAGTCGTATTGCCATTTACCAGTGGAAAGGAGCACATTGTATGAACCATTTTTTTCTTCATAAATGGGCTAATTCGATTGTTTTTGTTTGTATAGAATCATGTGACCAAGCAGAGAGCTGTATGGTAAATAAATTACAGACTCACAGAAGTGGAAAGAATTATTTTCTATAGTGGTTTTCATGCAAAATTTTAAAAACATTTTATAAACATTGATTTGTGAACCATCACAACTCCCCAGTAAGAGTTATCCAGCCTTATTTTACAGAGGGGGAAGCGAACACCCAGCAATATTAAGTAGCTTGCCCAAGGTCAGATAGGAAACCAGTAGCAGCACCAGGAACAGAGCTTCGTACTCCTGACTCTCAGACCTGTGCTGTACCTGCTAGTATTAGTAGGCCCTCACAAGGGTTCAAACACACACACAAGTGGGTGGGGGGCAGAGGTGAAAGTAAGCCAGTAAGCCCTGGTACGGCGTACCGGCAAGAGACGGTGCGCTGTTCCGGGACCGGCTTTCCCAGATGTCAATTTAAAACCCTGGGGTAGCGTGGCGGGGCTCTGGCAGGGATTTAAAGGGCCCCAGAACTCCAGCCGCCGCTACCGCCCCGGGCCTTTAAATCCCCGCCAGAGCCCTGCTGCCGAAGCCCTGGGGTAGCGGCGGTGGGGCTCCAACGGCGATTTAAAGGGCCGGGGTGGTAGCGGTGGCTGGAGCCCCGGGGCCCTTTAAATGCCCGCCGGAGCCCTGCTGGCGCTACCCCAGGGCTCGGGCAGCAGGGCTCAGGTGGGGATTTAAAGGGCTCGGGGCTCCAGCAGCTGCTACCACAGTGGAGCCCCAGGCCCTTTAAAGCTCTGCCAGAGCCCAGAACCCTGGGGTAGCAGTGGCAGCTGGGAGCCCCCAGGGCTCCTCAGTGATTTAAAGGGCCTGGGGCTCCGCTGCGGTAGCGGCAGCTGGAGCCCTCAGCCCTTTAAATCGCCCCCGAGCCCTGGGGCTCCCAGCCGCCTCTGCAGCTGGTAGCTCAGGGGTGATTTACAGTGCCCGGGGCTCCCAGCCGCCACTACCGCAGCTGGAGCCCCGGGCCCTTTAAAGGGCCTGGGGATTTAAGGCCCTGGCTCTTCTGGTTAAGGCCACGCCCACTGCTCAGGACTCCGGTGTACCGGTAAGTCCTTTAATTTACTTTCACCCCTCGTGGGGGGAAGGAAATCCATCCATGATGGGGATGGGAGACATGCAGGCAAGGTGCAAGAACTCCAGGTGGGTCAGGCAATATCTATAGGAGACGATATTACTGAAACAAAGAAAGCTGGTATATCCTACATCTCACAGGCCTGTCAGGACTGCAGTGCACTGGAAGCAAAACTTAAAGAGGAAAAATACACCTTTTACAAGCAGAATTATGCATAATATGCACATTTGAAACTAGCAGAAAGCACAGGAAGTGATGAGACTGGAGGACACTACGACAAAGCAGAATAAAGACACAAGCTGCTGCAGACTCCAAATAAAGTGTCTGAAAAAGATTCAAGAAGGCACAAGAACAAGTTGATGGATTTCAAAAAATGAGGTTTAAAAATCTGTTCAAACATGCAGCTCCTGAGAGTGCTAGTGAAGGTGTGGTGGCAAATGGAGACACAAAATGAAACTGTTTGAGGGACTCCCAATGTTCATTGACACTAGAAATACAAAGAGACAGAACCTTCCATTCCCAGTTCTTCAGAAACTCAACAGAGAAAAATAAAAAGTACTTTAAGGAGGAAAAGTTGCACAAAACCACAAAAAATCTGGGAAAAACAACTCCAAATTGGAGCAATTCTTTAGGAACTGTGGAAAAGCAGACTGCCTTAGCACCATGAAAATGGGGACAAAGGAACCTTTTCAACCTGACCATAGTTAGAAGACAACCAGTGAAGAAGAGCTGCAAGCAAGACTGTTTTAGTGCCGGTGATTTTTATGAGAACTGTTAGGTCAGAATTGAAGAAGCTAATGTTCCTTAGGCCTTGGTGTGTTTTTAAAACATTGGCGAGGAATACAATGATGTGTCTTTTTAAGGGCTTCCGTATTGTGATCTGCAAACCGCAGCACTGTTTGTCTCGTGAGTGAGTTGCTGGAGTGTGGAGCAGATGGTGGATGTCTGCTAATAAAATAGCTTAACTGTGTTTGTGTGGATTTACCTCCACAGGACATTACAGAATGAATAACCTAGACCTCTTTCCACAATAAGCATTTAAAAAAATACTCAGAGATATTGCTATTCAACTCACCCAGTGAGTTTTGATGTTGTCAAAGACTTTGTATGGAGATTGGATTGTGGACAAAAGGAGTCCACACTAGGTAGACTGATGGATAGATGTGACTGAATATGGTGTTTTCTTGTTTTTTTAAAGAATAGAACACAAGCGAAAATTTAGAAAACTATCTAAACAGCCAAAGACATCCAGTTGTATTTTTTCTGCAGCTGTAGCATTGAGTTACAGATATGCAACAATGTATGTACATTAGGTTTCAATCCTGTGAGGTGCTGAAAACCACCTATAAACGACTTGAGTGAGAATTGAGGGCTCTTGGTGTTTAGAACCTTGCAGAATCTGGCCCTGATACTGTGTTAATAGATGGGCCCCTCTCCTCTTTCATTCTTAAAAAAGTTCACATCTCTAAATCATTTCTGAATGTAATAAATACAGTACCAATAAAACTTGCACCTGGCACTTCCCTGGCCAAATGTAACAGGAGATTGTTAACATAAAGCACAGTGGGTTTTTTTGCATGAACCTGCCTGTTTCAGTCAAACAGAGATGATATTTCATTATCCTGTAGTCTTGATCAGCAAATTACCTTAAAAAGAGCATACACTTCTTATCGTTATTATTTAAAACTTAGGTAATTTATTTCAAATAAGTTTTATTAACAATTATTGGGATGAGAAGAATTTGAGTAGAAATGGGCCTGATCCAAAAGGCCATATCAGAACATCACAGAGGTGTTTGGAATCCAAATGCAGCTACAGATCCAATTTTGCAAATGGCCCAGCAGGTCTTGAATCCAGGCCTGCAGAGGAGCCAGGTAGCAGACCGCTCCATGCTGTCCCCAGCAGCAGTTATAATGAGTTTGCGCTCAACTACTCACAACCCACTGCAGACACAGACCACCGGAAGTCCTGCCTCAAGGGGTCTGACAGGCAGCAGACTCCTGACTCCTGATTGGCTTCCTGACCTATATAAACCCAAGGGGCATTCCAGAAAATATCCAGGCAGCGGTACGGATCTCCTGTAGCTGGATGATCATTCTTGCTCCCTGTTCTTGAACTTCTGGCTTTGATCTTGCCTTGATTTGGACCTTGCCTCCTGACCTGGACCCTGAAACCTAACTCAGACTCTGATCTTTGGTATTGACTCTGGCCTGGAATTTGACTATGAATGTCTCTGATCCTCTCAGCCTCAGGTTAGATCCTGCTCTGACCCTTGGTTCTGGCTGCCGTTGTCAGAATCCTGACAGTTTTCCTGGATCACCCTAGCCTGTGTTGATGGCCTACCATGGAGGCAGCAGGCCACTCCCTGCCTGGCATGTCCCAGAAGCTATGGAAGATGTCTGAATGAGTTGACCACTCCCAGGAGGAGATCCCCACCCTCTGAGCCCAAGTATCACAGCTCACAACAGAGAACCAAGCTCTACACAGGCAATCCACCCAGCTCCACAATGACAAGGTGGCACTGCAGGCCCAACTGGCAGAGCATGCCTCCGATAACCAGCTGCTACGAAAGCAGGCAGCCTAGCTGCAGGACAGGAATGCTGCACTAGGGGCACGTACTGTGGCTGCGTACCCAGACCCACTCCCCCTCCCAGAATGTTTTATTGGGGACCACGAAAAATGTAGGGGGGTTATTAACCAATGCTGCCTGTTATTTCTGCTCCAGTCCCAGGCCTGCCCCACCAACCAAGCAAAAGCAGGACTCATTATTAAGGTTAAGATTCAGTCACAGGTATTTTTAGTAAAAGTCAGGGACAGGTCATGGGCAATAAACACAAATTCTCGGAAGAACATCAGCAGATACCTGCTAAGTTTGGCTGCCCATGTGGTATGCTGTGGTTGATGTACCAGCAGTTAAGCAGCTTGTGATGTTATATCTTTAAATCCCTTATTCCTGATGGAAGAATAGACCCCCTTAGAGCTCAGTCCTGCACATGTCAAGCTTGTGCAACTCTTACTGAAATTGCTGGGCAATGAAGGACTGTAGGAACTGGTCATAATTAGTCCTGTTTGTACTTTTGAGGATTTTGTGCTTACTTTGAGTTTCTCTGAGTTGGATTTTCAGAGGCTGGCTTCCTGTTCTATCAGGGCGAAGGATTCTTCCTAAAGCTATGGGGGTCACGAGGCCCCAACCCCGTTACTCTATCCCTGCCCCTCCTCTTCCCCCTGAGGCCCCGCCTCCCAGCCCAGCCAGAGCTGGGCAGGGGAGTCTGGGCCTGAGAGCAGTCCTCGGCCCGTATCCCCACCCTCCCAGCCCCCTGCCCAGGGCAGGTGGAGGGGCTGTGGCTCCCTATAGCTGCCTGCATGGTACTTACCCCGAGCTGGCTCTGGCTTCAAGCCTGGCCTGGAGGCAATGCCTTGCGGGGAAGAGAAGAGACAGCAGGGGCAGGCCCATGGTAAAAAGTGGACAGGCCAGGCCCATCCACTTTCAAAAGTGGGAGGGCCATGGTCCTTTGGCCCCCCCTGGTCCAGCACCCCTGTGTTCTATTCATGTTTGTGTATACAAACATCCCTGCAAATGCTTGTCGAGCACTAATAATTGGATGTGCACTGACAGATTCTAACAGCTGCGCATATAGGTGGTCGAAGATACATGTGCCAAACCCATCTAGACACATGACCAGTGTGAAGGTAATAGAAAAATGAGGTTTTGTATGTGTAAATTTGAGCAACTGTTAGTGCCTGAAAAGCACATGTATGTCTGGGTGTGCGGAGCTGCACATGTACTGACAGGAGGCCAGGTTTTCAAGACCCTTTACAAATCAGGTGCTTTAAATGTTTGATAGTGCGTACTTTGCTGCACCTTGCTGATGAAAGGCTTTCATTAATGGTGACCACGTTAGGCCTGATTCTCCACTGCTTTGCACCTTGTGTATCACAGGTGCCAACTTTTCAAAGTGCTGGGGGGTGCTCGGCTGCTCCCCAGGCCCCGCCCCCACTCCATCCCTTCCCCCAAGGCCCCACCCATGCCCTGCCTCTTCCTGCCTCCGCTCCACCCCGGTCCCGCCTCTTCCCCCTGAAGTTCCACCTCCTCCCCCGAGCATGCTGCATCCTTGCTCCTCTCCCCTCCCTGCCAGCCTCCTACACACCACAAAATAGCTGTTCATGGTGAGCGGGATGCGCTGGGAGGGAGGGGGAGACTCTGATCCGTGGGGCCCGCTGGAGGGCGGGAGGCCCTGGGGGGGGTGGGAGGAAGCTGGTAGGAGGCTGCCGGTGGGTGCTCAGCCCCCACCATTTCCCCCCATGGGTGCTCCAGCCCCAGAGTACCCATGGAGTCGGCGCCTATGTTGTGTGTTCACTTACACATGTATTAAATGAATGCCACTGTTAACTTGATTTGGAGGTTTTGTACACCCTCTTTGCACAGCAGAAATAAATACACCAGGTGCAAGGCACTGGAGAATCAGGCCCATTGACTTGTAATTCACAGAGATATCACTTAGGATACTGGTGATGAAATAAGCATTTCTTGAGCACTGAATTTGCCCTGATTTCTGATCAGCATATTGTGTTTTGTCCAGTCCCGCGCCAACGATGTTACAGTGGCAATGGTACAGAGTACAGAGGGGTTGTGAAGACGACTGTTTCTGGACACAGCTGCGTACCCTGGAATTCAGATTTGCTTTACCAAGAACTTCACGTTGACAGTGTTGAAAAAGCTGTGCAGCTGGGCTTGGGACCCTACTCTTACTGCAGGTAAGAACTTCTGGCACACTCAGTGTTTGTAAACTGAAGTATACGTTGAACATAGCAGTGATCTTGGAAGAGTGGATTACCAGTGATATGCGTGCAGCAGTTATCTTTTGTTGCAGTAACACTGGTTCAGAACATGAAATTCATAGACTCACTTTAAGCAGCCTAGGAGAAGTAGGTCCTCAAAAGGGATCTACATTTAGAAAGTGTAGGATCTTGCAGCTGAAATAGCTAGCTAGCTAGGGCCGCCAAAAGAATGTCTAGACTTGAGGGAATGTTAGAAAGTTCGGGGCCTTTTAGCTTTCTCATCTCTGTGACCTTTTCCACACGAGTCCCAAAAGACAAAACAATACCTCATAGAGTCACCCCAGGGGCCCGTAGTTAACTTCATCCTCTCCTCCAAAGAGCGACTGTGATGCTGAATGTTCTGGCAATTGTCCCCTCTCCATGTTGATGTTGCATCCTGCCTCTATCTGTAGCGTATCATCAGTCACTGCAGCTATGGAGACGAGAGGGTCCATCCAGGAATAGGGTATATGTAAAAATGAAAATCAGAGCTATGTGGAGAATGGAAGTTCTGTTTCTCAAAGGATTTAGAGATTTTGAAATTTAGTTTCATTCTGAATTGGAAGGAAAACAGAAAATTGTGAAATTCTTCATGAAGGAAAATTCTGGGGGGAGGAGACAAACTATTTCAGGTCAAAAACGTTTTGTTTTGACAAAATCAAAACATTTCAGTGTTGCCTTTTTAGAATGTTTGTAAGTATACTACAAACTAACAAAATGGAAATTAAGTTATTTCAAAACAAAAAATCTATGTTTTATTCTAAAAAATTCAAAATAGGATGTTTTGATGTTGTCCAAACTTTTCCTGTTTTCTTCTGCAATGAAATTCCAATGAAATCAATACAATTTTACGAAATGTATCGATTTCAATGGAACTGCATATTCTGGAGGGATATGGTTCTATACGTTTCTCTGACCAGCTCTAGTCAGATCATCTGTTGCGATTGGGCCTTAGGAATTATCCCTTCCTGTGCCCTCTCTCAGCAGCTGGCCTTTCTCCAGGCCTCAGATAACCAAAAGAGAGAGACATACAATTTATGTCAAACAGTGGGGATGGGCAAATATCAGACATTTTAGAGATTGGTTCAGATGCTTATCCTGCTGTTATCTGATTTTTTTGTTTTGTTTGGAAATCAGGCTAGTAATCTGCAGAGATCAGAATTTCTCATGAAATTTCCTATAGACCCTGGTTTATTTGGAAATATTATGAAAGCATCATTTCTCACAGTAGCTCTTCTTTTGCAGGAAGCCAGTGAGTGCAGAGAGCCATAAATAAATTAATAAAATCTGCTTTCTGAATCTCCAAAAAGTGTTTCTTCTTTTATCCAAATTAGTTTGATCTCCACAGCAGAGTCTAGATTTAACAAAGTGTAAGGGGACTCTTCCCCTTACTAACATTCAGTGGGAGTGTTTTGGTTGGCTAGCTCCCAGTACTAAAAGGGGAAGGGTCTATGGGAAACCAGGACCCTGAAACTGATAGTCCCCAGGAACAATGGGGAGAGGCCAATGCTGCAGGTCAGCCTGAATGACAGGGTGCGCAGGCTAATCAGAGAGTCAGGAGGCCAGGGAGGTCCCGTCCTCCGTGTGAGCTGGATTTGCCTGGGTCAGACAGAGTGGGGCTGAGCTAAGGAGAAAGCAGGGGCCGAAGCTAAGCTGGGGAGCAGAGCTGTCCCAGATCCAGAGGGGCCAGAAAAGCAGCCCACGAAGCAGGTCAGTGCTGGGAGCAGAGTCACAGAAGCAGCCTGCAGAGCAGACCTGTCCTGGGAGCAGAGCTGCAGCAACCAGAGCCAGAGGGGCCAAAGAAGCAGCCCAGGGAGCTGGAGGCAGAGCAGCAGCAGTGCAGAGACAGAGTGGTGGAGCTGGGGGTGGAGCAGTCTGGAGCTGGGTGCGGTGAGCAGCTGGGGAGAGCGAGGGGGACCCTGGGCAGCAGGCCCAGCACAGGGAGACGCCTCAGCCAAGAGGCTCTGCAGGCCAGGCTTGGATCATAACCCTGACAGGGCGGGGGTGACACTGGGCAGAAGGGTCCTACCACTTAGAGCCTGAGAGCATGTGGCCGCCACCAGAGCAAGTGTCCAACCCACAGCATCCCTGCAGCACAGCCAGGGCCTGAGAAGAAGGCCTGGGACTTACAAGGAACAGACTGTGAACTGCCCTGACGTTCCAGAGACACTGTTTGTGATGTTCCCTGCCACAGAGCAGGTTGATGTGTTTCCTTTAACCTTTCCCATTATTCCTCAGTCTTTTTAAAATTAATTGTTGATTAAATCACTTGCATTTGCTTTAACTTGTATGTAATGGTCAGTGGGCCAGAGAAGTGCCCAGTGCAGAGAGAGTACCCCGGAGTGGGGACACCCTAGCCCCTGTCCTAGGTGACCACAGGAGGGTTGGGGGTCAAGCCCCCCAGGAATCCTGGGCCCAGCCTTGTTGGGGTTACAAGGACTCTGCCAGACAGGAGAGTGGAAGGGGAGTCCTCTAAGGGCAGGGAGGCCACTGGGTAAAGGAAGTGGGAGCGAGGACTCCGATCCTTTCACTAGCCCACTTCACTGGGGTAGTGCAGAAGCCAGGAAAGTTCCCCACAATAGCGGGACTATTCCCCCGCTTACAAAAGTACGTAAGCAGGTACTTGAAAAATCCCTGTTCAGCACATGTCTAAGTGCTTTGCTGAACTGAAGCCAGCTCAGGAGATCAAACCAATTTAATTTCAGAGGGGTTTAAACATGTGCTGAACTTTAAGCATGTGCTTAGGCACTTTGCTGAATCTAGACCTTGTCAGTTTTGTCCCTTTGAGCACAGCATTCACTTAAAGATTTAAAATACAAGAAGTAAATCATATACCTGGGTAGGGGCTGGTGTGATCATGTCCTCTATAATGCAGAGAAGAAACAGTAAAGCCCCTTTTTTCCCACTTTTTTTGCTAGCAGATTTTAATTTTGAGGTGGGTATCTCCAATACACTCTGTAATCCCACAGATATATTCTTGTTCAAATATTCTAATTTAGAAACATAGTTGGCGGTAGATGACTCAACCCATGCTGCTGCTTCTGTTCTGAGAATTTAAAGTGTTTTAGTCTTTGAAGAGTAGAAGTAGACTCAGAAAGCTACTGAACAATCTTAAAAAGAAAGTGTGTGGTTTAGGATAAGTCATATTCAAATTAGGCTCCCTGTTTACCTGAAGGCCTGTATTATCTTGTCATTGTGACGAGTTATAGGGAAGATCTTTTTGAGGCTTTGAAAGCTACCATTATATTATGGAATGAGCAAATCAGACATATTTCTGGTTATTTCTGCAGCACTGACAAAGATAATTCTGTTTCTCAGAGAAGCATATTGGAACCAATCAATTGCAGTCAGTTCCTTTAAGAAAACAACATTCATTATTCTCTAGTGAAATCTTGAATATTTCTTTTAATCTACTTTTTAAGAGTGTTTGGTTTGACTTCAAATACATTTGCAAAGTTTTTCCTATGTTTGCATTTACTCACAGAGAGAGACTGCTGAAGGACCAAATTTTGCTTTCATTTACACTGCTGTAAATCTAGAGTAACTCCATTGTGTCCAAATAGCTACTCCAGATTAATGCTGATGAAACTTGGAACTGAGTTCATCCTGATAGTCCCATCTTTTTCTTGCTTTAAAGAATGTAATAAGATTCTTCACCTATCCTCACATTACCTCAGTGTATTAGCAGAGTTGTCTAATGGGCTGAAAACAGGCTAGGTGTTTTAGATTCTTAAATGCTAGCTATTTTTGCTACTGACTTGCTATATGTCCTTAAGCAAGTCACTTAACCCATCTGTGTCTTTTATAGAATGGGGCTAATTAATGCATACATCGCATGGGGACTTGATCCTGTAAAGTGCTGAGCACTCTGGACCCAGTCCAGCAAAGCATTTAAAATCAATGAGAGTTAGGAGCCTAGGAGCTTTTGAAAATTACACTAGGCAACTATCTGCATCTTTAAAACCTGGCCCTTAAGCACATGCTTAACTTCAAGCAATGAATAGCCCTATTGAAGTGAATGGGACAAATCACAAGCTTTAAAGTTAAGCACATGCTTAAATGCTTTGCTGGATCAAGTCCAGACTGCTCAGCACATTGCAGGATCGATCCTACGGGTGGTGCAAGAGTAAGTATGTAAATGTTTGTTTGTAAAGTGCTAAGTATTGTTATTCACACTGCTTAATTTACTCTCCCCAAACTTTATTAGAAATCCAGATAATGATGAGAAGCCCTGGTGTTACATCATGAAGGAGAATACTTTGTCTTGGGAATATTGTAACGTTACATCTTGTGGTAGGTAAATATTAGGTCATGTGATCTGATAATAGATTTCATTTTTCATTTCAGTGTGATCCAGTGAAAACTTTTTTTCTAGTATCAATGGAACTTTTTCATTTGTTAACCCAAATTTTAGGTTTCATTTGCATTTCTTAAGTCCTGGTGGTCTCGAATGAGTAAGTTTATTTCCTTTGCTACTGTAACGTTCAATATGTTTTCTTGGAAGAAAAACTACAGTTTTCATGTACAGTGTTATACAGTTATGCATCCTTAGTTTATTGCACAGTGATCACGATATTACAGCTGTCCTTGCCAGGCCATCATATGGGTGAGACTTCAGAAATTAATGGAGCAGTTGGTGCACCATCCTTCAGCACTTATCCTTACTCATGCAAGCAGCCCCATATAGATGAATATGGCTGTTTGATTAAAGATTGCGTGTGTCAGTAAAGGTAGCAGAATTAGGCCCTCAATGAGCAAATCTCTGTCCTCACTGATACTTGTTTCAGCAGTTTAAACTAAAAATGTATGGCAAATACTAAATGGATTTTAAAAACTAAGAAGTCTGTTCTTCCCCTAAATTCATATTTAATTGCCATTAATGTTAATAGGCGTTATTAAAATGGAGTTACAGAGTGGTAGCCGTGTTAGTCTATATCAGCAAAAACAATGAGGAGACCTTGTGGCAGCTTAGAGACTAACAAATTTAAATTTGTTATTCTCTAAGGTGCCACAAGGACTCCTCGTTTTTGCTAAAATGGAGTTGTAATCTGAACCTATAAAGTGACCATTTATTCTCCCTCAGTGATTTAAATATATTCTACTCATGATACCATTTTTTTTCTAACTCTCTAAACTACAAAGCTAAAGGTGGTGTCTGGAAAACTAAAGTGTGTTGTTTCTGCTTCATGCATCATCACCAATCTCCCCAGTAATAATGAGCCTAGAATCAGAGTATAGGCCCCAATTCTGCTATTTAATTGGGTGAAATTCAATGAGGTTTGGATACCTAACTTCCTTAGGCTCCTATGAAAATCCAAGTTTTGGAAATTGTAAGTATATGTAGTCTGATACTCACCACACCAATTTCTGTCTCAGACACCAGGAAAAGGACACCAGTAGTCCCAGACATTGTGGAGACCTTTGCAGTTGTCAAAAGAGCATGTGGAAGAAGACACAAAAAACGAAGTTTCATCAGACCTAGGATTATTGGCGGCTCTTCATCTTTACCAGGCTCTCACCCCTGGCTAGCAGCCATATATATTGGAAATAGCTTCTGTGCTGGCAGCCTTGTTCATCCTTGTTGGGTAGTGTCAGCAGCCCACTGCTTTGCTAACAGGTGAACTCAATGTTTTAATAATATCTTACAGTTAGAGAGCCCCTTATATCTCAGTTTCCCCGAATGCTTGTGAAACACAGAAGACTTACATATTATTAAAAAAGAGATCACTTTATAAAGCCTTGGAATGTTCCCACTTCAGAGGTGGAATACAGGAGCTCTTTAAGTGTGCATAGCAACAGTACACAGGAAGATTAATCTAATCAAGATGGAGGTGGTGATAGTGGATAGAAGAGATAATCTTGAAAGTATGGTCATGTACACCTTGTACCTGGTAGGTTGCAGGTCAGGTTCTGTACCAAATATGAACTGGGTCCAGAGCTTCCCATTATCAGATTGATACATAAGATCCTTTGGTGTACTCTCAGGTAGAGCTGTCGAATGCTAAAATAAGGTATATTACACACAACACCACCTTGTGGCTGAACAGTATAATACAGTTTAGCATTCCTCTTAAGTTCTACATTCCTACCATTTACAAAATTGTACAAAAGGTACACTATCATGCTATCTTTAAAGTTCAGCATGCATCAGCCTGTTAAGTGCCTTTGAAAATACAAGTTTTCTAATTACACAACCTGAATGCATAACAATCTGATCATCTGGCTGTCCATTAGTTGCAATAACTGTCACAGGTCAATTTCAAATCTTGTTTCACATCCGCCAGCTGTAGCGTTTTCTCTGTTGATTGTTATTTCTGAGGAACAAATTGTACATGTTGGCTTTCTGTTGAACTTTTCTCTGTCGGTTTTGATCACCTATGGTCTGGGCGATGAATTCTTTTTTCTTTATGCCAGCTGGAGTTGTCCATGCTTTTTCTCCAACCAGTTTGACATGAACATTGTCATCAGGTTATCGCCCTCACAGCTCTTTGAGTGTAGTCTGTTGTCAAAGTGTTCATAAGCTTTCTTTGCCTTTTTCTATCTGATTTCGTTGCTCTCTTCTTGTCTAGCCACTTTGGAGATGTATTCGTTCCCAAAGTTGAAACAGTAATTCTGAGTTGTCTTTCCATCAGGAGTTGTGCTGGACTATATCCAGTAGCTACTTCTGGTGTTGATCTGTAGTTCAGGAGAGTAAGAAATGGATCTTCCTGCCATAGGATTTTCTTGGCTGCCTGTACAGCTCCCTCAGCCTCTGCATTCGCTTATGGGTAATGTGGGCTGCTAGTAATATGATCAAAATCGTATTTTGTTCAGAATGATTTAAATTCTGCCGTAATGAATTATGGTTCGTTGTCCATCACTAGTTGTTCTGGAATACTGAAATGAGCAAAAGTGCACTACAGTTTCTCAATAGCGCTGCAACATATGATGTCTTTTTCAATTATATAATTTCTATATACCTGGAAAAACAGTCCACTATGATCAAATAATTATGTCATCTGAAGCTGCATAAATCTTCAGCTAATCTTCCAACCCTAATATTCTTTGATTCTATTCAATATACACATTGTACATGGTAGGTTGCAGGTCAGGCTATGAATCAGATGTGGACTGGCTACAGAGACTTGTCAGAAAGATACACTGCAGATGTATTCACTATAAGAGCCTTTAATGTACTGTTCTATGCTCAGATAAGTTTGTTACACATGGTGTCACCTTTTGCCTGAGCAATATAATACAATTTAGTATTCCATTACAGTTATAGCAAGGATGATTATTATTTAACATTTATATTATGGTCATGCCTAGAGATCAACCAGGTTCGGCATCATTTGTGCTACATAGTGTACTATAAAAGACTATCCCTGCAGGGCCAGTGTAACCACTAGGCAAACTAGGCGGCTGCCTAGGGCGCCAAGATTTGGGGATGCCAAAAAGCGGTGACCCAAACATTTTTTTTACACCATTGCTTAGGGGCAGGTACCTGTCATTCTCCAGCGCTTGGGCCACGCCAGGGCCAGCAGCCTCTTCACCTTGGAGTCTCCCCTGCTTGCCCGGGGGCCACTCCTCCTCTCAGGCTCCCTGGCTGTTGCCTGGGAGGACGCGGGCGGGGGGCGCCGCCGTGGAGGAGACGCAGGGGGCCGGGCTTGGCTGGGGCCCCGCACCTGCTGGCCGAGAGCAGCAGGAACCGGGCGCCGCTCGGGGGGAGCCGGGTGGCCTGAGCCCAGGGCGGCGGCAGCCTCCCTGGCAGCAGGGGCGGGCGGGGAGCATAGGTGAAGGGGGGGACGCAAGGTGGAAGTTTTGCCTAGGGTACAAAATATCCTTGCACCGGCCCTTGCTTTGAGGGCCACAAGATTCTTTCCAGTGGGGCATATTGACTGAATCCCTGATCCACAGAGGGAGTATAGCCACCATTTTTTCAAGAGGCTTAAAAACGTGGAGGTGTTTTTAGATCTTTATCTGATAGCAGAATTTGAAATTTTATAGGGTGGAGATGGTAAAGTTACTATCAAGCCATTCTATAGGTAAAAGGCCTAGGGCCTGTTTTTCGTTCTGATACTGCTATGTAACTATGTTCAGGCAGGCACATGTTTATTCTCTGACATCAGTAAGATGATGATGAAATAAACTGGATAGAAGGAAAAACAGAACAAAGCAGAAAGTAAACTGTGGGACGGGGGGGGGAATTATATAAAGAAACAATTTCTTTGAATAAATCTCCAGATAAAGTTGCACTTGGTTGGAATTTTAGTAAATACATTCTATTTTAGAATTCCAAAATATAATTGAACAATATATAATAACTGGATGTCCACAATAACAGTTTAGGATATTTAGAATGTATTGTTAGGAGCTGTTGTATGTAAGGAGGCAGCATTGGTCTTATAGGGAAAGCACAACGCTGGGAGTCAGAAGGCCTGAGCTGTATTCCTAGCTCAGTTACAACTACCTTTATGCCCACTGTTTAGTCATTCATCTTCTCTATACCTTACTCCTCCTGTCCATAAAAAAGAGATGATAATATGTACTAACGTTTGTAAGATGCTCTGAGATAACATACTATATAAATACAAGGGATATTATTTTTCCTGAAGGACAGAAAAGGCTACATTTTCAGGAGTAGATTTTTGCAATGCATGTGCATGAGCTAACAATTTGTGTCCCTATTCTCCCACTCTTACCCCTTACTTACTTCTTAAATAGCCTTACTGAAATTAATGGGTCCACCTGAAGTGTAAGAATATGCAAAATGAGCACTTGCATGCACAAGTATTTACTTGGACAAATAACTAGTTTTGCATGGGCACTTCATTCCCCCTACCCCCCATTCAGTTATTTGGCTGGATGTTAATACACACTTTGTAGATGAAATTAGGTGCCTACTGTAGCGTTTAATGTTTAGTTCAAAATGCTCAAAACAGCAGAGTAATGATTTATTATATAAAATAAATTAAATTTGATTGCCATTAAATAAAATAGAGAGGAGTCTGGAAAAGAGCCTTAGGGAATTAGATGGCCAGCTGCTATTGAATTTTATTGGGACTTAGAAGCTGATTTCCTTAGTCTTTTTGAAATTTCTAGATGTACTAGGTAAGGAAAACATTTAATATCAGATGCACCTAGTTCATTCTGAATAATCCGTTTGTCATACAAGCAGGATACTCTGTTTTCAGAGGTAAAGCTGATCACATCAATTGAGAAAAGTGTTACATAATTTCATACCCGTTGTTCCTTTGCTTAGTGAAGAAGCCAAGAATAACAGAAATAAATATGCAGATAGCCTCTAGAGCTAATAATATCATCCTGAATGTTGTGGTGAAGCATGTGGATCTTCAGCCACAATGCGTTTGTTTTCCAAATGTTGTGAAATAGCTACTAACTTTGGCAGCTATTCAAGACATTTCCGCCCACTTCCAGCTGGTGGCTTGGAACATGCAGATTTTCAATAGTTGCTCCATCATATTCTGCACCCTTATGTATGATTAGCAAGTATGAGATTGCTGATCAGCTAGTTCAGCTCATCTATTTTCCGCCAGGTGACAACAGATACCCATACTGCTCACTTTTTGCATGACAACCCTCTCTTTTGTTTCTTCTGACCATGGATGTATAAAATAGCAGGATATGTATAAGCCATAGCATGTCAGTTTAGCATCAATAAGATATATTTTAGATATTTGCCCTGGAAGTGGTGAGCCTCCAATTTGCTTTGAGGGCCACAAAATTCTTTCCAGTGGGGCATATTGACTAGGTTGCTGTTGGGAAAGAAGAAGAAGAAAATCATTTTCCCTGCCTTCCCTATTCTTTGGAGTATCCTCTTTTATTTTGTTGTCTCTTTCTTACTTTTAAAAAAAGAGCTTCCTGATCTTCCTTCTTGCACCACGCATACAGGAATTGTTAAACTAAAGCTGTTTTCATTGTATACTAGAGTTCACCAATCACACCCTGGCCCCTCTCCCAGTTCAATATTCAGCACTGGAGGAGAAGGCATCATGCCTCTATTTCTGGAAGGAAATGGCTACAGACATGAGGATAAGGGAAATTTGGTACTACTGGCTAACCACTTGTGCACATTCCATGACAGTAGGCATATTGTATGCTTGGCTTATATAATGAAGTGTTTTTGCGGAACACAGATTCTCTGATGTTGAAAACAGTAATGGCTAAATTTACTGCTGACTTTTGCATAGAATCATAGAATCACAGAAGATTAGGGTTGGAAGAGACCACAGGAGGTCATCTAGTCTAACCCCCTGCTCAAAGCAGGGCCAACACCAACTAAATCATCCCAGCCAGGGCTTTGTCAAGCCGGGCCTTAAAACCCTCTAAGCATGGATGCATGTACAACTCCAATTGAGTTTACAGCAATAGTGAATTTTAATCTCATTGCTTTCAACATCAGAGTATTTAATATGCTTCCAAACGCTTCCTGATAACTAGGGCCCTATCAAATTCTCGGCTGTGAAAAATGCGTCACGGACTGTGAAATCTGATCTCCCCCATGATATCTAGTTATTGAAGGGGAGGGGTAGAGCTGGGGGCAACCTGGGCAGAGCAAAGGCGCTGACTCTATGGGTGCTCTGGGGCTGAAGCACCCACGGGGAAAAATTGGTGGGTCCTCTGCACCCACCAGCAGCTCCCCCACTCCAACTCACCTCCGCCTCCACTCCGCCTCCTCCCCTGAGCGCGCTGCCACGTTCTGCTTCTCCCCCATCCCTCCCAGCGCTTGCGCCGTGAACCAGCTGTTCCGCGTGGCAGGTGCTGGGAGGGAGGGGGCAGGAGGAGGACCGTGGCACACTCTGGGAAGAGGTGGGGCTGGGGAGTGGATTTGGAGAGGGGTCCAATAGGGGCAGGGAGGGGGCAGGGCCAGGGGTGGGGGTGGGGTGAGCACCCACTGGCACCAAGGAAAGTCGGTGCCTGTGAGCCGGAGCACCAACTGTGCGCAAGGGTCCAGCTGCTAGTCCCAGGACGGGAGGGATAGGACTTCCTTTTCCCTGCAGGGGCCACTGCCAGAGCTGGGTCAGATCCACCTCCAGGAACCGCCCCCAGCTGCAGGAAGCTTCATGGCTGCTGGCTGGGAGCCCAGCTCTGAAGGCAGTGCAGAAATGAGGGTGGCTGTCAGCACCTGACCCGGGTGGGAATCTGTGGCCTCGGCTGTCAGCTCCCAACCCGGGCAGGAGGCTGCTGGGAAACCTGGATGTATGGTGACCCACGACCCTCACTTCTGTGCTGCTGCTGGCAGTGGCACTGGCTTTAGAGCTGAGCACCCAGCTAGCAGCCGCTGCTATCCAGCTGCCCAGCTCTGAAGGCAGCATCCCTGCCAGCAGAAGTGCAGAAATAAGGGTGGCAATCCCCTCCCACAATAGCCTTGAGACACCACCCCCTCTGCCCATGACTCCTTTTTGGGCCGGGACCCCCACAGCTACAACTCTGTGAAATTTCAGATGTAAACATCTGCAACCATGAAACTGGCTTTTTTAATCCTACGACCATGAAATTGAACAGAATGGACCGTGAATGGCCCTACTGATCACTTGTGAATGGCTGTCCCACGCGCTCCGCTGTTTGTATGTAGAATAAGAACCTGATCCAACTCCCATTGGAGTTTTTCCATTGGCTGGAGTGGTCCCTTAAATCCAAGGCTCTCATGTTACTGTTTTTTGCATTTACTGTTCAGTGTAGAACCACACTTTAAGCACATCTTTCTTTTTCTACAAAAGGAGAGCATCTGTCCCTGACTAATTGTGTTTTCCTTTTATTTAGTCCACTGAAGTCCAGTATTAGAATTGTTCTGGGTCAGCATTTATTTAATAAAACAACGGATGTAACGCAAACATTTGAAATAGAGAAATACATTTTGCACCCAGATTACTCAGTATTCAGCCCAACTGAACAGGATATTGGTGAGTATTTTAATTTTTTTACCATTTTATTTCATGCAGGTAGAGTTCAGTCAGTTTGGAAAAAATATACTGCCTCACAGTGCCTTTACTGTGAGAAAATTAAGAAATTCAATCTATTTAGTTGATCCAAGAGAAGGTCAAGATGTGACTTGATTGTGGTCTGTAAGTACCTGCCTTGGGAGAAGATTTCTGATACTGTAGTTAGAGGGCTCTTAATTCTAGAAAGGCCTAACAAGATCCAGTGGCTGGAAGCTGAAGTTAGAGAATTTCAGGCTAGAAATAAGGTGCAATTTTTTTACTGGGAGGGTAGTTAACCACTGGAACAGTTAACCAAGGTGAGTGGTAGATTCTGCATTACTTGAACTCTTTAAATCAAGATTCAACATCTTTCTAAAACATTTGCTGTACTCCACCAGCAGTTATGGGCTTGAGACACAAATTAGTTGGTGCACTTCTCTGGCCTGTGTTATTCAGGAGGTCAGACTAGAGGATTATAATCGTCTCTTATGGCCTTAAAATCTATGAATCTGTGCATCTTTTTTACACTAAAGAGAGGATAGGCTTGGAAATAATCTATTATGCAATTAATTCAGTTAAAAGTTAAACTGCAGGTTCTCCATTAACAATCCTAACATGAGAGCCCTTTGGCTTTGAGGCTATTTAATAGACTGGCACATGGGAAACCTTGGCACAAGAATGGAATAGGTTCTTCCCCTCACAGCTGGTGAACGTTTTTTAGTAGATATGGTATTAACAGTAGGTGCTCAGGTACTGTGTTGACCGATGTGGTATAAGAATCTGGAGAGATTAATCTGGATCTGAGGTCTCATTCTGCTCACGCTGGTGTAAATCAAAAGTGACATCAGTGTTGGTGAGATTGGAATTAGGGTCATGTCCTGATTTTCAAAAGTGCTGAGCACCCGTATCTCCCATTGACTTCAGCTGAAGTTGTGGGCATCTCAGCACCTCTGGAAACCTGACTCTTGCTTTGTAAAAAGAAATGGTGCATGCTTTATCTTTCATAACCCGCATCCCCACAGTGGTGCTGAAACTAGGAGCGCTGGGAGTGTTGCCGCACCCCCTGGCTTGAAGTAGTAATAACAATCACCAAATAGATGGTTTCCATCATCAATACCCCCACTATAAAAATTGTTTCAGCACCTCTTTGTCTCCCACACCCCCCTTAAGGAGGTGCAGGAAAATCTATTCTGTAATATAAAAGAAAACTCTTCTGGAATAGGAATAGTCAAATATGTGTCAGACTTCAATTGGCCGTGAAATCAGCAGCTGTTGGGAATAAGTCTGTCTTTGAAATATCTTAATTAAGTGAGGCTAGGGATTAATTAGTATTGTACCTGAGATCTACTGCTATCACTCCAATTAAGAAGAAACAACTCTAATTTTACTACTGCTGTATTTTCTTTCCTGCAGTTTTAATTAGGCTCAAAAAGAATAACCAGCGTTGTGCTGTCAAGACCCAGTTTGTTCAGCCAATCTGCTTGCCAGAAAGTGGCATGTCCTTCCCTGATCAACACAAATGTCAGATTGCTGGATGGGGACACAGGCGTGAGAGTGAGTTGAATGACAAATTTGATGTGAGGAAAATAAATTGATCATAACCCAAGCCTGACATTTCAGTGGTTCTCAAACACCGACTCGTAAGCTGAGCTTATGTAACTGGTTACTGGAGGTGATTGTGAAATGTGTCAGTCTTCAAGCTTGTGATGTTTCTTGCTAGTTGTACTCCAGTACAATTCTTAGGTTATGTCTACACTACAAAATTAGGTCGATTTTATAGAAGTTGATTTTTAGAAATCGATTTTATGCAGTCGATTGTGTATGTCCCCATTAAGTGCATTAAGTCGGTGGAGTGTGTCCTAACTACCATGGCTAGCATCGACTCATGGAGCGGTGCACTGTGGGAAGCTATCCCACAGTTCTCACAGTCTCCGCTGGAATTCTGGGTTAAGCTCCCAATGCCTGATGGGCCAAAAACATTGTCACGGGTGGTTTTGGGTGCATGTCGTCAGTCTCCCCTCCCTCCGCTGAAAAAAACCCCCAAGTCCATCTCTGCACTCTGTGCAGGAGCTTCATGGCTTTCTTTGATGGATATTTTGTGGTGAAAACTCAGCTATGTTCGTATTTGTGGAGGACACTAAATGTGGAGGGTTAGCAAACACAGAGAAGTTTCTCAAACCTTTTGTTACCAGGGACTGTCTTGCTGCCTTCCTAAACTGTCAGGGAGATCTCCAGGACCGGCACTGGTCCACGGACTGGTCGTTGGGAAACACTGCACAGGAGGATAGAACTAAACTGTAAATGGACCAGGAGTGATTGGGGACTGCAGGAGACGATGGGAGAATTGTTGCTAATAAATGTAAAGTCCGGTACATCCAATGTTGGGTAGTGCATCAACACAGATACAAAATTTGAGAGACTATAACCATGCAGCTATAGCCATTGTACCAAAGTGATTGAGTGTATTTCTCTAATACTGTCCTCATTTTTCAAAAGACACCTCGTTTCTCAAGCTGGGTATCTAAAAACGGAAGACCCAAAACCAAAGGCTGCTTTTGAAAGATGTGGCTATTTCTTTGTCACATAGCTACGTACTCTGATTGCCAAAGAGAAGATATGAATCCTGTTTGAGAGGTTAGGGGACCATGTGGTCCACCAGAGTAATCACTATCTTCAGAAGAGGTCCACAATATAAATAAGTTTGAGAACCATTGAATGTTTGGCCAAAACACTCAGTAGCTTTTAAACTTGTATGGTGCAGCATGCTTCCCTGATAAGCTACTCCACAGCTAAAAGGAATTAATTTTTTTACTTTTTTTTGAAAGATGCATCCAACTATTCTAACGTTTTGCAAGAAGCATTGGTTCCCACTGTTCCTGAGCATAAGTGCAGAAGCTATGAAGTTTATGGTGATGAAGTTAATGAATACATGTTCTGTGCTGGTTACTTCGATAGCAAATCAGATGCCTGCCAGGTAATGCTATGGAATTGACGGGGTGGGTGTATGTGTGAGAGAGATATTACAGTATTAAAAAAGCTTTAAACCTCATATTTATGATTTTTTCTTCTATTTTGTTTCTCATTTTTGGTTTTCTCACATTTTGGCTCTGGGTGAGGGTACAGACTTGTTATTGCAACAGATTAACGTGTCCTTAAAATTAAAGGGATTATTTCTACATAGACCATCAGATTTTGTTTTAATTGGTTCATTTTGATGAAGCAAGTTGTTAGTCCTTTGGGACACTATTTTGGAGAGCAGTTGGCAACTTGCTTACCAGAGGCTGGGAACATTTAGAGCTACAGATTTTGCTGCTGTGCTGCATTCACGGCTTGAAATCCTTATCAAGAAATCAATCACTCATTTTCCCTTATTTGCTTTACAATACAGACTTGTGTAGGGTCTAAGTAGAAATAGTGGTAAATTCTTATTACGTTTGATTTTTATATGAGAGAGGTTTTTTTTTATCAAGTTGATATCTTTTAGGATTTCTAAAGTAAGAGATTAGACAGACATGTTCTGCTTGATTTTAAGAGATTTTCTTGGAAAGAAAATGTGGGTTTTTTTACATCAGTGCATTGATACACAAATCGCTATGAGTGACATTTATTATTTGTAAAGAGTAATGAACAAGGTGCTGAGAAGTAAATTAATCTTTGGAGAGCTCAGACTTCATTTGATGACTTTGCTGCTCACAGAAACATTTTGATGTAAATACATCAAAACTTTTTCTTTCTCCCTTGATCTCAGAGAAATTTTTTGATGGGAAAAAATATTTTTAATTTATTACATTAGGTTTCAGGTACTTAAGGAACAGTGGTTCCTTTCACCAGTGCTGCTAACAAGATTTTCTTTTCAGCCTTAAGAATAGAAATGTGTGTAGTTTTCTTTTCCTTAAAATAAAAATAAATGCCCTTGCTAGATGATTTCAAAGCTTGCATACATCATGTTATACCAAATTCACACTGGAGTAGTGTCAAAGCAGGCATGAATTTATACTTGTGTATTTAACAGGTTGAATGTTTTCAGGTCCAAAGATACTTGTGGTTACAGTTGTAATGAAAACATTGATATTCAGGGCCAAATTTTTAAATAGCTGCAATTATAGTGCATGCAAAATTTCCAGGCATTGCCATGTAGAATTTCAAAATCACACATCTGGGTGTGCAAATTGTATACATGCCTAACTACATGATTTGCATGACAAGTACCTCAGTTGTGTCCATGAATGTGGTTGTAATGGATTTTACATTGTTAACCTGAGCCTGCTGTCATTGAAACTCATGGTATAACTTCCATTGTCTTCAATGGAAAGAGCCTTGGTCACTTGAGCCTTAATGGTAGGATTTCAAAAGCAATCATTGATGTGTATTTTTGACAATCCCACCCTACTCTTCTGGTCATTAAGGGAAAAGATCCATATCACAATTCACAATTTTTACAACTGGGGTTTATATTTTAATGGTGTCTTAATCTGTCTTTCATTGAAGCACGGATATTTACTAAATCCGTATTATACAGTTTCTTATTACTTTTTTAAATCAACATTTATTTAGCACTCACTGCCTTACCATCTGAGTGCTCAATGCACAGTTTAGTAAGATGAAAACATTTTCCTTGTAAAAAAATATTGTCTTATTGTATAGGGTAGGAGAAACCTAATCTTTGATTCTCTTAAATGGGTCACCTTTTGGGACTGATTAAATTGACTGATTAAATTAAAAAATGTTTTGTAACAAGATTAGCAAATTAAGATTATCTTTCCTTAATTTTAACACAGGGTGATTCTGGTGGACCTCTGGCCTGTGAAAAAAATCAAATATCCTACCTCTATGGGATTATCAGCTGGGGAGATGGATGCGGCAGGGTCAACAAACCTGGAGTTTATACCCGAGTGACCAAATATGTGGACTGGATAAATAAGCTAATCTTCCCCAAAAAACAAATATAGAAGAACTTTCATAGGTTACTGTTGCCACGCACGTTGTATGAACATTATATCCTAGAGTAAAATATGTATGGTCAATAATTCTTAGCAATTCTAAGATGTACCATTAAAATTGATCTGATGTCAGTAAACTGTATCTTTTGATTTCAAATTTGAGGGCACTGAATGGCTCAAATAATGAGATGCAGAGCCTGTCAAGGCTGAATCCCCACTCTGGCACCTTGAGTGCAGAAGGTGGGGGCCCGCACAGATTCTAAAAATTAATACTTGCCACTCCAGGCTGGTATTAAACTCCCAAGGTTACAGCTTTTCTCTGACCTTGGCTTGGTAAACGTTGCCACCACCCAAATGAAGAAAAAACCCTTTGGACCCAGGAAGGAGCACTTGGGAATTCCTCCACTTGAGGGTACCCTCAAGCCCTTTTACACACACCTGGGGAAGAACTGAGAAAGAAAACAAAGGAAATTAGCGGTTGCTACCAGCTAATTAAACAGCATATGTACAAACCTCCAAAAATCTAATCCTGTTCTTAAAAAGGTAAATGTTATTAAAAACAAAAAGAGAGAAAATATATTCGGAACTTAGGCTTTTGCTAGATTTTAAAAGAGAAATTCCAAAAATTAAGCACCCAAATTAGCTTCTTGGGGTTCAGCTTAAAGCTTACAAGCAAACAAAAGTGTCTGGAGTTAGCACAGAGGAGATCCACAAGCCAAAATAAAAAAATAAACCTCATCGCGTTTATCTAAACATTCCCTATCCAAATGATTCCTTCCAGGTATGGAAAATAATGTTTCATACCTGGTTCAAACCTTACACAGCATTCCTGCTTATAGCATTGCTGCTCCGTGTCCTTGCAGCCCAGAGAGAGCAACCACAGACAAAGGGAAAGTTTCTTTCCCCATTTTAAAAAGTTCTAGCCTTCCCATTGGCTCTTTTGGTCAGATGCCCACTTTTTTTCCCCTTTACCTGGGGGACTTTTTAATCCTTTACAGGTAAAGCAAGTAGAGAACAGCTACCAAGAGG
The DNA here is from genome assembly GCF_965152275.1 of Natator depressus. Classification (NCBI taxonomy): domain Eukaryota; kingdom Metazoa; phylum Chordata; order Testudines; family Cheloniidae; genus Natator; species Natator depressus. The sequence continues at coordinate 120,385,770 of NC_134237.1, read as the reverse complement.
GATTTTATAGCTAACTGGCTGGCTGGGTGTCCATCAAAGGGAGCTACAACCTCCCCCCCTTATTTATCACAGAGCCTTTTACATTTACGCCATTAATTGAAATATATATCCCAAGCAGGTATGTACCAAAACTCGTGGCTATCTGGTGCCTGCTTGATGATCTGTGTGAAATGCAGAGGTGCTGACTCCATGGGTGCTCCGGGGCTGGAGAACCCACGGGGAAAAAATAGTGAGTGCTCAACAGACACTGGCAGACCCACTGATCAGTTCCTCCCCCTCCCTCCTAGCACCTCCTGCCCACTGCGATCAGCTGTTCCGCAGTGTACAGGGGGCTCTGTGGGGGGAGGGGGAGGAGTGAGGGCAGAGTGTGCTCAGGGGAGGGGGTAAAGTGGGGCTTGTAGAAGGGGGCAGAGTAGGGGCATGGCCTAGGGAGGAGTGGGGGTCCAGCACGCTCAGGGAAATCTCAAAGTCGGCGCTTCTGGTGAAATGTTAGTTGGTGGTCTTCAGCCAGTCCCTGGTGGAGGGATGGCCCCATCACAAAACTCACCCTCAAAACTGGCATCCTTGTTGCTAATCCCAGCACAGAGCTCGTGAACTGAATGAGCATGGAGACTGAAATACTCTCACAGCCTTACAGATGTTCCCTGCAGGTCAATGTTGAGACACATTGGCAGAGCATTACAGGAAAATGTGCATTGTAGCTGCTTGTGCCAAATCAGTTCCATGGAAAAACAGAGGACTTGAGCCATGAATCAGTAAAGTAAAGTACTTAAAGTTAAGGACATTCTTTGCTGAACAGGGGTGGATTTAAGAATCATAGAATCATAGACTATCAGAGTTGGAAGGGACCTCTGGAGATCATCTAGTCCAACCCCCTGCCCAGAGCAGGACCAATCCCCAACTAAATCATCCCAGCCAGGGCTTTGTCAAGCCTGACCTTAAAAACTTCTAAGGAAGGGGATTCCACCACCTCCCTAGGTAACACATTCCAGTGTTTCACCACCCTCCTAGTGACAAAGTTTTTCCTAATATCCAACCTAAATCTCCCCCACTGCAACTTGAGACCATTACTCCCTGTCCTGTCATCTGCTATCACTGAGAATAATCTATATCTATCCTCTTTGGATCCACCTTTCAGGTAGTTAAAAGCAGCTATCAAATCCCCCCTCATTCTTCTCTTCTGTAGACTAAACAATCCCAGTTCCCTCAGCTTCTCCTCATAAGTCATGTGTTCCAGCCCTCTGATCATTTTTGTTGCCCTTCGCTGGACTCTCTCCAATTTTTCCACATCCTTCTTGTAGTGTGGGGCCCAAAACTGGACACAGTACTCCAGATGAGGCCTCACCAATGTCGAATAGAGGGGAACGATCACGTCCCTCAATCTGCTGGCAATGCCCCTACTTATACAGCCCAAAATGCCATTGGCCTTCTTGGTAACAAGGGCACACTGTTGACTCATATCCAGCTTCTCATCCACTGTCACCCCTAGGTTCTTCTCTGCAGAACTGCTGCCTAGCCATTCGGTCCCTAGTCTGTAGCGGTGCATTGGATTCTTCCGTCCTAAGTGCAGGACTCTGCACTTGTCCTTGTTGAACCTCATCAGATTTCTTTTGGCCCAATCCTCCAATTTGTCTAGGTCCCTCTGTATCCATCCCCCATCCCTCCCCTCCAGCGTATCTACCACTCCTCCCAGTTTAGTGTCATGAAAGAATGTGCCTAAAATTAAGAACGTACTTCAGTACTTTGCTGAATCAGGGCCTTAATTTTCCAGTGTGCTCAGTCCAACACTTCCTAAAAGTGCTACATTTACTATTTAAAAAAACATTTCAGAATGATTGACCAGGCCCTTTCTGAGACCACACCAGTTGCTGCTCATGCTGAGAGTTGTAGTGTAAACATCACTTCAACAACCATTGAAGAGTGATTAACAGTCTTCTGGCTTTTTCTTGTTTTAATGTCTCACATTGTATTAATAAATATTGTAATCGTTTTGGAACTTAAAATATATGGATCCCATATATTATAAAAAAGAACAGATAAGTAGTAGTGAGTCACAAAGAATTTTTCTTGGAGATTTAGTGATACATGTCATGTTATATAGATTACCGTCATAAGAACATAAGAATGGCCATACTGGGTCAGACCAAAGGGCCATCCAGCCCACTATCCTGTCTACTGACAGTGGCCAATGCCAGGTGCCCCAGAGGGAGTGAACCTAACAGGTAATGATCAAGTGATCTCTCTCCTGCCATCCATCTCCACCCTCTGACAAACAGAGTCTAAGGACATCATTCCTTACCCATTCTGGCTAATATCCATTAATGGACTTAACCTCCATTAATTTATCTAGTTCTCTTTTAAACCCTGTTATAGTCCTAGCCTTCACAACCTCCTCAGGCAAGGAGTTCCACAGATTGACTGTGCACTGTGTGAAGAAGAACTTCCTTTTATTTGTTTTAAACCAGCTGCCCATTAATTTCATTTGGTGGCCCCTAGTTCTGATATTGCGGGAACAAGTAAATAACTTTTCCTTATTCACTTTCTCCACACCACTCATAATTTTATATACCTCTATCATATCCCCCCTTAGTCTCTTTTCCAAGCTGAAAAGTCCTAGACTCTTTAATCTCTCCTCATATGGGACCTGTTCCAAACCCCTAATCATTTTAGTTGCCCTTCTCTGAACCTTTTCTAATGCCAGTATATCCTTTTTGAGATGAGGAGACCACATCTGTACACAGTATTCAAGATGTGGGTGTACCATGGATTTATATAATGTCAATAAGATATTCTCTGTCTTATTCTCTATCCCTTTTTTAATGATTCCTAACATCCCGTTTGCTTTTTTAACTGCCATTGCACACTGCATGGGCGTCTTCAGAGAACTATCCATGATGGCTCCAAGTTCCTTTTCCTGATTAGTTGTAGCTAAATTAGCCCTCATCATATTGTATGTATAGTTGGGGTTATTTTTTTCCAATGTGCATTACTTTACATTTATCCACATTACATTTCATTTGCCATTTTGTTGCCCAATCACTTAGATTTGTGAGATCTTTCTGAAGTTCTTCACAGTCTGTTTTGGTCTTAACTATCTTGAGCAGTTTAGTGTCATCTACAAACTTCGCCACCTCACTATTTACCCCTTTCTCCAGATCATTTATGAATAAGTTGAATAGGATTGGTCCTAGGACTGACCCTTGGGGAACATCACTAGTTACCCCTTCCCATTCTGAAAATTTACCATTTATTCTTACCCTTTGTTCCCTGTCTTTTAACCAGTTCTCAATCCATGGGAGGATCTTCCCTCTTATCCCATGACAACTTAATTTACGTAAGAGCCTTTGGTGAGGGAACCTGTCAAAGGCTTTCTGGAAATCTAAGTACACTATGTCCACTGGATCCCCCTTGTCCACATGTTTGTTAACCCCTTCAAAGAACTCTAATAGATTAGTAAGACATGATTTCCCTTTACAGAAACCATGTTGACTTTTGCCCAACAATTTATGTTCTTCTATGTGTCTGATAATTTTATTCTTTACTATTGTTTCAACTAGTTTGCCCGGTACTGACGTTAGACTTACTGGTCTGTAATTGCCAGGATCACCTCTAGAGCCCTTTTTAAATCTTGGCGTTACATTAGCTATCTTCCAGTCATTGGGTACAGTAGCTGATTTAAAGGACAGGTTACAAACCATAGTTAATAGTTCCACAATTTCACATTTGAGTTCTTTCAGAACTCTTGGGTGAATGCCATCTGGTCCTGGTGAATTGTTACTGTTAAGTTTCTCAATTAATTCCAAAACCTCCTCTAGTGACACTTCAATCTGTGGCAATTCCTCAGATTTGTCACCTACAAAAGACTGCTCAGGTTTGGGAATCTGCTTAACATCCTCAGCCTTGAAGACTGAAGCACAGAATTCATGGTCCAATGGAACCGTCAATAACACAGATGGTGGCAATGATTGCATACTCTGTCATCCTAACAAAAAGTCAAACTGAGTTGATTTGACATCAGAAAGCCATAATCCTCTGACCCGTGTCATCAGAATTGTAGATTATGGCTTTTTAGAAATGAAGCTTCCAGACATGTCAGTTACATGAAGTCTTGGAATATTAGTTCAGATGACCTTATTCAAATACTGAATTGGGAGTTTTTAAGAGGCTTTTACTATACCATTAAATATTTTCAAAAATTGTTTTTAAATATCTGAAACTTTAAAATGGTGATTAGATACAAGTATATTATATACCATTAAAATAACTTATTCCATTTGATGGTTCTGGTAGTATCATAAACCACAGGGATTTTTTTAGGTCCAGCAAATGATTTTTAAAATTACAAAGATAGACTTTGTATAAAAAAAGAAGAAATAAGTTTCTAAAAGTATAAAGAAATGCAAATGTTAATAAACAAGATAAGTGATGTGAATTATTGAATAAAAATATAATAACATTAAAAGTCTGTTTTTGTAGGTACTCTATTATTTTAAACATATAAATTAAAACCAAGGGGAGCCTCATGGCTCAGGGGACTGGTAAAAGATGCAGGATGAAAAGCCTGTGCAGAAAGCTAGTATAAACCCCAGGTTTAAGTTTCAGCAACGTATACTGGTGTGCTTGACTTCTGCACAAGGGTGACTTTCAAACCTGCCTGAAGTAGAGAATTGTTTGGGTCTGGGGGTTTGGACAGGTCCAATCTCTGATCGTTTCCAGTATGGTGATGGCTTGGTAGCCTGTGTGAAAAGAATGTGTCCATGTAATGAGACCCACTATTACCATGCTGGTAGACCACAAGGACTGAATTAGCATGAAAGCAAACTGCTGCTCATCTCCAGAGATAGTGCTGCTGGAATAGGGTTTGCTGAAATCCACTAGTGGGACACAGTGTGGGAGATTTTAACACTCCCTGTACTGTACTGCATCTGTTCTATGGACTCAATTTCACGTTAAAATTAATATCCATCTGAGCTGTACACATTTTTTTTGGATGTCTGGCAACATGTACGCAGCCATTCAATCTTCACTCAGTTTGGGGAGGGTGAAGGAACAGCTGGCTGTGGGTTTTGGAGTTTGGTGCTGATGACAGCTTTTTTTTTGTTGTTGTTGTAGTTATTGATCTTATAATTTCTTTTTTAAAATGCTCACTGAGGCATCTGGGCCCATTTATATCAGTGTACAAGAACAGTAACCGCATGGACAAAAAGTCAATGAAACTTAACCCACTCAACCTACCTTTCAAACAAAGCCCCGAGGAGCAGCTCCTCTCAGCTGGTGAAAATTGCCATAGTGCCATTCACTTTACTGGAGCTCTGACAATTTAATCAAGCCGTGGATCTGCCCCCAGGGTGAATAGATAATCCCTGCAGTGTGTCCTGGAGGTCAACAAATTAGAATGTTGTAATATTAGCAGGAGAAGCAAAATCCAGAGACAAAAGACTCCACTGAGAATGGTCTGCCTCCAGACTCTCATTCTGTTGAGAATATTGTTCACAGCGCATCCCAAAGGGGCATCATCCCACTCTGTGCTCTTGAGATTTTTGTTGGGTTTATACCCTTGATCAAGGAATTAGGTGCCTACATACCTTTGAGGATCTAAGCCTAATTTAGAACTTTGTTTAGATGGAAATTTTAATTATACCTCATATTGTTACTTCACCATTCCCATATATTTGCAGATGAGGGATTATCTGACTGGAGAGAGAAATCCCATCCTATATTTATGCTCAAATTAAAGATGATTTTAGCTAGAAATTGAGCTAAAGTGAAAAGCCAGTTGACAGAAACAAGTCCCTAATAAAATACAAAGCACACTTCATGCACAATTTTAATAAAATCTCCTTTATTATGTATCATGAGACAGCTCATCCAAAGTGACTGATTCAAAGGAAATAAATACATTTAAGCATCTAATGATACCAGCTAAAACCAGAATATTCTATTATGCCATTGTAAGAAAAGTGTACTGTGGTGTGGCTACAGAAGCTCAAAGAAATTCAGAAGATGGAATTAGTTAGCACGAAATTAAGACTCTGGTAGGAAATATTTTTAGAACGATAGACTTGAATTAGTTCATTGTTTAATTAAGTAAATCTAAGGCAATCAAATACATAGCCTATTTTATTTATCCTGTCAGCTAGAGGTTAAAATTAAGTGAGGCTGTTTCACTTCATTATCTTGTGGCAGTCCCTTTTGAAAAGAAAAAAAGGAATATTTATTAATCTCAAGTCATCAGCATCTTGTTTCATACCATCCTTGAGGCGGCCCTGAGTGGTGTTTCAGAAAGTATTTTGTGAGATAGCCTTTACATTATGTTAAATACATTTTAAAAAAGAGAAATTTTGCATTATCTTATAATGGAGGGAAGTTTGAAAGGCATGAGATGGAATGCACCGTCCTAGGGATAAGGGTTCCACGACCACCACGCTCAAAAGAAGGAGGCGGGTGGTGGTGGTCGGGGACTCTCTCCTCAGGGGGACTGAGTCATTTATCTGCTGCCACGACCAGGAAAACCGAGAAGTCTGCTGCTTGCCAGGAGCTAGGATTCACGATGTGACCGAGAGACTGCCGAGACTCATCAAGCCCTCGGATCGCTACCCCTTCCTGCTTCTCCATGTGGGCACCAATGATACTGCCAAGAATGACCTTGAGTGGATCACTGCAGACTACATGGCTCTGGGAAGAAGGATAAAGGAGTTTGAGGCACAAGTGGTGTTCTCGTCCATCCTCCCCATGGAAGGAAAAGGCCTGTGTAGAGACCGTCGAATCGTGGAAGTTAATGAATGGCTATGCAGGTGGTATCGGAGAGAAGGCTTTGGATTCTGTGACCATGGGATGGTGTTCCAAGAAGGAGGAGTGCTAGGCAGAGAGTGGCTCCACCTAACGAAGAGAGAGAAGAGCATCTTCGCAAGCAGGCTGGCTAACCTAGTGAGGAGGGCTTTAAACTAGGTTCACTGGGGGGAGGAGACCAAAGCCCAGAGGTAAGTGGGGATGTGGGATACCGGGAGGAAGCATGAGCAGAAGAGTGCGAGAGGGGAGGGCTCCTGCCTCATACTGAGAAAGAGGGATGATCAGCGAGTTATCTTAAGTGCCCATACACAAATGCAAGAAGCCTGGGAAACAAGCAGGGAGAACTGGAAGTCCTGGCACAGTCAAGGAATTATGATGTGATTGGAATAACAGAGACTTGGTGGGATAACTCACATGACTGGAGTACTGTCATGGATGGATATAAACTGTTCAGGAAGGACAGGCAGGGCAGAAATGAGAGGGAGTTGCATTGTATGTAAGAGAGCAATATGACTGCTCAGAGCTCCGGTATGAAATTGCAGAAAAACCTGAGAGTCTCTGGATTAAGTTTAGAAGTGTGAGCTACAAGGGTGATGAAAAGTATAGGGGACAATTTCCTGGTGCAAGTGCTGGAGGAACCAACTAGGGGCAGAGCTCTTCTTGACCTGCTGCTCACAAACCGGGAAGAATTGGTCGGGAAAGCAAAAGTGGATGGGAACCTGGGAGGCAGTGACCATGAGATGGTCGAGTTCAGGATCCTGACACAAGGAAGAAAGGAGAGCAGCAGAATATGGACCCTGGACTTCAGAAAAGCAGACTTTGACTCCCTCAGGGAACTGATGGGCAGGATCCCCTGGGAGAATAACATGAGGGGGAAAGGAGTCCAGGAGAGCTGGCTGTATTTTAAAGAATCCTTATTGAGGTTACGGGGACAAACCGTACCGATGTGTAGAAAGAATTGTAAAAATGGCAGGTGACCAGCTTGGCTTAACAGTGAAATCCTTGCTGATCTTAAACACAAAAAAGAAGCTTACAAGAAGTGGAAGATTGGACAAATGACCAGGGAAGAGTATAAAAATATTGCTCGGGCATGCAGGAGTGAAATCAGGAAGGCCATATCACACCTGGAGTTGCAGCTAGCAAGAGATGTTAAGAGTAACAAGAAGGGTTTCTTCAGGTATGTTAGCAACAAGAAGAAAGTCAAGGAAAGTGTGGGCCTCTTACTGAATGGGGGAGGCAACCTAGTGACAGAGGATGTGGAAAATCCACATCAATGCTTTTTTTGCCTCTGTCTTTGCGAACAAGGTCAGCTCCCAGACTGCTGCACTGGGCAGCACAGCATGGGGAGGAGGTGACCAGCCCTCTGTGAAGAAAGAAGTGGTTCTGGACTATTTAGAAAAGCTGGACGAGCACAAGTCCATGGGGCCGGATGCGCTGCATCCGAGAGTGCTAAAGGAGTTGGTGGATGTGATTGCAGAGACATTGGCCATTATCTTTGAAAACTCATGGTGATCGGGGGAGGTCCCGGATGATTGGAAAAAGGCTAATGTCATGCCCATCTTTAAAAAAGGGAAGGAGGAGGATCCGGGGAACTACAGGCCGGTCAGCCTCACCTCGGTCCCTGGAAAAATCATGGAGCAGGTCCTCAAGGAACCAATTTTGAAGCACTTAGAGGAGAGGAAAGTGATCAGGAACAGTCAGCATGGATTCACCAAGGGCAAGTCATGCCTGACTAATCTAATTGCCTTCTATGATGAGATACTGGCTCTGTTGATGAGGGGAAAGCAGTGGACGTGTTGTTCCTCGATTTTAGCAAAGCTTTTGCAATGGTCTCCCACGGTAATCTTGCCAGCAAGTTAAAAAAGTATGGGCTAGATGAATGGACTATAAGGTGGATAGAAAGCTGGCTAGATTGTCTGGCTCAACGGGTAGTGATCAATGGCTCCATGTCTAGTTGGCAGCTGGTATCAAGTGGAGTGCCCCAAGGGTCGGTCCTGGGGCTGGTTTTGTTCAGTATCTTCATTAATGATCTGGAGAATGGCGTGGATTGCACCCTCAGCAAGTTTGCAGATGACACTAAACTGGAAGGAGAGGTAGATACTCTGGAGGGTAGGGATAGCATACAGAGGGCCCTAGACAAATTGGAGGATTGGGCCAAAAGAAATCTGATGAGGTTCAACAAGGACAAGTGCAGAGTCCTGCACTTAGGACGGAAGAATCCCATGCACCGCTACAAACTAGGGACCGAATGGCTCGGCAGCAGTTCTGCAGAAAATGACCTAGGGGTTACAGTGGATAAGAAGCTGGATATGAATCAACAGTGTGCCCTTGTTGCCGAGAAGGCCAATGGCATTTTGAGCTGTATAGGGGGCATTGCCAGTAGATCGAGGGACGTGATTGTTCCCCTCTATTTGACATTGGTGAGGCCTCATCTGGAGTACTGTGTCCAGTTTTGGGCCCCACACTAGAAGAAGGATGTGGAAAAATTGAAAAACGTCTAGCGGAGGGCAACAAGAATGATCAGGGGTCTGGAGCACATGAATTATGAGGAGATGCTGAGGGAACTGGGATTGTTTAGTCTGCGGAAGAGAAGAATGAGGGGGGATTTTATAGCTGCTTTCAACTACCTGAAATGGAGTTCCAAAGAGGATGGATCTAGACTGTTCTCAGTGGTAGCAGATGACAGAACGAGGAGTATGGTCTCAAGTTGCAGTGGGGGAGGTTTAGGTTGGATATTAGGAAAACTTTTTCATAGGAGGGTGGTGAAGCACTGGAATGCGTTACCTAGGGAGGTAGTGGAATCTCTTTCCTTTGAAGTTTTTAAGGTCAGGCTTGACAAAACCCTGGCTGGGATGATTTAGTTGGGGATTGGTCCTGCTTTGAGCAGGGGGTTGGACTAGATGACCTCCTGAGGTCCCTTCCAACCCTGATAGTCTATGATTCTGTGTTTTATTGTTGCAGTTTTCCACTAATCTGGTGGCAGATAATTCCTCTTGTAAGGAGTCAAGCTATAGCACACTGGGCTGTATATTCCTCCAAGGGAGAGGAGAGCTTCTCTTTGTTTGGTAATAATTTACCTATTCTGAATTTACCTTTTGTTCATATAGCCCTCTGTCCTGCAATGGATCTGGATGAGCTGTTGATCCTTGCACCTGTGCAGTGCCCCACTGATTATAATGGATCTGTGCACTGGATTGCAAGAGGGAGGCTTGGCACTGTAAACTCTTCCAGGGGCAGACCTGCCTTAGTCTGAATTTAAGGTACCTAGCACACTGTTGGGCACTGTGAGGGAGTGCGGAGACACAACTGCTTAACTCCCCTTCGTTTTAAATGGGAGCTATTGCTCAACTGCCCTTTTTGCCTTGGGAAATCTGCTCCAGTATAAATAATAAACATGTACAGCAATTGTGTAGTGCCTGTACCTCAATGGCACTGCGTAGCTAGTTTGCTCAGACTTAACCTCTGGGTTGAGATGAAGCACAAAACGTTTCGGTTTCTAACAGAATGAACGTGCCCAAATTCTAATCTAAGGGGATGGAGCTAGAGTGGCAGTAGGGAGCATTGCTCACGCTCATTAGGATAACGAAGTAAGTATTTATGTCTTAATCCTGATTCTTGTCCATTAGGCTGATCTTCCTGCCTATGAAAAGTAGCGATGACTCTCCACGGCAGAGTTCAGCGCCCTGGTTTTGACCCAGCCCAGGCCAGCCCATTATGCCTGTGCACAATGCTGAACACATGAGGACTCCCGCTGGCCTTTCACGGGACTATGCGAGTGTTTGATGCGATGCCCAGAGCTCAATCCTGGGTTAGCTCAGGGTCCAAACCCAGTTCTCAGGGTTCCTGTGGTGTGTTGGGATCGGTGCACTGCTTTATCCCATGGATCAGCAGTTAAGTTGCCTTAGGGTGGGTGGCGATCTAGAGTTTCACCCTGGCCCATTATACAGCCAAGCGTCTCTCCCAAAGTTCAGGGCTGTGGCAAGCTGTGTATTTGCCCCCTGCTTACACATGCTAGGACAGGGGTGGCCAACCTGAGCCTGAGAAGGAGCCAGAATTTACCAATGTACATTGCGAAAGAGCCACAGTAATACGTCAGCATTCCTCTGCCCCCCCACCGCTCTGTTCCCAGGGCCTCCCACCCACCGATCAGCACCTCCCCTCCCTCCCGATCAGCTGTTTTGTGGTGTGCAGGAGACTCTGGGAAAGGGGGAGGAGCGAGGGCATGGCGGGCTCAGAGGAGGGGGCAGGGCCTGTGGCAGAACCAGGGGTTGAGCAGCGAGCGCCCCCCTGGCACACTGGAAAGTTGGCGCCTGTCGCTCCAGCCCCGGAGTCGGTGCCTGTACAAGGAGCCGCATGTTAACGTCTGAAGGGCCACATGTGGCTCCGGAGCCACAGGCCGGCCACCCCTGCGCTAGGGGAAAGGAGGCCGGTGGCACCTTTAAGACTAGCAGATTTATTTGGGCATAAGCTTTTGTGGGTAACCCCCCTCCCCTCCCCACTTCTTCAGATGTGAAAAAAGTGGTTTTTTTTTTTTTTTTTACCCACGAAAGTCTGTTAGTCTTAAAGGTGCCACCGGCCGCCTCCTTGTTTTTGTGGGAACAGGCTAACAGGGCTACCCCCTGATGCTCGGGAAAAGGGGGATCTTTTCAAAGCGTGTCTAAGCACTGGTCCGAGCCCTTGAGTCCGGCCCGGCCGGAGCGCAGCCAGCCCCCCTGGGGCAAGAGGGGCTGTGTGTGTGTGTGGGGGGGGGTGCGCTGGCTCGGCCGTGCCGCCGCAGGGAGCGCGGGGCTGCGGCTGGCGCCCCCCCCCCCGGCCCCCGGGCTGTCCGCGTGCAGCGGCGAGCTAATAAAGCTATTTTGAAAGTGACCCCGCGGCCCCGGCCCCGGGAGCGAGCGAGCGCCGCGCCGCGCCGCGCCGGGAGCAGCTGTCTGGCTCCGGAATCATGACTGAAGATGACGGATTCCGTGGTGGTGGAGGGTCATGTCAAATTGAGAGATGGAAAAAAGGTCCCCGCTTTGCAGCCTTCCCGCTTTGCAGGGGAGGGGGAGCCCCCCTACCCCTACACCCCCCCCAGGGGCTGCCCCCTTTCTCCCCACCCCCGCAGGGCGCCGAGCCCCGGGGGCTGCTTGGCTGGCGGGGGAGGGGAGAGCTGGCCGCGGGCTAACGCTGATGTCTCCTTGTTTCTCCGCAGTGGAAGAATAGGTGGCTGGTGCTGCGCAAACCCTCCCCGGTAGCAGGTAGGTGCCGCCGCGGGCTGTGGGCGGGGGAGTGGGCAGCTCCTCTGGGGAGACAAATCACCCTCCCCCGGGCTCCTGGCAGAAGAGCCAGATCTGGGAGCTCGCCCCCCCGGGGGCCGGTGTGTGGAGACTAAACTCTCCCCGCACCCCGGACACGGGGCTGGGCTGGTGTCTCCTTCTTCCCTCCTTTTCTAGCAGCCAGTCACTTGGCAGGGGGCCGAGCAGCTAGAAATAGCAAGAGAGGATATGGAGGGCGCCCCAAAGTATAACTGAAAGAGAGAAGGGGAAAGGCAACGGGCTAGCGCGGGGACCTGGCGGGCTTCGTGGTTCCTCCCCTCGAGGGCTGGCTGGCTGGCTCGCTTTAACCTCTTGGGGGTCACTGCCGGCTCCAAGCTGGTGCAGCGGCGCAGGACTCTCTCTTTTCAAGTTCCCACATCTCATCTGTTCGGGGCTGCTTGCTACCCACTTGGCTCAAACTCGGGTGGAGCCTTGCTGTTTGTTCCCTGTTCAACAGCAGCTGGGTTGTTCGATCCCTCTGATCTGGGCCTCCTCTCTTGTAATATCTGACCGCTTCGGAGGTGGCCTTTTTCCCCTGGAAGGGGTGGTTCCTGAATTGTTAGTAAACTTATTGGGGCAGTTTGAAAATCATGTAGTTGAAGGCTCCCACAGAACTGTGCTGTTATATTTTCAAGTCTGGAAATATTTTTCAGTGTCACATGGACTGCAAAGTCATGTTTTGTCTTGTGCATATGTATGTGAGCCTGCATCACCTGAAAGCTGATTTTGGAATCACCATGAACTATTGGTTAGCTTTGGACTTTAGTTTATATCTTATCTTCTTTAGGGTCCGTTTTTCACATGTGCATGCCTAAAGTTAGGTACATGTATCATTGTTTAAGTAATCTAAATTCTTGTTTTTATTAGTATTTACATGCTGATTACGTCTCTATTTAGCACCCAAAGTCTGTTGTTCATAAAGCTAATGTTCAGGCTTCCGAATATGAATTTAGATTCCTGACTTTAGGTACTCAAAGTAGGAAACTAGATTCTTCAGAAAGTGGCAGATAAATAAAACATGAATGCTTATTCTACACTTTAAAATGTATTATTTTTATTATTTAAAATCGACCATGATTGTTGAATGCCCATAAACCAGGGTGCTCTTGCTTTGATGTGTTTTTAGTTTTCATTTCTTTAGACAGTTATACGGTAAAGCTCTTCAACTTTGCGTTTGCAGCTGTTTCTGCTAACAGGTGCAAGAATGCAATCCAAAATGTCTGTGAGGCTTTCTGTTAGTTAATGTACAATGCAGTTTTTTCAGCTGTTTTTCACCTCTTTGGAGGGACGCCCATTCTTTGCCCAACTGAGCTCTATAACGGCAACTTGCCAGGCGTCAGAGCGCCACACCTAACATTCATAAAAAACGAGCACATGCAGCTCCTGTTGTTTCGCTTGGAAGTAAGTGTGAGCTATGGAAGTTAAAGCTAAAGATCCCTGCTTTATTTCACTTAAGAGACAGCACAGCATGCTGGGAAGGGAATCTGCACCCTGTAGATGGGGCTGGGGTGCATTTCTGTATCAAGGAGAAAGGAGGTGGTAAATTGCACTAATCTTCCTTGTGGATCCTGATATGTTTGTGAAATGCAGTCCCCCAGTGAAACCCTGAGATTGTGATGTTTCATTTTGTTGTATAGATGTTGTCTATTAAAACATCTTTAGGAAGAGGTTAAAACAAAAGGTGACAAAACCAAATATTGAAAACCAAAGGTGGGACACACAATGATTATGCAACAGTAGCTACTGTGAAGCATTCAGCTAGGAAACCTGAGCTGAGATTAACAATTTGGCAATGTAGACCACACTGTTTCGTATTTGACTAAGCTGTCAACTACTGTAAGAATTTCATTTATGGTTCGATATGTTCTAATGAACATAAGAACAGCCATACGAGGTCAGACCAATGTAAATCTAGTCTGCTATCCTGTCTTCCGACAGTGACCAGTGCCAGGTGCTTCAGAGGTGGTGAACGGAACAGGACAATTTATAGAATGATCTGCCTACCCCTGTCGTCCAGTCCCAGCTTCTAGCAATCAGAGGTTTAGGGACACCCAGAGCATGGGATTACATCCCTGCTGATTTTGGCTAGTAGTCATTGATGGACCTATCCGCCACGAACTTATCTAATTTTTTTTTAACCCAATTACACTTTTGGCCTTCACAACATCCCCTGGCAATGAGTTCCAGGTTGACTGTGTGTTGTGTGAAGAAGTACTTCCTTATATTTATTTTAAACTTCCTGCCTATTAATTATATTGGGGACCCCGTCTTGTGTGTTATATGAAGGAGTAAAAAAAACACTTGTTCCCTTTCTCCACACCATTTATGATTTTATAAACCTCTATCATATCTCCCCTCAGTTGTCCCTTTTCCAAGCTGAACGGTTCGTCTTTTTAATCTCTGCTTATATGGAAGCTGTTTCATACCCCATATCATTTTTGTTGCCTTCTCTGTACTTTTTCCAATTCTAATATCTTTTTGAGATAGGATGATGAGACCTACACACGGTATTCAAGGTGTGGGCTTACAGTGGATTTATATGGTGGCACTATGATATTTTCTGTCTTATTATCAATCCCTTTCCAAATGGTACCTAACATTCCATTAGCTTTTTTTTGATTGCCAGCGCACACTGAGCGGATGAGCGAACTATCTGTGGTGACTCCAAGATCTCTTTCTTTAGTGGTAACAGCTAATTTAGACCCTATCATTTTGTATGTACAGTTGGGATTATGTTTTCTAGTGTGCATTACTTTGCACTTTTGAATATTGAATTTCGCCTGCTATTTTGTTGCCCACTCGCCCAGTTTTGTGAAATCCCTTTGTAACTCTTCACAGTCTGCTTTGAAGTTAACTATCTTTAATAACTTATTATTGTTTGCAAACCTTGCCCCCTCACTATTTATCGTTTTTTCCAGATCATTTATGACTATGTTGAACAGCACAGGTCCCAGTACAGATCCTTGGGTGACTCCACTATTCACCTCTCTCCACTGTGAAAACTGACCCTTTATTCCTAACTTTTAATCAGTTATGGATCCATGAGAGAACCTTCCTTCCTTGTCCCATGACTGCTTACTTTAAGAGCTTTGGTGAGGGACCAAAGGCTTTATGAAAGTCCAAGTACACTCCATCAAATGGATCACCCTTGTTCACATATTTATGAACCCCTCAAAGAATTCTAGTATGTTGGTGAGGCATGATTTCCTTTACTAGAGCAATGTTGACTCTTCCCCAACATACTGTGTTCATCTATGTCTCTGATCATGCTGTTCTTTACTATTTGTTTCAACCAATTTGCCTGGTATTGAAGTTAAGGCTTACTGGCCTGTAATTGCCAGTATGGCCTCTGGAGGCTTTTTAAAAAATTGGCGTTACATTAGCTATCCTCTAGTCATCTGGTACAGAGGCTGATTTAAGTGATAAGTTACATGTCATAGTTAGAAGTTATGAAGGAAGTCAAATATGAAACTGCAGAACTCTTGGCTGAATACCATCTGGTCACAATGGTATTCACGATGTGACAGAGAGACTGCCGAGACTCATCAAGCCCTCGGATCGCTATCCCTTCCTGCTTCTCCATGTGGGCACCAATGATACTGCCAAGAATGACCTTGAGTGGATCATTGCAGACTACGTGGCTCTGGGAAGAAGGATAAAAGAGTTTGAGGTGCAAGTGGTGTTCTCGTCCATCCTCCCTGTGGAAGGAAAAGGCCTGCGTAGAGACCGTCGAATCGTGGAAGTCAACGAATGGCTACACAGGTGGTGTTGGAGAGAAGGCTTTGGATTCTTTGATCATGGGATGGTGTTCCAAGAAGGAGGAGTGCTAGGCAGAGAGGGGCTCCACCTAACGAAGAGAGAGAAGAGCATCTTCGCAAGCAGGCTGGCTAACCTAGTGAGGAGGGCTTTAAACTAGGTTCACTGGGGGAAGGAGACCAAAGCCCAGAGGTAAGTGGGGATGTGGGATACCGGGAGGAAGCACGAGCAGGAGAGCGCAAAAGGGGAGGGCTCCTGCCTCATACTGAGAAAGAGGGACGATCAGCGAGTTATCTTAAGTGCCCATACACAAATGCAAGAAGCCTGGGAAACAAGCAGGGAGAACTGGAAGTCCTGGCACAGTCAAGGAATTATGATGTGATTGGAATAACAGAGACTTGGTGGGATAACTCACATGACTGGAGTACTGTCCTGGTTGGATATAAACTGTTCAGGAAGGACAGGCAGGGCAGAAAAGGTGAGGGAGTTGCATTGTATGTAAGAGAGCAGTATGACTGCTCAGAGCTCCGGTATGAAATTGCAGAAAAACCTGAGAGTCTCTGGATTAAGTTTAGAAGTGTGAGCAACAAGGGTGATTTCGTGGTGGGAGTCTGCTATAGACCATCGGATCAGGGGGATGAGGTGGACGAGGCTTTCTTCCGGCAACTAACGGAAGTTACTAGACCGCAGGCCTGGTTCTTATGGGATATCTGCTGGGAGAGCAATACAGCGATGCACAGACAATCCAGGAAGTTTTTGGAAAATGAAGGGGAAAATTTCCTGGTGCAAGTGCTGGAGGAACCAACTAGGGGCAGAGCTCTTCTTGACCTGCTGCTCACAAACTGGGAAGAATTAGTTGGGAAACAAAAGTGGATGGGAACCTGGGAGGCAGTGACCATGAGATGGTCAAGTTCAGGATCCTGAAACAGGGAAGAAAGGAGAGCAGCAGAATACGGACCCTGGACTTCAGAAAAGCAGACTTTGACAACCTCAGGGAACTGATGGGCAGGATCCCCTGGGAGAATAACATGAGGGGGAAAGGAGTCCAGGAGAGCTGGCTGTAATTTAAAGAATCCTTATTGAGGTTACAGGGACAAACCATACCGATGTGTAGAAAGAATAGTAAATATGGCAGGCGACCAGCTTGGCTTAACAGTGAAATCCTTGCTGATCTTAAACACAAAAAAGAAGCTTACAAGAAGTGGAAGATTGGACAAATGACCAGGGAAGAGTATAAAAATATTGCTCGGGCATGCAGGAGTGAAATCAGGAAGGCCAAATCACACCTGGAGTTGCAGCTAGCAAGAGATGTTAAGAGTAACAAGAAGGGTTTCTTCAGATATGTTAGCAACAAGAAGAAAGTCAAGGAAAGTGTGGGCCTCTTACTGAATGGGGGAGGCAACCTAGTGACAGAGGATGTGGAAAATCCACATCAATGCTTTTTTTGCCTCTGTCTTTGCGAACAAGGTCAGCTCCCAGACTGCTGCACTGGGCAGCACAGCATGGGGAGGAGGTGACCAGCCCTCTGTGAAGAAAGAAGTGGTTCTGGACTATTTAGAAAAGCTGGACGAGCACAAGTCCATGGGGCCAGATGCGCTGCATCCGAGAGTGCTAAAGGAGTTGGTGGATGTGATTGCAGAGACATTGGCCATTATCTTTGAAAACTCATGGCGATCGGGGGAGGTCTTGGACGACTGGAAAAAGGCTAATGTCATGCCCATCTTTAAAAAAGGGAAGGAGGAGGATCCGGGGAACTACAGGCCAGTCAGCCTCACCTCGGTCCCTGGAAAAATCATGGAGCAGGTCCTCAAGGAACCAATTCTGAAGCACTTAGAGGAGAGGAAAGTGATCAGGAACAGTCAGCATGGATTCACCAAGGGCAAGTCATGCCTGACTAATCTAATTGCCTTCTATGATGAGATAACTGGCTCTGTTGTTGAGGGGAAAGCAGTGGACGTGTTGTTCCTTGACTTTAGCAAAGCTTTTGCAATGGTCTCCCACAGTATTCTTGCCAGCGAGTTAAAGAAGTATGGGCTAGATGAATGGACTATAAGGTGGATAGAAAGCTGACTAGATTGTCGGGCTCAACAGGTAGTGATCAATGGCTCCATGTCTAGTTGGTAGCTGGTATCAAGTGCCCCAAGGGTCGGTCCTGGGGCCGGTTTTGTTCAATATCTTCATTAATGATCTGGAGGATAGTGTGGATTGCACCCTCAGCAAGTTTGCAGATGACACTAAACTGGGAGGAGAGATAGATACGCTGGAGGGTAGGAATAGGATACAGAGGGCCCTCGACAAATTGGAGGATTGGGCCAAAAGAAATCTGATGAGGTTCAACAAGGACAAGTGCAGAGTCCTGCACTTAGGACGGAAGAATCCCATGCACCGCTACAGACTAAGGACCGAATGGCTAGGCAGCAGTTCTGCAGAAAAGGACCTAGGGGTGACAGTGGATGAGAAGCTGGATATGAGTCAACAGTGTGCCCTTGTTGCCAAGAAGGCTAATGGCATTTTGGGATGTATAAGTAGGGGCACTGCCAGCAGATCGAGGGACGTGATCGTTCCCCTGTATTCGACATTGGTGAGGCCTCATCTGGAGTATTGTGTCCAGTTTTGGGCCCTACACTAGAAGAAGGATGTGGAAAAATTGGAAAGCGTCCAGCGGAGGGCAACAAAAATGATCAGAGGGCTGGAGCACATGACTTATGAGGAGAGGCTGAGGGAACTGGGATTGTTTAGTCTGCGGAAGAGAAGAATGAGGGGCGATTTGATAGCTGCTTTCAAGTACCTGAAAGGGGGTTCCAAAGAGGATGGATCTAGACTGTTCTCAGTGGTAGCAGATGAGAGAAGGAGGAGTAATGGTCTCAAATTGCAGTGGGGGAGGTTTAGGTTGGATATTAGGAAAACTTTTTCATAGGAGGGTGGTGAAACACTGGAATGCGTTACCTAGGGAGGTGGTGGAATCTCCTTCCTTTGAAGTTTTTAAGGTCAGGCTTGACAAATCCCTGGCTGGGATGACTTAGTTGGGGATTGGTCCCGCTTTGAGAAGGGGGTTGGACTAGATGACCTCCTGAGGTCCCTTCTAACCCTGATAGTCTATGATTCTGTGGTCCTGGTGATTTATTGCTGTTCACTTTATCAGTTTGTTCCCAAATGTCCTCTGTTGACACCTCAACCTGGGACAGGTCCTCAATTTGTCACCTGAAAAGAATGGCTGAGGGAGGTGTGGGAATCTGATGCAAAGAATTCATTTAGCTTCTCTGCAACAACCTTGTCTTCCTTGAGTGCTGCTTTAGCAACTTGATCATTCAGTAGCCCCACTGATTGCTTGGCAGGCTTCTTGCTTCTCATGTACTTACCATTTTTTTGGTGTTAGATTTTGTGTCTTTTGCTAATTGTTCTTCAAATATCTTTTTGGGCTGCTTAATTATCCTTCTGCATTTGACTTGCCAGAATTTATGCTCCTTTCTGTTTTCCCCAGAAGGCTTTGACTTCCAATTTTAAAAGATGTCTTTTTGTCTCTCACTGTCTCTTTTACTCTGTTTAGTCATGATGGCATTTTCAGCTCAGGATCTGGAGGCCCTGCCTAGCTTCAGAGTCTGAGCTCCTGTCCAGGCCGCAACATCTGCCCAGCTATTTTAGCATGGTACTGTGAGACCCGCTAGCATGAGTCTGTGGAACCAGATGGGGAGGCTCTTGCCCCGATGCAGTGTAGACATGCCCTCTCTCTCTCTCTCTCTCGTGCTTCACAAAAATCTGAGAAAGATCTTGCTTTTGTTTCTTTGCACAATGGGAAACTTTTTAAAATCCCAAAATTTTTCACAGGTTGGGACAATAGTGTGTGTGTGTGTGTGTGTCCCTCCCTCCCCGCCAGCTCTAGGTAGAAATGTACTTAAGAAAAAAAGCTGAGTGTCTCACATAGTCACTTGTCTTCATGAGCTGTCTCCAAATACCACAAGAATTGTGATTAAAATAATGGAAGTTGACAACATGGCAACTATAATACTTCTTAATAACAGTGGCCCCCATCTTGCAATCTGATAGCACAGACAAATCCTGGACACTTTTAACCCTGGAACTAGTGTCTTATGGGGGTCAACAGGACTGCATGCAGGTTCAGGAGTCTGCCCAGGAGAATTGGATTGCAAGATTGGGGTTTGTTTCCTTTTCCACCCCAGAGACTGTTGGGACAAACTGCTGCCAATTTTACATTTTGTAAACCTGAAGAATTTACAAAATTTAAAACCAAAACAGATGTTTCTATGATATTAAGAAGATCTACTAGATTTTTTTTAAACAAATCAATATCCCCCTGAAGTGTTTATAATTCAAACATTGCAGTGTTCTGCTAGAACTCAAAAAGAGTAACGCTGACCATGAACAAAATGGTTACTACTGGCTCATCCGTTTTCACTGTCCAAACTGAAATAAATGCAAATAATAAATGAATGATATGGTCCTAACCTTGCAGCCCTCACCCAGGCAACGTTCCTAATGAAGTCAATGGAAATTTAGTCTGAGAAACGGGGGAGTGACAAATTGAATCTCATAAGTAGGGAAAAGTAAATATTTTTTTAAAAAAGAATCCTTTTCATTTTCATCAACTATGGTGTTACAGTCTTGCTCACTTTTGGTTTTTATTGTGTGATTGATCATATTGGGTGTTTTTCTTGAACCCTTAGGTCCTGGAATCATATGATTACAACTCATTCTTTAAAAAAGGAGTACTTGTGGCACCTTAGAGACTAACAAATGCATCCGATGAAGTGAGCTGTAGCTCACGAAAGCTTATGCTCAGATAAATTGGTTAGTCTCTAAGGTGCCACAAGTACTCCTTTTCTTTTTGCGAATACAGACTAACATGGCTGCTACTCTGAAACAACTCATTCTTTCTTTTTTCTTTTTCATTTTCTTTTTCTTTTTTAAAGTCTATTTCACGGTTGTGGAGAAAAAGCTTGGAAGTGTTATTCAAGTGAAGCCTAACATTTCAGAAACCAGAAAGCAAACAAAAATAACCCCATATTTATTATATTTAAAATCTCATGATTGGGGGCCTAATTCATGAATTTTGACTGCATGGAGTTGGCAATAGTGGTGTTATTTGTAACATAGATAAGGAATGTTGTAGGGATTTTTACACTATCAAGTTAAAAACGTGTTTTTCATTAAATTTAGAGTATCACAAAGATGACTTACTATGAGACAACAGTACTTTTACTACAGATGTCAACACTAGCTCTTTTAATATTTAATACCTTAATTTTAGGAAATTAAGGAAATTGCTGGCTATGACATGAAGCACATGGAAAACCATATGCATGTCTATAATGCATACAAAATGCGTACGTTAATGTGTGTTAATCCTAGAGTCATGAAATTCAGTTGAGTTGGCCCTGGACCTGCACTTTACAATGCATAGATGGGCTGATGTGCCTACAAAAAGCCCCCTTGATGGCCGTGGGGCTGCAAGCAGGTGTAACTGCCCACTTGCACATTGTAAATTACAAAGCAGTGGTTTGAAAAGGTTAGCCCTGCAAGGAGTTGATGCCTTTGTGTGATGAGTCATCGTGAGCCTGAGTTTGATGAGTCATCTGAGATAATTACCTGGGAGTCCTAGGGGTCCAGCGAATCCACAAGCAGGGGTCTAATCAGGTGACCCCAAGATAGCTAGATAGGCTCCTAATGAAAGCAGACACTCAATGTCACTAAGTTGTCAGGGATACTCCCTGCTGCCTGGTAGCTCTGATGCAGTGCTTCTGACCCTGTTTGTGCCTGTTCCAGCTCCAGTCATAGCTGGCCATCCCATTGTCCTGACGCTATGCCATTGCCATACCCAGGGTATAATCTAGACTGGTGAGTAGCTGTGTCACCTGTGCTCTCTAACCTGTGGTGTCTTTTACACTGCTTTCTGGTGTTGCCTCCACTTCTGGACTGCTCATCAATAGCTGGGAATGACTACATGCACTTTTCAGAGTAGCAGCCGTGTTAGTCTGTATTCGCAAAAAGAAAAGGAGTACTTGTGGCACCTTAGAGACTAACCAATTTATTTGAGCATAAGCTTTCATGAGCTACAGCTCACTTCATCGGCTGCATTCAGTGGAAAATACAGTGGGGAGATTTATATACACACAGAACATGAAAAAATGGGTGTTTATCATGCACACTGTAAGGAGAGTGAACAACAGACTGGACTTCTACATAGAGTGCTTCCGCCGACGTGCACGGGATGAAATTGTGGAAAAGCAGCATCACTTTCCCATAACCTCAGCAGTGCAGAACACAATGCCATCCACAGCCTCAGAAACAACTCTGACATCATAATCAAAAAGGCTGACAAAGGAGGTGCTGTTGTCATCATGAATAGGTCGGAATATGAACAAGAGGCTGCTCGGCAGCTCTCCAGCACCACTTTCTACAAGCCATTACCCTCCGATCCCACTGAGGGTTACCAAAAGCAACTACAGCATTTGCTCAAGAAACTCCCTGAAAAAGCACAAGAACAAATCCGCACAGACACACCCCTGGAACCCCGACCTGGGGTATTCTGTCTGCTACCCAAGATCCATAAACCTGGAAATCCTGGGCGCCCCATCATCTCAGACATTGTCATCCTGACAGCAGGATTGTCCGGCTATGTAGACTCCCTCCTCAGGCCCTACACTACCAGCACTCCCAGCTATCTTTGAGACACCACTGACTTCTTGAGGAAACTACAATCCATCGGTGATCTTCCTGAAAACACCATCCTGGCCACTATGGATGTAGAAGCCCTCTACACCAACATTCCACACAAAGATGGACTACAAGCTGTCAGGAACACTATCCCCAATAATGTCACGGCAAACCTGGTGGCTGAACTTTGTGACTTTGTCCTCACCCATAACTATTCACATTTGGGGACAATGTATACCTTCAGATCAGCGGCACTGCTATGGGTACCCGCATGGCCCCACAGTATGCCAACATTTTTATGGCTGACTTAGAACAACGCTTCCTCAGCTCTCGTCCCCTAATGCCCCTACTCTACTTGCGCTCTATTGATGACATCTTCATCATCTGGACCCATGGAAAAGAAGCCCTTGAGGAATTCCACCAGGATTTCAATAATTTCCATCCCACCATCAACCTCAGCCTGGACCAGTCCACACAAGAGATCCACTTCCTGGACACTACGGTGCTAATAAGAGATGGTCACACAACCACCACCCTATACCGGAAACCTACTGACCGCTATGCCTACCTACATGCCTCCAGCTTTCATCCAGACCACACCACACGATCCATTGTCTACAGCCAAGCTCTACGATACAACCGCATTTGCTCCAACCCCTCAGACAGAGACAAATGCCTACAAGATCTCTATCAAGCGTTCTTACAACTACAATACCCACCTGCTGAAGTGAAGAAACAGATTGACAGAGCCAGAAGAGTACCCAGAAGTCACCTACTACAGGACAGGCCCAACAAAGAAAATAACAGAACGCCACTAGCCGTCACCTTCAGCCCCCAACTAAAACCTCTCCAACGCATCATCAAGGATCTACAACCTATCCTGAAGGACGACCCATCGCTCTCACAAATCTTGGGAGACAGGCCAGTCCTTGCCGATAGACAGCCCCCCAATCTGAAGCAAATACTCCCCAGCAACCACACACCACACAACAGAACCACTAACCCAGGAACCTATCCTTACAACAAAGCCCGTTGCCAACTGTGCCCACATATCTATTCAGGGGACACCATCATAGGGCCTAATCACATCAGCCACACTATCAGAGGCTCATTCACCTGCACATCTACCAATGTGAAAAATGCCATCATGTGCCAGCAATGCCCCTCTGCCATGTACATTGGTCAAACTGGACAGTCTCTACATAAAAGAATAAATGGACACAAATCAGATGTCAAGAATTACAACATTCAAAACCAGTTGGAGAACACTTCAATCTCTCTGGTCACTCGATTTCTGACCTAAAAGTGGCTATTCTTCAACAAAAAGACTTCAGAAACAGATTCCAACGAGAGACTGCTGAATTGGAATTAATTTGCAAATTGGGTACAAGTAACTTAGGCTTGAATAGAGACTGGGAGTGGTTGAGTCATTACACAAAGTAAAACTATTTCCCCTTTCTTCCCCCCCCCCCCCGACTGTTCCTCAGACGTTCTTGTTAACTGCTGGAAATGGCCCACCTTGATTATCACTACAAAGGGTTTTCTCCCCCCCCCTTCCTGCTGGCAATAGCTCATCTTAAGTGATCACTCTCCTTACAGTGTGCATGATAAACACCCATTTTTTCATGTTCTGTGTGTGTATAAATCTCCTCACAGTATTTTCCACTGCATGCATCTGATGAAGTGAGCTGTAGCTCACGAAAGCTTATGCTCAAATAAATAGGTTAGTCTCTAAGGTGCCACAAGTCCTCCTTTTCTTTTTACATGCACTTGAGGCCTGCCAGTAGCGCCCAGGCTTTTACCAGCCTGAAGTATACTGCAGCAGACTCCCAGTCCCAGATATTTCCCCAGAAATGTACGTCTTGTATTGCCCAGTCCTCTCCTGGACATACTCATCATTTTATTAATAGACCATCATTTTATTAACAGAAATGATGTGCACAAATCCTGTTATCCCAAGTGGAGTTTCCCAAACTCTTCAATGCAAACACTCTGGTTTAGATAAAACAACAAAGAGATGAATTTTAAGTGACTACAATTAATGAGGCATACAAATCAGAAACGCTTACAAGCAAAACAAAGATAAAACACAACTCATGTCTCATTTAACAAGCAATGTTAAATTTGAAGTAAATGTTTTCCGCGCCACATGCTCTCAAAAGTCTTACTGGCCAAACTTGTTAGGCCAGGACCCCTTCTGCTGTTTAACAGCTACTTCCTTTGTTCCTTCTGGTGCAGTGACTCAATGGACAGAGAGAGGGGAGCTCTTTGGATGTCTTCCCCTTTCTTTTTGTAGTTCTCTTCCTCCTTTGAGAAGCATCTGCAGCTGAGATTCAGGAGACAAAAAGTTTGTGTGGATGGGAACATTTTTCGCTCATGCCCCCTTTCCTGCCAAAGAATGATCATTTAGTAAGTAATGGCCCATTGACCTTGTTATCACCTGGCCTGAGGCATCAGCTTGCCTTTTGTCTCTGAGGAACTGGTTTGACCACTACCCAGACTTGGAATATATTTTAGTAATACCATACAGTGGAATTTTGTAACTTACATACAATGTTGCTAGATGTATTTTACCAGGACCATAATGACCAGCAAATTAAGTTTTCAAATGATACCCCACAAGGCATACTTTGTACAAAGATTATTACAGTAGTGCGCAAGGGGTGAATACAGGGGTGTACGGTCTGTTGCACCCGCATAGCCTGAGATAAGGAAGAGCGTCATAATGATGGAACTTACAGTGAGACTAGATTTTAAAACATAATGTAAAAAGTGTAACAATTACTGTTATCAAAAGAGCACCAACAGTGTAATAGCATCAAAATAAAAACACAAATGTCAAATCTTAAACAAATAATACAAGTCCTGGACACATCCTACGGGGGCTCACACAGACACCATGAATAAAAAGAAATTGAACATAAAGCATCAAATGTTGACTTATACAATTTAAGCCCAAAGCCTGCAACTTCTTGTGCAAGAGTGAGCTGATGTGCCTGCATGGTGCCCCCTGGAGTCAGTGGGGCTCTGCCCAGGCTCAGCAGTCCATTCGCACACAGGGAATTGCAGGATTTGGGCCCTACATCAAATCCTGCACTTCAGAACACAGTGAATTCTAAGAAAGGAAATATGAGTGTGAATGCTAGGTAAAAATGAGAGGGTATAGCTTTAAGTGATTCTCTACCTGATCCATTATTGGCATTATCCAGAAGAGATTCTTTACCCTTGATCTTGTTTATCGTTATAAAAGTAAGATTATAACTTTAAAAATCACGATTTAAGCATAGTTTTGACAGGAAATTAAGCTGAAGGGCAGAATTCCGGAGAGAGACAGTCATCTGCAAGAAATATTCTTCTCTGTCTGTCTTAAGTCACCTTAAAAACAGCCTGGAAAATATTCACTTTTTATAATTTTTTTTAGTAGTTTCCACGGAGTGAAAACTGAATTAAGCCAGCCTATGGCACAGTTGGCAAATGTGTTTTCTCAAGTCGAGTACTGAGAATTGTGTTCCGTTACGCGTCAGGTTCTCTGACAGCTCTGCTTCTTTCAGATTGTTTAGTCATGTTGGTGTACAAGGATAAATCTGAGCGAGCCAAAGGACATAAGGAGAGGAGCAGTGTGACCTTAGAAGACATCTGTGGCCTGGATCCTGGGCTCTCCTATGAGGGCTTAAATCACACACTTGCTATCATCTGTCTATCTCAAGTCGTGATGCTGGGATTTGACAACAAGGAAACTATGTATGCATGGGATGTACGGATTCGCTACAGTTTGGGGGAAGGTAACCTTTGTCTTGTCACATTCTTCTCTTTTGGAAAGAATGCAAACAAAACCCTTAGTTGAAAGGGCCCAGATTGTCACTGGCCTTGGAGCCAACTGCCTTCACTTCCTTGTGCGCTCCAGGTCAGCTGTCACATGCAGTGTGTAACGTGTGTGTACTGCCCACTAGAGGTGTGCCACAGAGAGGGTAAGGTAATAACTGTCAACTTGCTTCTGCTATCTTCTTTGGCTCAGGTATTAAAGGCTTGTGTTTTGTGGAGCTGAGGGGCCAGGGCTCTAGTCCTAGCTATCCAGGTCAGGGGTTTGTCAGCTTTAGCTTTTAATTGTATCTATAGCACATGGATTCATGACAAATCCTTGTGCTCAGGGAGGACAAAAACTATGAGTGTTAGAGCCATGATTAGAACCCAGGAATTAAAACCCACTCCCAGTTCTGTCTGATAGACTAGATAATGAGCAGTGCTGCTGAACATCCCCTCTCAAATACATGTAATGGGAGAATCTCATAGTAAAGATGCCATTCTCACCTGTACGTTTAACTTTAATCTACTGTGTCCTTCATTTTCAGATCTGTAGCTCTGAAATGCGTTGTAGTGGCCGACAATTTATTATATGGGGATAGTCCAGGGTAATTGGCTTTTAGTGTTTGGTAAAGCATTAGGACATACATTTATTATTACTGATGATCATTATTATTTATGTATAATTTATCACCTGTTAAGTGTTGACGATGGGCGTGTCACTATACAAAGACAGCCCTTGCCTCAGAAGCTTATGGTCTAAAAGACAGATGCAGATAAGTCTAGATGCACTGAGAATTGTGGAGGAGGGTGCAAGCTTGGCAGGGTTTGTTTTGTTTTCCTGATTTCATTCTAATGCAGTGTTGGGGTGGGCAAACATGTAGTATAAGTTTGTGTGCATGGGGGGTGTGTGTGTGTGTGGTAGAAGTGAGCCTTTAAGAAGGACCTGAATGAGGTGTAGGAGGAACCTGCTGTATCAGGATAGAGAAGTTGTTTCAGGCATAGGGGGCAGTGTGGAAGGCATGGAGATGGGAGTTGGGGAAAGAACTGGAGAGGCATGAAGGTTGGCACAGTTGGCAGAGCAAGGACAGGGCTTATTGAAAGGACAGAATGGAGTATGTAAAACTTGGTCAGGAAAAGCTCTTTGGAGACCTTGGGGAGAACAGTTTCAGTGGAGTGCAGAAGCAAGACAGGAAGCAATTCAGGAGGGATTTAGAGGAGAGGGAGTTAAGGTAGTGGGTGTACACAGTCCATTCAGATTAGATGTGAAGGAAACCAGGGAAATGGGACAGTAGTTGTTTGAGGTTTGGTTCTTTGAGGATGGGGACAGTAAAATGTGTTTGTATGCCATGGGGCAAAATGGGGAGGGGTGGGCGGTTTGGAAATAGACAGTGAGCAAGATACCTGAGTCTGACTGAGGTAAAGGAGAAAAGGATATTAGGAGGGGATGGAGGAAACTTACACGAGAACCTGACAATTTTCTCCTTGAAGTCAACGAGCTCCTGGGCTGAGGGGGAGGTAGTATGGCCTGTGTTATGCAGGCGGTCAAACTACAGGATCACCGGGGTCCCTTCTGGCCTTGGAATCTATGAATTTAAGGATGGTGGTTAAGGACTTGAGGGGGCAGTAACCCCCTCAAGATAGTGTGGCTGATGTGTGGCTGATGTGATTAGGCCCTATGATGGTGTCCCCTGAATAGATATGTGGACACAGTTGGCAACGGGCTTTGTTGCAAGGATAGGTTCCTGGGTTAGTGGTTCTGTTGTGTGGTGTGTGGTTGCTGGTGAGTATTTGCTTCAGGTTGGGGGGCTGTCTGTAGGCAAGGACTGGCCTGTCTCCCAAGATTTGTGAGAGCGATGGGTCGTCCTTCAGGATAGGTTGTAGATCCTTGATGATGCGTTGGAGAGGTTTTAGTTGGGGGCTGAAGGTGATGGCTAGTGGCGTTCTGTTATTTTCTTTGTTGGGCCTGTCCTGTAGTAGGTGACTTCTGGGTACTCTTCTGGCTCTGTCAGTCTGTTTCTTCACTTCAGCAGGTGGGTATTGTAGTTGTAAGAACGCTTGATAGAGATCTTGTAGGTGTTTGTCTTGTCTGAGGGGTTGGACCAAATGTGGTTGTATCGTAGAGCTTGGCTGTAGGCAATGGATCATGTGGTGTGGTCTGGATGAAAGCTGGAGGTATGTAGGTAGGCATAGCGGTCAGTAGGTTTCCGGTATAGAGTGGTGGTTGTGTGACCATCTCTTATTAGCACCGTAGTGTCCAGGAAGTGGATCTCTTGTGTGGACTGGTCCAGGCTGAGGTTGATGGTGGGATGGAAATTGTTGAAATCCCGGTGGAATTTCTCAAGGGCTTCTTTTCCATGGGTCCAGATGATGAAGATGTCATCAGTGTAGCGCAAGTAGAGTAGGGGCATTAGGGGACGAGAGCTGAGGAAGCGTTGTTTTAAGTCAGCCATAAAAATGTTGGCATATTGTGGGGCCATGCGGGTACCCATAGCAGTGCCGCTGATTTGAAGGTATACATTGTCCCCAAATGTGAAATAGTTATGGGTGAGGACAAAGTCACAAAGTTCAGCCACCAGGTTTGCCATGACATTATCGCGGATACTGCTCCTGATGGCATGTAGTCCATCTTTGAGTGGAATGTTGGTGTAGAGGGCTTCTACATCCATAGTGGCCAGGATGGTGTTTTCAGGAAGATCACCAATGGATTGTAGTTTCCTCAGGAAGTTAGTGGTGTCTCGAAGATAGCTGGGAGTGCTGGTAGCGTAGGTCCTGAGGAGGGAGTCTACATAGCCAGACAATCCTGCTGTCAGGGTGCCAATGCCTGTATTCCTGTGTAGAGTGGGAGTGGAGGTTTGGGGACTACACTGTAAAAGTTACATTTCAGGAAGGAAAAACTGCTGCTTTCTACAGCTACATCAGAGTTGGGCCTATACCACAAAGTTTCTATCCAGACCTAAACTTTCCTCAAATTTGGGTGTGTTTAAATCTAGGTGTTGACTTGGCACATTTTAGGGGTGATTCTGGAACTCTAGCTGTCGATTTTTTATTTATGCAGCAATTGGAGCTTGCAACCATTTGTTACCCTGTTCATCATTTAGATGTGGTGGAACAGAACCACTAACCTCATAGTCTGGTAGCCTCTAAACTAGGGCTACTTACAAAGCTCCATCTTGTACAAACAGAAGTAACCTCCGAGGGATGTCTAAGTTGATGTAAGACTGAATAAGGAACAGTCTATAATCAGTGATGATTTGGTTTCACTTTGGTAGAGTATTGGATTTTTCTAAATAAGTGGTAATAATCACACAGCAGACAAGCAATATCACCTGAACACAGATTTGTTCCCCAGCAGTGTTTTGGAGCCACGCCATAAGTAGAGCTATGGTGAGTTCTCTCTCTGGCTTCCTTTTACGTTTCTCTTGAATTACTTTCTGGCTAATTCTGCTAGGACCTTAGGGAAATTATCAAATGCAGGTATAGATGAGGAGTTATCTGGCAGCTAGATGGTAATTTATTGAAGAACACAGCAGAATACTTATATGAGAAGCAAAGATCAGATGCTGTTAAATTTCCTGACATTTTAAAGGTGAGAAAATCTAGTCAAGGGGAAGGGAAGAATAGTTATAAGAATTGGTTCTTTAGTGCTTTCCCTGTGGATTTTAGTGATGAGTAGGCAGTTTTTGGGCTTAGTGTGCACCTCTGATGCAGAGGAAATTTTAAATATTTTAATATTTTAAATATGTAGTAATACTTTAGATCAAGGTAATCCTTAGGAAGTTGGTCAGTTTCCAGGTATCTGTCACCTGAGAATCCGCTAACTTCCTGGGATACAGCAATAACAACAGTACTCAGCACCTTTCATCCATAGATCCCGAAGCGCTTCACAAAAGTGGGTAAGCGTCATTATCCCCATTTTACATGTAGGAAAACCAAGGCACTAAGATTGGGGATGACTTGTCAAAGGTGGCAGAGTGAGTCAGTGGCATAGCTGGGAATAGAACCTAGCCTGCTGCCCTGTCTACTGAACCACATGGATAGTACGTGTGGGGAGGAGAGTCTGTGACTGTTGTGAGAATAGGATGGGTAGAACCCCCTGCCTAAAGTGAACCCCTATCTAGTTCTTGGGGTATCCTCCTGCTCAGTCAGCTCCTAGTCCTGCCTTCAGCCTA
Source organism: Natator depressus (assembly GCF_965152275.1). Lineage (NCBI taxonomy): Eukaryota > Metazoa > Chordata > Testudines > Cheloniidae > Natator > Natator depressus. The sequence goes on along the minus strand of NC_134237.1, from coordinate 120,355,286 downwards.
CGAAATGTCAGAGCAACTCAGAACAGCCAGAGAGGGGTCAACACTCAGTGGCTTCTTTCTAAAGAGCAGGCTGGAGGGTGAGAGCAGGAAATGTCAAAGTGAGGCCCTCCATTCACACCATCCGATTTCAGCAGCAACGCAAGCGCCTATGGAGGCCTGACATGGCGGAGGAGGAGGGTTCATTTTGAAGAAGGAGGGTAAAGGAGGTGGGGAGAGGTTCAGCAAAGAGTTGAGCAATCAGTGGAATGGAATGGAATGGAATGCATCTAATGAAGTGAGCTGTAGCTCACGAAAGCTTATGCTCAGATAAATTTGTTAGTCTCTAAGGTGCCACAAGTACTCTTTTTCTCAATGGAACTGAGGTGGGGTGTGGCCAAGATGTCTGGATGATTCTACTCCCTATTGGAATGCAGTTATCTGGGGATGAATATATTTGTCCTTGAGTCCTGATGGTTAAACATGAGGTGAATCATTTGGGGAAGGCAACAGGGGTAGGAAACGAGACCACTGAGGAACACATCACCCTTTAAGCATGTTTGGGAAAAGCTGTCTCTAATCAGTCATGTTGCTGAACTATGGCTCACAGCCTAAATGCATTGCTCCAAAAGCTAAATTGGCCTAATATCTGTGCAACTGATCCATGACTGCCATTTAGGGTTGCCAGTTTTGGTTGGACTTATTCCTGGAGATTTAATCACACGACATAATCTTTAATTAAACATTAATCTTTAATTTCTGGAGACTCCAGACCAATCCTGTAGGGTTGGCAACCATACTGCCATTGCCAAGATATCTGGGTGCTACCCAGAACTATTAGAGGGGAAAAAAATGCTCTGAGTTCCTTATCTGATAATAGTAGATCCAAGTGGCATAGTAGCTAGGACTCAGTCTACACAGTACTATTAAATAAACTGGTTTCTGTTACAAACATGCTTGCTTTTTTTCCTGTTTGCTACCATAATTAATTGGTTTATTTGTATTTTTTTTTTTTGCCCCCGAATAGTTCATAGGTTTCATGTTGCTGTAGCACCTGGCACTAAGCTGGAGAGTGGACCGGCTACTCTTCACTTCTGCAATGACATTCTAGTCCTTGTAAAAGACCTTCCACCCACGGTCATGGGGCAATGGAAGCTCTCAGATTTGCGCCGATATGGAGCGGTCCCTAATGGATTCATCTTTGAAGGGGGCACCAGGTGCGGCTTCTGTAAGTACAAATGGAAACTGTCATTCTAGTTTTTTAAAATCTATTTGCAGATAAATAAATACCAGTCTGATTAATGTGCAAGTTAGGGACCTAATCCTGAAGCTCTTCTTGTATGAGTAGTCCCATTGACTTCAGTGGGACTACTCATGTATGCAAGAAGCTGCAGGACGGAGCACTGTTATGCAGACAAAAATAGTATCGGTGTGATGGATGTTGTGTGAATATTGCTCGATGCCTTTCTGAAAGGTATACTTCAGTCAAACACAACTTTTTGCTCTCAGTTCAAGAATAACTGAATGAAATTCTATGGCCTGTGCTATGGATCAGACTAGATGATCCCTTCTGGCCTTAAATCTATTAAACTAAGATTATATTATCATTTGTATTGTAGTAGAGGATAGTTGTTTCCTCTAGGACTCAATACAACCAGAATCAAGGTTGTGTTTTTGCAGACAATAAGTAAGAGACCGTCCTTGCCTTGAAGAGTTTTATAGTCTAATTTGAGATGAGAAAAAACAAAGGCATGAAAGAAACAAAAGAAGGAAAGGGGGAGGGAGGACAAGGATAATGAAAATAAAATCCTGTGGTTATATAGGTTAGTTATTATACAACTTAGTGATTCTGGGTATTTCAGAGAAATGTCTTCGGAACCAATCAAAGGCAGATTAAGATTTATTGGGGCCCTGGGCACAAAGAACATTGGGGCTCCCCACACTACGGGGGGTCTTGGGGCACCAGCACTGGGCGGGGCAGGGGGGCAGGGGAGTCAGAGGGGCCATGCCCACCCACCCATTTTTTGACATGGGCGTAGTAGCTTTGTGCAGGCTCGGAGCAGCAGTGGCAGGGGCTGTGCTTCGCCGTGGGGGGAGATAAGGTGATCAGCTCCCGCACTGTGAAGTGTAGCCCCTGATAGTGGTGCCAGCCTCTTCCCAGTAGGGGGCCTGAGGTGGCCCTTAGCCCCCCTCGCCACAGGGCCCTGCCCCTGCTCCTCCTCCTCCTCCCTGAGGCCCTGCCTCCTGGCCGAGCTGGAGACCGGCAGAGCTGGGCTGTGGTAAGAGCCACCCAGGGAGCCTGGGCCACTCTGTAGGGAGCCCTGGACCCTCCAGCTGCCCTGGGTGGTGGAGACACGGGCCAGGGGCTCCTCACAGTGGCCCATGCTCCCTGGGCAGTTCTTACCATGGTCAGGCTCCAGCCTGGACAGGGGGCAGGGCCTCAGGGGGATGAGGAGGAGCAGGGGGAGGGGTCATGATTCTGTTGCTGGTGGCCCCTCCCCTACTTCTACCCAGGTTCTGGTGCTCCTGCAGGAGCCCTCAAATTTGCCGGGGCCCTGAAACATGGGCCCTGTGGGCCTGTGCATTAATCCACAACTGGAACCAAGTCTCAGTGTATTATTTATTTTACTAAACTATCATATGAATCTATCCATTCCAATCTATCAGTTGATCAAAATTACATCAATCACTGTAATATAATTTTGCAGGATGCCAAATTCAAATAGTCCTTTAGCATCATATTTTCAAAAGCAAACTTTGGAACTGTGCTTGTCAGTTATGTGCATATCCATTTTCACTTTCAGGTCATGAAATCTGAGGTGCAGCTACTTGATTTGCATGTGCAAAAAACTGTTTATATGTAATTGATGGTTGTGTGTTTAAACATATGTGTATGCTGCACTGCAGGAGTAATTTCAGAGTTCTCGTTAGAAAATGTGGCCCTTAGTTACTTGTTGAAAATGCTAAATGTATTTAGGTTTTGAATGGAGCAGTTTACTGTGTAGAGTTTCTGCACAAGCATCTAAAATGGAGTGAAAAGTCCTTTAGAAGCTGTTGCTGTTTCCTGACCATTTGTACAGAGTACCAAGTTTTGAACTGATGAAATATGAAACAGCTGCAATATTTAGCTCCTCATCCCCACACTGCAGGGAATTATCATGGAAATGCCAAGCAACCTTTAAATAAATTTAGTAACAGATTGGTAGATTAAATCAGGTATTAATCTTTATTAACATAAGCACCTCAAAGGAGAGAGTATATCATTTCACTGTTTGAACTGAGTACTGTATTTGCTTAGAACTGAGGCTCTCTTGGAGATAAGAAATGCTGTGATTTGTACTAGATAAATGGTACAAAAGTGATGTGATGCTTTGGCTTCAATTTTCCCCCCTGACTCTTCAAACAGATGCCTCAGGAGAAGACATTCTCCTTCCCTCTCTGAGCAATGGGGGCTTTAAATGTTGTCTTGATGAGCAGTTCTGTGGTTTGTGGGATGTTGCTATTGGAACATGTTGGCTTCAGAGTGTTTTGTTTTCTGCAAATTTCACTGGAAAAAAACGAACATTTTCCTGAAATTTCTCAAAAGTGAAAATGGCAGTTTTTGTACCTTACTGGCCAATAGAAAACTAATATGAAGTCCAGGCCTCACATGCCCGTAACTAACAAAACCTCAGCACTTCTCTTTGGTGCCTTCCCCTCCCTTTCCCACAGAGAGTCTCCAGCAGCCACTAAAAATGTATCTGAAATCTGCATTGTTTAAAAGGTTGATTTGTTTGGTGCTTTGCTTAGCTGAGAAGAGGAGAATGTTATTACCACGGGTGTAAAGCAGAGAGATTTACTGCTACTTAGTGTGCATGAGACGAGAATGACTGAATGCAATTCCATTTGTAGTTTTCTTTCTTCACAGTAGAAATGTTAGGGGTAAGTGAAGACCAAAATGAAAATGCTTACGTAGCAGCCATCCTGCTCTGGAAGGATGTTTCTTCATTGGGTGCCTGACTAAGCCAAGAAATCTGGGAAATGCAAGGAGTTGGGTACTTTGGGGAAGGCATTTGTGCTGGTTGTCTCATAGTGGCCAGTAAATTTATTCCATGGTGCTGTTTACTCCTGCGGTCAAACCACCTCATTGTGTAACATTGCTGCTACAAGAGGACATACAAGGACATGAAGCGTTCCCAGAGTGCAGCTCTGTAAGGAATAGTGAATGTCCCTTCAGTTAGGGTAGGGGTTCTCAACCTTTCTCTTTCTGAGGCCCCCCCAACATGCTTTAAAAATTCCACGGCCCAGCTGTGCCCCAACAACCGTTTTTCTGCATATAAAAGCCAGGACCAGTGTTTAGGAGGTAGCAAGGAGGACAACTGCTTGTGGCCCCACACCACAGGGGGCCCCATGAAGTTAAGTTGCTCACTCTTCAGATTCAGCCCCTGGCGGTGGGACATGGGGCCCCAGGCTTCAGCCTCATGTGTTGGGGCTTCAGCTTTCTGCCCTGGGCCACAGCAAGTCGAATACCAGCCCTGCTTGGTAGACCCCCTGAAACCTGCTCGTGGCCCTCCAGGGAACCCCGGACCCTGGTTGAGAACCACTGAGTTAGGGGACAATCCAGTCATTGATGTTCAGCATGAGGACTTGACTGGTCACTGATGAGCTCCCCAGGGAGGGTGGGGAGAAATTCACACCCAAAGGCCACAGAGTGGCAGCATTGATATCCTACAGAGGCTTTTCCACCCGGATAACAGTATTAGGCCCTGCGGCCCCATCTATGGGGTGAAGGCAAAGGACTGTAAGGTAGCTGTAGATTTTCTGGCTTGGTCCCATGCTTGGCTCAACTGTGTCTGCCTCCGAATGCGCTCTGCACACTTCTCCACAAAGAGGCCCCATGGAGCTGAGATCTATGCCATGTAGAGGGTATGCACCTCTTGTATGGCTTCCCCAGATCTTCACCCTCCCACCTCTGGCAGTGGGACTGCTTGGGTTCTGCTGTCTGGGGAATCTTGGCACCTAGACACCTCAGGGTGGGATTTGGCCCATACACATGCTCTCATAAAGTGAACTGAAACTGACTATTCACAAACCGTTATAAAAGAGTAAAGGGTGAAAATGTGTTTCAGCGGAGTCCAGCTATACCCCCTCACTACCCCTAAATTAAACTTTCTTTACAAAAATTATATACCTGTAAGAAATACTCCTCTAAACGTTAGAAAGACTAGAAATGAATAAATAATTGGACCAGCCAATTCCTAGTACCACATAATCCACTCCAGTACCTGATCTGTAGAACCAAGCCAGCCTTAACCTTTCCCCCTTGTTATGTTTTGTAATGGAAATGGATATATACTGTTTATTATCTATAGTGTATTAATAATCTTTAGTTACAATTTGAAAAGGAATATAGTCCCAGGGTACATTATTTAAGAGTTCTATGTATTTTCTCAGTGTGATGTACTGATAGAAAAGGACAGAGTTAGAGTGATTGATCTTTGTGATGTTATTTAATATGTTGATGTTGAAACATGGCTGTGTAAGTGTGTATAGACCTTACAAGTTTTGTATTGTCCACTTTATTAAATATATTGTGTAGGAACTAGCAAATATTGTGGGTTTGTTTGTAGTGAATAATGAAGTGTATATTAATGTCATAGTATATTACTAAGGATATATAGGAGATGCTCAGACATTTCTTTTTAATGAGACGTTATTAATCAAGAATCTGTGCTATATATATTTCATGCACTATTGCTTTATTCAATAAAATACAGACTCACTAAAATGGTGAAAATTAGTGAACAAAATAAACAAAAATGATAACTTAAGGATATAAAGCATCTCAAAATGTAATGTATTCTTTTTTGTCAATTGGAGTTTCGTTTTATGTGTATACTTCATACAGTAGAAGTAAACGCGTTGTAGTTTATTTTTCAAGAATGACATTTCAGCAATATAGAATTTGCTACATCATCTCTTGAGTCTTTCAAAAGAAAGGGATAGGCCACTAATTTTTTGTACAGTTAGCAAAGTGCTTATTACTGAGGGTCTATCACATAGTAAATAAACTTTTAGTTTAACGATTGGTGTTTATACCTTTAGCCACGTGTCCTAGGATACATAAAGGGCTTGATTTTCCCGACTTCCACAGGGTAAATCAGAAGTATTGCCACTGAAGTTAGCGTAAAACTGTTATCAGTGAGAAAAGAAATAGGCCTGCTGTCCCCTATTGAAAGGGGCATTTTCACAGACCCAGGAAGATATGCTGTACTTCTTGATATGACGTTGATTAAAATGGTCTTTAAACACATGGTTAAGTCTGTGCAGGTGAAGTGTCTGAGTTCTGGATCGTCGTCAACTATTTATCAATGTCTGGTGTTGTGAATGTTAGTGTTGCTATGGCTCTGTAATCCATGTTAAAAAAAACCCACAAAGTATATTTTAGCCATAATGTAGTATGAGTTTTATTGGTGTAACTGAATGTGCAGTATGTCATCTGATGCAGAGTGCGCCATGAGCAGTATCCATGTTTACTGAATATGTTGGAAAATAATCAGTGGGAGACCAGGCTAAGAAGAACCCTGTAGACTTTTTTCATTTTTATTTTTAAAAGTAATATTTGCATATATTTTTATTTTGGTGTTTTTGCTGGGCAGGGCGGGGGGACACTGATCTGTTATCAAGAGTGTGCAGCTGATATATCCAGGTCCCGAATGCCCACAATTCCCGCTGAAAGATGTGCCATGGTCTGCAAGTCGTACATGTGCTATTAAAGAGCAAGAACTTGTGCATTCATTTGTTATAAGTTGCACAAAAAAAATCTGCCATTGTAAATAAAATAAATAAATAAATGCCATATTTCTATTATCTGCAATTAGCAACATTCAAAACATTATCAACAGTATGTCTATACTGCAATTAAAAACCTTGGGCTTGTGTGGCTTGGACTAAGGGGCTGTTTAATTGCAGTGTAGACATTTGGGCTTGGGCTAGAGCCCAGGCTCTGGGACTCTGTGGGAGGGGAGGGTCCCAGAGCTCGGGCTGCAGCCTGAGCCCAAATGTTTATGCTGCAATTAAACAGTCCTTTAGCCTGAGCCCTGTGAGCCCAAGTCAGCCGTGGGTGTCTAATTGCAGAGTAGACATACCCAGTGAGACCCTGGTTCAGGACAGCACTTAAGTACATCCCTACACACAACAGCATTTAAGCATATGCTTAATTTTAAGTCTGAGTTAAGAATGTGCTTAAGTGCTGTCCCAAGCAGGGATGCTTTTCTGAATCGCTACCTATGTAGAATCTTACTCTAATCGATTGTTATAGGAAAAAATGGTGGCACAGAAGAGAGCATCCTCATGCATATATTTAACTCTCCATCTCCTCATCCCTTATTCTTCTTTACTGTCCTGTACTATCAAAACTGGGCTAGTTAATGAAGACAACCAGTTAAAGGGACATATTAATTTTATAGAACAAGAAATCTGGTTACAAAAAGAGCTGAAAGTGTATATTTACACAAGTTGGCTGCCTATGTTCTCCAAAACCTCCATAAACTCACCTTAAGAAGAGTATTGGGAAGTGTGCTTTTGTTTGGGTTACTATGATAAGTCCTACATTCTAATATTAATTGTTAGGTCATCGTAACAATGGTGCTCTGTGTTATGCAGAGTCTTCTAATGTAGTCTTGCTTTTTGTTAATCCATCTTTGTTCCCTCAGATTATAGTTCTGACTGGGGAGGAAGAGTGAGTTTAAGGTTTTATTAATAGATTCCACAATAACATATTCATTATTAGGAGGAGGAGATGGTCTTGCGGTCAAAGCACTGGACCATCAGGTTTTCAGGAGAACACAGTTCATTTCTGGATGTTACCATCAGACCTGAGACACAGAGGGTCTGAATATTACCACAGACTCTCTGTGCCTTTCTTCCTCCTAATAATTTCCCCTTGTGAAGATAAATTGATATGGTAAGGCACTAATAACCTGTGCTGGCAGGTGCTACAGAAGAACCTAAAACAAGTGTACTTCGATGATAATTATTGATTCAGGTGGGAGTTTGAACCCAGCCCACTTTAGCACAAGTAAATTGCCAGCATGAAGAAGATTTACAAGCCCAGTTCAGCTAGGTGGGACAATATTCAAGAATATGCTGCCAATATATTTTAAATTAAACAGCATTTCCATGGGACTAACTGATTATTCTTAAAGTTGCAAAACAAAACATCTACCCAACCCCAGTTTTCCTTAATTTCTGGTTTGTTTACCCTTAACAGCACTATTTTTGTACTGCAGTTCCAGAGAGTAGAAAGTACTTTCTTGTTCTGTTTCCAGTAGCTGCAAACAAGTGTACATTCAGGCCAGGGGTACTGCATGCACAATATCCATCCATAGCTGAAGTTCAAACACACAACATTTTTTTGTAAATGTGTTTTGGCTCATTTTACCATGGCTAGCCCTTTGCAGACTGGGCCCTGGAGGTTTCATGCAAGTCTAGGATATGTGAGCTGGGTTAAGCTGACTATCCTATTCTGAATGGATGCAGTTTCAAAAGAGAGGACACAGCCTGAATGAGCTATCTCATCTCTACAGGGGGTCCTTCAAGGTCAGGATTAAGGCACATTGATGGGAAAGCGTGAAGAAACTTGCATTGCTGCGGTGTGGTACTTTTTCTGTGGACTTCGGTCTCCAGGATTGTCTACATGGCACCTTTCATGTGTAGTAAATTCACTGAAATTTTATGAACCTTCCTCCTACACAGACAGACACACAGAGTCTTACTTGTTGTGGGGTTCCATGTAAATACCATTCCACAGTACGATTACAGAACAACTTCTGTGGGGTTTTGTGTGTAGAATTAAAAAAACACTAAGCAAAGTGCAGTAAGATATTATTTACACCACCGATTTCCCGATCGTACTTTCTCTTTAACATTTGGGGACTGATTGTACAGTATCATACTGCCAACTGTCACTAACGACTGGCTTAGTGTTTCAGTCTTGCATGATTGGCTGCAGGCTGCTTTCCACTAAGTCCCTTACCCATGAAGAGAGAGCTCTTCAATCTAGTAAACAGCTGCATGGTATTACAGTGATGCATACCACATATTCCTGAGCTTCCAAATGCTTGTGCAATGAACTCTGTTCCAACGGACGACTGAGCTGTATAATTTCTAGTAGCAGAGAACTTCTCAATTAGAAATTTAACACACCAGAAATAAATAAGTAGTAGTCACCTGCATATATATATATTTAACATTTAGAAACACACTGGAAGTCCATCCATCCACCATGTAGCATCTTACCAGGACTCATAAACTACTATTTTCCCTATTGTAAATCTAGCTTTAATTGGTAAAGCAAGAGACAGAGATTACTGTTGTCACTTATTCTTAAGGGAGGGGATAAAACAGTATTGTGAAAGGGCACATAAGAGAACCAAAATAGATCAATATTTATTTTGCTGCAGAAGCCAACATGATTGCCCTTCTGTTTTTCTCTCACTGGGTCTCTGAATTCATTGCTTTCACTTCTAGTAAAGTCATAAGGCTGTTTAGTAGCTGTTGTATCGGGGCCCTCAGGAGCACAGGTAGGAATTGATTTATTTTTAAATTAAGTTTTAGGTTGTTGAGTCCGATTTTATGCAATTGGTGGAAGTTCTCCCCCTTTCAGAAGGCCCTCCATGTCATGGAAGCCCTGTTGTACTCCTGCATGGCAGTGGAAGGAGTATTTGGTGGGTAGGCAGTAGGAACCTCCACTAAAGCATCTGATAACCTTGCAGAGGGTGAGGGAGACGGGGAGCGTTGCATCCACACTTACAAGGATCCATGCACAGAAGCCTGGCCAGGTGGGTGTGGAGTGACAGTGGACACTGTTGCGCCCCATTAACTCAAATTGTGTCTTCAGATTGTGGGATTAGTTTAGTCTCTAACCCCTGGTACATTACCCACCTGTAGCCTTTTTACTGGGGTTCTGTAAGCGGAGTGGTGAATTTCACCCTCTGTAGTTCTTGTTGTTTGCTCCTTTGGCCAAGTGGAAAGCCAGTATTCTGGACCATTTTGCGGTGATTGCGTTAGGATGAGAAATCGGTGGCACAGAGTTAGAGTAATCCTTGGTCTCTTCTGTTTTAGCTACAGAAATATACACGTTAGAGATCTGTTTCCCTGAACTGCAGTAGGAACTTACATCACCCGGGCTTCTGTAGAAATCCCAAGACAGACACTCCAGCCTTGTGCCCAAGAAATCATAAAATCATAGAAGTGTAGGATAGGAAGGGACTTCATGTCCCCTGCATGGGTGTCCCTCCAGCTCTGCTTTATTTTTGGGGTCACACTGATTCTGCTCACTCTCACAGCTTGGAACCAATACCTAGCCCCTGCTTTTGGAATCTAATTAGTGCCCCGTTAGCACCACTCTCTCCCTCAGACAGGCTTGTTCTCTGGCTTCCTGCATCAACCCCCTACTTTGTGTCCAGCTTTTTTATTACAAAAGAGTCTCAGTTGTGTCTGCTCTTAGGCATGCCCCTTTATTTTATTCAGTGATTTACCTAGTATCCAACACTCTTGAGGGCAGGCGTTAGCACCTTTCAGCAGACATGACAAGAGTGTGTTTCAGTCTCCCCTGACTGATTTTGATGTCTGATTCTGTATCTGTATACATGCAGTCAGAGACATGCAATGGGATCACGAAACAAATAAAATTTGTTGAGGTTCATCAGTGTGGCAAAGCCCAAAAGGATGTGGCCTCTTTTCAAATTGAGTGCCACCTGAATCAACCTCTGGTGAGGTGCTTAAGATAAACTGAATCTACAATCAGACTATGCCCATCACTGGCAATCTTGTTATGCCACTGAGTAGCACAGAGTAAATCAGCTTTGACTTTGGCCTGCCTTCACATCTTTAGTCTGCATATCAACCTTCATGTTATTTAGACAATGTTAGTGTGTTAATATTTATCTAACCTAAGGCATGACTAAGGTGTCTGAGACATGCGAGAGCCTAATGATGAATAGCAGTGAAGTGTTCACTTACTCAGAATTTAGGCTGCTCTGTAAATTAGACTTCTTGGACATTTTTCATCTTTTTGACAAACTGACCACATTATTATTATTTAATTTCATATTCTAGCAAAGTGTTAATAAGTTTGACCATGCAAAATTTTTTGTATCTTGAGAAATTGCCTGTTTGGAGGTGAGGTATTTGTATATAATTAGGCTTGAAAGGATTAGATTTTGATTGGTAAATGTTGGTAACATTGATTTCATTGTACATTCACAAACCAACAAAAATATTTCCGTCAAAAATAATAGAAATTTACAGATCGGCAAAGTAAGAAAAGTGCTGCTTGAGAACTTCCTAGAGTTTGATTTAAGGTTATTGACTTTGTATATTTTGATGTGTGATCTTGGCCATTTGTGTTTTAACGGTTATAAAGCTTTAACTTTTTGAATCTCAACATCTACCATCATTAAATAATTGTCTGACCCCCTTGTAGCGATGCTGGTTCTGGCGGGACCCAACTGAGAGTGACAATTCAGGACAAATTGCTTAAAGCCTGGCAGTTACAGCCCAAGGCTGGGATTTTTCCACCTCTAAGGCAAACCAAACCAGACAGACAGAGAGGACTTTGGTTTTACCCCACTGTCTAACCACAAGTCACACAAGCAATTCCCTTAGACACTCCAGTTTCCCAGTATCCCCACCAGTGCCACTCGTTACGGGGACGAATGGTTATGAAAACCAATACCCCAGTGAAAGAAAAAAGGTTCTCTCGATCCCAAAGGACCAAGCCCCAGATCCAGGTCAATATACAAATCAGATCTTACCCACAAATCACATTGTTGCCAATCCTTTAGAATCTAAAATCTAAAGGTTTATTCATAAATGGAAAAAGATATAGAAGAGAGCTAGAATTGGTTAAATGGAATCAATTACATACAGTAATGGCAAAGTTCTTGGTTCAGGCTTGCAGCGATACAATAAACTGCAGGTTCAAATCAAGTCTCTGGAGTACAAACATCCACAGCTGGGATGGGTCATCAGTCCTTTGTTCAAAGCTTCAGTGTAGCAAAGTTCCTCCCGAGGTATGAAGCAGGATTGAAGACAAGATGGAGGAGCTGCAGCAGCTTTTTATATTCTCTTGCCATGTGGTCTTTCTTTCTTTGTCCCACAGACAAGCTATCCATCACATGGCCTGGAAATACTTCAGAGTTCTGTCCGTAGGCATGTCCCTGTATACCTTGCTGAGTCCCAAGGCGTGTCTGCCTTCTCTCAATGGGTCAGTTGTATAGCTGATGGCCCTTAATGGGCCATCAAGCAGGCTAGGCAGAGCTGACACCAACTTGTCTGGGGTGTCGCGGCTGCGAGCTCCTGCTGCTGGTAAGAGGGTAGGGAGCGGGGGGTTGGGTAAGGGAGCAGGGAGTCCTGGGGGGCAGTCAGGGAGCAGGGGGCGGTTGGATGGGGAGGAGGTACTTGGCGGGGGGGGGGGGGTCAGGGGATGGGGAACAGGGAGGGTTGGGAGTGGAAGTCCCAGGGGGCCTGTCATGGGGCAGGGGTGTGGATAGGGGTCTGGAGGGCAGTCAGGGGACAGGGAGCAGGGGGGGCTGGATAAGGGGGTGGGATCCCAGGGGGTAGTTAGGGGCGGGGGGTCCTGGGCGGCGGTGGTCAGGGGACAAGGAGCAGAGGGGGGTTGAATAGGGGGTGGAAGTCCCGGGGGGCTGTCAGGGGACATGGAGCAGGGGGGTTGGATAGGGGTGGGAGGTTCTGAGGGGGGCAGTCAGGGGGTGGGAAGTGGGAGGGGACAGATAGGGGACAGGGGCCAGGCTGTTTGGGGACGCACAGCCTTCCCTACCCTGCCCTTCATACAGTTGCACAACCCCAATGTGGCTTTCGGGCCAAAAAGTTTGCCCACTCCTGGTATAGAGCCAATACTTATAACTTTAAATACAAAAATGATCCATGCATACAGATAGCATAATCATAACCAGCAAAACATAACCTTGTCTTAGACACCTTATTTGACCCCCTTTATACAAGATTTGGTGCCACTACAGGACCTTGGAAGCAAGGAGTATTCTCACCTGAATTCCACCCAAAGCTTGCACACAGCAGGACTAGCATGCAAGGGGGAGAATGCAACCCCTGAAGGTGAGCTTCCCCTCCTCCCTGAAGCACAATACATCCCCCCGGTACGACCCTGCATAACCCACATAGAGGCCAGTGCCTTAAAGAGACAATGAAATCTATCTTTAAGATCCCATATCTAAGGCGCAGCATGGGTGAAAACACTAAAGTGCTTAAGCGAGATGTGCACTAACAGCTATTAAAGGCTGCTGTTGAACAAAGATGGAGGATGATGTTGCCATAGAATACTTACTTATGTTCTTATGTACTAGATCTCAGAGGCAGGATGGCACTAAAAGGTGAAGGGCCTTGAAGATGAGTACAGAGGTGTTTTGTTTATTGTGATGGGGAAGTGGGAGCCCATGGAGGGGCACTATCAGGGGTGGCATCTCAGAGCAACAAGTCAGGAAGATGATTCTAGCAGCAGTGTTTTGAACTGACTTGAGTGGGGCAAGGAAGGAGGAGGCAAGGCCAGAACGAAGGAAATGACAGTAGCTGTGGTATGAGATGATGAGGGCTTGGACAAGAGCATGTTCTGTGGCAAGAGGTGACAGGATTTACATACAGGCTGGAAGGGTGTCAAGAGGGCCGAGTCAAAGATTATGCCCAGATTACGGGCCTGTGTCACAGGGAGGATAATGGCTGAAATCTTCTGTTTATCCATACTGCAGGGCACAAACTTCCACACGTTGCCCTTCTAGTGTGTCTCAGATTCAACTTGCAGGAACACTTCATGGTGGTGCATACAATAAGTTCAGTCTTGATGCCTGTTCAGTCATTGTTGTCTCTGCTGAGGTTGTCAGTCATGGCAGAGCCTTTTCTGATGTGGGCACTTGTCCAGTGGGAACTGGACTGAGATCAGCAAAAAACCAGCAACAGAAGATAATTTTTTGGTTATGTCTGACCTGAGTTGGATTTATACTGGCAACCTAGAAGTAAAGGATTCTGTGTGGCATCTGCAATCCCTGAGCTATCTAGCCTCTGCACAACACGCAGCTCAAAGCTTGCTTATTTGCATTTACTTATTTATGATTCTCATTCTAAGTTTGCTGAGTGCTATTCTTAATGAATGGAAAGCAAAATACGAGAACAGAATGAAGGGTAAAGATCTGATGACAACTCATGGGATCACCTTACATTCTGTTAATAATAGGCACACAGAACTGATACTAGTTGTTTGGGTACGCAGGAAAATGGGTAAAAGAATTCTTAGCTTATAATACTGTGCAGAAAAATAACTCTTTGAGGACCAAGTCCTGATCCATTTGAAAATAATAGGTTAGGTTCTGCTCTTAATTAAGATGGGCTGAATGTGGAGTAACTTAACTAATTTCAATGGAGTTACTTTGGCTGTACACTGGCGTCACTGAAAAGAGAATTTGGCCCAATGGGAGTTTGTCATTGACTTCACTGGATTCAACCATAATCAGTAAAGAAATGTCCTGTACCCTTTTATTGTTTTCTGAACTTTTTAAAATGAAAACATTGTTTCATTAAAGCCACAAGTCTTCTGTGTATTTATAGATCTCAGACAGTGGAATTCTAAACAGCAACAAGTGCAGGGGCAGGTTGCAGCCCAAACATTTGAGCAGACCACACTGCAGCCTGCTCCTTCGTGGCTGACTCAACACATACTGAGTCTCTTCCAATTTCTGCTCTTGAACCACCAGCAGTTACAGGCATTTTAGTTGCACTTTGATTGTGGTCAGTTTTGGGCCTGAAGAACGGTGGACAGATCTGTTTGTCTATCGGTATTCATAGCTCACCAATCATCACAATATCTAGGTGTTGTGTATATAACTTAAAAAGCACCTCTTAAACTATGGGAAAATTCATACCTGAGCTTCAAGACTCAGGCCTGTCTCAGTTCAGTTTAATCAAACCTTAATGCTAGCAGAAATTTAAGAAGGGAGGTTTAACCTCCATGCTTCAGTACTTAAGCCATCTCTAACTATTAGAGGTCAGGTTGAGACCTAATGTGGGGGAGCAGATTATCCCACATTTGCCTACTGTGGGGTCCTTTCACTTTCCTCTGAAGTAGCTGGTACTGGTCACTATTGGAGATATGATACTGGACTAGATGGATCTTGGTTCTGATCCAGCATGGCAATTCCTATGTTCCAAATCCAAACACTCCTAAACTTGGGAGAGGTTCAGGTCTGAAATTTACTGCTCAGCCCCATCTCTAACTACGACTTAGATTTCTACAGTAAATACTTGATATGTAAACAAATCTCCTAAATTCTAAAGCAGATGACTGATGCAGCTCTGACCTGAGAAAGTTGATGTATAAATAAGAATATAAGAAACAGGCAGCTGTTGTTTTCCACCGCTTGTATTTTGACTTGGTTTAATTTGTTTTTGGTTGCATGACTCTCAGAAAGCTAACTGAGAAGGTAGAAATGATTGAGTCTGCTGCTTACAGTTTCTCGGATCAAAATGTGTTGCCATTAAATTTGTTCCTTTTATTTTTTTGCTCAGAATATATCTCACTGATTTCTTTCATGACTAGCACACAACATTCTTTTGATCATCACATATAAATGTTTAATCTTTGTTTCTGTTATGCGTGCAGATGAAAAGTCTGTATTAATGTTGTGCTTTCTTTCAGGGGCTGGTGTTTTTTTCCTTTCTTGTGCCGAAGGAGAGCAGATCAGCTTTCTGTTCGACTGTATCGTTCGTGGCATCTCCCCGACGAAAGGCCCTTTTGGGTTGCGTCCAGTCCTACCAGGTTAATATAGGAAGTATAGAGTAACCGTGCAAAGTAGGAACTTGCCATGTCTAGCACTTATTGCTCAGATTGGAATTACAGCTTGCAGACACTTGCTGGGCATGGACAGTGCAAAGTGATTTTCATTCTGAAATGTCACATTACAGATTTATCAGTTGAATGTCCCAGATTCCCTTGCTGCTCTAGCTCATTCATATTTCTGCTGCTGCTGGCCTTTGCCTGGTCTTATCTAACTGTACCAAAATATAATATTCTGAATAGGGATGGGCCCAAACCAAATCTGCGGTTTGAATAGTCCCAGTTTGAACCTAGATCCATATCTAAATCAAGCTGCTGGTTGTAATGTTGAAAATTTTGCTGAGCCAAACCCCTAGAATACTAATTTTGGGGCTAGATGACCTCTCAAGCCCATTCCAAAGCCCGCTGAAATCATTGGAAAAACTCCCAATGAACTTCTAGTGCTTTGGATCAGGCCCGTTCATCCTGATCTCAATCTTGCAGTTCAGGCTCTTCTCTGGTGAGTAAGGATTAAATTCCTTTTTCTGTTTTGTGGTATATGCGGCATGCACTGTAATGTTCAGAGAGAAATTAGATGTGATCTTGCAGGAGGTCTATCACCTTTTGGTTTTAGTAGGTGAGGAAATGTAATACGCAGTTAGGAGGAGTATGTCAAGCAGGGCAGGAAGGTGGGAGATGAGCTTGTAGAACAATAGCTGGGCAGTGTCTGTGGTGAAGGAGGAAACTTTTAAAATGGTGGAGGAGGGGGCTTTCACATTTTTAGCAAATGTTTGCACTTCCATAGTTAGGGGTATTTAATGGCTTTCATGATAAGAATAATTTTACAGGATTTTTATCATTGCTGTAAACATGCAAGCAAACCAATCTCTTGTGTTGAAATGTGATATAAAAGATTTACAGTAGAACCTCAGAGTTGCAAACATGAGTTACCACACACCTCAGTTGGAACCAGATGTACGCAATCAGACAGCAGCAGAGAGAGAGAGACACACACAGCATTTTTCTTCTGCATAGTAAAGTTTCAAAGCTGTATTAAGTCAATGTTGTAAACTTTTGAAAGAACAGTCATAACATTTTTTTCAGGGTTACGAACATTTCAGATTTCAGAGTAGCAGCCGTGTTAGTCTGTATTCGCAAAAAGAAAAGGAGTACTTGTGGCACCTTAGAGACTAACCACTTTATTTGAGCATAAGCTTCCGATGAAGTGAGCTGTAGCTCACGAAAGCTTATGCTCAAATAAATTGGTTAGTCTCTAAGGTGCCACAAGTACTCCTTTTCTTTTTGCGAATATTTCAGAGTTACAAACAAGCTCCATTCCCGAGGTGTTTGTAACTCTGAGGTTCTCCTGTAGTTTGGATGTGAAATTTTTGGAAAGATAGAAAAAACCTCTCAGTTCTACCACTTTAAAATTAGATGCATATTGTATACAGCACTTGATTAATCTTTTGCTTCCTTGAAATCAATGCTTCTATGCTACTGTAAATAAAACCAGTGAGAGAAAGGCAAATCAGGCTCATAACAGCTCACTAATTTTATATGCTGTTTTTTGCATTTATAATGTAAACATTAATTCATTTAAAAAATGCCAAACAGTTAATTCATAATTAAGTCTTTTTGACATGTACAAAAGTGGTTGGGATGTTCAGATTTATAATTTTGTCAGTTAGGGTATACTCAGAAAATTGTAATTTACATAAAGACTTTTATTATGGACAGGCAAAAACAAATTATTTAATTACATACAAACTTATTTGGTCTCCAAAAGAGGTTCAATTCGATAAAGAATTATGACAATGGGCTACTAAAGAAAGAAACCTTAATTCTAACTTTTGAGTGCTTGACTTTTGCAAATTTAATATTCTTTTAACATTTTTTTTATATAATTTCCTTTTTTTTAAAAAAAAAAATTAAAAGTTATAAACAAAAATTCCATCATGTAGAACTATGATGACCCTATTTTCTGGCCACCTCTCCTGGCTCCAGTTTCTAACCCTTCTACCCCTTGAGCTCCAGCGCCTGTTCCCTAACCCTGCACCTCTTCCTATGCCTCATGTTGCTTCTCATACCCCTCTGCATTCCAGTTAGGCTGTTTCCTCCTTCTCCACCATGTTGCCTTGGGGAGCACTAAGAGTACAAGAAAGATGATTTCCCTGTTCTCGATTCCTGTGCCTGGTGTCAGAGCAGTCCCTAGCTGCCTGGAACAGCAACTGCAGGAAGGCCTGGGTCAACTATGCTCAATGTAGTTGGAGTCTTCAGAGAATTTAGCTGTCAAACTCTAACAAGTCGCTACTGAGCATGTGTGAACTGCTGTATTTTCAGAGGCTGATAACTGATAAGACAGGTATAGCTTCTCAACAAAGTGGTTGTAAGAATTTTTTTTTAACATGGGCGAAGCAACCTCTTTTCCCCTAATCTCATTCTTGGAAACAGCTTAACCATTTTATCTGAAACTTTACAAAATAATCCAAACAAATTATTGATAATCATTAAGATCCAAATTGAGGCAAACATCTGGGATAGTAAATTCCAACCTGAATTGTTTAAGTTGGGCAAATTTATCAGCAACTGAAAACTGGTTCTTATAATGGAAACTGCCACTACCTGTGCCGCCTATAATAAATTTTGAGACAAATTGTGCCCTCTGTTAGTCCAGATTGATCATAACCTGCCCCACTGGAGTCACACTAACTTCAGGGGAGTTTTTTAGATTTATAGTAGTGTAACAGGGAGCAGAATTTGGCCCTGTGTTGGCTTTGTACAGTATATTAGGATTTTACATGTCTAGGAGCCAATTCTGCATTAGTTGCATGCCCAAATCTCCCTTTGGCTTTAATGGGAGTTTTCGGTGTGCAAGGAATACATACGAGACCCATATTGGAACAGATTTGAAAGAGGTAATCCAATAGGTTGAGTAAATAATAGTTTTCCCCCGCTAGTTTTTTATTGTCTAGAAAGTACAGAACAGCAGCTACCGTTGTCTGTTGTCTAGAGTGTTGTTCATACTCTTCTTTGAGAGAATAAAATGTGCAGCTACAAGACGTGAACTAGACGCAAAACGAGAAAGCAGGAATAATCAGGGTCTCTAATGACAGACAGGAGCTTATGAGAACTGGGAGAAGTATTTTACCCATGTCATAGCATTGCAGAATTGATTTGGGTGCGTTTACAGCTTATTTGGCTGTTTTGTCTTCTACTGAAGCATCAGAATTGGCTACTCCTTATGCAGGCAGCCAGAACTGAGGATTGCAAAGCATATGTATCTGTGAACGATGGGGTACTTTTTTCATTAAGCTAATACAAATCAAAGAATTATAATATAAAAACCACCAGTGAAATGATCAAAACCGACAAGAGACAGTGTGATGCGTTGTCTGTTGTTCTTGCTGTTAAACTCCCCCACCGACCCACACAGAGCACTAGGGAATGTGTCAGCTCCTCCTGTATGCTCTGCAGCAGTGGTTCACTAATAAACATTATTCTTAGAGCTGGCCATATTCCTGCTGATAAAGATGTTGGGCAGACAGAGGGAAACAAAAGTACATAGATCTCTTGAGGCACTTGAAACGTGTCAGAATGGGGGACGGTGACAGAAACGCTCTCAATTTTTTCTTTTTTTTCCCCTGAAGATTGAATGTGGTTATAGAAAATTGTCGCTTTGTTGACTAATCGATTCAGACACTGCCATTGCAGCTCATCCTGCTGCCAAACTCCCCCTTTAATTAAAAGGGCCAGACCCTCACATGGTGTAAATGGTGTAGTCCCATTGAAGCCAATAGGGCTACACTGGATTGCGCTAGTTAGGGATCCATAAAGGGGGGGGGGGGTCAACTTTTTTCTGCAGGGCACTTTTTTGATATTTTTAGTGGCCTGCTACCTCCCAAAACTTGGGCGTAATTGTACTTTGGTATAAAAAATCCTCTGTGGATATAGATATGTATGTATTCTTCCCTTTGTTCTCTAACTATCTGTTGTTTCAGGATTTATACTATATCAATCACTCTGGATGCCTAAGCATCTGTGGGCCGTTTTTCTGTCTTTTCCCTGATTTTCCTAGCTTTCCACTGTCATCATTCCTGTACAGAAATCAAATTGTGATCTACCATTCTTATATCTTCACCTCCCACATCAACACTTCAGCTAATATATCCATCTAATGTTCCAAAAAATGCACCTATAGATTTTTCTACAGCTTCATCGTCAGCCGCAGCCAATATATGGTTTTAAAATTTATTCTCCCACCTATGAACTTTGAATGCTTCACAGATACATGTAATATTGTCATAGTAGATTGGAAAATGTACATGGCTGTAATCAGTAGTGAATGGCAGAACAATATACGGACGACTGTATGTGGACATATGGAAAGTAAATTAAAAAAAGGTGACCTGACTAGCTTGTATTATTGTGAGAGGCATATCTTTGCATGCGACTGCATTTCAGACTTGTGTTTATCAGGTGCCATTCAAAAGTTTAAGACGTGTGTTAAAATGACACAACCTATCCTAACTTCGTTATAGTGCTGGAGATTCATGTGCAGACTAGTTTTCCTTATCAAGTATTCTATTACACAGAATGTACTGTATTACTTGAAAAGGTCAGGTTGCCAGCAGCTGCATACTGTATCTGGCAAGAGTATCAAAATCCACCCAGTCTGTTGAAAGGAATATGTTAAATAGATAAATCAGCCCTGCACTTTAGCTAACTAGATCTAAACTTCCTTGTAGTGGATTATACTCAGAAATACTCAAGTTATTAATATTACTTACATTTACATTAATTAATGCAAAGTCATGTTAATACATTCTTTCTTGGGGCTTTATTTATGAAATCTTCTGAATGACGTAATTTGGTTGGTTTAGAAATTTATGTATGAACTAGAATTTCTCTCCACAATTTGCTGATGGATTTTGAATTTTTGCCTTTGACCACCCCTCTCTGACTACTTGGAACTTAGAGACATGCCTCCTTGACAGCTTCAAGAAGGAAAAGGGTCCGTAATGTTTGCTTAATGTAACAAAGGTGTTTTTGCGAAGAGAGAGAGAATTTAGTGCAGTGAAAGGAGTCAGATTGAATTTTCCACTATCCACAGAAATGGTATAGACTGGGGAAGCAGCAAGTCAGCTTCCCCAAGCTTCCTTCCAGTATGTCTATGGATAGGAGGAAGTGATGATGTACACCTCTCGTAGCCTTTTATGTGCAAAGTTCACAGAGCATCTTTGCTAAGTGGTGCTCTGTCATTATTAAATATTAACACTAAGAAACTGTAGGGGCACAGGGGAAAAGTATAAATTGGAAAACTAGCATATTCTCTTGTTTTTATTCACAATAGTGATAATTTGTCTAATTAAAAAAACATCCAGTTTCCAAAGGTGGTGGCCTTAATTGCATGCATAACTGGGCACATAGCTACGCAAACGTGGCCATTATATGTTTAGGTGCATACTTGTTTGCTCAAATGCAGGATTTGCACGGGTAGTTTAGGTATTCAGTTTTGAAAAGTATAGTTCAGTTGTGTAGAAAATGTAATGAACTTTTGGTACAAAAGTATTTTCCTGATCCATGTTTTCTTTTCTAATATGCATACTTTAAGAAATCTGGTGTATATGAAAGTTGTTCTACATTTGAATAACCACCGTGATGCTTTGGAATGGATCATTCAAACAAATACACACATCTCTGTAATAATTAACCCATTATACATCAATCCAAAATAAAATTTAGAAGGAAAAGATGTGATAGTTCACATTTATTATTAATTATTATTACATACAGTATTGTTGATGGAGCAACATGTGAGCATTAAAGACACAACCCCAGCCATGAAGATGTTACAGTCAAACAGCTTGATCCTGCAGCATTTTAAATTGCAGCAGCATCCCCAGGCTGCCCTATAACTGGAATGTCTGCAGTGCTACGGCCCCATTTCAGCATGCCCTTGGTACACTTACTGTGTCAGGGATCGTGAGTGATGATGTGCATGGGCTTATGGTTGTTAGCTTTATGGCTGTTGTCCACGGTGCCTGTGCTGAGGGAATCCTCCTTCAATCAGACATGGAGCTTCTTAGGTCCCATTTACACTCTCTGTCCCTTTTTACATGGTGTAAAGGGGCTGAACCAGGTGTAAGATCACCCTACACTTGTAACAGCAAGGATCTGACTGACACATGCAAAGGAAGGAAATGCAGAGATTAAGGCTGCTGCTCCATCCTTGACTGATTTTTGTAAAACGATGTAACATAACACAGTAATACATTTTTATGGCACCTATAATGCAAGGACATCTCAAAAAGTTACGGATACATCTTTTATGGATCAAAATAAATGACTAATTTTAAAATAATTGATTTTATTAAGGCTTTTGACACAGTGCCACATGACCTAAGCAAACTAGGGAAATGTGGTCTAAATAAAATTACTATAAAGGGTGTGCATATCTGCTTGAAAGGCCACAGTCAAAGAGTAGCTATCAATGGTTCCCATAGCTGGTAGGGTCCAGCAGGAGTCAGTCCTGGGTCCAGTACTCCTCAATATTTTCATTAATGACTTGGATAATGGGGTGGAGAGTATGCTTATAACATTTGCAGATGACACCAAGCTGTGAGGCATTGCAAACACTTTGGAGGAGAGGGTTAGAAGTCAAAACAACCTTGATAAATTGGAGAATTAGTCTGAAATCAACAAAATAAAAAATTCAGTAGAGACAAGTGCAAAGTACTGAAGTTAGGAAGGAAAAATCAAATGCATAACGGGGAGTAACTGTCTCGGTAGTAATACAGCTGAAAAGGATCTGGGGGTTATAGTGGATCACAAATTGAATCCTGGAATAGGCTTCCAAGGGAGTTTGTGGAATCCCCATCTTTGGAGGTTTTTAAGACCAGGTTGGACAAACACCTCTCAAGGATGGTCTAGGTTTACTTGGTCCCACCTCAGTGCAGGGAGCTGGACTAGATGACCTCTTGAGGTCCCTGGCAATCCTACATTTCTGTGATTCTACATAGTGCTCATTCCATGCTCTTGGAGCTTTTAAATACATGAATAAAATGTCACAGTATGAAAGTATTCAAAATATCCCACAATGGACTGCTCAGCTGGTTCTAATGAATACCCACCAACGCTCATGATAAAAATAAAATCCCTCCATCATAGGTATCTCAGGCAATTCAACCTTCACATAACCCCCTGCTAATTGACCAGGAAAGTAGGGCCAGGGGAAGATTTCAGCAGCTGATGCGCAGCTTTCGTTACACAAGGGGATCCATTTCTGTTTGGAAATGATGAAGTATTTTTCTTAATTTGAATGTTTGCATGAATCTAAGTGCTTAGATACTATGGGCTCAGGTGTATGGAAAACCTGGTTGGGGGGGTGAGAGAGAGAGAGTGTTAGTGTTCGTGAAATGATTCTCTGGCTCTAATAACTCTAATAAGATGTTGCGTGGGAAGATGCTGTAAAAACTTCCTCAGACAGCTATGTCCAGACCGGTCATCCTATCGCTGTCCTGGGATTCTCTGGAGCAGAGACTGCCTGTCATGGCAAGTTATGACACATTGTTTAGTGGTTTTGTATTGTGCACAAATGGGGTGTAGGATGACACCACCAACCCGTTTTGACTTGTGACCTAAACCAGTATTTTTAAAAAAACAAACAAACAATTCTCCAGAGATCAGAAGCTTTAATACACTTTAACCCACGTTTCCTCCTAGCCCATCTTAATCAGTTCTTTCATATAGATTCAGTCTGGTTTTGTTCACTCACTCACTATACGAGTCTTGCACTTGAAGTGCTTTGTAAAACTTATCTCTGCTGAACTACATTCCCTTTTGGATGTGAGAGCACTTGAATAGAGACAGCAGAAGAAACCACAGCATGAAGAGCATGCCAAAATGGAGGGGCGTTACAGCTAACAGCTCTGCACCCTCAGGTCGTGGACAGATACAAACAGCAATTTGCAACCTGGTATACAAAGAGCCAACTCCTCGTTTAAATATGTCTGAGTTGAGCCATGAGGATTGATGGAGAAATCTTGCAATTTACACTAGCAAGGTTCCCACTGTACGCAACTGGAGTTTTGCTTAAGTAAGGATGTGCAGGATTTGGTCCTAATCAATGCCCAAAATGGGTTGGGTTGCAGGGGGATGAGGGTGGGGTCACAGACCCAGCCTCCAAAAAAAAAAAAAAAAGTCTTTGGCAATGCCTCTGAGACATGTCACTAGCAAAGAGGGTTATAAAGTCAGTGGGCCTCAGGATGGCCTGGAGTTGTGAAATGGGAGTGACGCTGACTTTGTTCCAGTCATGATCATTGATAGATCCAGCATTTCTTTGAGAACACTTTAAGCCCTGTCCCTTGCAGAGCAGCTTTAATGTTCAATATAAGTATCTATAACTAATACCTAGTATACCCAATTCATTCTGTCAGTGGGAACCAGGCTACTGATCTGCAGAAATGAAAAGCCCACCTAGATGGGGAGGAAAGCTAAAGAGTGCGCCGTGACTGTAACCTCTTCTCCACTAAAGGGCTTAGGGCCAGCTGATGCAGCCCAGAAAGTCAGTGGTGAGGGTCAGGGCAAGGGATCTGTGAGATATTTTGATTGAGCTCATTCAAGTACTTAAAAGGTTGTTACAAGGAGGGGAATAAAAATTGTTGTCCTTAACCTCTGAGGATAGGACAAGAAGCAATGGACTTCAATTGCAACAGGGGTGGTTTAGGTTAGACATTAGGAAAAACTTCCTGGCCTGGTGGTTAAACACTGGAATAAATTGCCCAGGGAGGTTGTGAAATCTCCATCACTGGAGATTTTTAAGAGCAGGTTAAACAAACACTTGTCAGGGATGGTCTAGAAGATAATACTTGATCCTGCCATGAGTGCAGCGGACTGGACTAGACGATCTCTCCAGGTCCCTTCCAGTCGTACGTCTATGATCTCCTGGATGTCCTTGGCTGGTCCTATACAAACCTGGCTGAATTGCTAAGCCTACTGTCTCCAAAGGTGGCCAGCAATAGCTGTCACATGGTTGTGAATGTCTCCATTGATGCATCTGCACTGTAGGAATGAACCAAGCCCAAGTCTCTGAGAATGGAGAAACACAATGTAAAAACATGGAAATCTTGGTTTCCACAGTTAGAAATTGTTCATAATCTCAACCAGCCCATGAACAGTAATGTATTTCTCTGTTTATCCTTCCTCTCTTGTTAAATCATTCCGTATATATTTGTTACAGATGCTGTGACTATCAGTGTGAGCAGGAATGTGGTAACTGCAGCTGTGCCAAAGCTAATCTGTATTGTGTCTCACATTTGCTTCTTTTCCTGTGTAATTATGAGACCAACTGAAACTTCTATGAGAATGAGTTAGCAGCCCATATACACTGCAGCTGTTAAACATGCCGCACATTTTTAAGATGTTTACAGTAATCTTGTCAAATTATTCTCAAGAATATAATAATGATTGCTACCAACATCTGGTTTTATCATGCGTGGCTGGAAAATGAAGCGATACAGAGAAGAATGGCATGTTTTCCGAGGAAGGTGTACACTCAAGTTTGTGAAGTGTTCAATACCTTCTCCCCCACCACAGGAGGTGGTGGGATCCTCTTTCATTGTGACATTTCATTGAGCTAGACTGGCTCTAGCCAGTAGAAAATATACTATAAGCATATAAGCAATAGTCCTTTATAGGCAAGGTCTAATTAACCTTTTCTCCGTCTAATTTTTACAAGGTTTTAAAAAAACATGTATGCTGGGAATCCTTTTAAATAGCTGGCCCAGATGACCTCTTGAAGTCCCTTCCAGCCTCGTATTTCTATTATTCTAACTTGTATGGTAGCAAAAATATTACTGTCTTTGAATTAGTTTATAAATCCACACCAGAAACTCTGAGTGAAAACCCAGCCCCCACTGAAGTTAATGGCAAAACTCCCATTGACTTCAGTGAGGCCAGGATTTCACCCTTAATTTTAAAGGTCACATACTCTCTTCTTAATCCCCCAGATCTAGGTTCTCATCTGGGCACTCAACTGCCCTTGATTCCAGTGCAGTACCTTTCAGGATCAGTCCCCTAGTTACTACTTTTGCTGACTTTAGGTTAGATCCTGAAAGGTACTGGGCACACAGAACTCCTGCTGATTGCTCAGTGCCTCTCCAGGTCAGGCTTAAAGGTCGCTTGTCCCATATCCTATCACCTTTTGGAGAGGGGAAATAACAAGATAAAAAGTTTGTCAGTGAGATTTTACTTAGGAAGGTAGCCTATGCAAACACATGACAAGGTTTGCTAAAGCCCTACAGTAGAAGATGCAGTATAACATTTTGTTGTTTTTCTCTCAGTAGTTTCACTGCCTTTTTCAAAAACTTACCCATTTGTTCCTTTCTTAAAGATCCAAGCGCAAATCCAGCCTACATGGAGGAGAGAGTGGCCCACGAAGCTTTGCAATTAGAAAAGCGTCTGAGCCTACTATCCCATTCAAGTCGCCAGGGCAGTGGAGGTAAGAAATGCCTACGATCAAGCTATGATACAAGTCTAGATTTTATTTCAATGGTCTTTTTCTTGAGGCTTTTGACATAAGAAAACCATAGCTTTTTAAAATATTGAGCCTTCCAAATGTATTGGACAAGGTCGCTCTCTTAGCTCTCTTTGCTTTAAGGGCATGATCAAAAGTCCACTGAAGTCTGTGGGACTATTTCTGTTGTCTTCAGTGGGTTTTGGATCAGGCTCCAGAGCCCCAAGTCAGGAAGGTACGTAAGCATGTGCATAACTTTAAGCGTATGAGTAGTCACATTGAAGTGAGCGGTCTCGTTGAAGTCAGATACGTGATTTAGTACCTTGCTGAATTAAGGCCTATGGCATGAAGTGACTTGCATAAGTCACACAGCAAATCTCTGGCAGGGTGAGGAACAGAACCCTGGTTTCCTGTCCTTTGACATTAAACCCTTCCTTTTTCTGGGTCTTTGGGAGCGTGTATGCATGTCAATCTTAAAGACATTTACATGTGGAGGCATAATTTGGTGCTTAGTGTTTCTAAATATACATTTACTTCCAAATATTTTTAAAAGCCAATAACCATTATAACTTTCTTTGTCCTCAGTAAAAATCTTCTTTGTAAATAGATTCACACGTTCCAGGGTGTATTTCTTGTGCTATGCTCTGGATTTATTGTTCTGATTTTTACTTATTATATACCTTCTGGTAATAAAACTAGATCTTCCCATCTGGAGCCAAAGAACATGAAAAACAACAGTCAAGAGTCAATGAACGTAGTGGGGAAAAAAAGGTTAGATTTAGGGGGCTATATTTTGATTTCCTTTGCATCCATGCAAATCCAAAGTGACACCACAGAGTCCAATGAGGGTACCATTGTAACTGAGAATAGAGTAAAGAAAAGGAGTACTTGTGGCACCTTAGAGACTAACCAATTTATTTGAGCATGAGCTTTCGTGAGCTACAGCTCACTTCATCGGATGCATATTGTGGAAAGTGTAGAAGATCTTTTTATATACACACAAAGCATGAAAAAATACCTCCTCCCACCCCACTCTCCTGCTGGTAATAGCTTCTCTAAAGTGACCACTCTCCTTACAATGTGTATGATAATCAAGGTGGGCCATTTCCAGCACAAATCCAGGGTTTAACACGAACGTCTGATGCACTCTGTTAATATGGCAGAACCAGCCCTCCCCTGAGACAGATAGAATTCCATGGTCCTCTCTGCTTATTTGTCCTTTCCTTGCTTTTAGTTTAATTATATTTTGAACATGGGTTGATCTAGTTTCTTTTATTCCAGGAGATGATAGAAGCCTGTCAAGTTCGTCTTCAGATACCAGCCACTCGGACGCTAGTGTTGGGAGTAGGTTAACAATTTGGCCTGAACAGTCTTCGGCCAGCACTTCTCAAGAGAGTCATGGACTGGTACCTGCAAAGGGCATTCATTTTGGGGAAGAAAAAACGCTTGCAGAAGGGGCACGTGGCACCACCAAACCACCTCCTAAGCCTCTTCGGTCTAGACAGCTACAGGAAATAGGTCGTCAGAGTTCTTCTGACAGTGGGATAGCTACTGGTAGTCACTCTTCTTACTCTGGAAGTTTCTCTTCCTATGCTGGGAGTCTGGATATTTGCCATGGTGATGAGTTTGGATCATTGCTTAGCCTGCCATTGAACCTTCCTTCAGATCAGAATTTATGTACTTGCCTGCACAGTGAACCCCAGAGGAGCTTGGGCTCAGAATATCAGGTTCCTAGCCCTGTCAGACATATTTATGACACACCCAGGAGTTTATTACAGGCAGCTGCTATAGACGTACAACACAAGAGTGCGGATTCCACCCAACCAAAGGACCAGGACCCAGCACCTCAAGGCATTAGTGACCCTAAGGTGCTGGTACCACACTCGGAAACACGGATGGCACCTGAGCAGAGCCAAGACAGGGGGAGGCATGCATCCTTACTCCCAGAAAGCACCAAAGACTCAAGTGATGAGACATATGTGGATTTTGTTTCGAGGTGGTCAGATGTAAAACCACAAGGACAGGTGTTAGACTCCAAAAGTAGTGAGCTGGCACCACCTAGTGGAGTCCCAGCTGACCCCTGTGAAATATATAGCCCCCACCCTGGGATGACAAGAGCTCTCTTTTCAGCTTGTCCGATCTGTGGTGGACTAAAGGTAAATACCTAATACTGAGCAGATGCTAACAAAGACTTAAGTACCGTATTTAACACCATTAATTTAAATGACGTAAGGATGTAAGAATAGTTGTGAATTGCAGCCTATTTCTTTTTGGGATAATGACATTTGTGCTGTTTTATGGGTATGTTGAAAGATTCAGTAGATGGCAACCTCTCCCCTCCTTAAAAACCATGTCTGGAACAGGAAAACATTGAAACATATAGACCATCAAGCATTGTCTTTCAGTGGACCAGATTCTTTCCTTGGATACACATGAGTGACTCCCATTGACTTCAGTAGAAATGTCACAGGCACATCGGAGGGTTGAGTTGTTCTGTGATAATTAATTTAGTACAAATGAGGATGTCTTGCTGTTGGTATTCCTTGAGTAGAGTGAAGGGAGGCTGAAAAGGATGGATGATATGCTAGGATAGCCATTTTTTAAAAATGCATATTTATTTTGACAGATAGTTGGTTTGTGCTCATGACCGTAGTATGTGAGCACCTCGTGTGCATGGGGAAGCCAGAATGGTGGAGCTTCTGACTGGTGAAGGAGAACATAAGAGCTACTATATTGGAACAGACTAGTGGTCCATCTGTATCATGACTCTAAGAGTGGCCTGTGTCAGATGCTTCAGAGAAGGTGCAAGAAACCCAGCAGTAGCTGGTTATGGGAGAGCCAGCTCTCAGGAAAAGTTCTTCCTAACCATCAATAGTTAGAGGCTGACTTAAGAACTGAGGCATGAGGGTTTGCATACTTTCCTACACTTTTGTTTATTTTAAAATATTTACTATTATGATTCTGGATATTCTTGTTATCCATATAAATGTCTAATCCCTTTTTGAATCCTATTAAATTCTTGGCCTCAGTGATATCTTGGTAATGAGTTCCACACGCTATTAATGCATTATGTGAAGAAAATATTTCCTTTTTCCGGTTTTTTAGAAGATTTTTTTGTGGTGTTTTTATTGTGGTTGCTAAACTGGAACAAGATAAAGCTGTGTTCATGTTGGTGAGGCACAGAAAACCTGGGAAAGAGAGAGAATGTAAAAAATTAGGAACTGAGGTATAAACTGAGAAATCAGGCAAAATTATCTCACTTAGAGAAACAGTTGTTAAATAAGAAAAGGAGTACTTGTGGCACCTTAGAGACTAACCAATTTATTTGAGCATGAGCTTTCGTGAGCTACAGCTCACTTCATCGGATTCCACAGTATGCATCCGATGAAGTGAGCTGTAGCTCACGAAAGCTCATGCTCAAATAAATTGGTTAGTCTCTAAGGTGCCACAAGTACTCCTTTTCTTTTTGCGAATACAGACTAACACGGCTGTTACTCTGAAACCTGTTGTTAAATAAGGTAATTTAAGTGTATAATTTTAAATGAGTATGTGGGAGAGAACAGGTTTTCAAATTCAGAAGAAGTTAATAAGCTTGTTGGGCTGTTGGCCTTTTCTTGTCCTGCAGCGCTCTATGTGCTTGTAGTGCAGTCTATTTTAAAGTCTCTGGGTACTAGAGGATGGTTTTGGCACTGTACGTCTTCAAAACTGTAAAGGACTGAAGTCACTACTTCCCCCTTTTCCAGTCCGCTCCCTGACTGGACGATTGATTCTAAATGCATTAGACCAGACATCATGTAGGAGGAAAACTGTGAGGCCACTGTACTTTCAGCCATTCTAACAGTAGGGAAATGTTGGAAAAGGTCTTATGCAGAATGGACGGTAATCTAGAAAATAAATAGTGACATGAGAAATGCTGCCCTCCCTTGAACTTGTTTTAGTACAGGATAAATATTTTTGCTTCTCTTCCCTGCCCATCTTAAAGAACTCTGAAAATATGCTTTATTGAATTATACAAATAACAATTGTGTTTTTGTTAAAAGTAATCAAAACCATTATAGCAAGATCAGTTATTTTAGAAACGACTACTGGACCCTGTCTGTGCCTTCTTTACACGTAAAATGGTGCAGGCACAAACCCATATTCTGTAATTAAATAATTCCTGTTCTACATGCTGTGAAAAGGATACATTTAGGATACCACTAGGAGCAAGCTGAATTGAATCATGGATTACTTGACATCAGTTCTCCACATCTATTTGAAGATGTTCAGAAAGCCTTTATTGGGCCAATGTTTTGCATGCTTTTGCAATTTCAGATAAACTGTTAATTAAATTGTGTTGATGTTTTTAAATTCCTGATATTTAGTCTAAGTAAATGAGATGGAGAGTATAGTCCATAACAGTAATGAAGTACAGCAGCAGTTTTTCATGTTCATCCTTGTTAGTGAACTTTTGCAAATCTTGTAGTCCTTACTCAGGCAAAAGTTTATTTCAGTGGTAATTTGACCAAGAAAGAAGGGAGTAAAAATGTCAAGACTGGAGCAAGTACAGGTATGCAGTGTCCTCTGGCGACAGAACCAGTAAGGGAGGCAGGATTTGGGGTTATGGTGCAGGGGTGTAGACACCTGTGTGTCAGAGAGCTGTGTATCAAGGGACTGAAATGGGTCTGGGATAGAAGATGGAGAATGCTGGATGTGGAGGGTAATATTTGCCTTTTCTAATCAAGAGTGACTCCAGTAGCTAGTTAAGGAGCAAAATCGAGAAGGCTCATCCACTCCACTAGTGACTGGAAGGATGATGACCAGAATGCAGGACATCAACATTTGGCTTGTAAACTGGGAATCTTCCAGGCTCAGACGGAAAATATGGCAGTAACGCTTTCCTGTTTCACTCAAGGTGAAGAAATATAACCACTGAGCAAATCTATTGTACATTGAAATAAAACATAAAGGAACTAGAAATATATTAGCAGCTGAGGTTTAAGATTCGGAAGTAAATGTCCAAGCTCTTTTGTATTCTGTGGTACATTGCCCCAGTGTGCACAAGATTCCCTTCATTATAAACTGCATTGTGTGTGCCTTTGCCACTGTATTTTCATATAGGTATTTTCAGTTATGCAGATAAATATTTTAGCTGAGATCCTTGTATAGTATATACATCGGGCATATTTTAGGCTCAGAATCTTGGATTGTTTTTATTAAGGTTTATAGATTTATTACTGGGCCATGTTCATTCCGTTTCCGACTACCTAGTCACTATTAGAATGGGGAATAGCACTTCACTGTACATATTTTTTTTTTCTGTAACTTCATTTGATGCCATAGTTTAGGAAATAACGTCAAGATTTTTATAGGGTGTTGGTGTTGGGTTTTTTTAAACTCCTCCATTGTTTGTAAAATTTCATAGAAGCCTGGAAATAAAACTGTCTTTTCCAACTGATTTTGTCCTTTTCCATATGGCAGATACGGTTTTCCCTGCCCCAACTGTCATCCTCTTGCATTTTGAATGGATATGAAATGAATATGGCTGTTTTTATTGACTTCCTTGTGGTGTACCAACATCAGTGAAGGTAGCAAGAAATGTGCCCAACTGTGGAAATGGTGGCCCCGATCTTATATTCCTGGCTAAACCCCAAACTCTCATTGATTTCAATGGGAGTTTTTTTGTGCATGAAGAGTATAGGATTAGACTAAGGTTTTGCTAATTAACTTGTTGTGACCCAGTCAGCATAAAAATAAAAAGCATTGTTTTTCTGTGGGTCTGTTATGAAACACCAGCATATATTCAGCCAGTTTGATTGCTTGATCATCTGGAATACCACTACCTCTGTGGAGATGAGGGTCCCAATTCACTTACAATGGTACAAATCAGGAATGACTCTACTGAATTCATCCATCTATGGTACTTGTATAGCTCCCATTACCATAGTATCTGAATGCCTCACAACCTTCTCCACAACACCCCTGTGAGGCAGGGAAATGGGTGTTATTCCATTTTACAGATGGGGAGCTGGGGCACAGAGGGCTAGATTCACAAATGGCACGTTGATGGTGCAACACCTAACTCCCAGGCTTTGGGGTATTCTGGGGTGGGGCGCTCTCAGTCTCTCCTGTTGGAAATTTGTAAATAGTTAAATATTCATTGGGCCAGAGAGCAAAAGGGAGAGTCTGACTCTCTAGCATGGTGGTTGGAGCACTCACCTGGGATATAGGAGACCCAGTTTCAAGTCCCTGGTTCAAATCAGGCAGAGCAGGGATTTGAAAACACATCTCCTACATCCCAGGTGAGTGCCCCTATCTGGTAGGCTATTGGTGATAACAATGGGTGGGTATCTCTGATTTTTTGTGAGAAAGAGCTAGCCTGTCTTAGGCCCTTAACTCCAGGGGTGGGTTCACAGGCTGTGACTGAGCAGAGTCAGGCACCTCCCTCAGGCCTGGACTTAAGTGCCTACCCACTCCTCTCCTTGGCATTTCCTACTGGCTAGCTTAGGTAGCTACCTTGCTCAGCTTGCTGGCTGGTGTGAATCCCATTCTGAGGCATCTAACTCTGTCCATGCACTGTAAAGTGAACGTGGGTGCCTGGCTGAGGATTTCACTGAGCATCAGGCACCTAAAAGTTTGACATTGCAATGCCCAAGTCCCTTTGTGGATCTAGTCCTAAATAACTTACCCAGTGTCACACAGGAAGCTTGTGATAGAGGAGAGGCTTGAACCCAGGCCTCCTGAATCCTATGTCATTGGGGATAAACGCTTATAAAATGGGTGTGAAAGAAGAACATCTGTAGTATGTAACCTTGTGTAATGGGATGGCCACAGACAATTTCATTGTTACATCTGTAAAGAGAAGTTTTTCAGTTTTTTTGTTTTAACACTGAAGTTTTCATTAATGGAAAAAAAAAAGATGCTAAAGAAATCATAGAGGTGCTTTATAATTAGGCTGGCAAAGCTAGATTTTTTAAAAATAATGTTGATGATTAATATTGATTATGTTTAAGCATTTTTTTATTTCTCCATTTTAATGTTTACAGTTGTGCAAAATTTTAAGCATTTTTTCAATATTTATCTATTTACATTTTCAGAGTTGTGGGAAATAATGGGGGGATCA
Source organism: Natator depressus (assembly GCF_965152275.1). Taxonomy (NCBI): domain Eukaryota; kingdom Metazoa; phylum Chordata; order Testudines; family Cheloniidae; genus Natator; species Natator depressus. The sequence goes on along the minus strand of NC_134237.1, from coordinate 120,321,872 downwards.
GATAATTATTTAATGACAGTAGACTGAGATTCAGAAAGTTAAGTCTTTATAACCTTCAAAACACAAATTGTCAACATCACATGTCAAAATATATACACAGTAAATATCTTAAATCAAACTCAAATAAGTTCTTAAGCAACATTTTTCTTACTTTGCCTATCTGTAAATTTTGATTATTATCAATGGAAATATTTTTAATCATTTGTTTTTATGGTGAAATCGGTGTTTACTGATAAATCTAATCCTTCCACGTCTGTTTATAATGTACAGTATCAGTATACACATCCATTTTTCTACTAGTGTCATCACACTCCCATCTCACGTAAGACAGAACTGCTCATTTGTGCCTTGTAATGTCTTTGGTCTCTTCTGATTTCCAAATATAAAGGACAACATAGGACGACATGTCATTGGCAAATACACTTATCAGTATTTAAACCCTGTTTGTTCAGAGGTTTGTGTAACTCAGCTCACATAACAAATATGATACTTTTAATTCTTATCAGCACATATACACATTTTCTTCTAAATGACAATAGGTAAGCTTTGTTCTAAACAGATTTTTTTGCCTTTCAGTCAGCTAGTACTAGAAAATCTCTACTAAAAAAAAAGTCTTACTGTCCCTTGCGTGTAAATCAGTGTGTTCTGAGGCTTAAAAATTCTGAGAAGTTATTTCTATATGTAAATCACCTGCTGATTAATACTGCTCTGAATGCTTTGCATTTCTATACTTTTTCTTTTCATTTGAGGATTTTAAGTGCTTAAAAAAATTAACCCATTTTAAAGATATTGAAACAGACACAGAGAGGACCTGACTAGATCAGATCAGCGAGACAGCAGCAAAGCAGCTCTGTCTCCCATTTCCCGGGTCTAACCATCAGACAACACTTTTTATAACCCTTTTCTCCATCTTTGAACATCTCCATTGAACCTCAACAAAAATATTCTACTACTTTTACCTTTAAAACTCCAGGGCAGTTCTAAACTGCCCGGAAAGACTGTTCAATTTTTAAAGCTCCACACCTTCCTCTTCTCACTAACAGTTCTTCTTCCATGATCAGAGCTGTAGGCAGTTCCTGAGCATTCCCACTTATCTGCTCTCATTTTTCATTTACAAATAGGCGCTGATGCTGCACCACTGAAATCAATGACCGATTTGACATTGACTTCAATGGGAGTGAACAAGGCCCATAATAAATTGTGGGCTTTCTCTTACGTAGTTTCTTTTTCTGTTAGAAACACTTTAATGTATTGGGCCAAACTTGACTTGATACCATTTCTTTCACAGAGCTTCAGTGAAGAAGTCTTCAAGCCCAAATGCTTTAAAATACCTGATAACACAGACAAATCCAAAAGTTCCAAATAAGAAAAAACAACCCACTGATTATTGTGCAACATGTTGTAACCTAGTTATAAAAGGAGAGACTGTCACACTCATATACAAATAAATAACAGCCCAATAATAAATAATATTTAATTGCGCAAAGAAGAGGTATGTCTGGGGATCCATTACATTTGATTGACTCACTATGAGAATGGTCTTTGATGCCATTGGCATTTGGCATAAATCAGAACAGTTTTCAGGCTATTTCTATCCATTTCTATTAATAGTATTCTCTTCAATTACATCTCATTTGGTGCTCTTAGTTAGGGCTAGACTGTGATACTTTTACTCACAATGAGTAGTACTTTGCTTCCCATTGATTTAAATGTGGCTACTCATGGTGGAAGATGAGCAAGGGTATCCCAGCTTGGCATTTCACCTGCATCAGTTTATTTTCTACGGCTATGGCTACACTACAGAGCGTGCAGCTGCACCACTCTAGTGCTCCGAGTGCAGAAGCTCTAAGCTGATGGGAGAGAGCTCTTCCATCGACTTACCTATTCCAGGCCCCGCAAGTGGCAGTAGCTATGTCAGCAGGAGAAGCTCTCCCACCGACCTAGTGCTGTCCACATTTGCACTTAGGTCATTGTAACTCATGTTGCTCCAGGGCGTGGCTGATTCAGACCCTTGAGCGACATAACTTATGCTGACATAAGTGGTACTGCATATTATGTAGCCTTAGGCAACAAAGCTTCTACAGAGGCAGTGACAATAGCAATTATCCTTTGCATGAACTCAGGGCACCTTAAATAATTACCTCATAACATCCCCCTGAAACAGAGAAGGAATCTGAGGATCACTTCACTCACCACTGAATTGCAGCCACTTCTGAAGCAGTTTGCATCAACTGAAAATGGCACACAGCAGCAGTATACCAGTCTAAGCCAGGAAGGGAAGAATACTTTCCCAAATGAAGCTGTTAGGGAGATATTCTGTAAAATAGGTGGCCAGAATGCAATAATTGGAGCTGGAATTCGGACAAGACCCCAGGGTTAACATCCTTACTCTTATAAAAAGTGCCACGGGATCCTTAATGGCAAGTGATGATGACCTTTTTATATCTCATCCCACAGACGGTACCTCCAGTGATACAGGGTTCCCTAGCTCTATTGGTTTATTACTGACTCAAAGAGAAAGAGAGTCTTCTACTTGTATCATCAGCATCATTTCCTACAGGACCTTATTAGTGCTCCTTGGAGGTCTTCCCTGCGAATACTATAATGCATGGCTCCCAATTCCCCAGCAAGCAAGATGAGGCCCAGCTTCCACATGAGTTGCTAGAAAATGTTTTGGTGAGGTTCCCTGTAGTCTTTGAGAGATGCAGAGCACCTGCAATTTTAATGGTTGATCAAAGATTTCTCTAGAAAAGCACAGGGAGACTGAGACACTGGTTTGAAGCCCTACTAAAAGGGTCCCATCTTGGATGGGAGACATTCAAAGAACACACAGATGCTGTAGGAAATTATGTTGGTGACATAAATAGATGGCACTTCCCTGAGTCAGTACCACAACCATGATACTGGAGGTGCTATTTTAACCCACACTGTGTGTGTGTGGGGGGGGGGGTAGGATTTTTGTTTCCCTCTAATGGCTGGTGTATATAAGAAGTTTTTTGTGTCTGCTGCTGCTTTCAGCGAGTGGGCTTATTCCTTCAATTTGAGAGTAGAGGCTCATGCATTAAGTGCTGAAGGTTCCTGATTTGATCACCATCATTGGCATAACTAGGGCCCGTTTATTGTGTCTTTCAGATAAGATGTAAATTAGATAAACTGATCATCTCTCATGAAAGACCCCATCGCACTTTTCATCAGAGTAGAGATCTTAATCCAAACTGGTTATTATAAATAAGAACTATAGGAGCTCAGCACCTCTGAGGATCAGGCCCTAAAATACTAGATTGCCCAAAGATCTACATTTGGAAAGGAACTGGCTGGCATAAGAGAACTGGTAAGTGAAATGGTATCAAACACCTCAAGAATGATAACAACTGAGGATGATTTTAGTATATTAATTCCCTGTAGTGAAATAATTGCTTAGAGTGCTGGGTGGACAGCTCATCATTATTTATCCGCATGGCCTAAGCAGACACTTTTGCCAAAGCGTTTGTCTGTCGGTGAGCTGAATAGGATATTGATAGTTTGGATATTGATCCATTTCACCCAGTCAGAATGAGTAAATGAGAAAAACCACTTGTACTTGTGAAAGAAAAAGAAGCTGAACGATATAGGATATATAAGAGCAAAAATTACAAGAGCTGACTACCCTCCTCTTTCTCATCTGGGAGCAAGAGCTTCTCTGGAGAGAGAGAGAATTAGCTGTTTTAGAGGAGACGGAGGAGGAATCTTGACAGAGAATCAGGAAAAATGGTTGTCTTCTGAATTGATGGTAAAGAGTACAATGAGAACACTGGGACTATGGCTAAGACAGGAAAAAGGAAAAGAAAGCATTTTTTCTTCTGAATCAAACCCGTTCCTCACTAGAAGAATTATCAGTTGGAACACTATACAATGTAGTGGCGGAATCTGCCAAAAAGAACAACATCCTATACCTTCTTTCTTTTAAGATACAGAAAGAAGAATCACCACTCCAGCATCACACGGCAGAAGAAAGTATTCCTTTTACCCATTCAGTCAAAGAAAAGATAATAGAAGAAACTCCTCTTATGAGAAGGGTATACTGTGGAATATGGGCTGTTCTAGGGATGACAAATTCTGGCAGAACCTAGGGGCATGCATTGTGCCCTAGTTATTAAAGCAGAAGGCTGGGATTAGGATTCCTTAGTTCCTTATCCAGATGTACCTTTGAGTTGCTCTATAGCCATAAACAAGTAATTTAAGAACGTCTCTTTTCCTTGGTTTGTCCATCTGAAAAATGGGTATAATGTTCACCTACCTACCTCACAAGGCTCTTGTGAAGCTCATTTAAGCCATATTTGCAAAGATCTTGTGATTAAAAGAAGGTATGTAAGAATTATTATTTGTTAGCCAGCAGTGCCAAAGTAACTGCATGAGTCAGAAAAGGACTCTGTAAATGACAGTGGGATAGGAGTGATATGCATGAAATGTCTGGAGGCTTGGCAATAATCCACTATGGACAGATAGGACTTGAAGGTGAGAGAAAATGGATACTGAATGGACCTAGAGTCTTTTACCAAAAACCTTTTCCATGTAATCACTTAAAGTTGACAATATGGACAAGTTTGCAATGACGACTTTGACCATGCTGATCTAGGAAGTCTATTAATCCAGGAGCACACCTATATCCTTATATGGACTATATGCTTTTCAGAGCTAGCTCTCAAGAAGGTGACAGACATAGCTACAGAGTGGCCAGTAGATGCATTATAGAAGTATGATTTTTGTCATCAACTTTACAGAGTGCCAGTTGATATCAACTCAGAAAATATATCTAGGAGTTATATGTTCAGAATAGGATGAGGGCAGGCTCAGAAAACCATCAGTCATTCTAGTGTGGATGGAAAATCAATAGGCATCTGCCATGCAGGTTCTAAGACTAACATGATTAAAGTTTTTTTTCCTGCAAAAAACAGTTCTTGGATCATTCTGCACATTGCTACAAATATTTCCATTGGAATACTGGAACTGTATGGAAGGCATCTTGGGAAAAGCTTCAAGTGATTCTTCAGACTCTACACAGCAGAGTGAGTAAGGACTCAATCCACTGCTGCTTCTACCTTCTCCCATCCAGAATAATAGCAACAAATTTCAACAGCTTGGCTGTTCGCTCCTTGCAGAGGTCAGCACAGAGCATATAGTGTGATTAGGAGAGATACGAGGACATGAACTTTCTTCAATGCAATGCCATAAAACTAGCCATTCTCACTTTTCAGGCACATCTTGCGCAGCAAATTATGATGGTAAAGTTGGACAACATGGAGTCTGTTCCCTCCGTATTCTAGGAAGAAAACACAGGAAGTGTGAGAGAGAAAGGACCTAGCGGTTTGAGAGTGGGACTAGATTTTAGGACATCCTGAGTTCTAAGCCTGGCTCTACCTCTCTCTTCTTCTGTGGCCTTAGGGAAGTCGACAATGGCTCATTTTGCCCGTCTGGTAATACAGGCATGATAATATTTACCTCCTTCCTGGAACTATTGGCAGGATTGAATAGATGATGTTTGTATAGCATTTTGACTGTGTAAAGTACTATACAAATGCTAGCCCTTCACTCATTCCTCTCTCAGGCAAACTCTCTCTGAAGTCAACAGCAGTTTTGCCAGAGAAAGGGCTGAGTCAAGATTCCAGGATCTGGCCCATGGTGAGATGCTTAAGAGCAGTTAAACTTGTGGTGCTTCTATAGCTATTCAAAAATCTGCTGAGGAGCCTTATTAGGGTAATTCTGGTAGTTGGCCAGTCCCCTTGCAAGCCAATAATCGAGTCATTGCTGGATTTTCTTTGTGAGCTAGCTCATATGTAAGTTATTTCAAAGGCCGGGGTCAGGCCCATGGCAGCACAAAAGTACCTGAAAGCTGCTTTAGATGAGGAGTTGAGGATTCCCCCAGCCTGAGGGAATTCTTGCCTGATGTAAAGTCAGCATAGCTGATTTCTATTCCAGTCCCGCCTGCCGCATCCCACTCCCTCATGGTATGGGAGCATGTTGTAGATAGAAAGGGATATGACAGGAACTCACTGTGCTCTGGCCAGTCTCATGGCTCGTTGGTCGCCATCACAAGCTGGTGCAAGTTGAAGGAGCTTGGGGTTTAAGCTGCTCTAACTCACTCTGGGGATCAATTTGGCCTCCAACTAGGCCTGGTATTGTGGAGCAGACAAAGGTAACTTAGAGCAGCCTTTGCTCTTCCATCTACTCTGCAGCATCTGCTCCTGTGGAGTTTTAGTTTAGCCATCGATGTATGTAACAATACTATGTGGGATTAAAAAACAGTTCTTAGATTGTGAGCTCTTTGGGACATTTTATTATATAGATACGTTGTCGGTGCCACTTTAATCCATATAATAGTAATAATTCCACCCAATTGAACTGTTGGTTAGGACAGGATGTTTTCTGAGTTTACAAATGCATAGGGTGCAGGAAATATTCTCTTCTTTGGCTCCAGATCAGAAACGTGCAAAGGAGAAGCAGTAGCACAAATTAGGGGCAGGAAGAGCACTGAAAAAGGAGGCCTCAATTCTCTGGTATGGTTGAAGCATGCAAACACAAGTCCAGAGAGTAGGTAGAAAAGTGGCTTTAGAGCCTTTTATACTCCCTTGATCCTGGGGCATTTGGGTCCTGGTCCTTAGTGTAAATTAGAGGAGCCAGCTGCCAATGAATTCAAGGTACTGTTCCAGCAGCATGGAATCAGCTGGGCATAAAAGAGTCCTGCCAGGTTCATTCTTTCCCAGCTCTCCCCTCTGCACGGGATACTCTAGCTGCTCTGTGCCACCCCAAAATTCCCCAAATAGCATATCTGAATTTTGTGCAGCACTGTGCAAAATTCCTCCAGTTGAAGTGAGAGTAAGGGTTATTGCAGAGTGTGTGGGTATTCGGGTGATGATTGCTATAGAAATCCTGATAATAATAGTAATTAATAATTTGCAACACTACTCTTCATAAGCAGAGGCAACATACAAGACAGACCCTGTATCTGGGTGAGTATCAAAGTACTGCAAGGTGCTCCAGGTTTTGTGATTAAGTTTTATTGCTGGTGCCAATTTCTAACTTCAGTGATGGGCTGCAAATGAGCTGAAAATAATTTTTGTCTTCACTATATTAAATTTTGCTGCTCATGACTTCTCGCCCATTCTTTCTTTCTTCTGGCCATTTCCCGTTCATGATGGAACTGTGAATGGGAAATGGACAGAAGTAAAAGTAAGAATGGGGGAGAAGTCATGAACAGCAAAATTAATATAGTGAAGAGAAAAAATATTTTAGTTAATTATTTTAACACATTCAGTGATCACAGGAGAAAAATTCCTTACCCGTTGTTTTTTTCTGGAGAAGTTGACTAACCTCAGCTTTAAACAAGGGGCAACATCCAGCAGTTAGAAAGGAGAGAAAATGGATACAAAGGTATTTTTCATGAAAGGTTTCCATTTTTATTTGATTTGGCTTGCTCATGTGTTTTGTTATGGCCCCTTGTGTTCCTCTGTTTGTGTGATGAAAGAAACTCAGGTTATAACAAGATTTTTACTTTCTGTCCTTATGTGGAATGGGCTTGAAGGAAGGAGTCAGATCCTCATTTGATATGAATTGGCCCAGCTCCATTGTCTGACGACCTGGCCCAAGTATATTTTAAGTGTGGTTCATGAAAGCAGAATTTTATCTGTCACTTTGTAGGAACAGTGTCAATGGGAAAAGAACAAGGAGCAGATCCTCACTAATATAGTCCTTAGCTGCAAATTTCAAAGTTGTAATCACAGCGTACTGTAAACCCCAGAAACTATTGTTAGTTTTGCTGCTGTGTTCGCACTCCAGACACAGAGGTTCTTTTAGTTGTAGCATGATGCCAGACCTGTGTCTCTACCAGCTTTTGTAGCAATTCCACATTTGATCCCCTCTGGCTTTACTGTGTGTGTTTGTTATTGTAGAAGTGCCCAGTAGCCATGCCGCTATAATTAAGCGGCGGTGTTTGTTATTTTCAGGGGTTTCCCAGCTTTGCAGGGTCCTATCACTCATCAGTAAAGTTTTATCGCAGGTAGCATATTATTAGCATGCAGTGGAAAATATCTTGTTTTAGTTTTTTATATTTGCTTGAATTGCTTTAGGTTATTGATGTTTTAGAACAAGTACAAATAATTGTGATAAGTTAATAGCCTATTGCCATGCATGCACAAAAACTACTTTACAACGAAATTCCCTCCGAATTTCTACTATGACTGTTGGCTGAAATTCATTCCTTTTCATTGTGAAAGGACAAATGCCCCACTGAAGCCCTAGATGAAGGATTTAAGTGAGTCACTGAACCCTGTGCATGATGTCTAACCTGCTGTGAATTTTACACAATCAGTGTACACAGTGCTCACATAAAAGCCTTGTTAATATCTAGCGGGTCAAAAAAACCTGTTTTGTTTCTAAAAGTCATTCCTGTTCATTACAGTATTACAAGAGTGTAATGAATAATTCCATGGATAATTACTGAATTTTCAAAGTTACTGATAGCCAACTTTTTTATAACTATAGAACTTTATAACTTAGCACTATATTTATGTTGGCTGTCTTTAAGCCTTGAAACTACGTCATGGTTTTCTACATAGAAAATTATTTGTTATTTAAATTGGGGCTTAGTTACTCCACCATTACACACATCGAATAGTACCTCACTCTGCACAGTCTGATTGCTTCACTGGCCTAGTTGAATACTAAGGTGCTACTCACCGTGAATCTGTGTGGCACCATTAGGCACATGCTTATGAATTTGAACAAATAACGGAGTTGATCCTGTGACATGCTAAATGATGCCTGTGAAGTACTGTGGAACCTCAGGTGCCATTGAATTCAGAGTAAAGAAGGGCAGGGTCAGACCCGCAGTTCGTTAGATGCACACAGTGTGGTGAAAATCACCCCTGTTCAGAGGGTTTGCATAAGGTACTAGCTGGGTCCCATTTCAGCCCTATTTTGAGGATGAGCTGGTCTTGAATGGTGCTGAGGCCTTCTATGAGTTCTTTGCTTGAGGTGAGCTTCACTCAGTATAGAATGAGTATGAATTAGCAGCTTTAATGCAATAGAAAAGTCTGATGCAGTAAATGTGGGACCGTTGAGTGGCTTTTTATTTTTAAATCATCTATCATTCCTGCAGTAGTGTGACATTACCTCCTGCTGGAAATGACAGTGTATGGCTGTTTGCCTTTCTATTCAAGAGTTTCCATTGGCTCTGATGAGACCTATATATTCAAATGGCTGCCATGCTCTGTTAAGAATTTAGTATCATTACTAATCACAATTTATTTGGACAAATGTAGAAGAACTTGCTATTTTGTCCAGTCATCATAACTGGATTTATTTTGAAACTATCTATTTTCATGTGTGTGAAGGGCTACAAGTGTTGTCTTGTGTATTGATTCTTCAACGGCCCCATCTTTCTGAATTTTGTACCAAGACAGATGGGCTACAAATTTGTATTCTGGACAGTTTACATTGATTTTACTATTCATGTATCTCTAGTCAAAAGGGCTTAATCACTTCTAAAAAAGAAATGATTCATAGCAAATCTTGTCTTTTTCCGTGGCTCAGGAGATGATAGACAGCCTGGGTTATGCTTTTCCTTTAGTTATTTTATGAAGTAATAACAGGAAATGGGTATGCATGGTCCATTAATTATTTAAACAACAAACAAACCTCTTTCCATGAATCCTTATTACCCGTGAAAGTGGCAATAATTAATGCAATGCTAAGGTTGTACTGCTGTGCACTTATAAATCAGGATGAATACATACTAATAACTTCCCCTTTTTGCATATGTATTACAATGCAATCTTTTATTATCAGATAAAATTTCTCTGATGCACAGTCACATAGATGACATTTAGAAGGTCACATTCTATGTCTCAAATAAGACAATCTAAAAGTTTTTTTTTTTTTCTTACACCCTACAGTGAGCTTTGGTCATCTGTCTGGGATATGTTTAGACAATTTTAAAATATATTATTGGAAGTGTTATTTGCATCTCTCCGTTTCTAATATCAGATGCCTAATTATCATGAGTGCATTTGAACAGGATTCAGGATGCGAGAAAAATTGAAAGTAATATTTTAATACATCTCCAGAATAGCCATTCTATGTATAAAAATGCTTTACAGTCTGATATTGGAGCGTCTATCAGGGCTGGAAAAAATGCTGTATGTTCTGTTAGTTAGCAGAGGAATTGTCTCTCTCCATTGGTTTAAAACGTCTGTCCAGATCCTTTGGTGGAGTAAATCAGCGTAGCTCAATTGAAATAAATGCAGCTACATCAGTTTATACCAGTTGAGGATTTGTTCCTCTTTGTCTAGTCTCGAGGAGTCATGATATATTAAACCTTAAATTTGTCATTGAGACAGGACTGATTATTGCCTATTCTAGAATCTTTACTGAGTAATTCTGGAGTGGAATTCCACATTTGGAAGAAAGAAGGAACCATTTTTGTGGAGTTTTTGTTTTAATGGTGATTGAAGGCACCCTGATGTTTGGAATGTAAGGAACAAAATGGCCCCATGCTAACTCCTGTCTGCCTGCAAACCTATCAGGCTGGAGTTACAATCTGCAGACTTTGACAAACGCCATATGTGGGCTGGAAACCCGGAAGATGGAGCCGGAGAGCAACACTCAAGAGTAGGGAGCAGAGACAGCTCGCCAATGCCACAGTCAGGTGTAACTATCAATGGGAAGACAGGACCATGCTTTGGCTGGTAACTCAGCAGAAGGCAGAGTTTAAAAAAATAAGTCAAGGTGGTTTAGGTTGGACATTAGGAAAAACTTCCTAACTGTCAGGGGAGTTAAGCACTGGAATAAATTGCCTACGGAGGTTGTAGAATCTCCATCATTGGAGATTTTTAAGAGCAGGTTAGACAAACACCTGCCAGGGATGGTCTAGATCAGTGGTTCTCAAAGCCGGTCCGCTGCTTATTCAGGGAAAGCCCCTGGGGGGCCGGGCCGGTTTGTTTACCTGCCGTGTCCACAGATTCGGCTGATCGCAGCTCACACTGGCCGTGGTTCACCGCTCCAGGCCAAAGAGGGCTGCAGGAAGCGGTGTGGGCCGAGGGATGTGGTGGCCGCCCTGTGGACGCGGCGGGTAAACAAACTGGCCCGGCCCGCCAGGGGCTTTCCCTGAACAAGCGGCAGACCAGCTTTGAGAACCACTGGTATAGATAATACTTGTCCTGCCATGAGTGCATGGGACTGGACTAGATGACCTGTTGAGGTTCCTTCCAGTCCTATGATTCTATGAAAATATTCCCAGGTGAGGTGGCCTGGTAGGCAGAATGAAGCTGAGGCAGTTAACAGTGCATGATAAATGCAGTTTGCCTTGTGACTATTATCACTGTGGAGGTACATGCCCATTTAAATTTGTAGGTCCATAAATCTGGGGCCTTTATGCAAATAACAAAATGTCCCAGTTTTCATTTATTATGATTATGCATTATCTCATTTGCATATTGTTTAATTTTCATCGAAGTTTGTTTTGATTTTCTACTCTTGTCCCCGCACTACAGTATCAGTTACAGGGCATGCTATAAAAGTCAGTGGAAAATAAATAATTTTATGGGACATTTGGAGCTAGATCCACAAAAGAATTTAGGCACCTAAATCCACAATTTAGATCCTCAAACCCCTCGCTCAGCTCCCACATAACATTGCAGGTAACTGAATTCCCTAGATACCTAAAATTCCACTGGTAAAGTCCCCTAGACACCTAAATTTCTGCTACTGGGTATATGCATAGCGCTTAAGTCCTGATGTTTGGGCACCTAGCTCTTGCCTGAACCCCAGTGGAATCTTCAGACTAGGCATTTCTCCCAAAGATCTTGCCTCTGGGGCCCAATTCAATAGGCGAATTGGCCTCACACAGAATACTGCTGCTGATGCTGCTGTGATCCTCTTACATCCTCTCACCAGATATGAGAGACCCAGGTTCAAATTCTCTCTCTGGCTAATGTGGAGCTGGGATTTGAACCAAGCTATCCCACTCTTGGGTGACTGCCCTAGCCACTGGGCTAGCGGGTATTCTGGAGTGAGTCTCTCTCAATCTCTCCTGTTGAAGCTGGTCCACTTTGTATAAAAATCTATGGTCATTAGAACAGGGACTTGAACGCAGGTCTTCCACATTCTGGTTGAGTGCTCTAACCACTACCCTATTGGGTAAAAGGGGAAACCGCCCCACTACCACTGCCTCATTTTCTTGCAAGGAGCGCTAAGGTTCTTAAGTCTAGTAGTGGGTTCATGGCTGTGAATCCTGAGCAGAAGGAGATACCTCCTTTAGCTCAGAGTTAGGCACCTAACTCCCTTTGAGGATTGGGGCTTAGGCCATATCTGTCTCCTTGGCACGTCCTATTGGCTAGTTTTGGTGACTTCCTGCTCAGTGCGCTGGCTTTTGTGTATCCCATTTGTTGTCTCCTAGCTTGCTCCCTGCATTGTGTAGGGAGTGTGGGTGCCTAACAGAGACTCTGTTAGGTGGCAAGGTGCTTGAACAATTTTTTAGCTATTATTGCTGGTATAACAGAACCTTTATGATTGACTGGGGCTGGAAGCATTCAAACTTCATTGACTGTGTGGGGCCAGCCTGACTGGTTGGAGCCAAGTGCACATGCGCCTGAATGGTTGTCTAAGAATGGATGCATGTGAGCCTGATTACTTGGCTGGGGACAGGTGTATGCCAACCTGACTGACTGAGGTTTTAGGCCAGGTATATTGTGGGTATTCACTATAGATGAGACTGCACAGCAGTTTCCATTGTTACCACATCTGTATATGTGATGTATAATTACATTTAAGACAGTATTAAAAGACGGTTATTTAGGTTGCTATGTCAAGGTTAGGAAATTCCAGATTTATGATTGCTCAGGCAATTGTGGTGGGAGGGCTCAGCCCCCCCCCCCCTTTGTTCCTGTAATAAGCATCTCCAGTGGCACAAACCAGCTGTGAAGCTGGCAGATCTGGCCCTCTGAGAGGGAATCCACAGGTGACATACTGTAGTGAATCCAGCAGAAAGGGGGAACGACTAGAGTGTCCCTGTGCTCTGTGATCCCTGGCTGCTGGATGGTCCCCATGAGGCTATGGAAAGATGCACATAAGTTAGAGCTGCCTATAGGCTGCTCCAATTTATGTCTGAGACTGTTTCAACCCCTGCCAGCCCTAGCATTGCAGGAATGCAAAGGAGGTTAAAGGTTACCATTACACCCCACCTCCCCTAGTCTTGCAGTGAGCACAGTTCAGACAGGATGAGGGATATGGTCCACTATCCATATAAACAAATATTGTGCTGCCAATGCCAAAGATAAGTGACATTTAATTTTAATCCGTCCTGTTGATGTAACCAATGGAGAAAGCGGGACTGAGTGTTATGATACCATACATACTGTAAATAGAAGAGCTACATGTTAACATAGAAACCATGCCACAGCATGCCTTCACCTCCACCTGAAAATCACTTGCTGGTACAGAGCCCTAAAAGTGCCATAACAATACAAAATTGGGGCTAAGTGTCCAAAAAGTGTGGCAGCACAAATAGTGCTTCTCATATGACTGTGGCACCACATAATCCTCTACAGATGGGGACACCATCAGAAGACACAAGCTATCCCATCCTTCTCCTCAGGAATACAATGCTCATAATCATCATGGTTGAAAGAGAACGCTACGTGTACTACTGCTGCGGTGATTTGCTCGGTGTCAAATCCTACCTGCTGCAGGTGTGTGAGGCCTTCCGTGCCCACAATGGAACTGCCATTTTGGGTCACTAGAGCAACCTGTTATATGTAACGTACACAGATTGGGGAAGGCAGACATGATTTCAGGTGTACCACTTCTCCAGCACCAGTGTGACTCTCTGGATAGCTGCACACTGAGGCCAGTGGATCTGCTGCCATACAGATGCACTAGCTACTCATTGTATAGACAAATCAGGGCCAGGGGAGAGTAGTAGCCTCCTCAGAAATTTAGAGATTGCATAAATAAATAAAGGAAATACTGAGTTTGGAACAGAAGCTTGTTTATCTCACTTTATTAAAAGTGGACAAATTTAGTCATGGTACAAAAATTACTCATTTTTTTGAACATGAATAAAAATAACGACTTATATATTCAAAAAAATGTTCCAAATGATCTTTACCCTGGGTTTCCTGAAATGAACTCCTCTGCAACATCTGCAAGCTGTAGCTTTTTTCCTTGCCTACATATAAAATTTTATATGTGTGTATATGTAAAATCATGCAGCATTGGAGGTGTGATTGTCCCATTGTGGATCAAAGCTATGTTTTCGCATAGCAGAGAGCACTGAAACTACACTCACTCACAGTGTTGGTTGCTGGTATCACCAAAATGATATTCATCCACATCATCACTTCAGAAAACAGCTGACATTTGATTTGGCTTAGTGAACTGAGATATTTATGAACTGACTTCAGTGATCTTTCTGTAAGCTGACAGTTGGCTTGCAACAGATGAAGCTGAGTAATCAGAAAATCATAGATGAAATTGAAACCATTCACCTGAAGCAGGCCTTGAACTTGCATGTATGATGTTTGGAGTTATGAGAGTTTCAAAATTTTGAATATTTTGGTAGCCTTTCTGTTCAAATATTGATTGACTAATGGACATTGTAAAATCAATTACTTTGAAGCAGATGTACATACAACATTCCTTTGCTGCACTGGGTTCATCTGTGCCTGTTTGCAGTTTCTTGGAAACTTTTCTCTTCTATGCTGACCCTCTCCAGCTTGAAACTTTTCTGGGGGATTTGCTGCCAAAATAAATTCTAGCTTTCATCTGATTGGATAGACTAAGGTAAATTAAGTGTCATTTTCATAAAAGATTGGCCTTCTGTTGCTGAAATGTCTGACACTTGCAGAGTTTTGGACATATCTAGCACATTTAGAACGTTTCAAGCCAGTTCAATACCAAAAAGGAAGTTCAACTTTCCATTTGAGTTGTTACACCATCAGTTTGAGTGCTCATTCAGGATCTTTTGTAGCATGCTTTGCAACCTTCGGAGATGCACAAAGTGAAAAGTAGTTCTCAGAAATTGAAGCCAGTGCTTCTGAAGAGAAAGTCCATTTTTTTGGACAGAGGATATTGATGCTTGGCAATGTACTTAACACTTCATATTTAATGTCTTGAAATGTAATATTTCATTTGGGTGATTTTAAATTACATTTTGTGATTTTTGTAAATAGTTTCAAGAGTATCTATTAGGATAGTATTATTTTTAAAAAGTCCCAGCATGCCAAATTCAAAGCATGTCCATAGCAATGAGTTATGTAGCTCTTGCAGTCTAATTGATACGCCTGTTACTAAGCCTGCCATATTAGCAGCACCCTGATAACGTCCATGATACTTGCTGAGCCTCCGATTTAGACACAATAGTGTATCTTTAATTATTGACACATATACCTGTGCAGATGTACAGGTTATATTGTACAATCCGGTGAACTCTTCATCAACGTTCATGTCATCATCCACATATAACATCCATAAAACCACTTGCTCTTTGTTGGAGAATTCCGTTGTTTCAACTACCATAATTGTAGACCACTTTCCAGGAAATTTCTCAGAAATCTCCCTCCTGGATTTAAGACTCATGGTTTCCACTATCTCATTTTGAATAACTACATTTGTGAATTTATCTTGACTCTTTTTTTAAACCACTTTGAAATATCAGGATTACATTCTGCCTGCAGACAAAACAGTTGAACATAGCTGCAGTCAAGCTGTCCACGTAAGGGTGTATTTTCAGCTTGATCAGTGTAATGGCCCTGGAGTGCAAGTCCTTGTATGGCAAGATAATGTATGACACTTAGTATTTTTTATTAGGGTTGTCTAGTTTCTTTTGAGAGTTCTGAAAACTTAGCATATCACCAACGTTCTTTGTGATATTTTGAAGACTATCAACTGCTTGGTGGTGACACGGAAAAGCTTGGTGTCTCAGAAATTTGTCTCAAGCCTTGTTCCAGTTAGAGAATCCAGACTCTGGGAAAGCGTCATCTGTCTACTTAGTCAAAAGTAGTTTATACTTAAAAGTTGTACAATGGTAGAAACAAAGTACACTGTCACTAGTCTCAGAATAATGGAGCCATTGAAAATCATCAAACCAGGATGAACAGAAAGAATGGCTTGCTTATCCAAAGTTGTGCACAGTTAATTACTTAAGTCATCGTGGCTGAGGGGTCTCAGAAATGCTAAAAGTATCAGGGAGCTGACATTTGGTTCCTATACAGGTGATGTTGGAGACATTTGATTACTATGACCAGCAGAAGCTGATTCACTTATTGGAAGGGTAGTTTTCCTGTTTTTAATCAGCCATGTTTTAAATGATTTCATTTTAGCACCTTGAAAATATACTTTTGGTTTTTGTACTCCATTTAATCACTACCATGTTTTTGGGGGGCTAGGGTTAAAAAATACATTGTCTATCCTCCTGCAGGCCTGATGTTGGACCATGCAACAGTTCTGTTGCCAATCTGTGCCTAAGTAAGGCGTAACCTGTGCAGCAGCACTAATTAATGGTGGATTGGGTACCATTGCATTCATCAATACTTTCCACCTTGTATTTATGTATGAAATTCTTCGCACCAAGCAGAATTAATCTCTGACTAGAGCTGGTTGGGAATTTACCACCAGGATACGGGAAAGCCAGGTTCAAGTCTCTGATCTGCCTGATGTAGGTAAGGGACTTGACCGTGGGTCTCTCGCATTGTGAGTGTCCTAACCATCCAGCTACAGAGCCAGTCTCCGGCTGGCTCAATCTCTCCTGGTGGAGCTGTTCTACTATGTATAACTAATTAAATATTCACTGGGCCAACGTGCAAGTCCCTTGTCTCAGTCAGGCAGAGGAGGGACTTGGGAGTATGGTTCTCTCATATCCCAGATGAGTGCCCTAACCACTAAGCTATTGGCTATTTTGAGGTTGGCTCTTCCTGTTTTTTTTTTTAAATATAGAAAGGTTTCAACTTTGTCCCAATGTGGAACCTAATGCCAAAAACATCAACATTTTTCACAAAATGGAATTCTTGTTTTCCAGACAAGACTGGGTGCCATCCTACTGAGCACCTACAATCTTCTATCTGGTAGCTTTCAAGATCAGTTTTTCATGTCAGTTGCTATAAATTTCTTCATTTTGCACATGATATGAGAGCCTATCTGGAATATAAATCCTCATGTATCAAGGCTTATGCCAACGGAGAACTAGTGTGGGGGAGGGGCTATAAAGAAACTTTCCTTGTAAACAGGTTATCTTTGCATCGTCACTGAAGCATGTGGGGCTAGCCACTGTCAGAGTTAGGATACCACATTATATGAACATTCGTGTGACCCAGTGTGTCAGTTCTGTGTTCCTGTGTCTATGGCCCTGAATTAGGAACTCTGGTTCCAATTCATCCAGTAATAGCATGGACATGTAGTGGGGTGTGGTGGCTGCAGAGAGATTGTTGTGGCTCCCTTATCCCTGGCTGCTTGGCCCAGGTGGAAGTTAAAGCAACAGGGAATCTATTCTAATTTCTGAGCTTTTATCACCGGGGATCAGGCAGAGTGGAACCTGGCTTCACCACATTCCTGGCACAGCCACCGCCCACCCAGCCCCAAACAGGTTCCCTTCTCCCTTTATTATACTGAGGAGGTGGGGGACAGCTGGCCTCGGAAGTGGCGATGCCACCTACATCAGTCTAAAGCTGTCAGAAATTTCCCTATGCAGGGAAATTCTCCAGTACAAATATCCAGTTGGTTTAAGCTTGCTGTGTGCCATTTTATTTGGTGGAGTAGAGAACCTGGGCTGTTGAGCCTTATCCTGCATCTACTGAAGTGAAAGACAAAGCTCCCATTAACTTTAGCAGTGCAGGATCGGGGCTGTATGAAGTGATACATGTGATGAGATCAATTGTTGTATATTAATATTTCAGTAGTTTGGAAATGAGATTGTAGGCCTGTTAAGAAAGGAAAAGCTGCACATTCTACATGTGACAGTGTTCCTGACTGGCTTATAGTTTTAAGTGAAATCTGATTAAGTAAATCAGTAGTTTAATAGGATTTAAAGTGGACAAATACCATCTTAATATAAACTGGATGAACGCGCTGCTATGGAATAGGCACATTTAAAAGTATCCTTTTTTGGGCCATAAAAAATCTTGTGCCGTGGTCCCGATTTGCAAACATGGAAATGCATGCCACAGTTAGGTTACGCTTAGTCGGGGGTAACCGAGCTAATCTGCGAATAATGATCCAGTGTATCCACCTAGTAGGTCCTTCTGACATCTATCATTGAACCCAACCCAAGATATTTGAAAGTAGAACATCAAAAATGAATGTCATCTGACAGCAACCAGATCCCTACCAGGGTTAAAATAGCCTTGGACATGAAGTTCATGATGTGCAATACGCAAATGGTACATATCCGTTTACTGTGGGTGTTGTAATGGTGAGGTTGTTTGAACTAAGTCCATGCATTACATTATTTCAATACCCAGCTCCTGGGTCATAGATAAAAAAGCCTGCATTAGAAAGCTGCTTCACCTAAATTATTTCATGAGTCATAGCAGAATGGTTGGATTTATGCATAAACTTTGATACTCATTGTCCACGCTTCATACCATACACAACAAAGATACACATAATTTAAGTTAGGTAAATTATCTTCTTGCTGCTTTGACTCAACTATAGTTTACAGATCTATACTATGCACCTCTTCATATTTTTCATTTTATATTTGAGAATGTTGTATTACATTTGTAAATTTATGCAATAATCTGAAAATGGTGCAGACAGACAAGAACCCTTTTTTGTTTCCTTACCCCCCCCCCAACTTTTGTATACTACTTAAGTGTCTGAGAATGTTGTCATTACTGTGGCAAAAGTCATAGTGACTGAGTGGAATTTTTCCCTAAATAAGGATTGTAGGCTATGGCCAAAAGGGGTAGAAACAGCAAAATATGGCGTATTGCATAAAAGGATGGACAATGCAATTCTGTTTGAGTATGGCTCTTTTCTGCAAAGTTACTCAGTAAAAATGTCATAATGGGGTTCAATGTTGGCTTTTTTTCAGTGATTATCTAGTTATTCAGTCTACCAATTCTATAATCTTATCTATCTTAATCTGGTCCAGATATTCAAATCTAGCTAATCTAATTTAACTGTATATCTAAAATCTTATCTAATTTTACCTAATCTTTTCTAATTAACCATTTCTATCTTTATATCTACCTATTGTAATCTAACTATTCTACTTTAATTATATATCTAAAAATAGTATTGATTTGATTTTCTCTATAATTTTTCCTGTCTATCTAATCTATCTGCCCATTTGCAACACACTCCTCATGGTAACTGAGTGTTCCCATTATTATTATTATTATTTTATTTAGTATTTGTATTGTAATAGCACCTCACAGCCCCATTGTGCTAGGCACTGTACAAAAAGGTAAAAAAGGATGATCTGAGGCTTTTAATTATTTCCATATCAAATTAGCTCAGTTTACAAGTATAAAGGTGGTTTTCTGAACTGCTAGGAATGCAAGCTCATCCTTGCATCTGAAAGTCAAGCTGAATTCTTTCTAGCTCTCACATCAGCAACCCTAACAATTCTGCAAATGAAATTTAATTAACAATTCTGTGGATGGTGCATGAGCCAACAAAGAATCCTACTCATTCTCCTGTAGGTGTTAAGCTTCTGCAGTGCTGACAGGACTAAAAAGGAGCAAAATCTTATTTTTGTCAGTTAAGTGAATAGTTATGACTTTAAATACATACAGGGAGCAGAGCTGTTGAGTTAGAAGGTGCCAAAGCCACTTTTCAGATGATAACTTCAAGTAAAAAAAATTGAATACATTAATAGTAAACTATTCAGAATATTAGAATACTTTCAGTTTACTACCACCATACCTGCGTCCTACCTCTCACTCAGGACCTCTAATATCTTGCTGTCTATTTATATGACTGTACTTTGACAAAACAGTTAAAAGAACACTCTACAGTGCTATTTAATTCTGGCCCTTTACACATCCATCCTGTATGCTGAATGAGGAAGGGGCTGTCTCATTTTAATGCAGGGCAGGAACTTCTTGACTTAACCTGTTCTTAAAAACCTCTCAGGATGGGGATTCCACAATCTTCCTTGGAAGCCTATTCCAGCACTAACTATCTTTATTGTTAGAAAGTTTTTTCTAATATCTAACCTAAATCTCCCTTGCTGCCGATAAGCTGATTACGTTTTATCCTACCTTCAGTGGACGTGGTGAGCAATTGATCACCATCCTCTTTAAAATATCCCTTAACATATTTTAAGACTGTTATTAGGTCTCTCTCCCCCGCACCCCCCCCCCCAGTCGTCTTTTCTCAAGGCTACACATGTCCAGTTTTTTAACCTTTCCTCATACGTCAGTTTTTCTAAAGCTTTTCTCATTTTTGTTGATTTACTCTGGCTTCTCTCCAGTTTGTCCACATCCTTCTTAAAGAGTGGCACCCAAAACGAGGACACTGTATTCCAGCTGAGCCCTCACCAATGCTGAGTAGAGTGGAACAGTTACCTCCCATATCTTATAAATGACACTTCTTTTATACATCCGAGAATATTAGCCGCCTTCACAACCGCATCACATTGTTGACTCATATTCAATTTGTGATCCACTAAGAACCTCAGATCCTTTTCAGAGCACTACTGCCTAGCCAGTTATTCCCCATCTTGTATTTGTAAATTTGATTGTTCTGTCCTAAGTGTAGTACTTTACACTTATCTTTATTGGAATTCATCTTGTTGATTTCAGATCAATTCTCCAATTTGTCCAGGTTGTTTTGACTTCTAATCCTGTCCTCTAAAGTGCTTGCAACCACCCCATTTTGGCATTATCCACAAATTTTATAAGCATAATCTCTCGCTAATGAAAATATTGAATACTACTGGACCCAGGACATACTCTTGCGGGACCCCACTAGATACACCCTCCCAGAGAACCATTGATAACTACTCTTTGAGTACAGTCTTGTGGCAGAGAACCATTGATAACTACTCTTTTGAGTACAATCTTTCAATCAGTTATTGTAACAAGGCGTTCGCTTTCCCTCGCAACAAATCAGCCAGAGACCCCTTCTGAGTGGAATCACCCGTGCTTTTTATTTTCAGTGTCAGCTCCCACCACCTTCTATTTAGAGTCTGCTCCAAACCAGCAACCTGGGGGATAGCTAGCTAGCTAACTTCTCCAGCCAGCAGGGATGCACAGCCTTTGGCTCCGGCTCCGGCTCCGGCTCCTGCTCCTTCCTTCCACCCCCCCCCGCCTGCCTGCCAGCTTTATATAGCCCCCTGGCTAATAAGGCCCGCAGGTGCTTCTCTTCTAGCAATTAGGCGTGGCATACTCAGCCAGCCCCAATTAATACTTCTTAATTGGAGCTGGGCTAACAGGGGCCTGGCTCAGGACCTCCTGGCCAGCACCCTGTTACAGTTATAAACCCACTTAATAGTAATTTAACCTAGACCACATTTCCGCAGTTTGCTTATGGGAATGTTGTAGGACTGTGACAAAAGCCTCATTAAAATCAAGGCATATAATGTCTTCAGCTTTCACCTTATCCACTAGGCCAGTATCCCTGTCAAAGAAGGAAATCTGGTTGGTTAAGCATGATTTAGTTCTTGACAAATCCATGTTGGCTATTACATATTACCCTGTTATCTTCTAAGTGCTTACCAATTAATTGTTTAGTAATTTGTTCCAGTATCTTTCCAGGTATTGAAGTTAGGTTGACTGGTCTATAATTCCCTAGGTCCCCTTTGTTCCCCCTTTTAAAGACATGTGCTATGTTTGCCCTTCTCCAGTCCTTTGGGACTTCCCCCATCCTCCATGAGTTATGAAACATAATCACTAATAGTTTGGAGATTGCTTCAGCTAGTTCCTTAAATACTTTAGGGTGAATTTCATCAGACCCTGCCAACCTGAATATATCTAACTTATCTAAATAGTCTTTATCTTTCTCTATTCCGGCTTGTGTTCCGTTCTCCTTATTGTTAATATTAACTGTGTTAAGTATCTGATCATGATTAAACTTTAGTGAAGGCTGAAGCAAAATAGGTGTTAAAAACTTCAGCCTTCTTGATATCATAATTCATATGCACAATGGGGAAAAATTAAAGTTGCACTGACAACCTTAAATCTAGCTTTTTCTCACTTGTGAGTGCTTGACTTTGCAAGCTAAATAAAATGTTCTTTGAACACGGGTTTTGTGTATGTAATTATGTAGGGGGTTTTTTAAAGGAAAAAGGTAAAAACAAATTAGTATATATACACAACCCTTTATCATTAGCAGGGTGTGAACCCTAAATCTACAGCACTGTAATCTGTTAGTTGAGATACTGGATTAATTAAATTAACTGGCAGCTACTGTTTTTGTGGTAGCATGGGCCTAGCTTTAGAATATTCACGTTCAGTCTTCCAGAATTTTCTGGGGGAACACAAATGAGAGCTGTGGTGATTGTGAACGTATTATAACCTAGCAACCCTGAGTTGCCATGGGACAAAAAAAAAAAAAAAAAAAAGGCACTTCTCTAGCCTCAGGGAGTCACCTCTGCAGAATTAAAATGGAGATGATATAGCTTCTCAAAAATCGTTGCAAGAATCTATTATAATGAAAAAGTTAGGCAACCAAAATATGTCAACGCCCCTTATAATATCAACTCCCCTTATAATAGTTGATATAATAGATCAACTCCCCTTATAATAGCAACTTTCCTCCCAAAGGAACTCAAAACACTTTTCAGACTTTACATATGCAAAAAAACATTTTACTCACCACTGAAATGCATCCACTTGTAGATTGGCACTCAGTAACTATAGAAATGAACAGCAACACTTGAGTTTAATTTGAGCAAATGCTCTTTTCTTTTTCTGAAATGCTACTAGATTTATCCTTCAGAAATGAAATCTTGGCTCTGCTTCTTTTTATAGGGTGTTTTCTTTCCTTCCAGTGTAAACAATCTCCCAAATGTTAAAAAATATAGCAAGCAGGATTACACAAGTAAATATTGAAGCTTTAGATTTCATGACTGTAGTGGAGTCAGTCAACGCTTGAAATTGTCTCCTGTGTGCTCTTCCCACAGGTAGAGGTGGTTTTACATTGCAAATCTAAATACTTGTCTCTTGTTGTTTAACATTAAAAGAGCTTGAGCAGAGTTCTTTCTACTGTCTAGTTCTTCTTGGAGGAGCGTCCTTGTGGGTGCTCCACTATAAATGTCTAGACACCCTAAAGTGGAGCATCCACAGGGACAACCATCTCGAAGAACCTCAATTACCACACAAGGTAAGGAACCTTCTCTTCATTCCCTGAACCAATATTCTTTCTTCTTATCTTCAGGGCCCAATCCCACTCCCATCCAAGTAGATGGGAGTCTTTCCATTTACTTTAATGGGAGTCAGACCAGGCCCCTAATACTGTATTTATTTATTTTTTACTGAATTTATGTATATAACTTCTGAACAGAGGTAGGCAGTTGAGAATAAGAACTTGAAGGAAGTAAATAAATTGAAAGATTTTTATTGCATGAGTTTGTCCCTGAATTAATGTGTTATCAACCAAAAAAAGCATAAGCAAAGTCTGACATTATATAGGCATTGGAAAAGATATAGGGATGCTAGAGTAAAAATTATAACAGCCTTTTGAAGATCACCTAACAGACTGATTACTAGTAAAAACTTGAGCTGTACATCTGCCACAGTGCTTAGATTTTTCTCACAGATAATGAATCATCCCACACAGTTTTCCCCAGTCATCAGTATTTGGTGCCACACTACACTGTCACCCAGTGGCATATCGCATCATGGTTTTTAGATTTTAAAATAACACATTTTCTTTGTGCATGTTTCCTGCAGGAATTCCATGTGACTTGAATGTTAATGTAGCTAATAATTAATGTGGACAGTTTTATTTTGTTTTCTACAGATTGAGAAAAATTATTTCAGATTTTTTTGGAAGTCTAACTCTGCTTGTGGCGAGGTGAATGTGATCTATTATATTGCATATGGAGAGACTCAAGCACACATATAGCCTTACATTAAACCTGTTACTCTGATTTTATCTAATCTTGAATTACAGAGTTGAGCTGCTTTTTTCTCACTTAATTCATAATTACATAAGAACATAACATAAGAATGGCCATACTGGGTCAGGCCAAAGGTCCATCCAGCCCAGTATTCTGTCTACTGACAGTGGCCAATGCCAGGTGCCCCAGAGGGAGTGAACCTAACAGGTAATGATCAAGTGATCTCTCTCCTGCCATCCATCTCCACCCTCTGACAAACAGAAGCTAGGGACACCATTCCTTACCCATCCTGGCTAATAGCCATTAATGAATAATTAATTCATAATCAGTGCTGAGTTTCAGAGTAGCTGTTTTTGTATGTTTCAAAGCAGTCAAAGTAAAGTTAGTGACCCTTAAAAGTATACTGTAGACATTTCATATAGGTATTGTTTATACATTTTTTCCAGGGTATTTTTGTTGCTGTTCCGGATCTTAAAAAGGCTTTTTTGCGTAACTAAAGACTCCTTCACAATTTTGATTGTACTTTTGTGTAACCTTTGTTACATGTAAAGAGAGATTTCATTCTAACCCTTTCTGTTTTGTTTAGGGAACAGCAGTTTTACAGTCTGGAGTCTTACCAGCTCTCCCAGGTAGGAGCCCATTTAGTTGTTTGGTTTGCTAAATATTACTATTTGTAATCCCAATTTGCCAAAAAGGGTGTGTGGGGGGGTGCAAATTGAAGGCCAAATCTTGCAGTCTGCGGGATTGTTGACCATGTAAGGACACTACATTCGGGACTGAGTTTCTTTGTGGAATAGGATTCCCCCTGCTGTTGGCTATTCTAGTGCAGTCTGTATGATTTACATTTTTGTAAAATATATTAAAAATCTGTAGTGTCTTCAACTGCTGTTCAACACAAGACATGGGTTCACAAACTTGAAAAAAGTATTTAATTTAGAGGTAAGGTTGCTCAAGTGCATTTCCTACCAATACAATCAATAAGGTCGGGGTGTATGGTTAAGGCTAAGTAGCATCCAGAGTAAACTCAACTCACATGACTTCCACTCAAGCTCATTCATATTTCCAGGCAGCCGAAGACTCTTCACCTCCACAACAAGCTTCCTTTCGCTGCGCACATAGAACCATTCATAATGTACACATCCAGGTCCTCTAAATAACATTCAGATGCATAGGGCCAGAACCTCAGCTAGTGTAAATCAGTACAGCTCCATTGTGGAACTACACTGATTCACAAAAGCTGGAAAAGAAGCTACAAATCTGGCTTACAAGATTAACTATGACCTCAGGTTACTTAGGTAACGACAACGTGTTATATACTTTTGCATGGAAACTATGTCTGTCAGTAAAATATCTTACTCTCCCTAAGGTCTCTGTCTAATTTACCATATTGTTCCAGCACCTTCTCTTTCAGAGAAAGGTATAACACGATCTAATGGCTGGAAGATGAAGCTATACAAATTCAGACTGGAAATAAGGCGTAAATTTTTAAAGGTGAGATAATTAACCATTGGAACAATTTACCAAGGGTGGTGGTGGATTCTCCATCACTAAGTATTTTCAAATCAAGATTGGATGTTTTTCTAAAATACATGTTTTAGGGATTATTTTTGGGGACGTTCTATGGCTTGTGTTATGTAGGTCAGAGTAGATGATCATAATATTCCCTTTTGGCCTTGGAATCTATGAATCGTCTTGATCTCTGATAAGATTTCATTTTTATTATCTGAAAAGAGTACAGTCAATCTGGGGTATGTAGCACCCCCACCTTGTCTTTGGTGAAGACAGTTGCAAAGAAGTTGTATAGCAACTCTGCAACATCCTTATCTTCCTTAACTGCTCCCTTTACTTCCTGGTAGCCCCGGGGACCCACTGATTTTGTCCCAGGTTTCCTGCTTCTGATATACATAAAAAACAAAACAAAATTGTGTTTACATATTTGCTTTTCATTTTAAACCATCTATCCTACTTCTAAAGCTTTAACAGCTGGATTTTATGATATCACGAATAGATTGATTCTGGAATGAACAAAGCAAACACCAGAAAGTCTTCTAATGAAGATCACTTGTTATTAGGACGATTTGCATTATGTAAGGAGGAGAAACTTCATTTAGAACCATATGGCAACTCTTGTCCTTTGTTACTGCAGTACAGTCAGTGGAGTTACTCCAGATTTATACAGGTGTAACAGAAAGCAGAATTTGGATGACTGCTTCTAATTTTGTCCTCTTTCCTTCTACTACCCGTCTTCTAATATTTAGTAATGTTATCCTAAACAAATTAGAGGTCTGCTTTATGATGGAAATGTTCATAAAATAGAACAAATGAAGTTTAAACTAATTAAGGACTAAAATTCAGCAAGGCCTCTTATTTGAGGTTGCAATTTTTAGCTGCAATATTTGGGTCGCCATTATTTCAACTTGCAAAACTATAGGTTCAAATAATAGCACATAGACTACTTACTCCCTGATTTTGTGTGCAGAGGAAGTAGTTGTCTAAGTACCAGTATTTGCACCTTCAGTACTTTGCAGGAGCACAAGATGTAGGTGTAAATTTCATCTTTGAAAAGGATCACTTGATTGTGGCAACTTGCACTTTTTATCTGTGGTATATTTTCATCTGGTGAGTATTTGTATCTCTAATTGCCTGATTTGTGCCTGCTGTCAAGTAGGTAGAGGTACACGCACACAGATTTGTGCTCACAATTAATGTGCAGATTTCCTGGGAGTATGCTGAGTCAGCAAAAAGGGAGGCCACCCTTCTTGAAAAAATACATCATACTTTTTGGCTTTTTTATATATTACGCACTAGAACATTTTACTTAAGCAAATAAGCATTTTCTTACAGTGATGATACTCAGAAGTAATGGAATAATTCTAGTGCATTGCAGGAGGATATAATACAAAGGGCTGGATTGTTACTCTTGTTAGTAGTGCCTTACTCCTTGAGTAGTCACACGGAGATGAATAGGGATACTAAGGGCAGGTCTACACTACGGGGCTAAGTCGACTTAAGTTACGAAACTCCAGCTATGTGAATAACGTAGCTGGAGTCGACATACCTTAGTGGTGTCTACATTGCACTAGGTCAACAGGGGAAACCCTCTTGTCGACTTACCTTACACTTCTTGTGCCGGTGGAGTAGCAAAGTCAACGGGAGAGTGATCAGCAGTCGATTTAGCGTGTCTTCACTAGACCCGCTAAATCGACACCCTGGTGGATCGATCGTCATGCATCAATCCCCTGGTAAGTGGAGACAAGCCCTAAGAGTACTACTTAACATGAGTAATGGTGTAACAATCTAGCTCCAAGTAATTTAAAAGTCAAATAACTTCAACAGACCAAAAACAATAGTGGAATTATTAATGGGATCATAATAATATAAATGCATGTAATGAAGCTGGCAAAAGGAAGAGCATGCTGTGGTTTTGCATCTGAGTATATTTCAACATGTTATCTTTTAGCAAAGGAAATGTAATCATAATGAGAGTATAATGGCTATATCTACAGGAAATGTTTGCTCATCTAAGCAAAGCAAATCTAACAGTACATTATATAAACCCACTGATGTAGTTCAGAAGATCAAGATGTTCATGAGATGAAGAATTCTGCCATAATTTTTAAAAAAGTATGCATAAAGAAAAACCTAGTTGGGATTATAATATTTTTTGCAGCAGAGAAAGAGAGTCACACAACATTATTATAAATGTGCCACTAAGAGAAATTTCTTTGAAAATTTACTATCTTCTCCCTGTTATCCATCTGAACACAAGGAAAATGGGAAACAGATGCAAAGCTCTCTTAAAATTTACAATTAAATATCCACTTAGTGAGAAAATAGATCTTTTCTTTAAAGGGTGAGAAGATATGAAAGTCATTGACACAAGCAAAAATACATGGCAAGAATATTAATTGAAAATGGATCAATATAATTCACCATCTGACAGAAAGAAGAAGAAATCAGCAGGATAAAGAAAAGTGGGGATTTGAACGCAACTAGTGGG
The DNA here is from genome assembly GCF_965152275.1 of Natator depressus. Classification (NCBI taxonomy): domain Eukaryota; kingdom Metazoa; phylum Chordata; order Testudines; family Cheloniidae; genus Natator; species Natator depressus. The sequence continues at coordinate 120,293,835 of NC_134237.1, read as the reverse complement.
CAAGATATAGAATGTGTAATAAAGATCAGAAAATGCAAGAGTGGCAAAGGAAGGTAAGAACACTTCTATAAAAGTCCAAACAATCTTTTTTTTAAATTATTCCTTCATCTAACTTTTATTTTCTTAGCCTCCTTTGTGATATCTTCATCTCTTCTACTTTTTAATAACTGCATCTTTGGAATTTCTTTTTAAATTCTGTATAAGAAACCCACACAACTTCTTTCTCAGGGTCTCATCTTTATCATTCTCAGATGCTTCCTTTTAAAGTATTGTCTTTGTATTTGCAGACTCATCAAATGTAACTGAACCTGATGTGTTGCAATGCTTCGGAAAGTAATGCTATCCTGATATCTTGCTTCCTTCATCTTTAATCCAGGTCACGTTGTTATCCAATCGTATTTCAAAGAATTGTATCAGGCTTAGGGAGCCTCATTAGAGCTTGCCCACATTTCTTTATTACATATATTTTTTATCTCCGTTTTCATCCCCTGCCTTTCATTTGCTGGTGCCAAACTAAAGACCGTCTCTGACCAGGAGTTTTGAGAAAAATCACTTAATTTGAGGTAACTGATCTAATGAATTGGCCAAATAGGCCATGCACACAAAAAGCCCTGGTGCAAGATGTACACATTCACGTGTATAATTTGTGCGTGTAACTGCATGCACAATTCTGTTCCCGAACATGCAGCAACCCATTTAGTCACATGCCTGTTTCTCTGTGCATCTTAATCCTCAATTTACATAAACAATTGCCTGAACTATGCACATAAATACCTTGCACAAATGCAAAGACATCTTTGCAGTGCCGTGAAGTTCTATGTGTTCTATAAAACATTTCTCTTGCTAATCACTTCAGTTTTGAATGAACAACTGGAGTTACATGTTCAGCTACCAGTGGCATGAACACAATAGGTTAAATATTTCTCAGCTTAAAAGAAATGTGTTTAATTCTAATATCAACTCAAACATGCTGTGGAAAAAGTGTTCACAAATATGTCAGTGAATAACACATTTGTTTAAATGTCTTTCAAGAACTGCTACTAAGTGCAAAATAACCTGGTGAAATGAATAATTTAATTCTGTTTTAAAATCATGTGTTGTATCTGTCTTAAAAACTTCAGCAAGGCTGAGCAGAATGAGATGGAAGTAGACTCCCTGGAAAACTTGGTTCTGCTGGATTTGCAGGACTAAGATATCCTGAGCTCCATTATGGCATTGTGATAGTATCTATGGGAGGAGCTGGAATGGAGCTGTTCCCTGTAGGTATGTGTGCTCAAGTAAGCACGATGCCTCCAGGAGCCAGTAGTACCACCACAGAACCAGCTTTGAAGAAGGAAGTCCCTTCTGATTAGGGGAAGCTCTGCTGGCAAGTGCTTGAAAAGGACAGGCCAATAATCCCTCCACCTCCCCATCCTTTGCAACAACTAGCACCATTGGTGACTCTAGCCTTGCACAGGACCTATGTATTGGGACAAAGTTGTGGTGGCCTCACAGTTTCTACCACCACTTTTTGCACTCATAGGAGTCAGAGAGAATTTTGCCTTCATTTTTTAATTGCCTGTGCAAAATCAGGAACTTAATTAGAATCGTAGCAGATAATCCCCCCCTAAAGCAGTGAACCTGAATATAATTAGCCGTCATCATCATTAAAACTTTTCCATTTCTTGTGCATGCAGTTCCTTTTTTTCATCTTTCAAATGATAGGTATCATCTGCATCACTACAGAGCTTTCTCCACGTGACAACTTCTTTGCTTGTTATACAAAAGCTGCATAAAGCTTGACTTGGAAATGTTCTGGAGGATGAATAAAGGAATATAGGCAAAACAGTGCCATGGAATGGAATGCGCTGAAATGTCAGGATGGTAATTATGAACATGGTATCTTGGTTAAATTGTTGTTATGTAGATAAAGAACGGAAGAGAGAAACCCAAGACAGCTTAAAGTGATGTATATAACAGAGAGGGAATGGGTGCTGAAATTAAACCAAACTATCTGATAATTTAGCTCTTATGAAGAAGAAGAAGAAGCGGCTTTTTAGGAGCACATCTCTTTTACTGCAGAACTGTTCAGCCTCGTTCCCCTCTCCTGAAGCTAGTTACTGTTGTACCTTCATTGATTTCAGAGGGGTTATTCCTGACTTAGATCACTGCAAGAGAAGAATCCGCACCATGGTCACTTGGTGGCCACTGACAAGGCTGAAGGTAATTTATAATTCATGAAAGCATGGCAGGAAATATATCATCAGTCCTTGAGGTGGGGGAAAGATAAAATAGATTGTAATTTTTATTGGACCAAAAAAGGATTATATTTTGAACATTGTCCACAGTTAATATGTCATCCTTGGCAGTGATAGAGATTTTAATATAGCAGAGTTTTTATGATGAGAAATATATTAATAATAAATAGTCTTCTGTCATATGACTTACTCTTGCTTGACTGTACTGAATCTTATGAGCACACAATTAAAATTCCTTTAGAAAAAAGGAAATGAGCTCAGAAAAAGTGTAGATAAACTGGTACAGAATTTTAATCAGTTTATATATTTTATTTAAGGGCTAAATCTTGGCCTGAGTGCACATCTGAATAATGGGATCTGTGTTGGGGCAAGAAGGGAAGGAATCCTTCCTATAACACCATGGGCACTTGCAGAATCACTCAGTGGCTGCTATTTCCTCTTCAGAGTGGAAGTAGAGCCCATGGGTCCTAGTCCCTGCTCCATGGTAGGCAAAGGGTGATGGAGCTGTGACTACACAAATAAGATGCTCTAGTACTCTCCTGCCTCTATTCCTCGCCTGCCCCAGCTCCCCTAGCGCTGAGAAGCAGGGAGCCTGCAGATCTCAACTCTGTGGTGAACACAGATGCAGACTCTTGTGTGCCAGCATGGTGTGGGTGCCAGGGTTTTTCCTTTAAGGAAATCCATTCTCATGACCTTCATCGTCGGCCTACACAGATCCTGGACTTGGGGTGCATCAACATGTTTACAGCAGACACATCTAATACACGTTTGAAAATACATATGTCAAACAGTGCCCATAAGGAGAGGCACCTGAGATAGGAAACTGAAAATGCCAGCCTTAGTACCTTCCAACCTTTAAGGACAGAAGGACTGGACCCAAGAGGGTTAATCAGCATGGGGAATTTTATATTCTTTATATATCATAGGGACCCCTGCCTGGCTCTTCCTGGCACCACAAAGAATCATAAACTGTTGTGACAAAGTTCGTCCTCTACCTTGGTGGGTCCTGCGCTTATTGGCGGATTTGCTTGCCTCAGAGATTCACGGCAGCCCTCGGTTTGGCCACTCTCATGGCTCATATCTGCCGTTCACTCAGATAACCTCATCACTGGCCAGCATGGGGAAAAAGAGAAGAACCACCCACGCAGTCTCTGCTGATCCACCATGTAGGTTGGGGAACAGCCCAGAGACCTCCCCTCTGGTGGAACCCACAATCCAGGTCAACTCCTCCTGTGTCTGATCAGGAGTTGGGAGGTTTGGGGGGAACCCAGGGCCGCCCTCTACTCCGCGTTCCAGCCCAGGGCCCTGTGGATTGCAGCTGTCTAGAGTATCTCCTGGAACAGCTGTGCGACAGCTACAACTCCCTGGGCTACTTCCCCATGGCCTCCTCCCAACACCTTCTTTATCGTCACCGCAGGACCTTCCTCCTGGTGTCTGATAATGCTTGTACTCCTCAGTCCTGCAGCAGCACATCCTCTCACGCCCAGCTCCTTATGCACCTATCTCTAATTGAAGTGAGGTCCTTTTTAAACCCAGGTGCCCTGATTAGCCAGCCTGTCCTAATTGATTCTAGCAGCTTCTTCTTAATTGGCTCCAGGTGTCCTAATTAGCCTGTCTGCCAAACTGGTTCCAGCAAGTTCCTGCTTGTTCTGGAACTGCCCCTGTCATCTTACCCAGGGAAAAAGGATCTACTTAATCTGAGACTAATATATATGCCTTCTATCACGCTTCTGTAGCCATCTGGCCTGACCCTGTCACACAGTTTAGACAATATCATGACTATGGGGTGCCCTTAAAAATGTGTATGCTTTTGAAAGATTCTATCCTATCTGTAGAAATTCCCCATTATAAAGACGGGGAATATTTCAGAGTATGGCAAGATCTCTTTAGAAACAGTAGAAATGTTTGTAGATGTCTGCGGATTTGTGCACCATAGTTAAACACTATTTGTCACATAAATAAGGTGTGAAATCACTTTAAAATAGCAGAAAGATACAAGCAGGGGAGATCTTATAGATGAATTACAGCACCAGCAAGTCTTCTGATATGTTTCGATAAAAACAAACACACCTAAAGTTTCCCCCATCGTCAAACAGTCACAATGGCACAGTGCTTTGGATGCTCTATTATGTAAGATAACAGCTCTCTTCAAAGAAAGAGATGAAAGAATTTGCATCTAATTAAGTGATGTGCTGAGCAGATTTAGGTGCCTCATCTAGTTTTAATGCAGCAAGTAACACAACTTTATCTCAGAACTTAAACTATTTTCCTTTTCTGTAGGTAATGACTTTTCCAGACAATCAGGCAGTCTAGACATTCAGACCTTGTTGCCAACGTTGTGAATGCAAACAAGGAGCTTGTGCACGTAAGCGCTTGTTTAACATGTGCACATTCCTATTAGTGGCCATCACATAGGTGGCAAAGTTTGAAAATTTAACTCGTAAGGCTCAGTTTATAATGTTTGTACTTAAACCTCCATAATCTCTCATTTGTTTTTATGAGATTTTTACTCATTATCTACTTAAGTGCATACATAGCAAAACATTCTGACCATTGAAGAGTCGGCATAAAGGACTGACTACTGACATGAAGCTACAAGCAGGTCAGCTGGCCATTTCAAGTGTTGATTCTTTTTGTCATAGCTGCAGGAGCTATATGAGTGCAATTCTAGGGATAGAATGTATGTGGACTTGATTTTCACAAGAAAAATGCCTTGGAAGGGTACCAATTCTTTGTTCCATATTGAACATTTTTTTCCTCTTAGCATGAGAAGTAAAATGTAAACAGTTTTATAAATGAGTTAATGCATTTGAACACAGGGCATGGCAGAGTCAGCCATGCTAAAAATGGACATCACCAAGAACTGTAAAAACCCCCCAAAAACACATCATATGAAGTCGCTTGGCAGAAAAGCTTGGAGAGGGAAAGGGAATGCTTGTCATGGAGATGGCTGCTTCAAATTCTTGAAAATTTACCTTGTCAGCCAGCTCCTCTCATTTGCTGCATTATGTATGCTTGTGACCATAACAAAGAACAGGACAAACCATATGTGCGGTTCTAAAGAAGCAGGAGGACATCACATCCTGTCTCAATAGACTATGTATTTATTTTAATGTTCTCCATTAGCACAAGTATATGTAATATGGAGTTCAAAGCCTCATGAAAAGACTTCACATGAAATTCCACAACATAAGTACATCAGTCACCAGATTATGCCCAGTGGGTAACATCAACCTGACCATAAATGGATTCAAATATTTAATTTTAATTGTTTATTTTCTCTTTGGTTTTTTTTTTTTTTTTTTTACAAATGTCAGGGCAGATTCTCTTCTTCCACAACTCATAGAATGTTGCTTAAAAGTCCACCTGCCCTGCTGGATGAATCATATTGAATTGCACTGAGTTCCTGATTAAACTCACTCAGCTCAGTTTTGTGATGAAGAGGAAAAATGAAACTTATTACAATGCAGTTAAGAAACATCTGTGTCTGTCTCTCCTAAAAAGTTGCAACTGTCATTTGCATAAACTTTATTACATCTCAAAGACGCACAGAGGGGCACATTATAGCCTCTGGGAAGCTAGAGGAGGAAAAAGAAAACCAATCACAATGAAAACATAGCTGGTCATTACCAGGAGGCCAGATTGTGAAACACTTTTTCACTCTAAGGAACATTTACTCATGTGAGTATTTCCATTTAAACCAATGTGACTGAGTGAATAAGTGCTCACCAGGGTGTATAAGAGCTCTATAAACTGGCCCCATTTGAGGTTTTTGTTTTTGTTTTTAAATCCAGTTCCTCATTATTAGATACTTTTTAAAATGTGTGTTGTGTCCTCTGGTTATAGAGTACATACTTTTGTGTGCACAAGTACTGTAATGCTGAGATTTTTGTCCAGCTGTGTACTTGTGAAGTATTTGTTTACTACCCTCTAATCTGTATTCATATTTGACTTAAATCATCTTTGTGTTGCTTCGATTTAGCATGATTGCTTGGTTATTCAGCTTTGTTTGACAGTTGAATATTGAGAGCCTGTTTATTTTATATAATTTCTTCAAGGTGAGGGTAAGATATGCTTGGCTATTTTTAAACTGTGTCTCCGAAACTCAGTCGCTCACCTCTTCAAGGAATCTTCATAATTTTAGGAGGTGATGGTAATTCTACACCAGGTACCAAATGCAGTCTCCTTCTGCCAAACAGCACACAGCACAGCTGTTCTGTCACCAGTAGTGTGGTATTAAAAAAAGACAATAAAGGGCATAGTCCCCCACCCTTATTTAAACTGAGTAGCGCTTACACACACAACGAGCCCCACTGGGATTATTTGTGTAAGTGCAACTCATCATGAGTAATGGTGAATGAAAAGTGACTCTGTTCTAAATTGCCTAAATAGATGTCATAATAACAGTCTTAACAGGTTATATAACTTGGAAATGGTATAAATCTGATGTATATTTCTACATCTGTACCATACTGAGCAATTCTGGATTGATGGAGAGATGGTCTGGATAATCTACTTTTCATGTTATCTCAGACTCCTGTGATTAAATCAGACAGTAAAGCTCTGAACAGTGTTTCATTGGAGCAAGCGAGGGCTGGATCCAAACCCACTGAAGTCAAAACCTGGCCCTTCCCCACTCTATTTGTTGCTTATTCATTGCATCATGCCTACAATTCGATTGTTTTGGATCAGGTCTGATGAGACATTAATTACAGCACCAAGTTTTGTGGCTAAACTATTCCAAAACCACAGTTAGGGTTGCAGCAGCAGCAATTCACAACTGAAACTTTGGGGGTGATTCTGTCCCTCTTACCCACACTAGGTAGTACCTTACTCTGTGAATAGGCCCATTGATTGGGTAAGTAGGGATGGCAGATTCTGGCCAGTGGAAACTTTTTTGGGGGATTCTTTGTTCCAAAGAAACAACACAGAAGAATTAATTTATATAACAACAATTACAAGATGAGGATTTCAATGAACTGAAAAAGGGAGCTATTGGAACAAAGACCTCCAATGACAAAAGCAATCTTTTGTTTCTTACCAATGATTTCTTTTTCCAGGGTAATTTATTTGGAAACATTGACTGTGAATGCGTGGGCACAGCAGACAGCTAATCCTAACGAAGGATAGTTCGCATTAATGTGCAGATTTCTCTTTAAAAACAGGTGCTTCTTCTGTCATGGCAGCTTCTGGATCTCTGAAAATACCCAAAGGGCACACTCTGCAAGCTGGTAAGTATAGTGAGTTAAAGGGGGGTGGTGTGTACAAAAGTGTGTAACTTTTCCCATAAAATAAAAGATTTTAAAAAGTGATATTTAATAGTGATATTTTCCACTGTATTATGGCTTATTTTTCCATTCAATTTGTAGATGAATTAATATTTTATTAGAAATGGCATTGACAGATGGGATAAGTTTAGAAAAGGGAGTGACAGGTGGGATGTGTGCCAAAGCACAGGCACTAATCCTATTCATGTCAGTGAAATGCTGCCAATATTTTAACAAGGGGCTCCCACAAACATTTTCCACCTTAGCCTGTGATAAATCCTATATACTGGCGGTGAGGGCCTTTTAAAATATACGTCACCATAAAAACAAAGGAGGGAGGAGACAAACAAGGGCAAACAAGCACATTAAGCTGGAATATTTGTAGATGAAAACCTAATGCAAGTATATTGATAATATAGTATTGCATTCCTATTGCATAATTTTGATTGGGATGGTATGTGATTCTGTAGAGGGAGCTGGGGGTATTCTCCCTGGGGTATGTTTTGTAAACACTTGTGATGTGGTGCAATGTGGTCCATTCCAAAGATGACAAATTTCCTGTCAGCAAGCAGAATCATCTCTGGGAGGGATGGCTTAAGCAATTTCCAGGGAAGAGGCGAACTCCATCCCAGTCAGGAAAATCATCCCGCCATTCTGGTGATGGAACTTTAATCAGGGCCTTCCAGGAGCTCCCAAGATCAACCTCCCACCCCTCACTGAAACCTACACTCAAGGCTCGATATTACTCCTACTGCAGTTTATGGTAAAACGCACATTTACGCCAACAGCTCTCAGTTGAGAAGTTTTAAAACTGTGTTAATGTTTATTCCTTACAGTTGTTCTCATTAGAAAATATGAATGTCTTCTACTTGGCCTGTATTTAGCTCTTCAATTGGTTTTTAGCATTGTTATTTAGATTATGTGTCTAGAAACTAAAAGAAAGCAATTGTATACATTATCATCACCATCCAATTTACTAGCTACAGCGGGACCAAATATGTTGGAAATTTTTCAATGTTCTAGGTCCTAAAGGTGGTTTTGGGTTCATGGCACCACCTGCAGAACTTGGAACTTCTACTGGCCCTGAAGAACCTGGTGAGTAAACAGAACTGCAACCAATTACGTCAGAAGGTAGAAGAAAAGGAGGACTTGTGGCACCTTAGAGACTAACCAATTTATTTGAGCATAAGCTTTTGTGAGCTACAGCTCACTTCATCGGATGCATTCAGTGGAAAATACTGTGGGGAGATTTACATACATAGAGAACATGAAACAATGGGTGTTACCATACACACTGTAACGAGAGTGATCACTTAAGGTGAGCTATTACCAGCAGGAGAGCGGTGGGGGGGTGGGGACCTTTTGTAGTGATAATCAAGGTGGGCCATTTCCAGCAGTTGACAAGAATGTCTGAGGAACAGTGGGGGGTGGGGTGGGGGGAAATAAACAAGCGGAAATAGTTTTACTTTGTGTAATGACACATCCACTCCCAGTCTCTATTCAAGCTGAAGTTAATTGTATCCAGTTTGCAAATTAATTCCAATTCAGCAGTCTCTCATTGGAGTCTGTTTTTGAAGTTTTTTTGTTGAAGAATTGCAACTTTTAGGTCTGTAATGGAATGACCAAAGAGATTGAAGTGTTCTCCAACTGGTTTTTGAATGTTATAATTCTTGACATCTGATTTGTGTCCATTTATTCTTTTACATAGAGACTGTCCAGTTTGGCCAATGTACATGGCAGAGGGGCATTGCTGGCACATGATGGCATATATCACATTGGTAGATGTGCAGGTGAACGAGCCTCTGATAGTGTGGCTGATGTGATTAGGCCCTGTGATGGTGTCCCCTGAATAGATATGTAGACACAGTTGGCAACGGGCTTTGTTGCAAGGATAGGTTCCTGGGTTAGTGGTTCTGTTGTGTGGTTTGTGGTTGCTGGTGAGTATTTGCTTCAGGTTGGGGGGCTGTCTGTAAGCAAGGACTGGCACAAGAACAAATCCGCACAGACACACCCCTGGAACCCCAACCTGGGGTATTCTATCTGCTACCCAAAATCCATAAAACTGGAAATCCTGGACGCCCCATCATCTCAGGCATTGGCACCCTGACAGCAGAATTGTCTGGCTATGTAGACTCCCTCCTCAGGCCCTACGCTATCAGCACTCCCAGCTATCTTCGAGACACCACTGACTTCCTGAGGAAACTTCAGTCCATCAGTGATCTTCCTGAAAACACCATCCTGGCCACTATGGATGCAGAAGCCCTCTACACCAACATTCCACACAAAGATGGACTACAAGCCGTCAGGAACAGTATCCCCAATAATGTCACGGTAAACCTGGTGGCTGAGCTTTGTGACTTTGTCCTTACCCATAACTATTTCACATTTGGGGACAATGTATACCTTCAAATCAGTGGCACTGCTATGGGTACCCGCATGGCCCCACAGTATGCCAACATTTTTATGGCTGACTTAAAATGTTGGCATACCGGGCAAAATGTTGGCATACTGAGCTGGGACCCGGAGTAGAGGGCGGGCCCGGGTTCCCCCAAATCCTCCCAACCCCTGGTCAGACACAGGAGGAGTCAACCTGGACTGTGGGTTCAGAAAAACGGCCAAGCTGAGGGCTGCCGTGAAGCTCCAAGGCAAGCAAATGCACAAATAAGCGCAAGACCCACCAAGGTAGAGCAGGAACTTTGTCACAGTCATTACACAAAGTTAAACTATTTCCCCTTGTTTATTTCCCCCTCCCTCCACCCCCCACTGTTCCTCAGGCATTCTTGTCAACTGCTGGAAATGGCCCACCTTGATTATCACTACAAAAGGTTTTTTTCCCCCCTGCTCTCCTGCTGGTAATAGCTCACCTTAAGTGATCACTCTCGTTACAGTGTGTATGGTAACACCCATTGTTTCATGTTCTCTATGTATATAAATCTCTCCACTGTATTTTCCACTGAATGCATCCGATGAAGTGAGCTGTAGCTCATGAAAGCTTATGCTCAAATAAATTTATTAGTCTCTAAGGTGCCACAAGTACTCCTTTTCTTTTGCAAATACAGACTAACACGGCTGCTACTCTGAAACCTATCAGAAGGTAGTAAATTCACTTAAATATGTCTACACTTTAAAGAAGAATCCTTCTCTCTATCTAGCTATCACCTTTGAGGAGGGTGGTTTTACTATAGTGATGGAAAAACCCTTTCCATCACTTTTGTAAGTGTCTACACTAGAGCAGCGTAGCTGTGGCTGTTCCACTGTAATGTTTGTAGTATAGACACACACTGAGGATGGTGTCTGTTATATTTCATGGCATACAAACAGAGAAGTTAGATAAAAACATAAAGTACTCTTGCTGGAATGTTGCAACATATACTTTCTTATAATTCAGAATGATAACATACAAGAACCCCAAAACAGAGAGCAGCAAAGCATGCTGCTCCCTAAAACAGAGAAGCGCAGTTCATCCTTCCTTACTGTAGGCTATCTGTTGGAAGACTGACTCTGATCATATGCTCCACTACAGAACCTCCTGCGTGCAAGCAGCACCAGGAAAATGTCTGAGAATGTAATGTGATAAATCACAATTTTAACACAATTTTCATTACACCACAATGTCTGCAAAGGGATCAGAAACATGGTAACAGCAAGAGAAAAGTTTATGCCAAGATATTGCCCAGAAGTCTCAATAAATCATATCATTCATGCCTTTCCCCCTCCGCACCCTGAAAACCATCCCATCTTCCCCCTTTCTGTGTGATTGTTGACTACACCATTCTTCCTGTCTCCATAGCTTGCAGTCTTGGTTGCAGAATCTCTAATTCTTCTTTCTTTCTCCTCTCACATCCAGGCAATTGCCAAATCTTGCCAATTCTTCTCCCACAGTATCTTCAGAATTCAAATGTTCCTCATGGTCTGTTCATGTCCAACATATATCTCCCACCTTGGCTACATGAAACTCCTATTCCTTAGCCCCCTCATCTTCCACCTCCAGTTAATCCAGAAAGCTGCTACCAAAATCATCTTCCTTTCACGTTGCTCTGACCATCCACCCCACTTTCTAGAATTTCTTTGCTGTTTTCTTTTCTTCATATATATATTGTTATCACTTTTTGACCCAAGTGGTTAGCCAATTTTCAGGATTGTCATAAATATAAAGGGAAGGGTAAACCCCTTTAAAATCCCTCCTGGCCAGAGGAAATCTCCTCTCACCTGTAAAGGGTTAAGAAGCTAAAGGTAACCTCGCTGGCACCTGACCAAAATGACCAATGAGGAGACAAGATACTTTCAAAAGCTGGGAGGAGGGAGAGAAACAAAGGGTATGTGTGTCTGTCTATATTCTGTCTTTGCCGGGGATAGACCAGGAATGAAGCCTTAGAACTTTTAGTAAGTAATCTAGCTAGGTACATGTTAGATTATGATTTCTTTAAATGGCTGAGAAAAGAATTGTGCTGAATAGAATAACTATTTCTGTCTGTGTATCTTTTTTGTAACTTAAGGTTTTTGCCTGGAGGGATTCTCTATGTTTTGAATCTAATTACCCTGTAAGGTATTTACCATCCTGATTTTACAGGGGGGATTTTTTTTTATTTCTATTTACTTCTATTTCTATTAAAAGTCTTTTTGTAAGAAAACTGAATGCTTTTTCATTGTTCTCAGATCCAAGGGTTTGGGTCTGTGGTCACCTATGCAAATTGGTGAGGCTTTTTATCCAACATTTCCCTGGAAAGGGGGGCTGCAAGTGTTGGGAGGATTGTTCATCGTTCTTAAGATCCAAGGGTCTGGGTCTGTAGTCACCTAGGCAAATTGGTGAGGCTTTTTACCAAACCTTGTCCAGGAAGTGGGGTGCAAGGTTTTGGGAAGTATTTTGGGGGGAAAGACGTGTCCAAACAGCTCTTCCCCAGTAACCAGTATTTGTTTGGTGGTGGTAGCGGACAATCCAAGGACAAAAGGGTGGAATATTTTGTACCTTGGGGAAGTTTTGACCTAAGCTGGTAAAGATAAGCTTAGGAGGTTTTTCATGCAGGTCCCCACATCTGTACCCTAGAGTTCAGAGTGGGGGAGGAACCTTGACAAGGATCAAGTGGTTTGGTTTTGTTAGGAGGAGAAAATGGTGATGGAGTCAGGTATTTCTTTGATGCACTCCCGTTTATTTACAAATAATGTAATAAGTCCAGTTTACTGAACACAGTAGAAATCCATAACAGGAGACAGTTTCTTTGCTCACAGTTGTAAGGCTCTTTTAGCCAGTCGTTTACCCTAAAGCTCTCCCTTTAGCTTTTTTTCTCAGGGTTACACTACCAGTGTTTCTCTGGCTGTGTCTGGGGCTTCTGTGCTCCTTCTCTGTGCTTTTCTGCTGTTGTATTGGTGGTAAAGTATCAATCTCTATAGAACCCCTTGGGCCACCTAGTTCAGCTTCTACTCCAGGTGGGTCATGTACCTGTGCTTTGGATGTGGCTTCTACTGTTTTAGCTGTTTGGTTCCATGAAGGAGCTTGTTTGTTTGTTACATTTATTCTAAATGAAGTGCAGTGGTTAGCTACACCAACCAGCTTCAAAGAGGTTTTCTCCAACCTTCCAACATAACATATATATGAACAGTTCAAGATTCTCCTCAGCTCCAGCATGATCAGGTCCACAGTTACGTACATGAATGCTTTAGGGTGCAGATCCCTTGTGTCTTTTTTCTACTGAGCATTTCCATATAGAACTTTTGAAGGAAATGTTTGCTTTTATTAAATGGATTATTAGTAGTTATGAACTTCAGTCATAATTGTACTATGTTAATTTTTTTAGGAGGGGCAGTAGGTTATTCAACAGATCTACCTGTGTCTGATCGACCCCACAGTGAGACAACAATCTATGTTAATATTCCTGTCAGTCCTACATCGAAGAAACAGCTCCACTACATGGAACTGGAGCTTCAAGAACCTAGCACAGGCATAAGAGGTAAGTGTGGCGGTTCAATGACAAGACAGAACACAGCTTTTAGCAAGCAAGCAGGCTGGTCTCTGCTAACAGGCTTCTCCCTGTCAGCTTTCCACCTTCCCCTTTATTCTCTCTCTCCCCCCGCGTATCACATTCTCCAACAGATAAAAGGAATACACTGGCTTTGTTTAACATTCTTATTTACCAATTTCTATCTACCGCATTCCTTGCTCTCGGGCCTTGAGCCCAGTCCTGAGAGGCTTCCCACGGTTCATATCATCTTGGCGAGATTCCAAGGTTGATGCCCTTGGATGGAGCAGTGTGTGCACTGCTCCTACACAACACTCCGGGTGTGCCCTGAATGTTGCCAAGCGCATAAACCTTTATGAATCCTACAGGTAAGGGCCTTTAAGTGGGCTATTACTACTACTAAACGATGACAAATGTAAACTGTGTGTGCATCCAGAGGGAGGTCCTGTACTCGTGGCCGCCAGCTGCTTCTGCTGGGGTCTGCCCGCAACTGTCAACATTTAGAAACATTTTATTAGGGACTGTCCTGCTAAGCTCAGGCTCTGGAGGCTGCTATGTGTCCAGCCCTTGCAGGGTTGTCCTTGCCTTTTATATAATTTTTTTAGGACTTATATAGCATTCAATTGTCAAAAGACCTTTGGGGGTTAGGTCAGGGTTATCCTCTCCATTATACAGATGTGGAAAGTGAATCACATAGGCCCAGATCCACAAAGGTATTAACTACCATTGATTTAAACGGAAATTAGCAGCTAAATACCTTTGTGGATCTGGGCCTAACCACATTTTTCAAATGTAGGTGTATAAAGTTAAACAACTAAGCCCATATTTAGGCACCTACATAAAAGTGGCCTTATTTTGAGATGCACTGAGCACCCGCAGCTCTGTAGCTCATCATCTATGGATTTAGATGTCTCTGGCAGGCAAAAAAGGCCACACCCATGAAATTCATAAAACAGAAAAAAGTTAACCCTATCAGAATACCTCCTCAACATGCCAAACCAGGCCACACAGTGCCTCCACAGTCTTTCATCTAGAAACTGGTATTGGTGCTTCTCAGAGATGCAAGCCCCAAAAAGGCCCTACTGAGCTTTTGTGCCTACCTGATTCTGGGCTGCTCTGGTATCTAGCACTGTCCTGGCCTAATTTAGGTAGCTCAGGTCCACTGCACTCCTCTCCTGCCAGGCACAGATTCCTCTGCTGAGCGATGTTGGTAGGGCCACCCAGAGTAGTGGGTCTTGGCATTAGGGTGCCATTAAGATGAATGGGACTTCAGCCCTTTCAGAGCAAATGTTTCAGGTTGTCTGCAGACTCAGGCAGATATCATTTAATTGCCTGTACTTGATTCATAGTTTCAAGGTTTTCTTCATGTCTATGTGGTTTAGAGACTTGTCTTTTTAAATAAACAAAAGTTAAGAACCTGATATAATTTCATGACTCCAGGAACTGAGGCCTGAGGCGTGGACCTATAGGACTTGGTCCTGCAAGATGCTGAATGCTCTGGTATGATCCATAAGAATACCCATAGTAGTTCAGACAAATGGTCCATCTAGCACAGTATCCTGTCTTCCGACAGTGGCCTGTGCCAGATGTTTCAGAGGGAATGAAGAGAACAAGGCAATTTTTGATCCATTGAGTGATCCATTCCCTGTTATCCAGTCCCAGCTTCTGGCAATCAGATGTTTAGGGACACCCAGAGCATGGGGCTGCATCCCTGACCATCTTTGCTAATAGCTGTTGATGGACCTATCCTCCATGAACTTGCCTCATTCTTTTTTTGAACCCAGTTATACTTTTTGTCTTCATAACATCCCCTGACAATGAGTTCCACAGGTTGATTGTGTGTTGTGTGAAGAAGTACTTGCTTACATTTGTTTTAAACCTGCTGCCTATATATTTCATTATGCGACCCCTGGTTATTGTATTAGGTGAAGGGGTAAATAACACTTCCCTATTTATTTTCTCCACACCATTCATGATTTTATAACCTCAGTTGTCTCTTTTCTAAGCTTAACAGACCCAGTCATTTTAATCGCTTCTCATATGGAAGTTCTTCCATACCCCTAATCATTTTTGTTCCCTTTCTCTGTACTTTTACCAATTCTAATATCCAGCAAAGCACCTGAGTATGTGCTTAATTCTAAGCACAAGTATACTCCCATTGACCAGTGGGATTACTTACTTTTAAGCATGTGCTTAAGTGCTTTGCTAGATCAGAGGACCATATACCTTAATATGGCTCTGGGCTACTCAGCCCCTTACAGGATTAACCCTTTGGCACCTGAGAATAAATCGTAAACACCATACATGGAGATTTGGAAGATTAATTCCCCATTCAGATAAATTCCAGTGAGAATTTTGCATTTAATTCCTTCTACTCAGGACTGACAATTTTCCCTATAAGATCTTCAAGTATTGAAATTTTAAGCAATTTTCTGTATGTGTTTTTTAAATCTAGTTTTGATTAAACAGGTTTATAACTTTTAAGTGTTACCACTGTTTCTCCATGCCTATCTAAGGTACTAATCTGGCCCCATCACTGTATAGTATCTGAGCACCTCACAATCACTAATGTAGTTGTCTTCACAACACAACTGTGAGGTGCTATTACTGCCATTTGTGGGGGGGGGGGGGAGAGGGGAAATGAGGCACAGAGGTCTAGATCTACAAAAGGACTTAGGCCCAAATCCTCAAAGGTATTTAACTCCCATTGAAATCAATGGGTGCTAGGCACCTAAATACCTTTCAGGATCTGGCTTTGCATCATTTAACTACCCTGCCACACAGTGGATATCTCAGCCCTGAGTTATGTGCCCAGGCTCCATTTACAATGAATGGTGAGAGTTCAGTGCCTAAGAATGAGATTCACAGAAGCCAGCACTCTGAGTGGGGAGCAGCCTAAAGTAGCCAGTAAGAAATGCTGAGGAGAGGGGCATTACCTAAAGCCCCACCCCAGAAAGCTAGTTAAGAACCAAACTCCGGGAGATGTCTCTGTTCACTTGGGACTCTCAACTATGAGCCCTCCCCTGAAGTTAGGTGCCTAAAGTCAGATCAACCCATTCTTGGAAATAAACAAAGGTGAGGTGACTCCTCTTTGTGCCCAATGCTAGAGCTCTCACCTGGGATGTGGGAGACCCAGATCCAAATCCCCACTCTGTCTGATTTAGAGCAGTGGCTTAAAGACAGTCTCCTACCTAACCACGAGGCTATTGGGTATTCACAAGTGGCTCTTTCTCAATCTCTCCTGTTGATGCTGTTCAGCTTCGTATAAATAAAATATTCATTGAAGCAAGGACTGGAACCTGGTGTCGTTCCTCCCAGATGAGTGCCCTAACCACCAGACTATAGAGCTGTTCTTGCTCTCTACTTACTTAGCCATCTAAGCCTCCGTGAGTCAGGGAGCCCCTCTGTGCCAACTGGCGGAGGGCACACCATTCCATAACTCACAACAGGCCTGACACACTCATTGCCCCAACAATGTTGTCATAATCTATATCTAAAAGGTATCAGGTAAGGTATCATATGCAAACTGGTAACACTCTAGTCGTTAAGATTATTGTGTGATGTATGTATGGGTGATGCATAAAGAATTAAAAGATGTGTGCTGGAAATACATTGTTAAAAGGTGTTTTGCAAACAGGGCATAAGCCCACCTGTCCCTGACAAAGGAGTGTTGTTTTGCCTCTTTTCCTGTGTCTCCAATGTAAACTGAGCCACGTAATACCTCAGGGGACAATGAAAAGTATATCTACATATAAGGTAAACAAAGCCATCAAGCTAAACTTGTGCTGGGGGGGGGGGAAGACCACTTAATGATCATGATATGGGATGGAGCCTGCACTTGCTCTTGAAACAGACACAATAGATTTTAGAAAATATAAGCAGAAACACAATGCCATTTTGGCATCCATCACCTAGGGGCCAAAAGGGGAGCAGTGCCCTTTGAGCTGATGAAAAATGGATCTTCTTGGATCCAGCTGAAACTGACTATAGGTGAGAAACCTACATAGACAAAGATTGTCACTGGATGAAATCAGGGTGGATAAGAATCAATGATTTAAAAAAAATCAGATTTTTTAAATTTAAATAGGATTTTTTTTATAAAATGCTTTTTGAGGAAAAAATCCTATCTAAAGATAGCTTTGAGCTATAATGTATCTTAATTAAAAATATCTCATCATGGAATAGGGATTATAAATTCTAATTCTATAGTATGAGACCATATATTCATGTAATGTTTAAGAAAAGATTTGTAAATGAGTTCCAATAGTTCCTGGATTAGGGACCCAATCTTATGGGGTTCCAGAAGCTTCTGTATAGATTATTTAGGTTAATCTTTCTATCTACCCAATGGGACTCAATGCTCAGTCTGGAAGATACCATCAGAGATGCTTAGTTTTGCAGTTCTCAAACTGTGGATTTGTGTTTCCACAGATAACATGCTTGTTAACAGCAAAAATGTTTTAAAATAAATAAATAAATAAAATATATAGAGGTGAGAAATAACAGACCTCAACCCTATTGTCCCTCTGCAAATTTGTGTATCTTACCTCTCTCTAAAAGTGCAAAGTTTCAAAAAGTTCAGTGAGTAGAAGATTGTTGGGGCAGAATAGATCTGGACAAGGAGAAGAAGTCTGGAGATAAATGTGAGAAGGGAGGGACAGGCAGTAGAAACAAAAGTGAAACTATTTGAGCAGCATATTCCAGAAGTCTTGAGGTCTTTCTGAGTGTAGCCTTCATTGATTTGAGATCTACCATACCATTCTCTCACTAGAAGGGAAAACCTATAATGGCAGCAGTCCATAAAAGAGACCCAGTTTGAGAATATTTTAATGAAGTTCCTCTACCTGTAGGTAAGACAGGCATGCATGCAAAATACAAACAGTGCAACAAAGAAATGCAAGGCCTGGTTGCGCGAATGAAACAACATCATGAGAAGTGTTCCTTCTCAGGAGGAAGCTGTGTTGAAGATGATGAAAGGAACATGTCTGAACATGTAGGATCTTCAGGTTGGTAAACTTCTTTATTTAATATTTCTTTCTTAAGGACTGCCTGTCTTCGTTCTAGACTATTCTTGAATTCTCATGTTTGAGCAAAAAATATAGTTGTTACTCTATGGTACTATCATTTTAGACGCAGTTGTGATAAAAAATAAATAGCTGAAATAGGCAGATCTTCCTCCTTTTACAATTTCACCTTTAAAGCCGTACTGAGTATCAATGAATGCAATGAGTAATACTAAATGAGCAGTATGGTAATAATAATTAAATAACTGCATTGACTTATTTTGTTTAGGAGAATCCATCCTCAACATACAGGATTCTGAAGACTATCCACCTTCAAGATCACCATCATTTTCTATAGTTTCAAAGTTATCTGCCAATGATAGTGTTTCAGTCACATCATGTATGTCACATAGCCACAGTGTATCACCTGTAGCAAAAAGAAGAAAAAGCCTCCATCATCCAGAAACAACAATAAATAAGTTTGTGATAAGAACCAGCAGATTACAAAAAGAGGTAATTGATGAAAAAATTGCCTGGTTTGCTTATGCAACAAACTGTCCTTTCCATATGATTGAGAACCCACACTTCATTAACATGGTTCAGTCATTAAGACCAGTCCCAAGCTAATAACATATGGTTGCAGTGCTCATTTGCTGCACCTCCTAGCCAAAGACTTCAGTGTTCCAGAAATAAAAGCTAATGTTGTTGAAATTGCAAAATACTTCCGTAACAACCATTTCGCAACAGCTGCTCTGAAAAAAGTGGGAGGACCCAAGATAACTCTCCCACAAGACGTGCGATGGAACTCAGGAGTGGACTGTTTTGAGCTCTATATCAAGAATTGGCCTAATCTGATGACAGTTTGTGAACAAAATCGTGAAAAAATAGATGGCACTGTCACAGCCAAAGTTCTCACCATTGGGCTTAAGAGAAATGTTGAACACGTGCTGAGTACCCTGAAGCCTATTTCCGTAGCCTTGAACGAAATGCAGGGAAATCGCTGTTTTATTGCTGACGCTGTTGAAATTTGGAAGGAACTGAGTGAGATCTTAAAAAGAGAAATATGCAATGACAGAGTTAGAAGCTTTAAAAAAATGAATGGGACAAGCACTATCTCCAGTTCATTTTTTGCAAATATTCTCAATATTCGGTACCAGGGTCAAACCTTAACTGCTGAAGAAGAGGAGTCGGCTGTGACATGGACATCCAGCAATCACCCCTCCATAATGCCAACTATAAATAACTTCAGAGCTAAGGGTGAACCATTCAAGAAATACGTTTGCTGATGATGTTTTAAAGAAAGTCATACCAGTGAACTGGTGGAAGTCACTGAAGCACTTGGATTAAGAGACTGTTGAAGTGATAATCTCACTTTTAACAGCAGTAGCTTCTTCTGCCAATGTAGAAAGAATTTTTTCTTCCTTTGGACTAATTCATTCCAAATTGAGAAATGGTTTGGGACCTGAAAAAGCAGGAAAGCTTGTTTTTCTTTTCCAGATTATGAACAAATGGGAAAATGAAGGTGAAGACAACTGAGTTAGCTGCAGAAGCCAATATTTTAAGTTTCTCACATTGACCTGGCTGACATAGTTGATTTAATTTTTTTTAAAAAATATTTCGTTTAACTATTTTAGTTAAAAATAATTTTAACTAAAACAAACCTGATTTTAAAAAACTTGAATGTTTAACTAAATTCAAAAATTTATATGCTTGTTTTGTTAAAATATTATATGTTTGCTGTTGAGGAAAAAAATCCAGAATACATAATGTTGTTGTTTTAGTCAAATAAAACAATTTAAATGTCTGTCTGGTTGTGATCTCCTCCTAATACAGCATGGCAAGAAAACCCTCCAAATATTAATGATAAATCTGTTCAATTGGAGATAGTTCACCTCCCAATGACTTCATAAATATCTGCTTCAATTACCTTTGGTAAATGAAATAACCAAACAATCATTCATTTTTTGATATAGCTGTAAAACCAATCTGAGAAGTTTTCAAAATAAATCACTTTAAAAATGTATAGTGTGTACCTTCTAAAAATGAAACCTACATCTATCTCTGAGTTGTGAAGAATATGTATTAAGATTATAACACCCAATAAGAATGCACTTTTATGTAGAAATCCATGATTAAATCAAGTCTTCCTGACTAGTGATTTAAATCATAGATTCATAGATATTAAGGTCAGAAGGGACCATTATAATCATCTAGTCTGACCTCCTGCACAACGCAGGCCACAGAATCTCACCCACCCACTCCTGCGATAAATCTCTCACCTATGTCTGAGCTATTGAAGTCCTCAAATCATGGTTTAAAGACTTCAAGGAGCAGAGAATCTTCCAGCAAGTGACCTGTGCCCCAAGCTACAGAGGAGGGTGAAAAACCTCCAGAGACTCTTCCAATCTGCCCTGGAGGAAAATTCCTTCCTGACCCCAAATATGGTGATCAGCTAAACCCTGAGCATATGGGCAAGATTCACCAGCCAGATACCCAGGAAAGAATTCTCTGTAGTAACTCAGATCCCACCCCATCTAACATCCCATCACAGGCCATTGGGCCTATTTACCATGAATATTTAAAGATCAATTAATTGCCAAAATCATATTATCCCATCATACCATCTCCTCCATAAATTTATCGAGTTTAATCTTAAAGCTAGATAGGTCTTTTGCCCCCACTGCTTCCCTTGGAAGGCTATTCCAAAACTTCACTCCTCTGATGGTTAGAAACCTTCGTCTAATTTCAAGTCTAAACTTCCTGGTGGCCAGTTTATATCCATTTGTTCTTGTGTCCACATTGGTACTGAGCTTAAATAATTCCTCTCCCCCTCTGGTATTTATCCCTCTGATATATTTATAGAGAGCAATCATATCTCCCCTCAACCTTCTTTTGGGTAGGCTAAACAAGCCAAGCTCCTTGAGTCTCCTTTCACAAGACAAGTTTTCCATTCCTCGGATCATCCTAGTAGCCCTTTTCTGTACCTGTTCCAGTTTGAATTCATCCTTCTTAAACATGGGAGACCAGAACTGCACACAGTATTCCAGGTGAGGTCTCAGCAGTGCCTTGTATAATGGTACTAAAACCTCCTTATCTCTACTGGAAATACCTCGCCTAATGCATCCCAAGACCGCATTAGCTTTTTTCACGCCATATCACATTGGCGGCTCATAGTCATCCTGTGATCAACCAATACTCCAAGGTCCTTCTCCTCCTCCGTTACTTCTAATTGATGCGTCCCCAGCTTATAACTAGAATTCTTGTTATTAATCCCTAAATGCATGACCTTACACTTCTCACGATTAAATTTCATCCTATTACTATTACTCCAGTTTACAAGGTCATCCAGATCTTCCTGTATGAGATCCCAGTCTCTCTCTAAATTGGCAATACCTCCCAGCTTTGTATCATCTGCAAACTTTATTAGCACACTCCCACTTTTTGTGCCGAGGTCAGTAATAAAAAGATTAAATAAGATTGGTCCCAAAACTGATCCCTGAGGAACTCCACTGGTAACCTCCCTCCAGCCTGACAGTTCACCTTTCAGTATGAACCGCTGTAGTCTCCTTGTTAACCAATTCCTTATCCACCTTTCAATTTTCATATTGATCCCCATCTTTTCCAATTTAACTAACAATTCCCCATGTGGCACCGTATCAAACGCCTTACTGAAATCTAGGTAAATTAGATCCACTGCGTTTCCTTTGTCTAAAAAATCTGTTACTTTCTCAAAAAAGGAGATCAGGTTGGTTTGGCACGATCTACCTTTTGTAAAACCATGTTGTATTTTGTCCCATTTACCATTGACCTCAATGTCCTTAACTACTTTTTCCTTCAAAATTTTTTCCAAGACCTTGCATACTACAGATGTCAAACTAACAGGCCTGTAGTTACCTGGATCACTTTTTTTCCCTTTCTTAAAAATAGGAACTGTGTTAGCAATTCTCCAATCATACGGTACAACCCCTGAGTTTACAGATTCATTAGAAATTCTTGCTAATGGGCTTGCAATTTCATGTGCCAATTCCTTTAATATTCTTGGATGAAGATTATCTGGGCCCCCCGATTTAGTCCCATTAAACTGTTCGAGTTTCGCTTCTACCTCAAATGTGGTAATATCTACCTCCATATCCTCATTCCCATTTGTCATGCTACCATTATCCCTAAGATCCTCATTAGCCTTATTAAAGACTGAGGCAAAGTATTTGTTTAGATATTGGGCCATGCCTAGATTATCCTTAACCTCCACTCCATCCTCAGTGTTTAGCGGTCCCACTTCTTCTTTCTTTGTTTTCTTCTTATTTATATGGCTATAGAACCTTTTACTATTGGTTTTAATTCCCTTTGCAAGGTCCAACTCTACTTGACTTTTAGCCTGTCTCACTTTATCCCTACATGTTCTGACCTCAATAAGGTAGCTTTCCTTGGTGATCCCTCCCATCTTCCACTCCCTGTATGCTTTCTGCTTTTTCTTAATCACCTCTCTGAGATGCTTGCTTATCCAGCTTGGTCTACAACTCCTGCCTATGAATTTTTTCCCCTTTCTTAGGATTCAGGCTTCCGATAGCTTCTGCAGCTTTGACTTAAAGTAATCCCAGGCCTCTTCTGCCTTTAGATCCATGAATTCTTCAGTCCAGTCCACTTCCCTAACTAATTTCCTTAATTTTTGAAAGCCCATTTGAAATCAAAAACCCTAGTCACAGAATTATTTTTGTTTGTCCTTCCGTTCAGTTTGAACTGAATTAGCTCATGATCACTTGAACCAAGATTGTCCCCTACAACCATTTCTTCTATGAGGTCCTCACTACTCATCAAAACCAAATCTAAAATGGCATTCCCTCTAGTCGGTTCAGCAACTACTTGATGAAGGAATCCATCAGCTATCGCATCTAGGAAAATGTGAGCCCTATTATTATTACTAGCACTCGTCCTCCAGTCTATATCTGGGAAGTTAAAGTCTCCCATGATCACACAGTTTCCATTAGTATTTACTTCATTAAAAACATTAAAGAGGGCTCTATCCACCTTGTCTGAATCAAATCCACCTTGGCTGAAATTAAGTTTTAGCCACCAGAAACATGTTTTGTTTGTAACTATGTTTGTTTTCGATTCTTATATATTATCACTTAAATATCTGTTAGTTAATAATAAACTTATTCTTGTTTTATTATAAAACCATCTCAGTGCTGTGTGTTTAAACTGAAGGGTGAAGTCTAAACTAACAGGCTGGTGTGCGCTCTGTGTCTCTTTGGAGGCAGTAAACCTAATAACTTCTGTGAGTATCCTGGGAGAGAGACTGGACACTGGGGGGGAGATGGTTTTGGGGAGATGTGGGACTGGAAGGGCTGTTGGTGTTGCCCTGCAACTAGGCTGGTGGAAGCCGGGGGGGGCCACTGTGATGTGAACAGGCTGCTGGTGTCAGGGAACTGAGTCATAGCTGCACAGCACATGGTTACAGGGCAGGCAGTGACACAACCCCTTACTGGTCTGGGTGAAGCCCCAAAACGTCACAGCCCCTCTCCTCTCGCTGCCATTTCAATTTTGGTTAGCTGAGCCGGCTCCCTACTCAGCTTGTTGGATCTGAAAAATCCCTTTCTTAAGGGCTTAGCTGTCTCCATGCACAGGGGACAGCTACATGGAGCTTAGGTTACGTGGAGTCACCCAACTCAGGATTGAAAATTCCACTAGGTGGCCGGCTGCCTGGGGTGAGGCATTGCTCCCCTCAGTCAAGTGACATCTAAAACTTTTTAAAAATCCATCTCTAACTGACTTACCCAACATCACAGAGGAAGTCTGTGGTAGACAGGAATTGAACCCAGACCTTTCACAGCCCAGGCTACTGTGTTAACCTCTCGATCAGCCTTTCCCAGAAATGCATGATATTATAGTTACATTTGTATATACAGTTGTATTTGTGTTTTTTTTCAGGGGGCGGATCAACCAAATATGCACAGATTGACATAGCAGCCACGGAGACAGCCCACAAAGTGGGAACTCAGCACGCTCAATGCCGTGAGGAACGCCTGCAGGAACTTGAACACAAGAAGAAAGGATCCCAGGAGTGATCTGTTTGGGAAAGAACTTTTTGCTCACTAACTTGGTACTAATTTAAATTTCAAATGATTCACATATTTATTATTTAAAATATCCTCTTACAAAAGCTGCCCTTGTTTATCATATTTATACCAGACTCATTCCAATATTCTAATTCCTAATTGGAAAACTGGTAGCATGGTGTGTGTTTTAAGCTTTGAGTGTAATGTCCAGACGTTCTCTTCTTTTTCCATATACAGTATATGTAAGTTACCGTTTTCTTTTTCTGTAACTCAATAATCCTGGAAGAATGTGGTGCCATAGCCCAATGATTACTGATCAGAGGCATTGTATTTAAAGAATTTTGAATGTGTGCAAATAAGGATGTATGTTTGTGGGTGGGTGTGTATTCATACAGTACTGATCTGTGCAAATAGACATATTTGTATACATACACGTGAGTACATAAAAAACACAAAAAACATATTCAGATATTGTTAAGGATCTTACTTAAATACCAAAGAAAGAAAATTCAGAGTTTAAAACCTTTTTCTACTGGCATAATTTTGTCCAAATACAGGCTCACTTATGCACATGCTTAACTTTATATAGGTGCACAGTCCTATTGAAGTTAATGGTCTACTCCTGTGCATCAAGTTATGCATATGTGTAAGTGTTTGCAGTGTTGGGCCATATTCATGACTGTCTAGTTGTGCCTGCAAATCAGAGAATTGAGGCCAACATTTCCAAAATCCACTATTTTTAGGTGCTTTGGTTTTTGGGTACCTAACTTCAGAAGGCTTGAGCTTTATTTTCAGAGGCATTGAGTACCTGAACCTCCCACTGACTATGACTAAAGTTTTGGGTGGTCAACACCTTGAACTGGTTCCTGGTTTTTCAAACTGAGCTGTCCAAAATCAAGGTACCCCAAATTAATAGTCACTTTTGAAAATCTGGGCCTGCATTTGTATCTCCAAAACTGTGCCTCAAAAATGGAAGCCAGGATCAAAATCAGTCCATTAGAGTTAAAACTAAAACTGCCATTTACTCGTTCCATGCTATGCCTAAATATTGCAGAACCAATGCTATGTAAGATCACACTGTCTTTTGACACCCTACAATGCATAGGCATAATGGGATGTACTATAGAAAGATAGTTTTAGCTAGATTTCTGAGATGTCTTGCTTTAGCATAGTTAAATTGACACTGTATGCTTCAGAAACTTGGCCTATTCTTTATTGCATCAATTTGTAAGTCTACGTAATATTTTGTGGTTTGTGTTTTTGTCCAGAGACAAAATGCTATTATTTGTATTTAAGTCTATGCCAGAGAACCTAGAGTAACAAACCAGAGTGTTTGTACTCTAGAGAAAACAAAATGTTGGCAAGCAGTAACATATCAGTTTTGAATTTCCAACGATTAGCAGAAGCAAGTTAATTAAAAAAAATACTCTACTGAAAAATACTTTGACAATATCATTTTAAATCAGAATCTTAGGAACCAGTTCTGCTTGTAGATCCATGCAGTAACTAACATCAATGAGTGAAATTTTTGGACAGAAATGAATTTTACTCACTGATTTCAATCCCTTGTTTCTATTTGAAGGCAACATTTATTTTTTTTACGTTTAACAATTAGCATTAAAAATGCTCCAGGCCTCTTAAGCAAATAAATAAGCATATGAGAGCTGACAATAGCTACTGTCATCTTTCACATAGAATTATAGAATCGTAGGATGGGAAGTATAAGTACATATCAATGTGCTACCTCTTTAGGGACCGTGATGGTCTATTTTATAAATATGTGTTCACCCAATTTTAAAAATGTTTTATTTTTTGCTGAATGGACAGTTATAATGTATTTTGTAAATTTGTATTGAAAAGAACTATGATATCCTGGACTCTTACTGCTTCTTGGGACCTGTTTCAGTTAGCACCCAATTCTATAAGCTTCCCTCTCCTGCCATGCATGGGACTGCCAGTGGAGTTGATCAGAGTTTTCCATAGAGAGGGCTTGCAGGATCGAGCCCTTAGTTATGTAAATATTTGTATTTAATGTTTAAAATGCATATTATTTACCTGATTTACTGAAAAGTTTTTTTATGTTTTACTGCATCACTTTGTAGTTAGTCACTGTTTTTTTGAAAAGGTGGCTTTTTGATACAGGGCTGGTGTTAAAATACTTGTAATAATTACTAGTGTCACGGAAGGCCAATGTTTGGACTTGAGGAGCCTGATCTTCCCTGTCACGTATATAGCAGCAGTCATGCCAATGGGGAGCTTCTGTCATGATATACTAAGCTGGTTTTTACACCTTGCAACATTACCTTAATAAATGGCAATACTGTGTCACAACAGCACAGGGCAGTGCTGTCATGTACTGATTCAACGTCAACCCCCCCCAAAGCCCTGAGTCTGCACTGGGATCTGCTACTGCAGAACTCCGCACCCACACAGAATTTGCATCAGTGAATCCTGATGCAGGATTGGGATTGTAATCATTGCAATATCATGACACAGCATGAGGTGACCCGCAGCAGACAATTTGAAGGGGAAGGATGGTGGCATTTCCCTGCTTTGGATAGAGTTCATCGCTCTCATTTTGACTACACTGACCTAGCCATGGATGAAGACTCTTATCACCAGTTCATTCAGATATTTCTGATGAGCCAATACATGCATGGTCTTTCAAAGGTACCACAGTCCATCATAGTGAATGTACCTTCCCAGGGAAAGATGCGCCTTTATAAAGGCCGCATTACCCTACATGCTCCTCCTCCACACAAATTACTCTCTTTGAACACTGGACGTTGCAACATGGTTATTTGGGGGCAGAAGGGGCACACAACTTTGGAGCCCACAAATTCTTCAGCTGCTGCTGCCTTTAAATGATGAGTTACAATGTTAGAGAGATAGGTTAAAATTTATGTCTCTCTGTGTTTTTATAGATTATATATAATAACATTACTAAAGAAAATTGTCCATCCATCCAGAAAGATATGTCTCCGTACTGCGGATTCTAATAGCACCCTATAGGGCTGCATGAAAAATTAAATTTTTAAACCTCTTATTTACTTTTCAGTAGTCATGCTCTTTGTTTCTTTTTGTCTTTCAGATAGCTTGGATAATGAAAAGTAGACTACCATTTTTCACTTTTGTATGCGATCAGTCTGCTTTTCTATCTGATTTCAGTGTCAGGATCTCATGCACAAGTGTGACGGGGTACAATTTAG
Organism: Natator depressus; assembly: GCF_965152275.1. Lineage (NCBI taxonomy): Eukaryota > Metazoa > Chordata > Testudines > Cheloniidae > Natator > Natator depressus. Next base: position 120,266,109 of record NC_134237.1, on the reverse strand, counting down.
ATGCAGATGCAACATGGCAGTGTAAACTTATTGAAAAGAAAAATCTGTTTCAATTGGAAATATATATAAATCACAGAAACATTTCTATTGGCCTTTCAGTTGATAAACGCTGGTTTTTAACTAAACGTATATTCTGGGCTAAATTTGGGCTGGCTGGTGTCCCTTTAATATGTTTATATGGACTTTCCTATATTGAGAAATGTTGTACTGGGATGAGCAGTAGCTGTTCAAATCTCAATATCTTGGCTATGTTAAAGAAATGGGTGGTTGTTAGTTTTATTTTTAAACTATCACACAGGCCTCATCTATGTTATGGACCTACACAAGCTTACTTTAAGAAGGTTTCCTGAGCTACAGCACAGGAGCATACAAAAATGGGAAGTGTTTATCTTTTAGACTTCTGTAAAGGCCAAACAGCTCTTTCAACAAGTTGCATTACAATAAAAAGTTAGTTTCCAGACTAATATCTTGGTCAGTGCCAGACCAAGACAAATTTTAAAGGCCACGCTATAATTCCGTGACCAGATCATTGTTAAATATAGCAGTGCTTCTATCACACACATTTATAGGGGTACACACACACATACCCTTAACAGAAAGAGGGGGGGAAGAAGAGAGAGATCTAGACTGCAGTTTGTGATTCAATTCAGAGCTGTGGCCAAAATACCAAAAACCAGTAAATCCCTTTTTCTGATAAATTTGGCATTCTGATTTGTCCTGGGAGAAGTGAAAAGTTTTGGCCTTGATCCTACATTCTTCACACACTCAGTGACTTCTGTAGGGCTTGCAGGATCTCATCATACAGGTGACCTACTCTCCAAAGAGTAAAACAGCACGATGTCTGCTGATCCCTGGAAGATGTTGTTACTCTTGATAGCGCCACCACCGCAGTAACAACACAAGCCAAAAGTGGTAATTTATGGAGCAGTGCTTCTAGGGATGAAGTCAGAGAAAACTGCCTGTGGCTACCTGTCCTCAGGTGAAGTATTGTGGGCACAATGGTAGTCAGACAGATCAGGAAGTCTAGCCAATATTTGGTCCATCTCTAGTATAGATATGTTTCACACACATTTATGTGTACTCTGTGTGATACCTCTTCGATTTTGCTAGTCTTACACAAGTAGGATACTTTCAAACATAACTACTTCAGTGGCTTTTATGGCATTGTTTTAAAACAGTGATGTGGCATTCATTGTCATGTGTGTCCCTTCAGGTGAAAGAAGAAATTTCTCTCAACTAAATTGTAGAGCTGTGGTACTGGAGCCAAGATTTGTAAAGGAATTTAGCTGCCTTAAAATGCAAATAGATATCTAGTGGGCTTTTCTAAAGCATGTAAGCACCTAACTTGCTTAGGTAGGTTTGAAATCCCCACTAGTGTCTATCTACATCTTTAGGCACCTAAATACATTTGACACACTGGCCTTGGGAATCCTCCTCAGCAAATAGCTTGGGCAAATGCTTATGCTTTTCTCTGTAAGACTTAATATAGTTTGGTGGGCTGTACTATTATTGACTTATCCCTGATTTACATTGTTTGGTCAGGTCATGAAATGGATGCAGTACAGTAAAATAAGCAGTTCATTGGTCCATGGAAGCCCTCTTTACCCTTTGCTGAAATGGCCATAGCAGGAAGTGAATTGCCAGATAATACCATAGTCTTGCATTTATACAGCACCTTTCATCCAGAAGGATTGCTAGTTGCGACACAATCTGTTCCACAAACAGGTCATTTCATACACAGCTGAAATGTAGTCAGAGTGGATTGCAACACAGCATCACTTTAACCTCACCCCGCAATACTACGCAACAGATTAGGGTAAGGAACAAGGAAGAATACCGTACTGAGCTGAAGTTGTAGTTAAGTAGGCAGAATATGATATCCTGGTCAAATGTCAGCTCAGGTAACTGGGGTTAACAAAAAATGCCATGCAATCTGTAATGATCACATGTTGATGACCTCACTAGTGCATTTCTTCAGAAAGATGGAGCTTTGGCAGCACTGTATTCTTTTAAGTCTTGGGTTGTTGATGTTCAGGATTTCATAGATAACTAAAACAACCTTATCTGGACTTTCTTTGAATGGACAGAACATGTCTCAAAGGGAAACATAACTAAAGGATATTGCGAATTGTAATACAATACACTTTTTATTAAAGCTGTGTGAAATCTTAGAAGAGCCTAACTGCTAAGCAAGCTTACATTTTAATAAAAGTTTAAGGGAGATCTAATTAGTTTCTTACTGTAACTTCAAAAAATATTTGCTTCTAGTCTGGTGCTGCATAAAGAGAGTCCAGGAAGAATTTTAGTCTGTTATTCTATTGCATATGTGTATGTATTCAATATAAGCATTTTATTAAAATAGTAAGTGACAGATTCTTTGAGGGATAAGCAACAGGGAAGGGGAGGTCAGAAGGCAGATTTAGTAAGTGTGTGAGTAATTTCTTTCTTGGTCAGTACCATATTATATTGTGAGAGCCTCAGAAAAGACCAGCATCTGGTCCATTCAGTTTTACCCATCTGTGAACTATGTTGGTAATCTGCAGGGAGTGTAACTTGTACAAAACGTAGTAGATTATGGTTTTTCTTATCTTTAGTAGGGAGACATAACCCACTGAGACTACAGGGTCCAGTTTGCAATGAACCATATAGCTGTGTAGTACACAGGCCCATGTTTCCCTGTAACAGGAGACAGTAGAACCCTGTGGGCTGCATTTGGCTTTCATGTCACACTTTTACTATGAAGAGGCTGTATCTAGAAGCTCTTGGCACAAATTAGAAATACATTAAGAATTAGTACTGGGAGTCTTACAGGCAGGCAGGTGGACAGGCAGTGAAGGTCTGAAAAGCCCTAGTGGTGAAGAGCAGCACTTAACCTTGTCAAGACGGAGACCAAGGCTAAGAGCAGTGCAGTAGAAATCAGGTACCTCTTAAAAAAACAATACTATAGTATTCTAGTAGAGGATTTTCAGAGCCACCCAAGCAAGCCCATAAGATATCGTGTTTGGGACCATTACTGAAGAATACCATATTTCTTTGTAGACAAAACCAGGTGGCAGTGACCTGAGGTGACTGCACCTTTTGCCCTCCTAGTCAAATGGAACGTGTACTAGAATGTTGATAGTGAGCATGGGAAAGAGGCACTGGGAATGAAGCAGAGTCACCAGAACAGAAGAATAGACAATTCCCATGCCAGTTCTTGGGTGCCTTAAGAACCCCATATTAGTCAAAAAGGTATAAAAATATAAATGAAGCTCAGGCTAACTGCAGCAGCTACAACCATGGGTGTGGTGCAGTTAGCAGTCCATTCCACAAGTCGTAGCCCAGGCCAGGTCTTATAAAGAGCCTGGACCTGATTCTCCTCTCATTTACACCAGTGTAGATCAGTGGTATCTTCCTGGAAATCACCAGCTTTATGGCAGTGTCGTGAGAGAATCTGCTTCCTGTCAGATGACACTCGTCAGCACAGGACATGTTACTAATTCTGGGAGTTGGGGAGAACTGATTTAATCTCACTGTGTCCAGCTAGCTAACTAAAGCTATCTCTGGATTTGTTAGTGTCTCCTCCTGTCTCTTCTCTACCCTGTGGTATACAAGGCTACAGTACTCTGCATCTTGGTGAAAGGTTAGCAAGTTCCTCAGCCTGTAGATGTTTGATACTCTCATGCTGCTGTACATTTTTAACCCATTCACATATACTTGAGCATCCTTGATGCAGATCACGTTCTTCACCCTTAAAGTATCGTCCATTATAAAAACACAAATATCCTTGTACATCACTCTGGTTTGCACTGAAATTCAGTGAGATTTGGCCATCTGACTACCTTACGTTCTTTCGTAAATCTCTGACTTCAGCTCTAAATATATGGCAGTTAGAAAAGGAGGAAAAGTAGGTATAGGAATGCCTCTTGTAGGTATAGGAATCGGCACCCTGCCCGAATTGTAAGGTGATTACTTGGGAGAACTATGTTTTGCAGCCATACAAACGACATTTCTCTGTAGGGGAAAAATAATGTAGGTATTTTTGTTGTGTATTGCGAGCTGGTGGCCAGTATGAGAATAGCTATTTACTGTTAGAAGCTCTAAGGCGGTACTGAGCATACTCCAGAGGGTTGTGGAGGTGTGTGAGGAAGTTTTTCAAAGATGGATGCTGCTTTGCTGTCTATGTGAACCTGTACCAGAACGAAAGACCTCCTTTCTTCAGTTCTAATTTGCTTTGGGTCTCCAAACACTATTTTGGCACTGAGGATAAACTGAAAACAACAACCAGCAAGTTCTATGTGAATAAGTGAAAACCTTGTTTTTAATTGCAAAGAAAAATGGCCACATATGAAAAAATTGAAGAGCAGGAAGAATGGATTCAGTACCAGAAGAGCCCAGTGCCCTTTGGTGAGCTTGTTAAAGTTGTCATGCATCATAACTCCATGCCATCACAGATTGTGCAGTTTTATATTTAACAGTTTCTCCCAACAACCTGGAATGTCCGTGGCAGTTTTGGTAGCAGAACTGCATCATTTATCAGAGCACTGTGATTTTTGGAACTATATTAAATGCCACGTTGCAGGATAGACTTATCTGTGGTACCGGTGATGAAAGAATTCAGAGACATCTGTCGGCAAAGTGCACCTTAGATTTTAAAAAACACCTCTGGAAATAGCACAAGGCATGGAAGTAGATGCACAGCAGACTTTGGATTTACAGGGACGCACTAACCAGCACGTAGATAGCCTAAGAGTCATGGGCACCCATGCACAGATTGCCCAGCATTCTACACCTAGCAAATGAATCTTTAAGCACACAGAGATATCTCCTTAAGAACACACAATATTGCTTTAGATGTGGGGAGAAACAGAATGCCAGGTTTGCCGGAAGCAGGTCATCTTGCAAAAGTGTGCTGTAAAAAAATGGACATGTGGAAGGGAAAATGTGGGTCACAAGAAAGAGCCAGAAGCTGAGGACTTAGCTATTCCATGTTTAATGTTACCAGCAAAACCCAAAGGGAAAAGCCACCACGAAAGGATGTTACAATTAATGGACAAAGACCAACCATGGAGATTGATACAGGAGCTTCTTTCTCTGTAATCAATGAGGTTACTTATCACCAATTGTGGCCAAGGGACAATACACAACAGCTGGGACTGGCAGAGAGGTTAAACCTATTAAAACTTAACTGGGCAGACATCAATCATGTTCATACATTAAGCATAGAAGCACTTCTTGAAACACACTCGGAGCTGTTCAGTGAAGGTCTTGGTACTTGGAAAGGAGTCACTGGCAGAACTTACATGGGTCCAGATGATAAACCATGTTTCTTTAATCCAAGGCCAGTTTCTTATGCCATGTGCCCTAAGGTAGACCAAGAAGTGGATTGATTACAAGCAGCTGGTATTGTTATTGAGCCTGTCCAATTATCAGACTGGGCTGCTCCTTTTGTTCCAGGAGTGAAATCGGATATTGGAATGAAGTCTGCAAGGTCAGCTGTGAGGCCAAGTTAGCTACATATCTGCTCCCCAGGATAGAAGACATATATACCACCTTATCTGGGGGAAAAACTTTCACAAAAATCGATTTAAGTAATGTGTACCTCCAGATCCCTCTGGACAACAGATCTAACCCCTGTGTAATGATCAATACTCCTAAAGGCTTGTTTCATTACAACTGCCTCCCATTTCTAGCGTCAGCAGCTTTGGGTATTTTTCAAAGGGCAATGGACAATTTATTTCAAGCCATGCCACATATCTACGTATACCCTGATAATATTTTGATTACAGGGGATCTGAATCAGAACATTTACAAAACTTTAACTGGTTCTGAAAAAATTGGCTGACACAGGTACACGTCTTCTCTTGAGTGTATTTTTCAGGCTGCTGAAGTTATTTACGTGGGACACAAAATTACGGCAACTAGCTTACTTGCAGTAGAGGAGGAGGTATGGGCCATTACTGAGGCAACATCACCAAAGTCTGTGAATTGAAATCCTTTCTAGGCCTGCTAAACTATTCTAGTAAATTTTTATCCAGTCTGGCATCTGTATTGGCTCCATTACACAAACTGTTACAGAAAAGAATAAAATCCTCCTCAAAAACAAAAATTAGCTTTTGCAGAAGCAAAGAAATTGCTAAAGTTATCAAATCTTTTAGTTCATTCAGAAAGAACTAGTACTGTCATGTGATGCCTAATCAAATGGGGTGGGAGCGGTACTAGCCCACTGAATGACAGATGTATCTGAGCAGTCCATCAGTTAGGCATAAAGGTCACTAGCTCCAACAGAAAAAAATTATTCCCAATTAGAACAAGAAGTGCTAGCCATGGTTTTTGGGATAAAGAAGTTCCACTCTTACCTGTGTGTCAGGCATTTTGTTATACATTCAGACCATAAACCACTGAAAGGTCTGTTTGGTGGGCACACCTGTACCTTCTGTGGCATTTGCCAGAATTCAGATATGGGCTCTTCTCTTATCAGCTCATGATTACAAGTTTGATTATGAACCTGGAAAAGCACTGGATAATGCAGATGCTCTGAGATGACTTTCTTTACAAGATAACCCACTCAAAGCACCCCAGCCTGCAGAAACCATCTGCCTTATTGAACTACTGTCCACTTCCCTAATTGACGCAGCACAGCTAAAAAGAGAGCGACTCATTATTGTCTCAAGTGCAGAGAATGGTTACAAATGGCTGATAATCAATCTCATTATTCCTGAAAAGAGTCTTTGTATCCAGGATGGGTGCTTATTATTAGGGTCCCTTGTGATCGTAACTCTAGTAAATAGACTGGTGGTGCTAAAGTCACTACATGAAGTGCATCCTGGCATGTTACACATGAAGAGGCTTGTGTGCAGTAATGTGTAGTGACTGGGAAAGGACCAGGCTATTGAGGGTGTGGTTTGCCAAGCCAGCTGCCATTCTCCACTGAAAGTTCCCTTGCAACCATGGGAGTGGCCTCAGCGACCCTGGATGAGGCTTCATGTAGACTCTGCCGGTCCATTTATGGGGAAAATTTGTTTTTAACAACTGATCTTCATTAAAAATGGAGTGAGGCACACGTAATGCCCTTGTCTATAGCTGAGGCTACAATTGATAAACTTTGACTTACCTTTTCCATTTTTGGAGTGCCTAAGCCAGTGGTGAGTGACAGTGGTACCCAGTTCACTGGTGTTGGATTTCAGGAATTTATTTGAACAAATCAGCATTGAACGCATTAAAACTGCACGATGCCACACTTCTCCAAATGGCCCAGTAGAGTGGGCAGTGCAAACCGTAAAAGAGGGAATGAAGAAGATGGCATATGGTAACACAGAAGCCAAGGTGGCCAGGCTTCTGTTCCAGTATCACGTGACACCACGAGCCACAACAGGAAAATCACCTGCAAAACCTCTTAATGGGAAGGAAACTAAGAACTCATCTGGAGTCTCAGACCCTGATGAAGCGGCTACAGTGAAGGAAAGGCAGGCAGCTCAAAAGTTATAGTACGATGTAAAAGCATCACCAAGCACATGCGGTGTAAGTAGTGTACCTAATGCTCTTAATTTTTGCAATGACCCTTGCTGGTTAGCAGGTTGCATCATAGCACGTGTGGGACCACTTTCTTGGGTGACTCAGTTACCAAATGTGAGGCACATTCATAGATATCACAAACAGATTCATCTGCAGTACCATGAGGAGTTACCTATAGAGCGGTGGTTCTTAACCTTTACTGCAGCCTGAACCCCTTGGGTTCTCAAAATATGTTCTTATCAAAAATCAAAATATGTTCTCGCACCCCTTATCAAAATCATTGAAGTAGGTCAGTTCTTTAAACCTAGATATATTCTTTGTTTGTTTATTACAGTAATTGTTAAAAAATGTATAATGTTAATAAATACATAGGTTTGATTAAACAAAGTAGTTGTACATAAGAATGGCCATACTGTGTCAGATCAAAGGTCCATCCAGCCCAGTATCCTGTCTACCGACCGTGGCCAATGCCAGGTGCCCCAGAAGGAGTGAACCTAACAGGTAATGATCTAGTGATCTCTCTCCTGCCATCCTTCTCCACCCTCTGACAAACAGAGGCTACGGACACCATTCCTTATCCATCCTGGCTAATAGACATTAATGGACTTAACCGCCATGGATTTATCCAGTTCTCTTTTAAAGCCTGTTATAGTCCTAGCCTTCACAACCTCCTCAGGCAAGGAGTTCCACAGGTTGACTGTGCACTGAGTGAAGAAGAACTTCCTTTTGTTTTAAACCTGCTACCCATTAATTTCATTTGGTGGCCCCTAGTTCTTATATTATGGGAACAAGTAAATAACTTTTCCTTATTCACTTTCTCCACACCACTCATGATTTTATATACCTCTATCATATCCCCCCTTAGTCTCCTCTTTTCCAAGCTGAAAAGTCCTAGCCTCTTTAATCTCTCCTCATATGGGACCCATTCCAAACCCCTAATCATTTTAGTTGCCCTTTTCTGTGCTTATGTGCCTGTGCTTAACTTGTGTTTTTGATGATTTACCTTCGAAAAAAATCTGGCATGTCTCGCACCCCCAGAAAGGGCACCTCACACCCCCAGGGGTGCGTGCACCCCAGGTTAAGAACCACTGCTATAGAGGATTCTTATTCAGATGTTGAGATACCAGGTATTACAGAGTCATTAAACTATCCAACTGCTACATCCAGAAATAGTGAGACTGGTGAGGACCCCGTACCAACAACTACAGAGGACTTGAAGTTAAACCTGCAGAGATGATTGTATTATTAGAAAACCTTTCTGCACCTGCTAAGGATCAAGAACCACAGGTCTTTCCACTGCACCATTCCAGAAGATCTCCCAAACCTAGAAACAGACTGGACTGGTAATAGTAAGACAATTATACTACAGGGCAGAATAATCCCTTGTAATTGCTTGAGGATTAGGATAGTCTATCTCAGCCTTTTATTTAGGATGTTTTGTTTTGTTGTTGTAAGTTTATTATTAGTAATAATTTAAAGGGGGAAGAGTGTAATGTTGTAGGTATTTTTGTTATGCTTATTGTCACCTGGTGGCAAGTGTGAGAATAGCTATTAACTGTTAAAAGCACTAATGCTGTATTGAGCATGCTCCAGTGGGGTGGGGTGGATGCGTGAGGAAATGTTTCAAGTTGGAGGCTACTTAGCTGTCTACGTGAACCTGTACCAGAATAAAATGTGTCTTTTTTAGGTGTAATCTGTTCTGGGTCTCCACACACTACAGGAAAATGGTCAGTCTCTGGCATGATCTGAAGTAATTAACCAGGATTAAGGTTGTCAGAACAGCACCAAACTGAGGCTAGGGTAAGCTTCAGTTATGACACATGCCTTTTGTAAAGATGACAAATTTTACTTGTTTGGCTTAGAGCAGGGTAACCTGAGTGTTTCAGGGCATATTTAGTTGAGCTGAAGTTATTCAAGTTTCTGGAATATGGCTTTCTGACTGAATTAAAGTCAGTCAGACTGGATTTGTGTTTGGTACAGATTGAGACTGAAAATATCCACGGCCTTCATAGTCATGCCAAGTTAAGTAGGCCACTGATGCTGGCTCAGAAGCTATTCAGGGGTTGTTGTCAGTCTGGAGAAAGAAAGAAACCTCCTGCCAAACTCCAGTGTTGTGGCTGTACCATTCCTCCTGGTTAGCGAATACCCTATCTTCTGTCATAGGAGTTGCTGCCAGCCCTAGTGCTCTCTCTCATATAAAATGGGGGAAAATACCAGATCCTGGACGAGACTCCAGCTGATTGGACTTAAAAAAAACAAACCTTGGAAATTGGTGGGGGCAAGTGGATGAAGGGCAGGACAGATTTCACCCGTCTTCCTCCCTGCCAATGATCTACTGCTGGATTGGGAGGATCTGCACCTTTGTTTTTAGACCCTTGCTATGAAAGTGGCCCCTTGTAACAAACAGTGGTCCCCTTTCCTGCTCTCTCTGTCTGACTTTTGAAATGGAGCAAATGTGAGTTCAAGAAGGAATTTCATGGGCCAACATCTGCAAAGGCTATTTTCATCCTGATTGGGTCTGAAGTGTTTTAGATGCTGCATGGCTTAAAAGCTAGAGATGGGCCTGACCTACAGAATTTGGTTAGGGATTTGGATTAAAAGATGCACTCCACCCACATTTGGAGGTGTTTGGATTTGGTGTTCTGGTTCAGTAATATTATAGGGTTGAGGTCCAAGATATGAAATTTGGATCTGGACCCAAACATCCCAAAAGTTTATTGGTTTCAAATACAGTGTTCATGTGCTGACGCATCTCTGTTTAAAATCAATTATTTAAATATCCCCTTTAAACTTGATTAGCATGGAAACATAACTGCAGAACATTATTTGGTACATATTTATTTTAATTAAAAGATTTATTTCAAAGTGACTGCTGCTTGTTCCCTAGGGGAGACAACAGGTTTAGAGTCCTTTTAGACCACCCCTGATCATCCCTTTGAGTTTAGACTGTTAGAATTGTATTTAAACTAACCTCTGCAGGTTTCTGGTAAGCTAACTGATGAAGGAACAATGTGTCTATGTTCTACTTTAATATATCTGTCATAAAATTATATGTTTAAATGTTAAGCATTAGTCTGTGGTAATGTTTTCCTATTGGGATAGGTTGTTGTGCATTTGTGATGGATGGGAATGACCTGTAAATAATAATAATATACACAGATTTGCATATATGAGACTGATCTATTATAGATATGGATATTAATGGGGGCGTGCATTTGGTTTACAAGAGCTACTGTACTGAATATGGCTCACACTTGAAATATTTTACTAGGAATAGCACATTTTGATGCGGCTATTTATAAGTATGTTCTTGTGCAACAAGGACAGATTTTAATGACTGCTTTATTTCCTACCTAATGGTATTAGGCAAATAAACAAATATACATATTTTTCTACGGACAAATAAGCTATTCCCCAATGATCGCTGCATGAATGTCTTGAAATAGATGTTAACTATGTAATTTATAATGGGAATGTTGATTCTGAGTCTTGATGTTGTTTGTTACAATGAGGTACTGTATACTATAAAATGCAGTCTATGTCTCTTGTAGCTAAACTGCAACTTTCCTGTTTTCTAATGTACAGACTATTCTATTTGTACAAAGCTGAGGTATAACATACTGAGTTCTATTTCATGCCATTTTTATTTATTTCTTCTATCTTAAGTAAACAGCATGGGAGACATTTATATTTTTAAAACAGTTTTAGAACTGACACTGTAATACTTGTAGATATTTTCATGTAAAGTAGCTCAATTGTTTTAAGGCTTAGTTATGTTGGGGTGGACCATACTAGAGAATGAGCAATTTATTTTTTTTTTAATTTGAAGAGAAACCCCAAAATGGTAGCTTTGTGCCTTTTGGGAGGCATCATGGGTGATGACATTGTCCAGCGTGCCAAGGCCTTAGTCCGGCAAAGCATTAAGCATGTGCTTAAATGCAAGCACGCAAGCAGTCCCATTGACTTACCTGGTTTATTTTAAGTATCCTGATTTGTTTGTTTTTTTTCTTGTATTTAAAGGCTTGTGTGTTATTTCCTCCACCCTCCCCCAACCTGTGCCCAATAAATAAAATCTGCCCTATGTGAAACCAGTGACAAATTTATTTCATATAAATTTCCCAACTTTGATCAGAATATGCATAAAGCTGAAGAGGATTCAGATCACTTTCTTATACCAAACACAACACACACTACTCTCTCCAGTGGCATTTTAAGTTGTTTCCCCCCAGTCCACTGCAACTGGTACGCCTGGGGTAATTCGGCACCAAAACACTAAAAATTCTGTGCACAGTATTTTAAAATTATGCATATTTTATTTGTCAAAATAACACAATATAATCACGCCAGTTTTAATTATTTTGGTATATCAAAATACCTGTCAACAAGTCAATCTGTAACAATACAGACAGCAAAAAACTCAGGAAATGTTTTTTAAATTCTTTACTAGGCATATTAATAGATAACTTTGAGTAATAATTCATTTAAACTACAACCCAGAAACATATTTCCCCCACCCCTCAGGAGTAGTGCAAAGGCTTGGGGGAGTCAAGGGTAATGGAGGAGCTGAGGGACAGGAATTGCTGGGAAGGACCCTGAGAGTGAACCTGGAGGGTTGTGGGTGGTAGAAGTATGGAACAAGGTTTGGTTTTTTTTGGTGGGGGGAGGGATTCTAAGGGAGTTGGGGAGCCTCCCATATGCAGATCGTGGCTGACCCTAGCCTCTCCCAAGTAGTCAGGCACATCTGTCCCTGCATCTCCACTCAGCCACCCCCTTCCCCTGTCCCCATATATCCCTATACCCCCACTCAGCCACCCCTCCTCCCCCTAACCCCATGTGTCCCTGCACCCCCTCCCACTGTCCCCATGCACTCCCTGTCCCCATGCAGCGCATACACCCCTTCCCCTCTGTCCCCATGTGTGCCTGCACCCCCACTCAGCCACCCTCACCCTGTCCCCACATGGCCCTTTACCACCACCCCTAGTGTCCCTACACCTTCACTTCCATTCAGGCCCTTGTCCCTGTCTGTCCCTGCCAATGGCCCTTCTGAACCCCAGTCTGTAACCCCCCCATCAGCCCCATGTACCCCGCTTTGTTTGCCTCCCCCCCATCCTGTGCCTCCTCACCTGGCCCCATAGGCAGGATGCTGTGAGGCATGCAACCTCTCCTCCCTATGGCTGCTACAGTGGAACTGGCTGCCCTCTTTTCTGGTGCTACAACAGCCCCTGGCGGGCAAAAGGTGTAACTGCAGTGCCATTTCAGCAGAATGTATTTTCTGCAGAGAAAAAAAATCTGCGGGGGACATGAATTCTGTGCATGTGCAGTGACACAGAATTCCTCTAAGAGTAAACTGTCGACATCTGATTTATGTGTCATTATTCAGATTAAGTGTATGGATTAACAAAGGAAAAGAGAGGGTGAAAAATAACAGAAAAAGATGCTTTGTCACCCAGGGGCTCCTACTCAAACATACTTTTTCACATGAATTCTCCTTTGAGCATCAATTACGCACCGATCACTAGACCAGTGTTTCCCAAATTGTATTGGTTCAGTGATCACCTGCTTAGAAAAAATGCAGATTGAAGTGCTACATGCACATTTTCTGTACATTTATTATAGGCCTTAGTCAGGTGTACTTATTTCCAGATTGTAGTAAAACAACTGCCTAAAATAATCAATTAGGCCAGCCTTCGTAAACAGCACAGGGATTTAGACAGTGGATCACAGGAGATACACAGTGAAGCAGCCATTATTATTAGCCCTTTGGGTTACTTATGACATATTTGTTTCATGTAGTATAAGTGACTTTGTGATATAGTGTGATTGGGTCTGACTGAACTATGTTCATGGGCTTGCCTTTTTAACTTGCCTAAGTAGCTCGAAGTTCCTGCTAATTCAGATCTGGGTTATGCTTGAACAAGGCTCGTTCTGCTTCCCTTTGACAAAATTTAAATTGAGAAAAATACAGAACATTGTGAGTAGCTCTTGGAGAAAACAAACCAACCCTCCCACCCCAGTGCATTAATGAGAATGGGAGACGTGTGCGACAGCAGTCAAAAAAGCTAACAGAATACGGGTAATAATTAGGAAAGGGCTAGATAATAAGACAGAAAATATAATGTCACACTCACTATATAAATCCATGGTATGCCCACATCTTGAATACTGCGTGCAGCTCTGCTAGCCCCATCTAAAAAAGAGCTATTGGAATTGGAAAAGTTACAGAAAAGGGCAACAAAACAGCTTCCATATGAGGAGGGATTAATAAGACTGGGACTTTTCAGCTTGGAAAAGAGATGACTAATGTGGGGATATGATAGAGGTCTATATGACTGGTGTGGAGAAAGTAAATAAGGAAGTGTTATTTACTCCTTCTTATAACACAAGAACTAGGGGCCACCATATGAAATTAATAGGCAGCAGGTTTAAAACAAACAAAAGGAAATATTTCTTCACACAACGCACCGTCAACCTGTGGAATGCCTTGCCAGAGGATGATGTGAAGGCCAAGACTATAACAGCGTTAAAAAAGAATTAGATAATAGGTCCATTAATGGTAAATAGTCAGGATGGGCCTCTAATCTTTGCTTGCTAGAAGATGGGAATGGATCACTTGAGGATTACCTGTTCTGTTCATTCCCTCTGAAGCATGTGGCATTGGTTTCTGACAGAAGACAGGATATTGGGCTAGATGGACCATTGGTCTAGGACTGCCAGGCCTCTGGTTTTTGATTGGAACATGCAGTCAAAAAGGGATCCTGATGGCTCCGGTCAGCACTGCTGACTGGGCCATTAAATTTCCAGTCGGTGGCACGGCGAGGCTAAGGCAGGCTTCCTGCCTACCCTGGCTTCGTGCAGCTCCTTGAAGTGGCTGGCTTTTCTCTCCAGCTCCTAGGCAGAGGCATGGCCAGTCGGGCTCTGTGCACTGCCCCCGTCCTGAGCACCAGCTCCACAGCTCCCATTGGCTGGGAACCGCTGCCAATGAGAGCTGTGGGGGGGGCGGCACGAAAAGCTTCCTGCTTGTGCCTCCACTTAGGAGCTGGAGGGAAATGCCAGCTACTTCCAAGAGCTGGCTGAGGTAAGCACCGCCCGGAGCCCACACCCCAAACCCCCATCTGCACCCTCTACTCCCGTCCCAGCCCTGAGCCTCCTCTCACACCCAAACTCCCTCCCAGAGCCTGCACCTGCTCCTGCATGCCGAACCCACACCCCTAGCTGGAGCCCTCACCCACCCCACCCCGCTCTAGCCTGGAGTTCCCCCCACCCCTGTACCATTCATTTCTGGCCCCAGCCTAGAGCCTGCACACCCAGTCCAGAGCCTGTATTCCCGCTCACACATTATCCCCCTGCCCCAGGCCAGCACCCTCGCCCACACGCCAAACCTCTCATTTCTGTCACCACCCCAAAGCCCTCACTCCTTCCCGCACCCCTAACCCCCTGCTCAGCCCGGTAAAAATGAATGAGGGTGGGGGGATGGAGTGAGTGGGGGTGGGGCCTTGGGAAGGGGCGGGGCAGGGCAAAAGGGGTTTCATTTTCTGCAATTGGAAAGTTGGCAACCCTACATTGGTCTGACTCAGTATTGCCATTCTTAGATTCTTAGATGTGAGCAAAAGGAGAGTGGGGGTCTTGTAGGTGTGTGTAACGGCAGGGCCGGCCTTAGGGGTGAGCCACCCGGGCAACCACCTGGGGTGTAATGGTCTGGGGAGATGGTGCCATGTGGCAGCATAGACATGCACACTGCTGGTGTAGTCATCTGGCATTGGCCGCTGTCGGAAGACAGGATACTGGGCTAGATGGCCCTTTGGTCTGACCCAGGGGTTCTCAAACGTCATTGCACCGCGACCCTCTTCTGACAACAAATATTACTACATGACCCCAGAAGAGGGGAACCGAAGCCTGAGCTGGCCCAAGCCCCGCTGCCCCGGGCCAGGGGTGGGGAACCAAAGGCAAAGCCTGAGCCTCACTGCCCCAGGTGTGTGGTGGGCAAAGCTGAAGCCCAAGGGCTTCAGCCCCCGGCGGGGGTGGGGCCTGTAACCTGAGTCCCCCAATATTCCTCTGTGCCCCCCAGGGGCAGGGCCATCCATACTCAGCATACGCGGCTGCGTAGGGCACCTGAAAATTTGTGGCACCTCCTGAGTTTTAGTGTCCACCCTGCGGCCTCTTCCTAGCCCTGTTCTAATCTGACCCTGCCTGCAGGCTCCCACCACAACTGGCTGCTGCAACCTGGTGAGTCTTCCTCTGGAGGGCATCTAGTACTTAAAAGTGAAAAAGCCTGCCAGACCTATCAGCACAACACTGAAACTGTTAAAGAGCCAGTCAAGTGCTAATGAAGCCACCTTAATGGGCACTTAGCAACCCCCAGGTATATACTGTCAATTTCTGAATTTACTGACAAAAACAGTTGTGCATGACTGTAATATTTACTCAGAACATGTTAGTCTACAGGACCTGAGTTTAAAATGTGCTTTAAAAATATTTCATTAGTGTGTTGCTGAAGATTCTAAATATCACATCTCTTAAAAAAAAATCCTTGCATGGATTTTTTAGATGCAAATCTGAGTAGTCATCGTTAGTCTTAAATGCTTGGATCATCAGACATAGTTTTTTAAAATAAATCCTTCAAAAGACCACCCTTTTCTAAAATAGACACGCGAGCCCAAGCTGCAGTCGGGCATGGGGCACTAGTTTAATAATACTGCATAGGGCCCCAAGGACGGCCCTGCCCCGGGGGCTCTGTGTGGGTGGGGGGAGCAAGGTGCAAGAACCAGTGCTCTGTGCACCCAGGTCACGTTCCCCACCTGTGCTGTGAGGCAAGCATTAGGAGCTGCTGCACTGCCCTTATGCAGTCCAGGTGGGGAACGTGACCTGGGTGCAGGTAGCCCTGACATGGCTCCTCATCCCTCACTCCACAGCCCTGCAGGAGGAGTAGCTTTTGCGATGAAGCAAGCAGCAATGCCAGGTGCTCCATGCATCCGGGTCAGTTCCCCCACTGGGACAGGAGGGTAGCGGTTGGGGCAAGGATTTGGGGCACAGGAGGGGAGTGCAGGGGTTGAGGTGCAGGAGGGGGCAAGGGTTAGGGCAAAAGGGAGTTAGGGGTGCAGGATGGGGGGATGCAGGGATTGGGGCAAAGGGGGCATACTGCAGGGGTCAGGGCTGGGGGGGTGGGGGGGAGGAGGACCAGAACCTGGAAAGCCCACAGGAGCCTGGGGCAGTTGGGAGGCCAGGAGCAATGATGGCCAGGGCTGTGCCCGTGGGGGCTGGGATACCAAAATACAAGTTCAGCCAGGGCGACTCTAAGGCTAGCCTTGTGTAAAGGCCGAGGGCTCAGCAGGGCGAGGTGGAGGTGAGGCCTTTAGCTGGGTGGCTGTCAGCTTCAAAGTCATCTTGTGCCTCAGCAGCTCCACTTCTCTCTGAGGCAGGGCCCACAGTCACCCGCAAAGCTGGAGGAACTGTACAAGGTCACCCTTTGCTGGGGAGAGGCTCAAATTGCAGCCAGCTGCTGCTCAAGAGCCAGGTGGCAGGCTCTCCTGCAGCCTGTAGCCAGACTTTTAGCCACTGAACTCGACTGTCCTGTCAACTTATCCAGGCACCTGCTGCCCCTGGCAGCAATGTCTGCAGGACAGGACGGATGTAGGGGGGCGCCGGAGCTGCAGCAGGTGGCGGTTGTCATTTGGTCCCTGGGCTCCTTGGGGCTCGAGGCTACGCAACAGCTCGGAACTGGTCATCGTATGCATGGGCGGCAGGTATCTCAGGTCCAGGCCAGGGGAGGCTAAGCCTCCCCAGTCAGCAGGGCATGGACCCGCCCACCCTCCTCCTGCTTCCTGCTCTTCCCGCATGACCCCAGCCCGGGCTGCTCCTCTTCCCCAAAGTGGGCTGGGGCCTGGGTTAGGGCGGGCTGGCCAGTGACTTGGGGCAGTCGGGTCAGTGCTCAAGCTGCCTGGCGCTGGGGCCACCCAGCGCTCTGGGGCTGGGGGGGATGGGGGCGCTCAGGAGGGCTGGCTGGGGCAGCCTGGGGTGGGTTGGTTCGGGTGGGCTCCTCCAGCTGCGGTGGGGAGCTCAGGGCTCTGGCAGGGAAGGAGTGGGAGAGGGGGGGTGGGGCCGCAGGCAGAAGAGGCGGGGCTGGGGGCTAGCCTTCCCCAATGGGTGGTTCATGAGCTGCCCACCGTCTTATGCATGTGTCTTTCTTGGGTGAGGGTTGCGCCTATGGCATGATCTGGAACTTCACTTCAGTACTTTGAACCGTGCCACTCAGTTCAAGCTAAAGGCTAGGAGAAGAAGAGAGCCAGGCACCTGTGTGCCGCCTCTGAGAGTACAGCAAGCATCTGCATAGCCATGGCCCAGGGCTATATACTACTACCATGCCGCCTTGCTTGGTGAGCGTTATTTACCGTAAGGGCTCACATCGGACAGGAAGTATTTTGCGTCCTGGCTCTCTGTGACAACTGTTTGCTAGAAACTGACCCCCCGCCCCTCCCCCAAGAGATTTTTGACATGCCCCTTCCAACCAGTTGTACCACAGCGTGGGAACCCCTGCATTAGAGACAGGATTGCCATCAGTTTGGGCAGGTACATGACTGAAGGCACAAATAAAAATACAAAAGCCACATGCCACAACCTGCCCATGCCCCCAAAGACTATGGACACAGCAGTGAAATGTGGCCTTGCCTGCAGAATTTGGTTCTCGCCTTAGCTCTCATTTAGGTGTTAAAGCAGGGAATTATCCTGATGGGAGCTGAAGGTGCCCCCTTTCTTCACTACTGCTACCATGGTCAGTCTTAACTAGAAAGGATCTCCAGGTGCAGCTTCATCCAGGGACAACAGGTGATGTAGTCCACTATGGTTCCACCTCCGGTTTTATTAGGATTGGTCTCCTGGTTTAAACTTGGTTATGCTTTAGGCTGCCTTGTGAGGGTTAAAACTCTTGGATTTAAAAACTCACAGCCTCATAGTCCTGGAGCAAGAGTCACAGAGGTTAGTCTACATTCTGAGCATAGCAGCCTTGGTCTGATCTCTCGACCCTTAAACAGCCTTAGTGACCAACTTCCAGCAACCCTGACGTCTACGAGGCACCTTGTCTAGCTCTTTAATGGGCTGAGCAGCTTGTAGCCTGTTGCTAACTCAAAGTTATCAAGAGCCTGTAACTATTTTGTGACCCTCTCACACTCACATACACCTGCCAAACATTCTCTCTGCTTGAGTCTACTTGGCCTCTGAGTCGCCTCATGGTCACACAGGTTTGTAAGCATTGCTATAGAACTGGAGTAGCATCCTAGCGCCAGCCCTTCTACTGGCATCTGTTGAACTAACTGGGCACCTGGAAAACATCATTAAGTGCCACTATTGCAGCAGTGGTCAGTAAGTTCCTTGGATCCTGGAACGCTCAGACCTGTGCGTTAGCCTAGATCCACACAGCGTCTAGCCTAAGCTGTTCACAAGGAGCTTACTTAAACATACGATTTCAGGAATATGCCAGGGAATTATGTTCTGATTACTGTCACCATGCACATGTTGCATCCTCTACGCTGAGCTACCACTATTATTTCTTCCTTTTTGTGCGATACCACCTATCTTTCTCTCCCTGGAAAAGCTTTTAATCGCTAGGAACAGCTACTGCCCACTCTCACCAGAAGACTACAAATTGGCTACAGTAGACATCAACGTACAGTCATCCTATTATGTGTAGTCCAACTGGGGCTTGATAATCTGACTCAGAAAAAAGCCCATCCTGGCTCTAAACACTGGGATTTCCTAAATTTTTTGGTGCATATTTTTTATTCCACGCCTTTGCTGCTCTTTGTTCTGCACATTGGATGAAACTCTTTTCTCAGTGGACAATAAAGTGGGCTATACAGAATACAAGCTACAAAACAAGTCTGCAAGCACTGAATGCCAAATGGGTGCATGGTACAAAAGTTTACCAGTTACTCCACCAACGGAATAACAAAGGCCAAAGGTGATAGTATATAGTGTTTCAGTTGTTTATTGTAATGGCTTGTATTTCTAGACTGCATTCTCACTGCACAATCACATATGCTATTATGGTGATGCAGCCACCTCTGGGATGGCAATTGATTGCCATTTACAAGATCATCTCCCTTTCTGACCAATAGAGCTTGATCATGTGTGTTAGCTCTGGCTAACCTGATTTCGCCCCCCCCCCCCCCCCGCAAACCGCTACAGAGGGAATGTTTTTTTAAAAAACTGATCCTTAAGAGTCATCATTTCTAAAAATGTGTCTCATAAGGCCTGGTGTATGTTACATACTGTCATCAGATTCTAGTTTGCCAAATACAATTACTAGCAGGCTTTGTCTGCTGTACATAAAATGTTTTCTGGGAAAGTGCTGCACTGAACCACTATCTAAGATGCCATGCCTATTTGCTTACTTAAGATCCCAGCTTGCTCCTGCTGAAGCCCCTGGAAGTTTGGTCTTTGGCTTCAGTGGCAGTAGAATTGGCCCGTTATAATGATTTAACTATGCTTCAACTAAATGTGTCGGTGAAATCCTGACTCCACTGGTCAATGGATTTAATCCATAATTTTGCAGGCTCTCATTTCATAAGACACCTTCATGGTTTAGTAGTATATGAACATTTACACCTAGGAGCACTGTCATGCTGACTTGAACTCCCATAGTCTGGTAAGACAAATGAAATAATTTCTCTTGGATACAGACTTAAGCAGGGTCAACCACCATCTCTGTGAGCTGCAGACTGGACTGGACTGGACTGCCCTTGAACCTGGAATTTGCTTCCCCTCTTTGTCTGCTGGATAGCGTGAAAGACCTATTTCTTTTCTCAGGCTTTTCCCTGTAGTAGCTTATGCTAGGTATTTGATGGGAGAGTCTGTGTTTATATTGGTCAATTGTATTTCTTTAGAATTTAGGATATTTTGTTTTGGTCTCACTTCTACTATGTTAAAAGAACACTAAGGTTGCAAAGTCAAATACGCAAAATGCTAAAATTGAGGATGCCCATGCACTTTAATTCAGCCCCCTTGTGCATATGCATTATCACATGCTGTTCTTTCCACTGGACCCCTGACTTGTTCAGTGCACAGGGATAGATGGTGCTTACCTACCAAATAATTCTTTTTGTTCTCATCATTCAATGTGTGTCCCTATTGTTTACTTTCGGCACATAATTCAAACAAAATTATTTATTTCCTCATAAGTAAAATCCCCGATCTGAAGCATGTAAGTGCTAGAGCTTCTCAGCAAAATGGCTGTACAAACTTATTAGCAGCCATATTTTCCTTTGCCCTTGTTCTAGGAACAGTTTTAGCTGAAACTTAAAAAAATCTGAAGCAGAGGCAGACACCCTGAATGGAAAATTTAAACCCAAATAGTTGAAGTTTGGTAAAGTTATAAAAATGGAAAACAGGATCTTATACTGGAATGTCAGGGGTAACCTTAACTCTAGGCATCACTTATAATATCCAGTAAGTGACTCTGGTATAGAGCACCTTCCAAACATTCAAAATACAAAACAAACACATTCTTCTGCTGCAAAAAATAACCACTGCCACAAGGATTATGATGTGCATGCTCAAAATGAATTCCAGCATGTAGCAAAAGTGCTGGAATTACCTTTAGCCAAAGGAGAGAGGAAAAAACAATTCACTGATGTCTCATTTTGTTTTTAATGATTTAAGTGTCACAAAAACTCTCTGAACAAATGTGAAAAACAGTTATACAAATCCAGGAGCTTCTGAAATATTCATTAATCCATTACTATCTGGGAAGAATTGGCCCCAACCCTTCTTCCCTTCTTACTCATCCACTATAAGAATATCTGCAGTAAAGATCTGATTCAATGTCTACTGAATTCAGTGAAAGTCTTTCAGTTTACTTCAGTGGGCACTAGATTAGGCTGTACATTTAGATTATTCTAACTTTCTATTAAGCCTTTGCAACATCATTGCCTTAAACACGTACTTTGGGTTAGATCAGTCAGTAGTCCCACTGATTTCAATTTTGGTTTAATTGATCAGGATGGATTTATTGGTAACAAAATGTAGTTTCCCGAATAGCAAAAACAGCAGAGCTCTCAAATATAGTACCTACTGTATTTTTGGAATGATTATTTGAAAGGCTGATGTGATGCAGATACAACGTTTAAATGATAAAAGATGTGCAAATTAAACGTATATTTATAAGTGATTCATTTAATTTGACTATCACAGTATCAGTTCAGTGACTAAAATGTAAAAGGACTGAAAATATATTCCTTACAAAGGACAATCATGTTGGGTGCTGAATATTTAATTATCTGCTTCTCTAGGTATTTGATAAGTCCCAGGAAAAGTGATCTATTGGGTATATTGATCTCACAACATGGAAAATACATTCAGAGTTCATTGTGTTGAAGACCTCTTGAGATTCTACTGGATAAGTCTTGTAGATGCTTCTTTACCTAAAAGGGCAAAAACATATTCACGAAGTGATCAGGAAATCTGCTACATATTGACATTTTACCATTGGTGTATACGGCACTTGACAGACCCGTAGAAGGACAAGGTCATTCCCTGATGACTGAGAATTACAATTGAATGAGACTATTCCCGAAAGCCAAACCTATTACCCAATCATAGCAATTGTGAACTTTTTCGATATTTAGAATCAGGATATCCTGATATGACAAGAAGGATGGTGTTGTGGTGTTGGACTGGGACTCAGGCTTCCATGCCCAGCTCTCCTACAGGCTTCCTGTGTATAACCCTGGACAAAGTTGCCTCAGTTAAAATGGGGACAATACTAATTTCCTCTTGTCACCTTTTGTTTTGTCTATTCAAATTGTAAATTCTGCAGGACTGAGACTGTCCCTTACTATGTGTTTGAACAGTGCCCAGCACAATGGTACCTCAATATCAAATGGGAACTGTCACAGGATGTACCTGCCTGTAGCACCCCCTTCTGGCCAAGTGTGGCACCATAAATGCTGCCTGCCTGGGTTTCCCCTAATGTCATCAATAAGTTCACTAAGACTACATAAGGAACAATTCCCATTCTGAGGGGTCTAGTTTATTAACCAAAGACCCAGTGAAAGTCTTCCCCCCAGCATCTTAGCTGGGAGTCAGAGTCAGTCTTAGTTTATCCATTCCCACCCAGCTCCAGCAGGATTCTCTTGGCTTGCATCCCCCTACCCTGGAGTCATGCCCATTACCATTAGCTGGGAAGAATCCTTCCCTGGAGCCAGAGGCCTGTAGAGATCTGTCAGCTGCAGCTCCTCTGGGGCAGCATATAGTTCCTGACAGGCCAGGCGGGCTTCCTGCCACAGTTTGAGAGTTACTGTTGCAGGAGCACACCTTCCAGGCCTCTTGCTCCAGGCCTCTCCTGCAAGCTCCTCTCCCCAGGAGCTTCCTGTTTCTGGGAACCACTCCACCTGAGCTAATTAGCTGCCAACCAGCCATCATGGGATTTCATTACTTCCACCTGGGCCTGAGTTGGCTCCTTCTCCTTTACAAGACCCTGTCTCAGGTGGGCTGGTCCTCGTGCCAGGGCCTCAAATCACGATTGTAATGATGACTAATAATGGATATGTCAATAGCATGGATAATAAGCACAGGAAAATCCAAATTCCCTCTAGCACAGAGTTAAACCTACACTGGGAGCATATAGAAACTTCACAACACATCGTATTTGTACAGACCTTGTATCCCAGTTCTTTAGTCTTTTCTTCTAGCATGATGTATTTCTCTTTGTTTCTGCTCAGATGATCTTTATCTCCCGTTCCCTCCACATGCTTCAGTTTCTGATGGGAAATCTCTAGCTGTTTCTGGTAATGATGATGTTTTTCAATTTTTGCTTCAAAGTGTTTCAGCTCCTCCTAGAACAATTAATACATATTTCAGGGCTAAATGTGGTCTTCTTTCCGAGGTTTCCTCCCTCTCTTTCCCTGCAGCACGTTCATAATGCTATTTTAATGAGCGTCACACACTGAAAGCCCTTACAGCTCTCTGCTTCTTGAGAACGCTGGGGTAATGGAGTATCATAACCATCCAGAAATTCAGCTCTGGAGGAAAGCATCCAAACATCAATCTATTGCACAGGCTTCCAAGAGGCCATTAATGTCTGAGAGGCGCAATGATACGATGGTGACAAGCACCATAGAAAAGCCTATACGTTTCTACAATGCGTGTTTTGCGGACACAATTCTTACAGAGGTCACTTTTCAATATCAGGCCCTTAATGCTCAGAATTAGCTCTTTTCTGATTGGCAGCCCAGCCATCCCCTGATTTGCTTTATTGTTTTACCACAAGCTGTGATGTGCCTGGAATAGAACAAAGTGACAACCTCTTCGACTAGTGCTGAAAGGGGCCAGGTTGACACCTAGGGAGGTGGTGGAATCTCCTTCCTTAGATATTTTTAAGGTCAGGCTTGACAAAGCCCTGGCTGGGATGATTTAGTTGGGGATCGGTCCTGCTTTGAGCAGGGGGTTGGACTAGATGACCTCCTGAGGTCCCTTCCAACCCTGATACTCTATGATTCTATGACATCAGTGACATCTCAGATTTATCCACAGAAAAGATCTCCTGTATACTGTGGCAGAGGCAGCAAAAATGCAAGCTTCCCTAAACACCCAGTTAGGCTCTTGCTGGACCACGGTTCGAGAGTAACTTTAGTCTCCATGTACTTTCGTGGCTTGCCCTCACGATCAGCAATGCCAACTGTTGTGCCAATTATGGTGATGGTTGCCTCTGCGATGTAACACTTGCGCACGAAGAACCAGACTGAAATCCACCACACTTATTTCACGCAGGCCACGTAGGGTATGTCTACACTGCAGCTAGGAGCGAGCCTCCCAGTCTGGCTAGACAGACCTGTGCTAGCATGCTAAAAATAACTGTGTGGATGTTGACAAGTTTCAGAGTAGCAGCCGTGTTAGTCTGTATTCGTCTGTGTGGATGTTGCGGCATTGGTGGAAGCCCAGGCTAGCCACTCAAGCTGGAACCAACCTTACCCCCAAGTGCGGTGGCAAGCCAAGCCTTGGCTGCTGCTGCAACGTTCACGCTGCTATTTTTAGCATGCTGGTGAGAGCCCCGCTAACACAAGTCTGTCTAGCAGGGCTGTGAGGCTTGCTCCCAGCTGTACGGTAGACATACCCTTAAACAATGTTTGGCACTAGTTTGACTTGCGTCTCGGTTGGCAGTGTTTTCACTCTGATCTGGTGGGAAAAAACAAAACAAAACTTTGCCATTCTAATGGGTCTTCTCCAGCTTTAGAAGCAGAGGTCTCACTTTCCTCTCAACGGTTCGACTGCAGAGGGAAATGATTAGCCTCTTATAACATTCTACTCTGTTTTACACACTACGTGCCACACTATATTTTAGCAGTGGGTTTGCCTGCAGTTGCTAATCTGTTCAAGCTATTTTCCTCGGATGATGGGCCAACGCAGCACCTTTCCTTATAAAACCTAGTATGGTTTGCTCTACAGGAGATCAGCAAAAATAACAAACATGAAGGCCTGACCTTAGTGTTAGCTGTTGAGTACTCAAACAAGAATTTCAGCAAATTTCCACCTTTAACTCTCTTCTTCCCACATTATAAGTCAGCGAAGTGCACCCTGTAATCCTTACCTTCCTCTTTCTGCTACGATACTCCAGCAGGTGCTGTGCTGCTGACAGCAGCAGATCTCAGCACTGGTGCATGGCATTTCCCTAAAGGAAGATTTCTGCCCAAACATTCAGTCTGTTTCTAAACTGTTTCATATTCTTATTTTAGATCCTATTTGTGGAAAAAGGGACAGATGCCATGGGCCTGATCTACCTCTCCCATTGTTGTGTACGCCTGATCCACAGCTCACGGAGGTCAGTGTAATTAAAACATGTTTAACTGAGTGTGGAAATCAGACTCCATGTTTCTAAGGAAGAATGGTCTTGTGGGCTGGACACTGACTCTGGAGATCTGGATTCAATTACAGGCTCTGCCAGATTTTGCACATGACCGTAGGCAGGGAGTTTAATCTCTCTGTGCCTCACTTACTCATCTGTAAAGTGGGCACAGTAATACTTTCCAGGGGAGTTATGATGGGGACCTTATAAATACACAGATAAAAATTCACAAGCAGACTTAGAGGGCACAGTTCTCCCAGCCACGAATGCAAGATATTGCTGTCCCCAAGCAGTCAGGGAAACAGGACAACCAGGCATAGTATAAACTAAATAGAGAGATTTTTAATTTCATCATTAAAAAAGCCAAAAAATGCAAGCACGACCACCACAGTAATTCATTTATCAAAAAAGGCATTCATACTAAACAGGAGCACTGTGCCTCTCTGGGTTAGCTGTGCTTCCCGTGAAATGACCAATGAGCAACCCTCCCACAAGGGGCAAAATAACAACCTGGTGGGGAAGTTAGCTAGCTGGTGTTTCTTGGCTTTAGTTTCCATTCTTTCCATTATTTCTCAAAGCATTGATTACAATTGGGGATTAGAAGATGATGACTGGAGAGGTGATCTGTTTGCACAAAATAAAGGTCCAATCTTACCAACAGTTAGGTGCATGCGTAACTTTACTCCTATGTAGTTCCACAACAGACCATGGAACTATTCACATAAGTAAAGTTACACATACGCTTTAGTGTTTGCAAGTTTGTCTCTTGATCATGGTGAGTGAAGAATAACAGAAGGGAAAAGGGTGCATTACCATACCCTGAATGTAGTGCACACAGAGTTTCTTAATTTTGAAGAGAACACCCTTATCTAAATTCTATCTTACCCGAAATGATTCGAGTTCTTTCTCAGTAAAGTTGGCTGATTTGGCCATGTCCCATAAGTCAATCACTCTGGGTTCTTCAAATTCTAAACCAACAGACACAAACATAATTATTTTAATGTTTAAGTTGTTAATATTTGATACCATGTTAACATGACTAACTAACAGCAACACCCACATGGCTTGACAAACACGCTCACACCAGCACTGCATTACTGAGCAGGTCAACCTAGATGGAGGCCAAATCCTAATATTTTACTTAGATTTTTAGTATGGTAGATATGGGACCTTTAAAAAACAAAACCAAAGCATTCATCCTATTCCCTGCATTTAACCCTCCATGGGGATCCAGAAATGGTGATGGTTTCCCCTAACGATGATTAGGATTTATTTTTTGTATTGTAATAACTCCTAGAGGGTACAATCAGAATCAGTGCTCCATTGTGAAAAAAACTTCCTTCCCCGTAAGGGGATGTTCCAGGGCAGCAGCCACTGGGGCAGCTCTAGCAGCATGGCATCTATAGGAGTCATGCTGCAGAAAGGCTCTGAGTAGCCAAAAGAGAATGAATAGATTCTCTGCAGAGTAGGCCCTGTGCCTCCATGAATCTCTGGGAAACATGC
Source organism: Natator depressus (assembly GCF_965152275.1). NCBI lineage: Eukaryota > Metazoa > Chordata > Testudines > Cheloniidae > Natator > Natator depressus. The sequence continues at coordinate 120,239,282 of NC_134237.1, read as the reverse complement.
AGATTTGGAGAGAATCAGAGCCAAACCTCCAGGTCATTTTCAGGGACAATGGCAGACACAAGGAATGGAAGCATTCCTGTCCTATATGAGGAGCCTCTGTAGAACAGGGGGTTCTCAACCTTTTTCTTTCTGAGGCCCCCCCCAACACGCTATAAAAACTCCATGGCTCACCTGTGCCCCAACAACTGTTTTTCTGCCTATAAAAGCCAGGGCCGGCGTTAGCGGGTAGCAGGCAGGGCAATTGCCTGGGACCCCACGCCACAAGGGCCCCTGAGAAGCTAAGTTGCTCAGGCTTTGGCTTTAGCCCCGGGTGGCAGGTCTCAGGGCCCCAGGCTTCAGCCCCATATGGTGGGGCTTTGGCTTTCTGCCATGGGCCCCTATTTCCTGCCCTACTTCTAACACTGGCCATGCTTGGTGGACCCCCTGGAACCTGCTTGCGCCCCCCGCCCCAGGGGGCCCCGGACTGCTGGTTGAGAACCACTGCTGTAGACGACAAACAGGGCACTTGGTCTGTAAAATCAGCACTTAAACAGAGTAGGCTGGTGCGTCCCTTTAAACATCCTATGTCTGTTTGTCAGCACTTTGTACAAGGCTCATTTGGATTCTAACTGGTTATTTGCCTACTGACTTCTCATAAAACTGATTATAAATTAATGTAAAACAGAGTGAATCATACCACTGGCTGTGTCATATCCCTGGTGGCTGACTTTACGTAAACGATCAAACCCTTGATTGATGCTTCGCATTTTGTCTTTGAGTTCTGTGTGTTTGCCATGGAAGATTTCCTCTTTGAACTGGTCCTCTTCAGATGGGTTGATCATATTTTTGTGGATTTCTGTTATCAAAATACAAACATTAATTCATAATAGGCCAAATCCCGAGAGGACAGAAGTACCTGCAAATCCCAGGAAGTTGGAAGGGAGCAGTCGGTGCTCAGATCTTATCAGCCCTTGAGCCACTAGTAAATTAGCATCAATAGTGCACTTTAATAACACTGATTTTTAAGAGTGTTTACTTCTCAATATATGTCCTTTGGACAGAAGTGGTGCAGAAATATTTTATTGTACATAATACATAAATCAGGTCAACAATTTCAATAAGAAGATCCAGAATTCTACTGCCCTATTTCCTGAAAAATCCCTACAGCAGCACGACAGCATTGCCCTAGAGAACAGGAATATGGGCAGAACATTTCTGTGTCTTTGCTAAAAAGGCTGCTGGAATGCCCCAGGGGCTGTCAGCAGCCAGGCATAAGTTAGAGCAGCCTCAGGTGGTGTCCTAACCTGGCCAGTGTGGTGTGCCAGGCAGCAAACTGACCTCTGGTAGTCTTAGCTGGAGGTAGCACAAGGTGGCATAAAGCCACCTTTGCTCCTGTCCTCTTGGGTCCAGCACAGACCTTAGCTGCGAAGAATCTGGCTCCTCATTGCTCTAGCCGTAACTCCATCCTTCCTCCTCAGCTAGAACCCAGAAACTGATTCCCCCCGGCCCGCCACCCCGCACATTGGGTGCCTCCACAGACCTATATTCCACTGGCTCAGGGCCCAAATGCTACAACAGGGGCTCAGCACTTGCTGATATTTTCCCGAAAGCCATAATGAGTTTATTTTGCTAAGCTGACAATCTCCTTGCTCGCTGAAACACATGCAAGCGTTATAAAACAAAGAACAGCAATGGTTCCATTAGCTATAGAGACTCTTGGCAGAGGATACAGACTTGTGCCCTGGAAGTATCTCTGAATGGCAGCAACTGCAAAGCAATCCTAATATAAACCCAACAATCCATCTTTAGGGTTTTAAAGATACTTTAAAACAACTGAGCGATTGGCAGAGAGAGGGCTGCACTGCACTGGAAACATCACATAAACATTCAGACACCTTCTGTTCTGCTCACAGTCTCTAGCAGGATATTATATTCGTGAATCTTTTCTTTGTGATGCTTAAATTCCCGCCACAGTTTATCCAGCTCCTGATCGGAAAACTTCCCAGAGGTCTTGGCCTGAAAGAAATATGAATGAGATAGACGCTATAATCCTTTTTAATTTCACAGGCCAAGTGATGCTACATACACTCACTTGCCAAATAAAATTCCCTTCACATTTTTAAAAAAAATGGATTAGGTCCTTCGTTTTCTGTCTCAGTGTGCTGGTATTAGGGCAGAACATAGACATGGGGTGAAATCCTGGCCTCACTGAATTCAACGGGAGCTTTACCGTTAACTTTAATGAGGCCAGGATCTCACCTACCAAATATCCATAGACATGATGAAAATTGTTATTTATTATTATTTGAATTATTGTAGAGCCTAATATCCCTGTCACACACATTCCTTAGGAAGCAATCAGGTATCGATGTGAGAGACATGAACTGCATGGCTGAATGTATAGGGTTTGTTTCCACTAGAGATTTAGACTAACACATGAGAAAATCTATTCAAGAGCTCTCATTCTATTGGCAAGTAAATATCGTACTGTGTGTCATGTCCCTAGCTATTCGCAGTTAGAGAGGCACTCGATTTGCTTCCCTGGTGGAGGGATGGATGTTGCTCTGTTTTTCTTCCCACAGGTTAAAAGTGAAGTCTTTTGATATTTGTACAGAGCCAGAGGCTCAAATTTTGTTTGGGGAATACTTCCAAGTTTTTTTTTTTTTTTTTGCTATTTCTCAAAGAAGGGCACTGACAGGTTGAATTTGATTTTATTAAAAAAAAATAACAAAACAAACTTCCTTTGCTGTTTTACTTACACCACTGTAGATTGATAAAGCAAAGAATTTTTTAAAAAAAAAAATCTACTTTTTACTAATTATTTCCTTTTTGCAGGTTCTTCCAGTCTGTTATAACTACCCAACCTGCAGTAGTTCTTGTTTTCAGGCACTAGCATAAACTCCGGAAGGTTTCACTTGCAAACACTACAAGGTGGGATTTTCAAGTTAAAAAAACCCCTTAAAATTGTTTTTTTAAATAATTCTAGGAAATATTTCTAATTAAATTTAGCCATTTAAACAAAACCCAAGATACACAGCTGTATTCCTGAATGTTCATACAGAGTAAAATCCTGGCCCCTGTAAAGTCATTAGCAAAACTCCCATTAACTTCACTGTGATCAAGATTTCACCCACATATAGAGGGTGTAAAAGGTACAATGGATCAGATCCTCTGAGAAGAGAAGTACCCTCAACACCCAATGATTTTGATGGAAGGTGAGGGCACTCAACATATCATAGCACTTGGCCCAGTGTCTGGAAACAGCGTTCTAAAGCTTCTCAGTCCAAGGCAGGGGTTTCTAGAAAACTTAAACACACACTTGAATGAAGATTTTCTTCTTACACTGAAATACCCAGAAATTAAACACACCTTACTCCATAATTTCTCCAGTCTTGGATCATCTAGCACATCACTTTCTGTGCCATCTTTGATGTAATTGGTATCTACTAATTGGGCATCTTTCTTTCCATTCATTCCATATTTAGTCATAATTACTGAAAGTGAAAAACAAGAAACATTAGAACCAATAGAACATTAGAACCCCTTAACCCCCCTGGAACCGCTTTCCTGAGAGTCTGCAGAATCCATGCCCACTCAGTGAGGTATTCTATCTTCCTCTATTGGTAGCAGGGCCACATATAGAGGTGGATGAGCCAGCTATAGCTTTGGCTAACAGAGCTGGGTCTTTTAGTTCAGGCAGCAAGGGCTCATGCTTTAAGATCCAGACTTTAGGTAACTGCGTGACAATTCTGGCCTCTTCAGCGAAGTTATTCCTTACCATTTAAATTGCGTCTAAGTTTGGCTTCTTTTTCTCCATCTTCATCCAGCCCTTCAGCCTTCAGCTTTTTCCAGCTCAGCTCATCCTTTTCTTGTATTTTGAGGTCACTGTGTAGCTCTGCCAGTTTTACAGCCGATAGATGAAGCTAATGAGAACAGAGAAATGCTTTAGTTAGTTGCCTTGTAATCACATGCACGTGCATACACAGCTGCAAAGTTACCTCTGAAGCTAGACTGGCATAGAAAACAATATTTGATATTCCACTGAAATGGGACAGTGTCAGTCAGAGCCCAGGGACCTCAGTGTGCTAGACACTGTACAAATAAACTCCTTGTATGATGCCCCCATTGGCCCTTAACATCTATATGCTAAAGCTTCCTCTGTTCCTCAGACCCCAACCATTTCTGTAACAGCAGCACTGGCCATGTGTGGGTAAAAAAAAAGTATCTCCTGCTGGCATTAAGCTTTACATAAATTGGAATGAGAAATTAACTCTCTTCAGCTTTGGCTGGGGAGGGAAGGAAAGCAGGTGAACTTTTAATGGGACATCATAATACAGTAACTTCTCACTTAACGTTGTAGTTATGTTCCTGAAAAAAGCATCTTTAAGCGAAACAATGTTAAGTGAAGCCAATTTCCCCATAAGAATTAATGTAAAGAGCGGGGGGGCGAGGGGGGTTAGGTTCCAGGGAAATTTTTTTCACCAGACAAAAGACGATATTATATATAAGTTTAAGTTTTAAACAAATAATATAATACTATACACAGCAATGATGATTGTGAAGCTTGGTTGAGGTGGTGGAGTCAGAGGGTGGGATATTTCCCAAAGAATGCCTTACTGCTAAATGATGAACTAGCACTCAGCTGAGCCCTCAAGGGTTAACACATTGTTGTTAATGTAGCCTCACACTCTACAAGGCAGCACAAATGGAGGGAAAGGAGACAGCATGGCAGACAGAGACACACACACCATGTGTGAGAGAGAGAGAGAGAGAGAGATGCACATTGCCCCTTTAAGTACATTGCCTTTTTAAGTATATCAGCAAGTTGAGACAGCAGCTGCTGCCAGCAGGCTCCCTCTTTCCTGAGCCCTGTCGTGTTCCCCACTGCTCAATAGAGATGGGGTAAGCGGGGGGCAGGAGCAGGGGGGAGGGGGACACCATGACATTAACTTCCCTCTTCCCCCCTCAACCAGCACAGCAAGCAGGAGGCTCCCGGGAGCAGAGGCAGAGGACAGGAGCAGCACACGGCAGTGGGGAGAGGGACAGCTGAACTGCTGGCAATTGATAGCCTTCTGGGTGGCTGCCACACAGGGAGCTTAGGGGTGTGGGGAGCTGATATGGGGGCTACCGATCCACCCTGGTTCCAAGCCCCCACCGGCTAGCTGCGAAGGGCTGCTCTTTCTGCAAGCAGTGGACAAAGCAGGCAGCTGCCAAACAACATTATAAGGGAGCACTGCACAACTTTAAATGAGCATGTTCTCTAATTGATCAGCAATGTAACAATGAAACAACGTTAACCGGAATGACTTTAAGTGAGGAGTTACTGTTTTAAAAAAGTTACTGTATTACTTATCTGTTACTGATACTGCAGATTATTAAAACAAAGATTTTGAAATATCTAATTTCATTTATTGTTCCTTTAATCTGCCTCCATTTCTTCATCTAGGACAATTAGTCAATTTCATTTTCTGGTTCTAATGTACTAAGAGATTTCTATAGTGATTGAGTTGCAAAATGTTCCAGGTAAATGTTTCTATCCCAACAAAATATGGTTAATATTCAACATAATAATTATGAGCAGCTATGGAAGTTCTCCTGGTACTGCATTAATAGAACATATAGATTTTTAAATCAGTAGGTCCAGATAACTCACATCCAAGAGTTTTAAAAGAGCTGGATGAAGAGCTCGCTGGACCATTCATGTTGATTTTCAGTAAGTCTTGGAGCTCTGGGGAAGTTCCAGAGGACTGGAAGAAAGCTAATGTTGTGCCAATATTTAAAAGGGTAAACAGGATGACCCAAGTAATTACAAGCCCGTAATCGATCCTGGGCAAGATAATGCAGTGGCTGATATAGGACTCGATTAATAAAGAATTAAAGGATGGTAATATAATTAATGTAAATCAACATGGTTTTGTGGAAAATAGATCCTGACAAACTAACCTGATATCTTCACTACATTATTGAACATTTTTATCAGTGACCTGGAAGAAAACATAAAATAATCACTGATAAAGTTTTCAGATGACAAACACTGGGGGAGTGATAAATAAGTGATCTATTCTCCGCACTGATTCCAAGTGATCTGGATTACTTGGTACACTGGGCGCAAGCAAACAGTGTATGTTTTACTATGACTAAATGTAAATGTATACCTCTAGGAACAAAGAATGTAGGCCAAACTTTACAGGATAGGGAATTCTATCCTGGGAAGCAGCGACTCTGAAAAAGATTTGGGAATCATGGTGGATAATCAGCTGAACATGAGCTCCCTTTGTGACTCTGTGGCCAAAGAGCTAATGCAGTCCTGGGATGTATAAACAGGGGAATCCTAAGTAGGAGGAGAGAGGTTATTTTACCTCTATATTTGGGACTGGTGCGAGTGCTACTGGACTACTGTGGCCCACAATTCATGAAGGATGTTGCCCACAATTCAAGAAGGATCTTGATAAATTGGAGAGAGTTCAGAGAAGAGCCAGAAGAATGATTAAAGGATTAGAAAGCATGCCTTATAGTGACCGATTCAGAGAGCTCAGTCTGCTTAGCTGAACAAAGAGAAGGTGAAGGGGTGACTTGATCACAGTCTATAAGTATTTAAATGAGTAACAAATATTTAATCATAGGCTCTTCAATCTAGTAGAGCATGAGCTTTCGTGAGCTACAGCTCACTTCATCGGATGCATACTGTGGAAATTGCAGAAGACATTATATACACAGACACCATGAAACAATACCTCCTCCCACCCCACTCTCCTGCTGGTAATAGCTTATCTAAAGTGATCATCAAGTTGGGCCATTTCCAGCACAAATCCAGGTTTTCTCACCCTCCGCCCCCCCCCACAGACAAACTCACTCTCTTGCTGGTAATAGCCCATCCAAAGTGACCACTCTCTTCACAATGTGTATGATAATCAAGGTGGGCCATTTCCTGCAGAAATCCAGGTTCTCTCACCCCCTCACCCCCCTCCACAAACCACACACACAAACTCACTCTCCTGCTGGTAATAGCCTATCCAAAGTGACCACTCTCCTTACTCTGAAATCTAGTAGAGAACACTGTAACATGATCCAATGGCTAGAAGTTAAGAGTTAGACAAATTCAGTCTGGAAAAAAGTCATACATTTTTAATGGTTAGAGAAATTAACCATTGGAATAATTTACCGAGAATTGTGGTGGATTCTCCATCAATGACAATTTTTAAATCAATATTGTATATTTTTATAAAAGATATGCTCTAGGAATTCTTTTGGGGAAGTTCTATGGTCTGTGCAGTGCAGGAGGTCAGAACAGATGATCAGAAAGGTCTTTTCTAGCCTTGGATCTGTGAAAGGATGAGATATCATGGCCACAACCATGAAGAAATTAAAAATGTAAGGCTTTTAGAGGATTAACTTGAAAATGTTGTTGTATATATTTAACCAAAAAAACAAAAACAACCCCACACCCAGGAATAGGAATAATTACTGATGTGCATTGTCACTGAATCCAGATTGCTATAATAGGAGCCACAGTTTTTGAAATTCCAGATTTCTGTCACTTTAAATTGGAGTAATCAAATAGTACACTAGCATTAATGTTTGCATTTACTTAATAGTCCCGGGGGAGAGGTGCATTGTGCAAGAAGGGGATGTGGAAGACGAAGCGGAAGTGAGGTAAAAAAAAAAAACACTTTAGCAGCCTGGCTTTAGCGAGGTCCCATCTGAGTTTTCTACATCATTTTACCTCTGCTAATCTAGCACACCGTCTTTTGGAAAGTTTGGCTCCACTTCTGAACTTGGAAGCTTGGACCCATCTGTCATAAAATAACTTACTGAGTGAAAGTTATTTTTTAACACAATCAGACTAATGGCTATATAATGGAAACAAATGAAAAATAGATGCACCAAATCTACACCCAGAAACTGGTTTGGTCCACAGACAGTGAGAAACTATTTCAAAACATCAAGATATCAATCAGTGTGTTTTAGAAATATTCTCTAACTTCTCATTAATGAAATGAAACTTATATTTTTTAAGAACAAACAAGCAAATGGCACTTATAAGACCCAGAAATTCACTTTGGAGTGAACAGGTTATCTAAGGGTAACTTCAAAGAGGCAGCTCAGAGCATTAAGGACTGTTCTGAATTGTCTATTTTAATATGCCATTAAGTCAGTCTCCAACACAGCAAAGCACATTTTTCAATTTAAGCATGAATTGCCCTTTTGAATTCAATGGCACACAAGGACTACTAACTTGCTTAAAGTTAAATGTGCGTAAGCGCTTTGCTGAATCAGGACCTTAGTTTACTCTAAAACCTAGAGTAGTTAGAAAAAACAGTTAAGCCTTAAGGTCTTGATCCTGCAAGATACTGAGCTCTCTGGCCCCGATCCCAGAATTAAGAGCATGAGTTGTCCTATTGACTTCTATGCCATTCACTTCAATGGGACTATCCACAGGCTTAAATTCAGCAGGGTTCTTATGTGTGTGGCCTGTCCCTGTTCAGCGAAGCATTTAAGCACATGCAGCCAGTGAGACTTTAACACATGCTTATATGCTTTTTTGAAGAGGAAGGCACATCACAGCCTAGGTACTTTGCTGGTCTGGGACCACATTGCTTAGCAGCTCGCTCAATTAGGCCTGAACCTTAACAGCTCAGTCATGACTACAGTCTCATACACAGGCTTCTCGACAGCTTCTATAAAACTGGCTGTAAAAGTAAAGTGGGTGACTGAGTTCCCCCACACTCTGCTAATATTTAACCTTACACTGGTGTTGGTTAATTTTTCTTTCATGCAGAACTAACAGAACACAGATCTACACTAGAAATAATTCACACGGCAAACTGATTTAATTCTCAAGGATTCTCAAAATTGTTGCAATAAAACCTTTAAACATATACCTCGTCATTAGGCACACATTTTCTAGTTAATAAAGGATTGACTGCCTTGTCCACAGTTAGACGCCTGATTTATCGCCACTACATATGGCACATGGCTGGTAAACAAGTTACAAACTTTAAGCTTAAGGAGAGACAAAAATGGAATTTGCAAATGAAGACGTTTCACAGAAATTGGATATTATTTCAAACACTGAATTTTTCCTGCAAACTTTTTTTTTTAATTGCTTTCTTTTTAAGTTTTTTTTTTTAAATGGAAACTTTACATACAATATTTAAACCTGTTTTTTTCCTGCAAACAACAAGCAAACATGTTTGTGGTGTCCATTTTTCATGTCTTGTATTGGTGCTGAGTAACTTTTGATTATTATCTTAGTGACAACAGTGGGTTTTTTCCAAAATTGTAGTGTTCTGTTTCTGAAATTTTCCCATTTCAAGATAGAAATTCAATTTAGAACATAATTTAATGGGAAATTCAGAAAACGATACTGGACCATTACAAAACATAAGAGGAGGGTAAAGCCTTTCAAATTTGCCAAAACTTCTGTAGAATTCTTTTGCCTGGTCTGTTCTTATATCACAGTGATGGATGAAGTGCAAGAACCTATTAAATGCTGGATACTGAAAAGAGAGCAGATAAAACTAGTACTCAAAGCACTGCTTCTATTTGAAGTTAATCTCACACAGGCCCAAGGATGTTATCATCTAAAACATTGCAAGGGGGTAAGGTGCCCATATGTGGAACCTTACTGACTGACTGTAACGCCGGCAAATGGTACCAAGAGTTGAGTGTAGCTAGCAATGAAAGTTGATCAGAAGAGGTTTATAATTAAGCTGTCAAGTCCCAAATTATTTTCTCCTTGCCTAATGTTTAATATTGTTAATTGACAACATTGGGAACTATCACCAGAGAATCTGTGAAACATTACAGTGTCATATCAAAGATTGCTAGGCTCAATTGTAATCGTTACCCACAGCAGCAAAAGCAAGGTGGTTCTGATTAAAGAATGGAACTCAATGGACTTCACAACACAATATCATGCTAGACTTTGGAACCTATTGTTTCTTAGGATTTAAAGCTCATGATGGGACCATTCAATAGCAGATATTAGACCTATTTGAGCTGCAAAAACAAAAGCACAAAGGGTTCTTTAAGAACTAACTACAGTCAATGGAAAATTTGTCATTAACTTCAATGGGTGTAGAACAGGGGTGGGCAATAATTTTTGCAGGGGGGCCACTTCCCAAAATTTTGGTAAGTCGTCACGGGCTGCACATTTCTACTATATTAATGGAGGGGATGCGGGGTCTGGGAGGGAATTTGGTGCAGGAGGGGGCTTCGGGCTGGGGCAAGGGTGCGGGAAGGGGTGCGAGGTGCAGGCTCTGGCCAGGAAGTGCTTACCACAGGTGGCTCCTGGCCAGCGGCGCAGCCAGGCTCAGGCAGTGTACTGCCCACCCCCGCAAGCACTGCCCCCACAGCTTCCATTGGCCAGTTTCTGGCCAATGGGAGCTGTGAGGACAGTGTTGGAGGCGGGGGCAGTGCATGGAGCCACCTCCCCCTCCCCCCCGCCAGGGGTGCACAGAGACGTACCAGCAGCAGCCAGCCACTTCCGGGAGCAGCGTGGGGCCACGACAGGCAGGCAGCCTGCCTAAGCGCCCCACTGCGCCTCCGCACTTTTAGTGGCCCGGACTCAAGAGATCGCAAGGGGGCAGAGGAGACCGGACAGAAATGTTAGTCATGGCAGGCCGGACAGAAATGTTAACTGGGCCAAATCCAGCCTGCGGGATGTATTTTGCCTACCTCTGGTGTAAAATCAGGCCCTGGATAAAGGGAGCCCTTGCACTGAGATCCCTCTGATAAGTATTACAGGTTAAGTGTGTATAAGTTCTAGGGATAACTGGGATTGGCCATAGACAGAGAGATCAACCTTATTTCTGGGAAATTGGGAGGAACTGGTTACCACTGAATAATTCAGCACTACTCAGCTGAATGACAACACATGGCTGTACTGAATTGCAACACCCACCCCGATGCAAAACCACAGAGCTCTTTATTTTCAGCTACTTCTAATAAATGGTCAGAAAGGCCATGGTCACCAAAGCTCACAATGTAGAGCTCAATGTAGGAAGAAGGCTCATACAAACCTTTCACAGGAAACCCAGCAGTGAAGTTTTTGCTTTGAATTGGCGAAGGTGTAGGGCCAGTGTAGGAAGGGGTCACAGACCAGGCAATCAGTCAATCACACTTGGGCTGGGTCGCTGAGGTGCGCTTTAAGCACTGTTGCACCAAAGCTCCTGCTCCCAGATCATAAAAGACCTCGACTTTTTTTCAGATGATGTTACACACTGGATGGGGTTGCTTCTTAGTGAAAGCACCTGTGGGCATTGCCAGATCTCTCCTACAAACACAGTTACACAGAATCTCCTGCAGAGGCTGGTGTGTCCCAGATGAAAACTGTACACAGCTCTGACATAATAAATGAAAGTTCCCAAGGGAGGTGGGGGTGCACAGGGAGACAGCTTGGTCCTTTATCCGGTACCCAATAGCCCACATCACATATTAAGTCAACATCAGGTGCAGTTCGCCCCACATTTCAGCAATCCCAGAGAAAGACTCAGAAGCAGTCGTACTTGTTCAGACCACCACCAAATATACTGAGGGCCACCATACCTTACAGTTAACCTTTCTCCTGCATTTGGGCCAATATTTTTAAAGCTGGGCGCCTAAAGGTAGGGCCCACAATCCATATTTAGGCATCTAAATCCTCCGATTGGCAGAAGTGCACCCGCAAATCCCCCTCAATGGGAGCTGCCGCGGTTCAGCCCCTCTAGGAAGCTGAACAAAAGTGGCCTGATCTTCAAAGACGGCTGCAGCGGCCCAGCTTCAGACAGGGGGCTTTGAAATAGCTGCTCTCTGCTGCCAGGCACAGGCAGCCTGACCCCTCCAGGATGCAGCTGCAAGGAAGCGAATTAGCGACTCACCCGCTGCGCTTTCTCCCAAATCTGGTTCAGCTTCACAACCCTGAACTCCCCGGCCTCCTGGCGCTTCGGGCTGCCGGCTGTAGCAGCCTCATTCGCCTCCCTGGTGTATTTACCCCCCTGCCCCAAGACAACCAGCAGCAGAGAGGCGCTCAGAGCCACCAGCTCCCAAACGGCAGACATCGTCCCCCCACGCCTCCTCTTGCTGCGGCAGCGAGTCACCCAAGCAAGCAGCCGGCCTGGAGAAGAGGAAAACTACAACCCCCACGATGCAGTGCTCCAAAATGCACCCTGGTCATTGTAGTTCCCCGTGTTGACAAGTGATCCCTCCCCAGGGAATCCTTACAAACCCGCACTACAAGACCCAGAATGCGTTACCCACGGGAACTCCAAGGGGGCTGATGGGAGGCTTAAAGAAACCCAAATGGCCCATCTTTGATTATCGCTACAAAAGGTTTTTGTTTGCTTGTTTGTTTTTGTTTTTTCCCTCTCCTGCTGGTAACAGCTCACCATAACTGATCACTCTCCTTATAGTGTGTATGGTAACACCCATTGTTTCATGTTCTCTGTATGTATAAATATCTTCTCACTATATGTTTCAGAGTAAGAGCCGTGTTAGTCTGTATTCGCAAAAAGAAAAGGAGTACTTGTGGCACTTTAGAGACTAACCAATTTATTTGAGCATAAGCTTTTGTGAGCTACAGCTCACTTCATCGGATGCATACTGTGGAAAGTGTAGAAGATCTTTTTATACTCGCAAAGCATGTGTGTGTGTATAAAAAGATCTTCTACACTTTCCACAGTATGCATCTGATGAAGTGAGCTGTAGCTCACGAAAGCTTATGCTCAAATAAATTGGTTAGTCTCTAAGGTGCCACAAATACTCCTTTTCTTTTTGCTTCTTACTATATGTTCCATTCTATGCATCCGATAAAGTGGGCTGTAGCCCATGAAAGCTTATGCTCTAATAAATTTGTTAGTCTCTAAGGTGCGACAAGTACTCCTTTTCTTTTTATTAAGGCCCTAATTATTCAACCAGTGCTCTTGTGAGTGAGCTGACAATGCAGCTTTCTGCAGGCACAGCATTCATTGTGCAATGATGTTTGCTATTTCAGTATCAGTATTTCAGTATTTCAGCCGCGGCTTAAATAGAACATACAAACAAACAAAAAAAAAAAGGTTTTTGTTTTTCACTTTTGAGCAAATTTTGTAGGGAGAGCCTGAATCATAGCAGGAAAATGCAGGCTGCAGTTACCCTACTGAGAGCACCTTTTTAGGTATCTAAGTAATCAGCTTGGATTTGTTTTATAAAGAAAAGCATCATACACAAAGTGTAAGGCAAGATCCAGTTCTTGGGGGGGATTGAGCAATATCCAACTCCTGATCTGTGTGTCAGCATTTAGGTTTGGGTTTTTAAAGTGTGTGGTCAAAACTCATGCAGAACCTGGGTTATTATATCAATAAATGAAAAAAAATACATATTATGTACTGCACAACCTAATGGGAAAGGTTTGCTAGCCTGTTACACAGGTCAGACTAGGTGATCAAAATGGTCCAATCTGCCCTTAAAATCCATAAATCACAAATCTCTATGTCTAGTTGGCAGCTGGTATCAAGTGGAGTGCCCCAAGGGGCAGTCCTCGGGCTGGTTTTGTTCAATGTCTTCATAAATGATCTGGAGGATGGTGTGGATTGCACCCTCAGCAAGTTTGCAGATGACACTAAACTGGGAGGAGAGGTAGATACGCTGGAGGGAAGGGATAGGATACAGAGGGCCCTAGACAAATTAGAGGATTGGGCCAAAAGAAATCTGATGAGGTTCAACAAGGACAAGTGCAGAGTCCTGCACTTAGGACAGAAGAATCCCATGCATCGCTACAGACTAGGGACCGAATGGCTAGGCAGCAGTTCTGCAGAAAAGGACCTAGGGGTTCCAGTGGACGAGAAGCTGGATATGAGTCAACAGTGTGCCGTTCTTGCCAAGAAGGCCAATGGCATTTTGGGATGTATAAGTAGGGGCATTGCCAGCAGATCGAGGGACGTGATCGTTCCCCTCTTTTCGACATTGGTGAGGCCTCATCTGGAGTATTGTGTCCAGTTTTGGGCCCCACACTACAAGAAGGATGTGGAAAAATTAGAAAACGTCCAGCAGAGGGCAACAAAAATGATTAGGGGATTGGAACACATGACTTATGAGGAGAGGCTGAGGGAACTGTGATTGTTTAGTCTGCGGAGGAGAAGAATGAGGGGGGATTTGATAGCTGCTTTCAACTACCTGAAAGGGGGTTCCAAAGAGGATGGATCTAGACTGTTCTAAGTGGTACCGGATGACAGAAGAAGGAGTAATGCTCTCAAGTTGCAGTGGGGGAGGTTTAGGTTGGATATTAGGAAAAGCTTTTTCACTAGGAGGGTGGTGAAACACTGGAATGCGTTACCTAGGGAGGTGGTGGAATCTCTTTCCTCAGAAGTTTTTAAGGTCAGGCTTGATATGCCCTGGCTGGAATGATTTAGATGGGAATTGGTCCTGCTTTGAGCAGGGGGTTGGACTAGATGACCTCCTGAGGTCCCTTCCAACTCTGATATTCTATGATTCTATTCTATGATTCTAGCCTGTGCTGTCATCTCTTGATTCCAGCACCCCAACAGAAATGGCAGAAATCTTGTGGAAATATCTGTTCTTATGACAGTGCTTCAGTTCTGCACCCTCCAATACTCTTTGGGTACAGCAAGCTCCCTCCTTCCCAAAGCCCACACTTACCATTTGCTGCCTCACGGAGGGGCGGCTAAGGGCCTTCAACCCTCTCCTTGACTATTCAGAGGGCGTTAGCCATATCATTCCCCGTGCAGGGAAGGAGGGGAGATATCAGGTCTGACCACTGCCCCTTCTTATCCAACAAGGTTTTCTGGGTTCCTTAGCCACCCTGACAGCCACACATGGGTAAATGGGGATCTCAGGATGGGTACAAAGTGAGGAGACAAAGGGCTTGGGGAAGGCAGCTAGAAAGGGTGGGGAAGAGCTTGGAGGCCCTCCATCCTAACCCTGAAATTTCCAGAGGTGGGGCAGCAGGGTTGCTTTCACCTCCTGAAAATACCAGTGGGGGCTAGGGCCATCACCCAGACACCCTGTGGAAGAAGTCTGGATTGGCTGCAGGGGTCGGCACCACCATGTTGCACGACAGACACTTGACAAAATTACCGTACTTAGTGATGGATGTTGTGGTGTGGTGTGGGAGGATGTCATTCATTCATTCAATTTTTTTAAAGATTACCATGGACCTCAGAATTTTTACCACGGACACTTGTGTCCATGTATAGACATGTTGCTGACCTCTGGTTGGCTGGGAGAAGGATGGCTACGAGTAACATAGGAACATGCTGCTATATGGGGCAAAACTACATGACAACAAGAATGGGTTGAAAACTGCATCAGTTTTCAGGCCTTGACAACTGATTATTCATATAGTTAGCATGTACAGTTCATCAGGATGCACTTAAAACCCCAGGTGGCTGAGTGTTAAGCAGGCCTTAAACCCCCCAGGCTTATTTAGAAATTTATCCCTTGTATTTGTGTTTAAAAATGTTGGCAACTATGTCTCATCAGCAAATTGGAGGTTGCTAATACTTTCCTAACTCAGTCACAGGGATGTTTCGAAGATAAATTCAGTGATGTTTGATCAGTTTGAAAAATTCATTAATCAGCTAATATGGCCATATAAGTACATAGAGAAGCTGTGGTGGTAGGGCCAGCCTGTCAGCCTTCTGTAAGTCCCACTGGACTCCCCAGTTAAAATGACAACAGGACAATGTTAGGGTTAGCAGAAGGTGTCGTTCTGTGCCTTTAAATATATAGGCAACTCTCTGGCTGCTGTCGGGGCAGTTATCTTTTTGTGTCTCAGTTTAGACACAGAAAGTTACTTATGAGAGAAATCTGTAAGGAACATAGGATTGCAAAACAGGAAAGAGGTCAGAGAAAGTGAACATATTTCCTGATTAAAAGAAAGGAAGAAGAAAGTCTAATGGTACAATGGAAGGGTTCCAGTTTAATGAAAAAGAGGAAGACTTTGAAGCTTATGTTCAGCGACTTGAATAATATTTTCAAGCAGATCTTACTCAGGACAGTGTCAACGGAGCTTTTCTTTTAGCAATAACAACAGTATTCATTTTAGGTTCCGTACAAGGGATGGACTGGGTATGGATTGGTTTCTATTTTACCAAATCTGATTCACCTTTGAATCTGCCTCCTCTTCAAGTAGTCCTTGCATGTCTCAAATTTTTCACAGGAGCTAATAAATTGTCCTTCATTCCAACTTTTCTTTTGTAAAGCCCTGCAGAAGGGCCCGTGGCATTTTCAGCATCCATACTTTGCAATTAGAATACAGTCTGCAAGACCTGTGGTGCTGTGTTGATTTTTAAAGACACTAGCCAGTCTACAACTAGTAAATATTTATACACCGAATTTTCATCAGTTCCTTAATACATCTGGCAAAACATTATTAAATGCTCTAACTGTTTTTCTGAAGAGATAGTGAAACTGTGATGCATGAAATTAAAAGTTCCAAATGTGAAAATCACACTACGAAACTGCTTAGAAAGACTGCAACACATGCCCTCAACTGATCCACTTCATAAACACAGACATCAACGGCAATTACACATCCAAGAGAAATGTGCCATTTGTGAACATGTCAAAAGAGCAGCAAAGCTAAATGTTGTCAAATAGCATAGGAGAATTTCTTCAGCATATGTAGTGTGTATGGGTGAGGCTGGAGACACAAAGGTAATATGATCACTGTTTATTTGCAGCATATCTATCATCTATCTCGATAGATTATACAGATAGATATAGATATACGTTTCAGAGTGGTAGCTGTGTTAGTCTGTATCAGCAAAAAGAACGAGGAGTACTTGTGGCAACTTAGAGCCTAACAAATTTATTTGAGCATAAGCTTTCGTGGACTAAAACCCACTTCATCGGATGCATGCAGTGGAAAATACAGTAGGAAGATATATACACTATAACGAGAATGATCAATTAAGGTGAGCTATTATCAGCAGGAGAAAAAACCCTTTTGTAGTGATAATCAGGATGGCCCATTTCCAACAGTTCATAGAATCATAGAATATCAGGGTTGGAAGGGACCCCAGAAGGTCATCTAGTCCAACCCCCTGCTCGAAGCAGGACCAATTCCCAGTTGACAAGAAGGTGAGAGTAACAGTAGGGGGGAGGGGAAATAAGCACGGGGAAATAGTTTTACTTTGTGTAATGACCCATCCACTCCCAGTCTTTATTCAAGCCTAATTTAATGGTGTCCAGTTTGCAAATTAATTCCAATTCAGCAGTCTCTCGTTGGGTATAGATATACGTGATATAGCCACTGTCTACTTTTTCTTGGGCTATTGTTCCGGCACATCTCTGTATAGTGTCTGAGCGCTTTGCAGGTTAATAAAGGTCCCTAGTGAACTTCATGGAATCTTTAGCTCTTTTCTCCCTTTTCTAATTACAGAAATCTTAATTGGGGTAGGGTTTTTTTGTTGGTTTGTTTTTGTGTGGGCAGCGCATGTTGGGGAGAAGCAGGGAGGTGTTTCTTGTTGAAAACATCCATCTGGTTCTGATGGGAAACCTGTATCAAAAAGGAAGCTATTTCAGTGTGACCGATAGATAACCAAATCTGGATTAGTCTAATCTCCTCTGGAAAATTCATTTCCATAGCCTGTTACTTTTCGCCAAAAATCTTTTATCTCTGACTCTTTTGCACTTTGTCCTGTGTGTATTGATCTTCATTAGAACAGAGGACAGCTATTGTCTTGGCAGTTTAGAGATGAAGTCTTTATTGTAGCTGATATCTGGCCTGTTAATGGCTTCGAAATTAGGACCAAGGCCTTAAACACCTTAGATACCTATCTTTACACTGTGCTCATCACTGTGGCATCTGAGGTCCTTTTTGCATTCAGCTGTGTGGGAGATATTGTTACAGCTATTGCATATGTATGTATGCTCAGTGTGATATTTGATGAGTATGTGTCCACATATCAAGGTTCAGAATTTTTGGGTTGGGGAGAGTTTCTTGTCTTCATGGTGTTTATATTTAAACATATACAGTTAAGTGTTTTGACTTTTAATTTTGTTCCCTTTCCATAGTTTCAGATGCTTCCTTAGAAGATTTTTAAAAATCTGTTTCTAATGGAGCTTGAAATTACTGTGGCTTTTTGTTTACGCCAGAGATCCATCAGCAGTTCTATAGATTCCCAGGGGATGATTCCTGTCACCTACATTAGCTTTACACTGGTGTAACTCATCTACTCCAGAAGAGCTACTTTTGATTTTCACAGGTAAAAGTTACAGAAAAAAAAAACAAACAACTTGAGTGCAACAAGTCTCTTCTCAGACAGTTATGGACTGATCTTACGAGGTACTGAGCACTTCTGGAAATATAATGCCCTCAGCTCCCATTGACATTAGTGAGGGTTGAGATTGCTTAGAAACTCTGCACCAGTGCTCAGAAACTCACTGGGGCCCAGATCCTGATCTCATTTACAAATTGGTGCAAACTGGGAATAACGCCATCGATGTTAAAACCTTTTCTAGATCATTTCTCTTGAATGGGTCCCTGTGTTCTAGATTGTATGAATTTTGTTGCCATGGGATTTTGAAGTTGTTGTAGCAACAGGAATTAGAGAGACAGGTTCACAAGGAACAAAATAAGAAGATCCTATATTTATTCTCCTTTCTCTCAACCCCCACACTGACAGCAGCAGCCATCCATAATCACTTTGCGTATGTTCTCTGTTGCTTTCTCTGTTTAACAGCTCACTTCATGATACCATTAGAACAAAGCCAATTTTTCCTTAATTGTTCAGTTGAGAGTGAGGAGAAGTTAAGAGGGTAGATGTAAAGGCGGGCCTATAGACTATGGAGAGACAGGATAAAAGAAGAGGAAGCAGCAGTTTCTCTAAGGTTGTGGAAAGACAGGAAGATGTAAAAGGAAAGGAAGAGATTGAGGACGACTTTAGTGCCTTATACCCTCACTCACTGGAAGGGAAGAGATGGAGAAGCAAGCCTCAGCAGCAGCTGATCAAAAAGGTATGCAGGGCAGGCTGGATATGACTAACCCCTCACTCGGTGAAATGTGTGCCTGTGCCCCTTTTCTACACACTACACATTACAAGTGCCTTCTCATTTCAGCAGTATCATCTACAGTGATATCTGTCTCCCGCTGATCCTACAAAGCCCCATCTTGACAAGCAAAAAGCGTGTATTTCTCAATCATGTTAGCTCAGTTGAGCTTACTTAACATGATTGGAAAGTCCTGCCAAGGTGCCGGCCAACATGGTTGGTGCCATTAGCCAGGTGTGTTTAAGGGGCTGTGTTTCAGGCAGTGTTCCCTCCTAAGCTGAAACATGGCCAGCTAACATGGTTTCAGACTGATCAACCTATGTCTTGACAAGGCTTTTCATTTGTGTTAGGCAAACTCGATTATAACCTTTTACCCTGTCAAATGGGGTCAGGGTGCCCAAACTGCGATAGCAGTAATAAAATAATACTTTATACATTGCTATAACACATTGCTCCAATGTGCTTTACAAACCTTGGTGAAAAAACTTAGGATGACAAATTTTGTGAATTCCAAAGCTCTTTACAAACACTAGTGAATTGGTTCCTGGCCAATGGGAGCTGCGGAGTTGGCGCTCGGGGCAGGCGCAGTGCACGAAGCTAGGGTTGCCAGGTGTCTGGTGGCTCCAGTCAGCACTGCTGACCGGGTCGTTAAAAGTCCGGTTGGTGGCACAGCTTGAGGTAAGTGCCGCCTGGAGCCTGCATCCCTGCCCCCCTCCCATGCCCCAACCCCCTGCCCCAGCCCTGATCCCCCTCCCACCCTCCAAACCCCTTGGTCCCAGCCCAGAGCACCCTCCAACACCCCAAATCCCTCATCTCCAGCCCCACCACTGACTCTGCACCCCCAGCCAGAGCCCTCACCCCTTCTCCGCAACCCCCTGCCCCAGCCTGGAGCCTCCTTCGCACCCTGAACCCTTCATTTCTGGCCTCACCTAGAACCCTCACCCCCAGCCCAGAGCCCATACCCCCTCCCACACCCCAACCCCCTGCCTCAGCTTGGAGCCCCCTCCCATACTCCAAACCCCTCGGCTCCATCCCCCAGCCTGGAGTCCCCTCTTGTGTCCCAAACCCTTCATCCCTGGTCCCACCCCAGAGCCCACACCCCCAGCCGGAGCCATCACCCCCTCTTGCATTCCAACCCACAGCCTCAGCCCGGAGCCCCCTCCTGCACCCTAAACTCCTCATTTCTGGCCCCACCCCAGAGCCCACACCCCCAGCTGGAGCCGTCACCCCTTCCTGCACCCCAATCCCCTGAGCCAGCCTGGTGAAAATGAGCAAATGAGTGAGAGTGGGGAGAGCAAGCAACATAGGGAGGAGAGTTGGAGTGCATGGGGGATGGGGCCTCGGATAAGGGGCAGGGCAGGGCCTCAGATGAGGGTGGAACGGGGCGGGGCAAGGGTGTTTGGTTTTCTGCAAGTAGAAAGTTGGCAACCCTACACGAAGCTCCAGTGGCCGCCCCTGAGCCTAGGAGTCGGATATGCTGGCTGCTTCCGGGAGCCAAGCGGAGCCAGGGCAGGCAGGGAGCCTGCCTTAGTCCTTCTGCACTACCAACTGGACTTTTAGTGGCCCAGTCAGCAGTGCTGACCAGAGCCACCAGAGTCCTTTTTCGACCAGCGTTCCGGTCAAAAACCGGATGCATGGCAACCCTACCAAACACTGCTGGGAAAGGTAGTTACACATTCTTGCATTAATACGTGGAATCCATAGCACAGACATCCTCTAAGCCATGACGGCTTTCAGTCCTACTTGGTTGTAATTGTTCAGCCAGGTGACACAAAGCTTTTTAAGCTTTTCCTTTGTGATGTTGGCTGTATAAGTAAGCTTTGTAAACATGAAAGAATGCATAAATCTCTTTTTTTAATGAAAGAAAAATCATGTTGGACTTTATCTTCTTGAAAGAGATTTACAATTCTTTAGATTCTTATGTAACCCAAATTAATTACCAGTTCTTCAGGTTTCATTCAGACTTTCCAGTGCATTGCATTAAGGATAACAAAGTAGTTGGCTAGGCTCTGGACGCAGACTACTCAAGCAGCAAGGCGAAGGAGCCAACTTCAATTTTGGTTTTAAAAATGCATCCCCATGCGGGGAGTGTGGCAGAAGATCTTCTGATGATCTATGTATTTTTTTCCGTAGTGAAAGAAAAATCAAATATTAGTGTAATACTCTTGTAAAGCCTGTCATCACCCCCTCTAATACACATAGAGGATAACAGACTTCTATTACTATTAGTTGATGGGAATTATTCCTTTAGTTCAAGGGGTAGAAGTCTGTGCTTTAGTACTGAAGGTCCTAGGTTCAAAACCCTCTGATAAATGGTGTGGGCCCTTACATAAAGGCGATCAAAATGGCTGATGTAATTAAACCAGGCCTTGTTTTATGAAAAAACAGGCATGAATTTTAAAAAAAACTTTACCTAGTTGTTTGCTCTGTTTTGCTGCCAGCAATTCCACATTTAGCTGCTGTTTACCCCTTAGTGCATCCAACACCCATTTCTATGTAATCCTCCCCTTCATCCCCACTTGGTAAATGTTTTATAAGGTCTCTTTCTCTCTTTATAATTGCAGAGCGGATGATAAAGATTCCTGGGGTGAAATACTGGGCCTATTAAAATCAATGGGAGTTTTGCCATTGATGTCAACGAGGCCAAGATTTCACCCCAGTAGTTTAAGTGAGAGAGCAGAGGTATGCAAGTGATAATCCTCCTGAAGGTACAATAGTCTTACATTTATATAGTGCTTAGGTCCTCACCTGCAAACAGTTGTGGATGAGGAAAGGTTAAAAAAACAGGGCATGTTTACTCTTGAGAAAAGAAGAGTGTGTGGGACGGGATCTGATAACAGTCTTCAAATATTTTAAGGGCTCTTATAAAGTTGGCAGTGACAACTGATCTTTATGTCTACTGAAGGTAGGACAAGAAGTAATGGGCTTCATCTGCAGAAGGGAGATTATACATAACGTTATACATTAGGAAAATCTTTCTAACTATACGTATAATTAAGCACTGGAATAGCTTTTAAGGTGGTTGTGGAATCCCCATCACTGGAAGTTTTTAAGAACAGGTGAGACCAACACCTGTCAGGGATGGTCCTGCCTAAGCTTAGGGGGCTGGACTAGATGACCTCTCAAGGACCCTTCCAGCCCTACATTTCTATGATTCTATGTGCTAAATGTGAAGCATGAGTGGTCCTATTGGTTTCAAGATGTATAGAACATCAGTGGGAATACTCATGTTTAACATTAAGTATGCTGATAAGTATTTTCAGGATTGTGGCCTTAAACTGATATACAACCTGCACACAGGTGTCTTATCTACCACTAAAATGCCACCACATCTGGGATTAGACATAACAATGGTTAAAAGTGCACAGTAACACTAAGTAACAGTTTAGGACAAGAAGTCCTAATTAAAAATGCAGTGTCAGTTTAGGTAAGTAGTATATAATTGCCCCAAGTTGGAATACCAAGATTAATAAAGTAACAAGAGAAGAGGTTCTGAAAACTGACAAGTGACACAATATGCACCTCAGCTGTTAGGACTCAGTCTGATAAGCTGCATTTTCTCTCATACAGCTATTAAAGATCACTGCTTGAAACTGTTCATCCTGAAAGATCCCTGGGGGGTGGAACCTCAGCCATGAAATGGAGAAGCCAGTTTGACCGACTTGTTCCATTCTTGGTTTCCTGGGCATCATGTCTCAGAATAATTGTGCTCCATTTTGTCAGGATTTTAGTTGAGGACTCCTTAAATGTGTTGCTTTAATTGGATCTCTTGCTCCTACAAAACGTGGTAACACCCTAGTGATTTCTGGACTGAAGGTTTTCGCTATTAGACATGACAATAAGAATCTTCAAGGATTTTACAAATGTGGCTTAGTGTACAAGTTTAGCTATGCTGCCTCCTTGCATCACATCTCTCTCTTGTCTACAAAATATGCTCTTGACCACATCACCCTCTCTTTGAGTCCTTTCACTGGTTTCCCTTACCTTCCACATCAACTTCAAGTTCTCATCCAAAACTCATGCCTATCTCTGTATTTCCCCCCATTCCCCTTTCTGCCTATGTTCCTTTCCAACCCCGCTCCTGAATATCCCATTTGTAACCTTCAGCACCTTCTTCCATGCCTCTGCTTGCACGGGGAACTCTTTCTCTTACTCTAATTGAGTCTTAACACTCACTTCTTTCGTGAGGCAAATAAACATTAACTCCGTGGGATTAGCCATGATGGTACGAGTTACATATTTAGCTCCCTGTTGGAAACTCCTTTGAACATGGACAACATCTTCCTCTATATCTGTACGACTGATAGTGCTGAATGTACACTGAACTAAGTTTTATTTGCTGAAGTAGTTGTAATCAGAATCTCACAGAGGAACAAGAATATTTTACAAGTTACTAATGTATGGGGAATGGGATCATCAATGAGCAACCTTCAAAATGGTTTAAGAGCTGGCCTCTCTAACTTTAGGGTTCTACAAACTGCAGGGCGAACATTCTGGAGTGAAAGGAGGAGCTGGTTTATTTCTAAATGACTGTACCTAAAGCTGAGGGGTTTGGATACAATGGCATGGAGAACTGTAGAAAACCAAAGCAGATAAACAAGTGGGATCGTTAATCCTAACTGAAATAATTGCTTTTCCTGGGGAAGAGTCACACTAGATATATCCACCTTGGGAGTCCTTTGTTACCATCTGGGTTGTCATTGCTGACAGACTTGCACTGAAAAATTCTGAATACGGGAAAAGCCTCATTTTACCTAAAGGGCTCAGTTTATGCTGTATTCTCCTCTCTGCAGTGATACAACATGTATTTTGTTATTAATATCACTTATAGGAAAGGGGAGATTCAGGTGAAGAAGATTTAAGCTGGGCATGTTCTCAAAACCATTGATTGCAAAGTACAACTATGGTTAGAGGTGGGAATCTAACTAATCCTGAGGGTGAGAAAAATGATCATAGTTTTATAATTTTACAGCAATCAGTGTACCAGGTGCCACACAGTAAAAATAAGAAGACATGCTCCCTCCCGTGAACAACTTGCAGCCTAATTACAGACATGACGTGAAGGGGTGCAGATGGGGGAATGGAACGGTAGAAAGGAGTTGGGGAAGAAGTACTGGGATTACAGAGACAGGGAACAGGTTTCAGAGTGGTAGCCATGTTAGTCTGTATCAGCAAAAACAACGAGGAGCCCTAGGTACAGAGAAGAGCTATGAGGATGATCCGAATGGTGGAAAGTCTACTTATAAGAGGAGACTCAAAGAGCATGGCTTGTTTAGCCTAACCAAAAGAAGTCTGAGGGCAGATATGATTGCTCTCTATAAACACATCAAAGGGAAAAATACCAGGGAGGGAGAGGAGTTATTTAAGTTAAGCGCCAATGCGGAACCAAGAACAAATGGCTATAAACTGGCCATCAGCAACTTTAGGCTGGAAATTAGGCGAAGGTTTCTAACCATCAGAGGAGTGAAGTTCTGGAGCAGCCTTCCAAGGGGAGCAATTGGGGCAAAAAACCTAAAGTGACTTCAAGTCTGAACTTGATACGTTTATGGAGGGAATGGTATGATGAGACTGCCTACAATAGCATGTGGCCCACCGGCGACTGCCAGTAGCAAAAATCCCCAACGGCCAGACACAGGACACTAGATGGGAAAGGCTCTGAGTTACTACAGAGAATGCTTTCATGGGTCTTGCCCACATGATCACCATTTTTGGGGTGGGAAAGGAATTTTCCCCCAGGTCAGATTGGTCAAGACCCTGGGTTTTTTTCACCTTCCTCGGCAGCACGGGGCACCGGTCACTTGCAGGTTTAAACTAGTGTAAATGGTGGATTCACTGTAACTTGAAATCTTCAAATCATGATTTGAGGATGTCAGTAAGTCAGCCAGAGATTAGGGGTGTATTTCAGGAGTGGGTGAGGTTTTGTGGCCTGCAATGTGCAGGTGATCTGACTTGATGATCACAATGGTCCTTTCTGACCTTAAAGTCTACGAGGATAACAAGCTAGTGACCAAGTCTTGCTCTGTTTCTGCTATCCATTGTAGTTGGTGGAGGAAGGAGGCCCCTGGAGCCACATACCTGTGGAGAAGCATGTCTCAGGAGCAGTGGATCTCAGTGCTATAATCTGAGTCTGACTAGGGATAGGAGACTCTTCTGGATCTCTCCCTGTATCACTACTATTCCAGGCTGTTGCTAGGAACGTCCCTGTTGCTGCTTAGGGCTGGCTACCGGTAAACAAGAAAGCAGCATGATTTTCAAGTTGTTTATTGGGGGAAAGAAGAGGGTTGGAATGCAAATAATGGTTCTCTGTAGAATTAACTGTGGTATAATTAATATTAAACAATGTAAGTGACAAACCTACTAGCAAAAAAAACCGGGGAGTTAAAATGCACACACCTTATTCATTTGTATGTCTTTCCTAGGCAATATCCAGAAAGAAAACAAATCAGAAAAGGAAGAGAAGTAAAGTAGATAATCCAAAGAATACACTGCAGGGGAACAAACAGCAAGATGCAAACATAGCTGTTCATTGCCCCAGGGATGGGAAGAAGACACTCAAAAGCAAATGGACGGTTTCCGCAAGGTTCCAAAAATGGGGTCCAAATGCCTGTGTGTTTTTACCTGTACCAGAGGACACGTTTCTAGAGGACATGGTGGCTGAAAATCCTTGCTATAAAAGCAATTCCCAACAGAAACCTGAGCAGTACTGGAAAAATGCTGCTGCTTTAATACCTCCGTGCATAGGACACTCGTGACCTGCCAAACTAAGCCAGCTATTAACTATCCTGACTTTTCTGGTGTCGTCTTAGGTGACCACATCTATAAATGTTTATTAAACTGAATTAATAAACGGCTAGTGAAATATTTGTGTTGTGTCCTTCAAGAGTTTACCGTGATTACTGACCCATTATCTTCGGGTGTTCAACAGTAGAAACTGTAATAGTTTAAGGAGAAAAGCTTTTTCCACTCTACCCCTGTTTATAACTTTTCTAAACCATCACCATCATGGCTGCAGTTCCGTGCGCTTGGTCTTTGCCTGAAGGTGAACTTTTTTTTTGGGGGGGGGGGGGAGAGAGAAGAGGAAACTATGAGGAAAATCCTTTAAGCCATTTATGAGGAGCTGAAGGATATTTTCCCCCACTGTAAAACAAAAAATGTTCTCGCTGTTGCAGGGAGGCTTTACTCAAACATTAAATGTAATGTTTTACCTATATTTAGTCTAAGTATGCAAAACCATGCGGGGTGTAGAAGACAAACATTGTACACAAGCAAATACTTCTCAGGGCAGATGGATTGAGAAGTTGTGTAAACCTTTAAGGGGTTATCTTAAAGATGGATGACCATGTGCAGTTGTGTAGATCTGCTTTACCTCATAATAGAAATTCTTAGTCCACTGAGCTGAATGAACCAAAAAGGCTGGGGGGGGGGAGAGAAGAAGAGAAAGGATCCATATTGGAATTGTGGAGGGCATGTTGTGTGGACTAAGGCTTCAATACCTCAAGGCTCATAAGCCGGCACTAAATGTTAAGCTGTGACTCATTACTCTGAAGTAATTCGTACTATTCACGTGCTTAAAAAGCACTTAACTACTCTGCTGGTTGGGGCCTATGAACGCTAACTAGGCACTGGATCTGTAACAGCTTAGTTGTATCATCTAAGTTTGAAACATATCAGGCCTAGTAAATATCAGCCTTATGTTGGTACTGTCCTCATACTTGTGGTGTATGAAAAACTGTTAAAATGACAAGCTATCGCTTTAAATTGGGAAGGGGTTTCCTGGTCCTGCTTGCAGGGTTGGGTGCTGTGTAGGGAAGCATGCAATCATAGTCAGTCTGCAAAGAGCCAGCCTAGAGCAAGGTGGATTGAGTTGTGCCTCTCTGCTTTAGGGAGTCACCTGCTGTATCTGGTTTGGGGTTCTTGTATCTTAAGGTTCTGAGTTTTAAGAAAGAAAATAGTATTATATTGTAGCCTTCCAGAAAGAATATTATGTTTTCCATTTCACTCGCACGTGTAGGCATTGTTATGTTCACAGCAGTGTCACACATTTTGACCCCTAGCCCTCTTCAGGGCCTGCAAAGTGACACTTGCCCTTCCCTCATATGCACTGCCCCATCAGACACACACAGACACACTTAGAGTGAGTGGGCTGTGTTCCCATCTCCAGGGTGACAGTCACAGGCGGAGGATCATTATTCCTCCTATAAAAGGAGAGAGTTACTAAGCTTGCTAGCCAAGCTGAGGACACTAATCCAGGTGAAGCCCCCTCTGCCAGGTCTAGACTCAAGCCAGACAGAGCCAGCTGAGTCCCTTTTAGCTGCGGAAAGAGAGGAGGAAGTTGCAGATAGGGAGAAGGGGCCAGGAAGACAGTGAAACAGCTGGAGAAGAGGGGGTCCCTGAAGGCCATTTGGAGCCAGTGCAGGCATAGGCACTCAGATCCCATAGTACTTTACGGTGGCCCTATAAGTATGTAGGCAAAGAAAGGAATAGTCTGTCTCTAAGGCCATTCCTGCCTCAGAATGGGGAACAATCTCTCTGGCTATATAGCCTGGGAGGTCCAGTGAGCTGCCCTCAGCCATGGAGCCTCCCTGTCCAGTAGAAAGCGCCATTACTTAATCATTCTGTTTGACTTCAGAATTTATGTGTCCAATGTGGTGAGAATAGCAATCAGATATGCAGCCCTCACTCTACTATCAGATTTCATAGGCTCTGCCAATTAACATTAGACAGATAATGTTCACCTCAAGAGAGCCATTACGATTTAGTGATCTGAAATAAATATTGAGCAGCAGGGCAAAGTTTCAGTTCATCTTCATTAGAACCAATTTACAACATACACTAAGCACTGTTATGTACATTCCAGTGTATAAATCAATTACAACAAAAGCTGAGTGAATAAGTCAAAGCAAATAATTCACGTAGCGAAGCTCTTCCTCATTCATCCTCCTCTTTGGTTTGTAAATTGTCTGCAAACAGCTTATAATTTACTTGAATATTTTTATTCACATTTATTCATTAAATAATTTCTACAAATAATTCTGGTTCTAGAGATGATCTGTGAGCGGGTTTTAAAATTTGCACTGTGTGGCTTTTAATTGAACCGATAGGTACTTTGCTGCATTGGGGCCAAAGTATATACATAACTTTAAGCCTGTGAGATGTGATTAAAGACACACATGTACTTATGGAAGTGATGCTGCACCACGTAGTCAGTGGGAGCTTTAATCCTTGATCAAATGATAAGGGTGAAATCCTGGCTCCTTTGAAGTCAAGGGGACAGGATCTCACCCTAAATGGTTTGCCGGAGTGAGGACATAGATCACATGGCCCCAGGGGCACTTGAGTCAGGTACAAACACTCATTTTTGTAAGTTCAAAATTCACTTTCCACAAATATTTTGAATATTCACTTAAAATGTGCTGCTTCTGTGAATATTTCTTGTCAGTACGAGACCATCCCTTAGCTCTAGAAAAAGGCCATTTGTGACCCGTAGAAGATAACACCCCACAATGTCTGTGCATTTAACCCCTTTGCAATCACAAAGGAAAGGACTTCTCATTGCAAGGTTAGGGATGTTTGCTTTCCAGTGTCAACAGCTGAACAAACAAAATTGAATCACATCAACTGAACGTTAACAATCAAAACAGATCAGGTTAAGGAAGTTGCACGCAGACTGTTCAATGTAATCAACATGCACAGAAGCTATGATTTTATTTTCAACTGCAGTTCTGTCTTTGGAAATGTTGACTATGACTGTAAAGAACTGAGATCACTTTAACCTTCTGTAATATTGCCATTCATATACAAACATGGTTATTGCATCAATTGCCCCTTCCATGTGAATCATTATGATAATGCTGATCCAATATGTATGGCCAATATTGAGCAATTCAACACTCCCACTACATTATACCCTTGTTCTTTACTTTGTGAAATGCTGGTATGTTGATGAGGTTGGGGAGTACACTGCAATGCTTGTTATCCCCATGTCTCAGTGGTCGTAACTTCAGTGGACCTGTGCGTGATCACTCCTGGGTTGCATCTGGTCATAAGTCACTAAGGGCTAAATTCACCAAGGTAGTTAGGTGTTGTAATGCTGTGTATAAGAAAGATGACCATTTTTATCATTGCTACCACTGTTATATAATTGCAAAATATCTTGAACAAAGTATGTCATATAAGGTGTCAATGGAAAAGTTATGATTTGCAAAGCATGATGATACACACATATAAACAGGATAATCTTTGTATCTGAAGTTATGAATGTTGGCTATGGACTTGTATCTTACACTTGTGTTGTATTCCTGGGTGACACCCCCCAGATAGAATTTATTTTAGGGCTAGACAGCTATGTGTTGATGGCCCATCAAGGACACTTAGCTCTCATTGAAGAAACTCATCCCGTTCAGACAGTGCTTCCTGAAGATGCCTCAGATAGTGAGGGGGGGGGCAAAGGCCACCCCCCCGAGTCAGCAAACCATGTAAGGACATGTGATATGCTCATAGGTCCCTGGACTCCAACTTGGGCCAATAACTTTCCACAAAGTCGGGCTGTGAGCTTTGTTTGGGACAGTAAACTTCCATGCACATGGTAGAGGATATAAAAAGGCACCCAAGACATCTCTATTTTATCTTCATTTCCTGCTTCATTTCCCTGGACTGGATTTCTAACAGGGAAGCTCTAAACAAGGACCAATGACCCCCATTCTGTTTGGGTGATTCCAGAGAGCCTTTTGCAAGCTAGCAGTTTATTCCACTATTGCTGTGATCCTGATCTATGAACACAATCTAGCCTGATTCACAACCAGCTGAAGTCATTAGAAAGACTCCCACTGACTTCAATGGACTTTTGACAGGGCCTGAAAGGCCCAACCCTACTCCCAGGGATTTAATGGCAAAACTCCCATTACTTTAAATGGGAGCAGGATCTGACTCCAAGTTTGGATTCATAAACAGAGAGCCTGGCACGCCAGAGAGAGAGTCTTTTCAGACCATCAGTGAACTACTATTGATAGAACAATAGCTTTTAAAAATAAAAGTTGAAGATGAGCCCAGATCAAACCCTGGATCTGAACACCCTCAACCTCTGGTTGGGAGAGGGAACCCTAAGGGGAGATGGAGAGGTTCAAAGCTGACATATCCAGATCTGAATTTTCTCTCTGGCTCCTCTGGTTAGAATGGACCAAACCAAAACCTGCATTTGAACTTGAGAGTGATTGTGCTTCAAAATCGTGCACTAGAAATAAATAATAAATAGCAAACCACTATGTCACTCAAGTTTTGGAACACAAAAAAAAGTCTTTGGCCACAGGAGGGCAATACTGTTCTATAATAAAGTCAACATGCTTTCGTCACTAACAGCTGGTTTATAAACATGTACATTGGAAGGGATATATTTTGAACTGATGACATTGTATACGTTTTGCTGCTGATTACCAAAAAGTACAGGTGCATACAGAGCTGCCTGGTGAATACAGTCGATTACGATTAACAATCATAATTATATCGGGCACAAAATGGATTTCAATAGACATTAACTAACTAACATCTCTGGGAGGCACATTAATATTATTCTCTTTTAATGAGGAGGAAACGGAGACACAGAGGTTAAGTGATCTGGCAAAGGACAAAGGCGCAATCAGGTTTCGAGTGGGGATTAGCATTCAGGTGCTGCTGCAAGCTTCCATTCTTGTACTCGGACTGCTGCTGGATCAGGCTTTCCTTCCACTTTTTCATTAACATTAGTGGGATTTGGATAGTCAAATTCCCAACATAGCTTTGAAAGCTCTGCCTTAAAGTTTTAGAGGCACCGGATTACCATTACTTTTCCTCATCATTGATAGCATCATGGTACCTAACCCCTGATGCTGCACTCATTCTGGTTCTATTTCTTCCTGATTTTTTTTTCTAGCTTTACTCACAGAGAAAGCTTACTCCTAGGTAGACCTGCAAATACGGGGCATGGAATTGCTCATCAAGAGTAATAAGTAGCATGCCCTTCAGAAAGTTGAATGTATTAAACAGATTGCAGTATACACAGTGATTTAGAAGGCAGAGAAATTATTATTTTCTACAAATATTTGAACCATGAAACACTTAAGAGAGAGAGGAGTTACTTAGTATGATATAAGGGGGAACAATAGGAATAATAGGTTAAAATTAAGAAAAGGAAAATGTAGATTGAATATCAAGGAAGATGCCCTTACAATGAGAGCTATCTGACTGTGGAATAGCTTGACAGAGAAGACATGAAAGCCTCATAATTTGAGACTTTAAAACTAAGTCAGACAAAGAAACAACAACAACAACAAATGCTGTAGGAAATAATCCTGCCTAGGCAGGGGAATAAACTAGATGACCAACTACTGATAGGGTTTTCCAGCTTTATTTCCTTTGTTAGTTTTGTGACTTGTTTCCTCTCCATTTCTAAATATCTTTTAGAGATCTTTCTTTGTAAAAGAAAGATTTAGTATACAATATTTTTGGAGGTTGGTGGAAAGATTCTATTGATGAAACTGTCCACCCCTATTCCTTTTATTTTTTCCCCTTAAAGGGAAATCAGCCTATTCTTTTGAGCAAGGATGCAAATATTTGCAGTCATATTATTCATGGATTTAAATGCCAGAAGGAACCATTATGATCTAGTCTAACCTCCTGCACAAATCAGGTTACAGAATTTCACCCAGTGATTCCTGAATCAGTTCTATACCTTGTGGTCGAGCTAGAGCATATCTATTCAGTTTTGATTTAAAGCTGTCAGGTCACAGAAAATCCATAACATCCCTAGGTAATTCATTCCAATGGTTAATTACCCTCACTATGAAAATTTATGCTTCATTTCTAGCCTGCATTTGTCTAGTTTCAGCTTCCTGGTATTGGATGTGATCTTATCTTCTTGGCTGGTTAGAAGAGAGTGCTTGAAAACACCACAAGACATTCCCTCATCCAGCTGCACCCCAAACAGACGTAGCCCAGCATATTGTCTCTCTTGACCAAAGCAATGCATTCAATTAAAAACACTAAATTTATGGATGTTTTTTAAAAAGGTGACAGACTGGAAGTGTAACTTTGCCTAAGGGGATACCGAATAAAAGATTTTATGTTGTCTTCTTTCTCTGCTCTTACCCTCCTTCTTTAATGTAAGGATGGGCAACACTATGATCCAGCATTTACCTTGTCTTGTCCCAACACCTCATCTCTCCTTTGTTCCCGTTTCCTCTTTCTTTTGTATAAACCTTAACCGTTCTCTGGCTGCCCTCTGGGCTGTTTGAGAAGAAAATCTAAAATGGAGGGCACTTCCTTTAGAAAAGCAGCCGCTCATCCAGGAAGGACTATACAAGTGAAGGGGCAGGGCTAGTTTTCACCACTCACACCAGGTTATTTTCTAGTTATGGGGAGGTTGTTTGGTTTAATGTGGCTTGTACGAGTACAACTGCATTTTTAATATGTTAAAAAACACAGAGCCCTATCCCTTTTAAAATAGGTTATATAAAGCTAAACAAAAAAATACAACTCTGGTCCTGATCTGGAGAGATTTATGCTGGCCCCTCTTCTCCCTCCCCTAGCCATTTTTCTTCATGAATGCTTTCCCATGTATTTTTAGCATTTTATAGCCATGTTTGTTATTTACTTGTACTAGCATGCTCCAGTCACGCTTTGTAATGAGAAGCCCCCATTAGTACAATGTGCTGCTCCTAAAGTCTGGATAGATGACTGCTACCCACTCAACCCCAGCACATAAGCCAGTGTGACATTGAATCTAGAGAAAGTATTGTTTCTGAACAGGGCCAATTAGTAGCAGAGTTTCATTGTGACAGAGTAGAATGTGCTTGACACAGCTAGCTGTTCAAGGCAAGAGGATAGCCAAGGAGAAATATGAGAGTTTGAACAATGTGGCTATCAAGAAACACATAGCCCTAGCACAGTGAAAGGCCACAAATTTCTTTGCTAGTGATATTAGAAAAACCTCTGATTTTTACATTTTGTAAGAACTTTTCATGTCTTTGTATCAATCTCAGCAGTAGTTAAATTAAACGTTCACACAGTAGTTACATACTTGGCTGTTGTCTATATATAGCTATAAATTTGGTTTGACCTCAGCTCATACCCAAAGCTACAGTGGTTGGCAACCACTGTCACCGTAACCTGACAAAGAGAACCACTACAGATTGAAGATCAGGAAAAGCTTCCTTATGGTGAGAAGCTCTTGGTTGTGGCATAACCTACTAGGGAAGGCATAAGACCCTCATAACATGAGATAAAGTGGACATAAAATACATTCAGACACTGTGGCAATGGGGTAAAATTCTGAAGACTTGGATTCCAATCCCAGCTCTGTGCTGTTTGACTAGGGGCAAGTCACTTCACCTTCCGGTGTCTGTTTTCCCTCTCACCTTTTTTCCTGTCTATTGGGATAGAAATTCTCTCTCATGTGACTTTACTGTACCTAGTACAATGGAGTCCTGATCTCCATTGTGGGTCCTTAGCACTACTGTAATATAAATAAGAATACTATTCTTGTGTAACTGTAGCACCCTCATGGCCAAGATGGAACCCACGCTGTGGGGAAGTGCGGGAGCAGGCGGGAGGGGGAACTCGGAGCAAGAAAAAGGTGCATGCAGGAACACAGCAGAGAAACTTCCTTCCATTCCAGGGTCACCTGTTCCAAACTTCACAGAGTAAACACACACAGACAGCAAAATATTACAATTAACATAGTGTAAGCGGGGGGAATAGTCCCGCTATTGTGGGGAACTTTCCTGGCTTCTGCACTACCCCGGTGAAGTGGGCTAGTGAAAGGATCGGAGTCCTCGCTCCCACTTCCTTTACCCAGTGGCCTCCCTGCCCTTGAGGACTCCCCTTCCACTCTCCTGTCTGGCAGAGTCCTTGTAACCCCAACAAGGCTGGGCCCAGGATTCCTGGGGGGCTTGACCCCCAACCCTGCTGTGGTCACCTAGGACAGGGGCTAGGGTGTCTCCACTCCGGGGTACTCTCTCTGCACTGGGCACTTCTCTGACCCACTGACCATTACCTACAATTTAAAGCAAATGCAAGTTATTTAATCAACAATTAATTTTAAAAAGAATAAGGAAAAATGGGAAAGGTTAAAGGAAACACATCAACCCGCTCTGTGGCAGGGAACTTCACAAACAGTGTCTCTGGAATGTCAGGGCAGTTCACAGTCTGTTCCTTTAAGTCCCAGGCCTTCTTCTCAGGCGCTGGCTTTGCTGTAGGGATGCTGTGGGTTGGACACTTGCTCTGGTGGCGGCCACATGCTCTCAGGCTCTAAGTGGTAGGACCCTTCTGCCCAGTGTCACCCCCGCCCTATCGGGGTTACGATCCAAGCCTGGCCTGCAGAGCCTCTTGGCTGAGGCGTCTCCCTGTGCTGGTCCCCCTCGCTCTCCCCAGCTGCTCACGACACCCGACTCTGGACTGCTCCAGCCCCAGCCCCAGCTCCAGCTCCACTCTGTCTTAGCTCCAGCTCCCTGCACTGCTTCTCTGGCCCCTCTGGCTCTGGTTGCTATAGCTCTCCTCCCAGGACAGGTCTGCTCTGCAGGCTGCTTCTGTGACTGCTCCCAGCACTGACCTGCTTCGTGGGCTGCTTTTCTGGCCCCTCTGGCTCTGGTTGCTGCGGCTCTGGTTGCTGCAGCTCTCCTCCCACGGCAAGTCTTCTCTCTCTGGGCTGTGCCTCTGGCTTTCGGGCTGCAGCTCTGCTCCCAGGACAGGGTCTGCTCTCTCTGGGCTGCTTTTCTGGTCCCTATGGATCTGGCACAGCTCTGCTCCCTAGTTTAGCTTTGGCCCCTGCTTTCTCCTTAGCTCGGCCCCACTCTGTCTGACCCAGGCAATTCCTGCTCACCCGGAGGACAGGACCTCTCTGGCCTCCTGACTCCCTGATTAGCCTGCGCACCCTTTCATTGGACAATGCTGACCTGGAGCATTGGCCTCTCCCCATTGTATACTTTCTCCCAGTATACTTTCCCCAAAAAATCCCTCAGGAGCCCTCTTGTGCTGCTCTCCACAAACACATCAACAACCTCCCCACTTAATTAGCTCAACCTCCCTTGTTACTCTCAATACAAAGTCACAAGCATCAGTACTCACAGCCCCATATAGTTCTGGGCAACAGTGATACTGGGTCCGATTCTGATTTGTCCTTTTCAAGCAATTCCTTCCTGGCACAGCACTCCTCCTGGCTCCCACCTTGGGACATCCCCAGTCAGACACTCTGTCCCTCCTGGGCTTTGGGCTTGTGACTGGGGGCATTCACCTCTTGAGTGTGTCCTAGTGTCTGGGCATGGTACTGCAATCTTTTTCCTGCTCCTAGCACCCCTACAGGTTGTCATCCTTGCTAGGATGGTCTTTGGTGGTTCAGCCCTCCAGTCAAGAAATACAGTCCAAAAAAATTGGACCCCTTCCATCGAAGAGTTCACCAAACTGTTGCCTCCCCTCCAGGGTCTTCAGCCTTATCACTGGGGCAGTTTAAATCCAGCCATTCACTCAGGCATCTGAAGGAGCCTTGTTCCCTTCTTGGGGCTTAGGCCACTTTACCAGTGCAGGAACCCAGGCCCACCCACTACTCCAGATTCCAACCCAGGGACCCCATAAACAGGGTCCTTACAGAGTCCTTTGATTGGTTACTGCTGCATCCCCAGGGCCTGTTCCCACCTGGTCCCTTTACCTTCACCCATTACCTTTGGGTTACACTTGTCAGGTCCTCACTCTCCCAGGGCCAGTAAATGCAGCCCACCAAGATCCTTTGACCAGACCAAAGCCAAGCACCGCACCACTCCCAGCCAGGAACTGAGCTGCAAAGGCCCTGAAGCTCCTTTTAGCTGAGGCTGCTGGGCTCTGATTGGCTGCTCCTTCCTGGGACAGGGTGTGGTAGGACCGCATGGCTTCCAGCAGGGGGTCACGAAGGGCCTGGTACACCCTGCCACAGGGCTGGTTCTTGGCTGCTTTGCTAGGTGAGGGCCTGCTTGCTATAGACCCTCTTGATTGGAGCTATAGACACCCACCCACCCCTGTCCTCTCCCTTTCTCTTGACACCCTGCCACTGGAACAATCAGCACTTCTTCTGGCTCAGGACAAGCTTTTACAGGGGCCATGCTCTCTAAACCCTCAGTGGTTACACCTGCATCCTGGGGCACACAACTCTGTGCACCCTTTTGTGCAAGTTTGCTGCTCACATTTGTCATTATCAAAAGATGAAGCTTGAGAAGTTCAGATGCTGTGCCATAAAACTAAAATGTACTGTTCCGTAGTTCTATAGTGAATTGTTAATAGCACACAAGCAGAAACACACTCTCATAGTTATACAGGTTACTGTATTCTAATTTTGTTTTAAAAAGCAGCCTAAGTTTCAATTCTATTATGAGTTCTTTGAATGCTTCAAGTTGTTTTTCTTAAAGCACAATTTAATTACAAACAGGCACTAGGAATCTTGTATCTTGTTCATTTCTAATGAAGCAGTCTGTTGATATGCATGCACTATGCGCCCCTGATTAAAATTCAGCAAATTAAGCAATTTGAGAGACACCAGACCAATTAGTTTATGACCATAAAGGAGGTGGTATAAAGAAAGATATCCTATCACTTTCACTGTAAACACAGAGGAAACTATCATGCATAAAAAGCTGTCTAGCCAATAAAGCAAGTTAGTTGGTCAAATCTTGTTGCACTCTCTGTTTTCTCAAAGTTCACAGGCAAGTGTAAGACTAGGAAGAAGCTGGTTTCTTCATGTATGAAAAAATCAACTGTCCCACTGTCTCATAACTAAGGATCTGCAATAACTGGTAAAACAATATATTATAAAAATAATATTTTTAAAAATGAAATAACCCTCAGAAAATGGCAACATCCCTTTAAAATGATTTTAATAGAATGCACATCCCGTGCATGCCTGCACTGTGAACTACAGCAAATGGTGTGAACAGGAATAATGTATAATCTGTATAAATCCTGTTCCTGCGACCCACTGTTTATCACTGCTTAGAGCAGCAGCTTGGTGTTATGTTTCCTTCCATACAGAGTAGACACACGCTTTCCATTTGAAGGGACTTATTTCAGATTACAGAAAACAAAAAGAATAAAGAAGTCTCCAGGGGAGAGCACAGTATACAGCAACTCTGAGAACATGGTTGAAGTCTCTGGACATAGCGAGAGATTTTAGAAATATAAAGGTGCAGGACACAGGATATAAAAAAATCATCCTGTCAAAGGGTATACTTGCCCTGTAGCACCCCTTTCTGGCCAAGTGTGGCACTGCAGGTGCTCCCTGCCTCACTTTCCCATAAGATCATCAATAAGTTCACCAAAATTTTACTTAGGGAGGAATGCCATTTCTGAGGAGTCTAGCTTATTAACCAAAGACCCAGTGAAAACACAAGCAAGCCTTCACCCCAGCATTTTAGGTGGGAGACAGTCAATCTCAGTTTATCCATTCCCACCTGGGCCTACCAAATCCCTCCAGCAGGGTTCCCTGAGCTCAGAAGTCTTCCTCTATTTAAATCAGGGATAATCAGGGGTCTGCTGAGATCTGTCAGCTGCAGCTCTTCTCCGGGGAAGCATGTCGTTACTGATAGACCAGGTTTCCTGCCTCTGTTTGGTAGTTCCCATCCCTAAACCCTTGTCTACACTAGGACTTTAGGTCGAATTTAGCAGCGTTAAATCGATGTAAACCTGCACCTGTCCACACGATGAAGCCCTTTATTTCGACTTAAAGGGCTCTTAAAATCAATTTCCTTACTCCACCCCTGTCAAGTGGATTAGCGCTTAAATCGGCCTTGCCGGGTCGAATTTGGGGTACTGTGGACACAATTCAATGGTATTGGCCTCCGGGAGCTATCCCAGAGTGCTCCATTGTGACTGCTCTGGACAGCACTCTCAACTCAGATGCACGATTGTTTGCTGTTGCTCTGACGCAGGGAGGGGCGACTGACGACACGGCTTACAGGGGTGGCTTACAGGGAGTTAAAATCAACAAAGGGGGTGGCTTTACATCAAGGAGTATTTCAGGCAGGACTTCACGGAGGGTTCCAATAAGAAATGATGCACCTAAGTTATTGTTCTTATTGGAACAAGGAGGTTAGTCTGGCCTCTGATTGATACATGGCTAGATTTACCTCGCTGCACCTTCTCTGTGAGTGACTGCAGTGTGACCTAGAGGAATGAGTCCCCTAGACGGGGGGCGGAGGGGTTTGCAAATGAGTACAAAACAAATCTGGTCTATTTCTTGTTTTGATACACTCCATCTATCTTTTACATCTTTGGCTGGCAGCAGACGGTGCAGAAGGACTGCATGCCATCCACATCTCATGGCTGCTCGGCAGAAGATGGTACAATAGGACTGCTAGCCATCCTCATCTCTTCCCTGCCCGGCAGAAGATGGTGCAATAGGACTGCTAGCAATCCGTTATCACCTGCCTGCTCACCATAAGATGGTTCAATAGGACTGACTGCAGGACTAAAGAGAATGACCTGATCAAGTCACTCCAAATTTAGTCCCTGCGCCCATGTCTGCCCAGGTGCTCCTGATCGACCTCACAGAGGCGACCAGGAGCACCTCGGACATGATGATGACGGCTACCAGTCCTATTGCACCGTCTGCTGCCACAAGGCAATGGGTGGCTGCTGCTGTGTAGCAATGCAGTACCGCGTCTGCCAGCACCCAGGAGACATACGGTGACAGTGAGCTGAGCAGGCTCCATGCTTGCCATGGTATGGCGTCTGCACAGGTAACTCAGGAAAAAAGGCGCGAAACGATTGTCTGCCCTTGCTTTCACGGAGGGAGGGAGGGAACGGGGGCCTGACGATATGTACCCAGAACCACCCGCGACAATGTTTTAGCCCCATCAGGCATTGGGATCTCAACCCAGAATTCCAGTGGGCAGCGGAGACTGCGGGAACTGTGGGATAGCTACCCACAGTGCAACGCTCCGGAAGTCGACTCTAGCCTCGGTACTGTGGAAGCACTCCGTCGAGTTAATGCACTTAATGCACTTAGAGCATTTTCTGTGGGGACACACACACTCGAATATATAAAACCGATTTCTAAAAAACCGACTTCTATAAATTCGACCTAATTTCGTAGTGTAGACATACCCTCAGAGCATATCTTCCATGCCCCTTTCTAGTGAGCTCTCCTAGAACCTCCTCTCCTTTCTGTTCATAGAATCCGCCTCAGCTTAGGCCTGGTAACCCTTTATCAGGCTCAGTAGTTAATTAGCTACTACCCGACTTTATAGGAATTTAATGGCTTCCTGGTGGGTCCGAATTGGCTCATTCTCCCTTACAGGAGCTTGTCACAGATAGGCTGGTCTCTGACTCTCCTGAAAGGGTCAGCCCCCGTGACACATCTCAACTTCAGTTACAGTAAGTAGCTTAGGAAGTGTTCTGCTTATACTTCAGAGATCCTAATTGGCCATACTGATGGCTATATTGTTACAGTAAGCTAAATCAAAGACCAAAAGTCAAGACTACTGCTGAATCTATGGATGAGTTCACTAATTTTGTGGTGGTTAGCAATTAGTGCGACCCTAGCAGCATCCCAGTGCAAGAGAACCAGG
Source organism: Natator depressus (assembly GCF_965152275.1). Lineage (NCBI taxonomy): Eukaryota > Metazoa > Chordata > Testudines > Cheloniidae > Natator > Natator depressus. The sequence continues at coordinate 120,199,773 of NC_134237.1, read as the reverse complement.
GGCTCACTGATATCAGAGAAGTGGTAACAGAGTGTGTTTGGGGTGTAAACAAGTAGGCTGCTGGAATCAAAATTGCTTAGCTATAGCTGCTTAACACACAAACACTCAGTGCATGCTTGTCTGCTGGTTGTTGATGTCCAGCCTATGAGCGATAGCAACAGAGCATTTCAGGCACCCAGGGTTACAGAGCGGGTGGTGACACAACCACTCACTGGTCTGAATTGCGCCCCAGAACGTGACACTTAGCTACACAAATCCATTGAAAAAGCAAGTGTCAGCACCATAGGACCTAATGCTCTAGCTAGAATAATCACCTATTAGAAAAACAAGAAAGATACTGAACACAAAGCTGCTCATAGTTATGATATGTGGACTCACAGTCCATCTTAAATGTGGGTTATTTTGTTATAGAAGACAACTACAACTACAGACAAACTGGTGTCCACACGGCTCAGGTTCCAGATTTGTCACAAGAGATCACACTGTAGAGCTTAGTACAGCACATAGAGACATTTAGTTGCTGAATAATATACTGCAATATACCATGAATAATAAATTGAATTTAATAAAGTGAATACCATGCGTTTAGTTGCTGAATAATATACTGCAATATACCATGCTAATGAATTTACTCAGGTTATGGAACAATCTGGCTGGTTGAGCCAGAGTTATGTTTTTCAGCAAAAACTTTTATTGGGACAAAAATTGACTCGCTCCAGATGTGAGAGATGTACAGCAATGACAGATTTGGAAGGCATGTATTTTCTTCTCTCTTGCAGGCAGTGTTAGATACCAACACAGGGAGCTGGGAAAATACTGCTAGCATTTGTAGTGATTCAGCATCCTCCAAGAAAATTTCTTGCAAAGATTTAAGCCAAACTAAGCCAAGGTTTAAAGCTTTTGCAGCTCAGGATCCAGGTCATTTGGTAAGTGGTATTACAAAACATGCATTTAACAGCTCCTTACTGTTCAATAACCAGGTTGATTTAAGTATGCACTCAAGGGTTTTATTCAAATATGCACTGTAATTAAAGTGCAGCTACTTTGCCTTGGTTTAAGTTTTAATCCCGAGGCACTTGGTACCAAGTTTCCAAGTAGATAGCACTCATTTACTGAAGCCACCGAAGTTTTGTTGGCAATCCAGTGCCTATTCACTGCATTTGTGCAGAGCAAGGAAGCAACTGGAATAAAAACAGTGAATCCCTCAGGGAACATATCAAGTCAGAATTAAAGAGAAGTGTGCGCTTTTCACCAGCCAAAATCTCTGGTAGAAAATTCAATTCCAGTGACTGATGCAGTCACATAACTGGAATTTGACAACTCCTATATTCATCAGATATTTATACTGTTGGTGAGAATGTAGAAGCACAGTATGAAATACACTTAAGGCCTGCTCCTGCCCCACTGAAATGAATGGGAGAAAGCTGAGACCTTTTGTGTAATTTTGCAGCGGATACCTGCTCTGTACGAGAAAGTTTACTCTTAAGCTGCAATGATTCATGGAACACACTGCATAACCATTTGGAAACCTCCAGGCCCAGGAACACACCATCAGCCACAGTGAGTTTGGAGAAAGATGATGCTTCTTTTTAGTGTATTACATTTATGATTAATCTTGGAGAATTTTTATCTGGAGGAGGGGCCAGGGGGTGGGCATTCCCCCATTTTACACCACTGCAGCAGCATAAAGCGGCCACAGTAAAGGATGGAATATGGCTCAGTGTCTTGCTGAACACCTCTTCTCAAAGTGTCATAATTGCAGATGTAAAGGAAAATATAAACATTTTATTTCAATTTATTTCTTATTGTGCAGCATCTGGCTCAAGTGTTTAGCTTTGCTCAGTGTGAATATTAATTTACAAAACCTTGAAATTAGTTTTGCACAATTATTACTACCAGCTGGTGGTTCTTTAGGATTTGTTCTTTATGCTTATCATTATATTCTCTAAGCCACATCTCTCTGTTTCTGAGATCAGGAACATCTAATGCTAATTCAATATTATACTGTTTCTTTGAATTAGGCAACAAGTTTACATAGTTTTGCATATTTTAAATACCAAATTGACTGAAACAATTAGCTAAATTTCTTTAACGTTTGTTACTGAACATTTCAGATATAATTAATTATTTATAGTAAAACTTTGGAAACCATCCCACCAATCACAGAAAAGGACAATGCAACATTCAAAGGACCTTTGTTTCCAAAGGGAAGGCCATTATTTCGAACTGAAGCATCTTCAAATGCAAGTTTAAGTTACTCCTTCTGCTATACAGGCACTACAAGAAGAAAAATACCTTCACTTTCAAATTCTTGACTTGACTTTGTGGGGTACTGAGTGAGCACCTGACAGTACGGGGTCCATCTTCTTTTAGTATTTACTAACGTGTATAGGAAAGCACTATCTTGTTTTCATTTTTCTGGTAGAGATGGGCCTACATTTTGGCTATGTCTACACTGCACGCCGCTGGCGGTGGCGCGTAGGGTATGTGTACCTACGTGCCACACTGAAAAATAAGCTGCAGCCACACTGTGGTCTGTAGCCAGACGCGTCAGGGAAAGGCTCTGGCAGGAGGGAGGCAGCGGGGAGCCAGTGGGACACTACACTGTCAAAAATAGCAGTGTAGATGGGGAGGCTCTGCTTAGGCGTGTAGAGACCCATGCAGGGTACATATCCACATGCTTCTGTACTCTACTCACCTAAGCAGTGCCTCACCATCTACGTTACTATTTATAGCCATGCTAGAGGAGCGGGAAGTGTATGTACTCTACATGCTGCCATAAGAAACATACAGTGTGGACGTACCCATAGGGTACGTCCACCCTGCAATGTAAACTTGTGCTCAGACTCAGGCTCAAATCCAACCCCGCCTTCTTTCTACTCACAATTTTGTCTGGCTCAGGCCAGCCAGCCCTTCAGGCCCAGCCCCCAGGACACTGGGGAGCAGATGAAGTAGCTCAAGAATGACTCTCGGAAAGCAAGGTATGAGAACCTCTGGGAACTCTCCATCATCCCGCCTCTTTTACGAGGGGGTTGACTGGGTGCTGGGTACTGTGCCAAGCACTGAACCAACAATAGTGAGCAGGCATTGCATTGGGCTGGCGAGGTGACTCTTGTGCTCACACCAGTCCCCACGGAGGCTTTGCAGCACATCCTGAGTCCCTACTCAGAAATGCTTTTTTGATGCCTCCCCAGAGGAGCAGTTTGCCAGGGAACTGGCAGAAGACACACAAGAGGCAGAAGTGGCCCCAGAGACTGGTAAGTTTTTGGCTCCAAGTTTGTTGCTATTAATATAGAGTGGGAGGTGTTTCTGGTTTATGCCTGTAAGAGGGTGCTCAGAGGGCTGCGCAGCCTAGTGGTTGGCACTCCTGACTGCTGGCCCTTTGCTTCCTTGGCAGAAGTGCCTTACTCCTTAAGGGGCTGATAGGGGGAGCTGGGCCCTCCCACTCCACCAGGTCCCTGCCCAGGGCCATGTGTGAAGCAACACTAGCAGGATCTTCCCAGAAGAGAGTATAAAATTAAATCCACTGCCCTAGCCTACTTCCTCCCTCTGTCCCTTCAGTTTGTGGCGTAGCCCTTACAGTTCAGTCAGTCTGTAATGGCTTGACTCAAGTAATGCCCCCTTGTGGACCTTTGGAAGTGTCCTGCCATGGCCTCAGGTCCCTCTGGGCAGGGTGGATATAAGATTGGTGGGGCCTAACCTCACAATGTCTCCATAGCTCAGTCACACAGTTCACTCACAGCTGGGTACTCCCCGGTCTCCCCCAATGTCTCCTTTGGTCAGGGATTCAGTGCTTCTTCTCCAGTGGCTGTCCTGGCTGTCAGGCTCCTAGAGATGCTCCCCTCATGTAGGGAAGCAGCTAGCTCCTACCTCTTCACCAGCCAGCCCTGAACTGAGCCAGGTTCTCTCCTTTTCTTCCCCCTCCAGGCCTGGCATTGGCTATAGGTATAGTGGGGAAGGGCTGGCAGGACCCATAGACTCTCTTTAACATTTCCATGCTGGTGTGAGGTTTCTCTGCTTTACCACAATGCAAAATTTATTATAAGCAGCGTGGCTCCACTAATGGTGGAATGTGCGTCAACGCCTTGGCTTCACCCCACCTCCTGCACCACGCGGGATTTGAAATGGAGCCCGAGATGTGCAAATAACGGTGAAACAAGCATTTCAAATTAATTTTTTACTAGAAACTCATATATTCTTACAAAGATGTGCTGGGGTGTTAACCGTAAGAACCCTGTATTGCTTTCCGTTTTAGTGTGCCAGGCCGGACAAATCGGCCACGCCACCGCGTAAACAGGAAACTGTCTCAGGTGGGGGAAATTAAATGTAGTCCATGGGTGAGTAACTCAAGGTCCAAAGTATGGCTGAAGATGTGTATGTACAATATACTCTCAATTATCCAAATAGCATGGGGGAGATGGATTTTATTTGGATAATTAAAAATTTGGATCATCGAGAGGGCAGGAGCCATTCAGCAGCAGGGTGGCCTCCCTCACAGCTGCTGGCTTGTCATGCTCCTCCTCATCCTTGCTGTCCCGGCTAGGACTCCCAGATATGCCCCGCTCCCTCCCTCACCTGACAGCAGGGCTGCAGAGGGCTTGCTGCAGGAGCCATTCAGCAGTAGAGTGACCTCCTGCCACGGCCAGAGGCTCATCCTCGTCCTTGGAGTGCTGGCTGGGGGGGTCTCTTTTCTGTTATCTGAACCTCGACATTATCCAAATCCCTTTCTTGTCCCCCAGCATGAGATCCATGCCCTCTGCAGCATGCCTCTCATGGCTCCCATGCTGGGGGACAAGTAAGGGATTCAGGCTTTGTGGAGGGATTTGGCTAATAGCGTTTCGAATAAACAGGATTATATTGTATTCCAGAAGTGTGCCAGGGAGTGGAGGGGATAGCTGTGTACATCTTTGAGAGCCTGTATTACCATGTGTGTTTGCATGTAGTCCATGGGTAGGTATGGTCAGAGCAGCCTGCATCAGAAGCCGTAGGGAGGCAACAATCCATGCAAACTCATGTGTAGCATCCTGTTGATTTCCCTGTGAATTTTGACCCAACCCTAGGTGCTGCAAACTCTTCCTGCAGTAGCAACTTCAGATTGTAGTCAAGTTTTGGGTAAGGGTGCATTTTCCTGGCCCACCTCTGTAAGTCATCAGCCCACTCCACTCGTATGTGTGCTGCTCAGTCACTATGAGTTTGAAAAACCTTTGTGGCATACATGGCTGGCTTACAACCAGCAACTTGGAATAAAGTGGCCCTTTGCCACTCTGGTACCTCCAGAATTATGTCCTCCTGCATTTGGAATGCCTGAAAGTACAGAAAAGGCTTAGGTAGCAAGCCATGGCTCCCCATCATCAAAGGCCAAGGTAGTCTGCAATTATTAAAGAAAAAGCAATTGTAATTTTAACTTACCATTATTTGCACACTCTTTTCACTGTGATTGACTCAGTTGTGTCCACAGAGCTCTGGGAACTGAAGCGTTTCCTCACAAAATAATGAAGCTCAGTTTTATAAAGTATAATTTTTTGCCCTTGAGATTTCACAAGGCTTTTTTCTCTGTGGATGCACAGAACTTGTTTTGAAGTACAGAGACAATAATGGAGCTGTTTAATGTCTGCTTTTCGGTCCTTCAACCTTGGCAGTGTGGCCACACTCCAGGAGGTTTCTGGGATTCAGATCTGTCACAGACCACTCCAAGTGGAAGCTTTTCCGTGATGCATTTATGGTGGGCACTCTGGACAAGGCCAACAAGCAGGTGCAATACCAGAGGGAAAAGGGGTTCACAGCAAGTGGAAAGGCAGAGACAGGCTGCAGAGCAAGAGGACAGAATTGCAGCACGTGAGGAGAGGCTTGCAGTGTAGTTTCTGGAGCAGGAACATCAGCTGAGGGAGGAAGCTAGAATGCAGCCGAAATACCTGTTAAAGAGGCTGCTTTTGCTTATGACTGCAAGGGAACTGGTTCCTGCTGCATACACACCATGTCCTGAGTCCACGGTACACATGATGCAGATCTGGAACGCTCATGGTTGGCTGACCCATTCAGCTGGGACTTAACAGCAGATGGGCAGGGCAAATGTACCCCCTCTGCAGGCCTCCAGCTCTGTGTAGCGGTGCCAAGTATGCACTAAACATGCAAGAATGGGAAAGGAGAATGGGGGCACCAGGGGACATGCAACATTAGGGGATGTATTTGTTGGCACTGGTCTCACTGTTCAGTGTTTGGTTTATGGACTTTGTTATATTAATGGTATGTGCACAATACTATATATATATGCAATATATATATGTTTATTGGTTACCCTATTGTAAAAGTCTCACTTTAATGTACTGAACGGGTTAACAGTGAAATAACTACTGAACTGATCATCACTTGGCAGAACATATTAAAGTAAATATACATCTTGGCCAAAATTTTGAAAAGCTACTGAAAACTGAATTAGAGATGAATTAAAAAATAGATATGCTATTATGATTAAGCATGCTGAAATTTGTTAGAATGAACATTTACTTCTAGCTCACAAAACTAGGAGAAAAACACAAAGCAACAACCATAAGGAAAACGCTTTCACCTGCTCCTAAATGGCATAAGATTAATTAATTAGATAAATTATCAGTATTGAAGTTTTAGGCAATCATTTTGTTCCTCAAATGTAGACTTTGATCAGTCACAAAATTCATTAATGACATGACTGATTATATTGTTGCACATGATGGCAATGAATTGATACTGATTTTGGCTGAGGGTGTTCGGGTTCATTTGAGCTTTTGCAGCATTATTTTCGGAGCTGTTGGCTTTGGATCAAACAGTTTTGTATGGACACTTCTAAAAATTGTCTGTCCATATTAGCACACTATCCTGACCTATTTGGTAAATGGCCTGTAGTTTTACACGGTCTGAGTAACCAGTGACAATTTTATTGTACAATATCTCAACCAACCAGGGTTAGAAAATAAGAATCTGATTCTACCTATGGTACTAATGTTGTTCCTGCTCATGCCACAATCTTTAATGTATTTATCCTCATAACATTCCTGTAAGGGAAGGCAGTTCTATTATCCCTGTTATAGATGGGGAACAAAACACAGAGCAATTTAGCCGCTAACTCAAAGTCATATAGGAAGTCTATAGAGGAGTAGGGAATTGAATGTAGGTCTCCCACATCCCAGACTAGCTCATCAACCACTGGGCCATCCTTCTTCTCTGAGAAGGAAACTATCACTCCACAAGTGTGTAAAAATTGTAGTTGGATTGTAGATTACATGACAAAAATCATTTTCATGATGAGTTATCAAAACTGTAGAACTCTTTAAAAGAGAAAGGTTTCAGAGTAACAGCCGTGTTAGTCTGTATTCGCAAAAAGAAAAGGAGTACTTGTGGCACCTTAGAGACTAACCAATTTATTTGAGCATAAGTGTTTGTGAGCTACAGCTCACTTCATCGGACGCATACTGTGGAAAGTACAGAAGATCTTTTTATACACACAAACCATGAAAAAATGGGTGTTTACCACTACAAAAGGTTTTCTCTCCCCCCACCCCACTCTCCTGCTGGTAATAGCTTATCTAAAGTGATCACTCTCCTTACAATGTGTATGATAATCAAGTTGGGCCATTTCCAGCACAAATCCAGGGTTTAACAAGAACGTCTGAGGGGGGTGTGGGTAGGAAAAAAACAAGGTAACCTATTTCCCCTTGTTTTTTCCTGATCTTGGGGGCGGTGTCCTGGAGTTGGTTCCAAAGAACTTCCTTTTGGACCCCAGTTTATATATATAACTTGAGTCTTGTTTACCTCTACCTTAACTAATCATTTTACTAAAATATTACTAAACAATTTTCTAACCAATTCTAACATTGTAAAACAATCCTTTAACCGTTCACCCCTCCCCGACCTTAATTGATTTACACCGAGCAAAATTAATTATGTAACAGACAGAAACAATCAACGAACCATACAGAGGTTATACAGATAAACAATAGAGAAGTGGGGACCATAAAGACAAAACAGTAAAGAAATGAGGATTTCACAACCACAACTGTTGATGCATGATTTCTTGCCAGACAGAATGCTATCAAACTAAGTTTTCTTTAACCATCTTAAGATCTGTTTCTTTGGGCTCGTCTACACTGGCAACATTAAAGAACTGTGTGGTCGTGGCAGAGCGCTGTGAGAGAGCTCTCCCAGTGCTCTAAAAACCCCACCTCCATGAGGGGAATAGCTACCAGCGTGGGGAGCGAGAAAGTTGCAGTGCTGTAAAGTGCCAGTGTAGACAAGCCCTTAATCCGGTGAGGGTGGGTGCTATTAGGACAGGATCGCCTTCTTAACAGCCCGGTATTACATTGTTTTAATGTAATTTAGATAGAATGTGAGGATGTGACTTTCTGCTTCTTAGCTCATGGCTGCTGCTTTTCTAATATGGCCACAGACAAAGGCCTCCGACAATATGGCTACAGGAAAAAGCCTTATCCTTACAACATGACAGCTTCCTTAGATCCATTTATGTTTTTCGCAAAAAGAAAAGGAGTACTTGTGGCACCTTAGAGACTAACAAATTTATTTGAGCATAAGCTTTCATGAGCTATAGCTCACTTCATCGGATGCATTCAGTGGAAAATACAGTGGGGAGATTTATATACACAGAGAACATGAAACAATGGGTGTCATCGACTGTATTTTCCACTGAATGCATCCGATGAAGTGAGCTGTAGCTCACGAAAGCTTATGCTCAAATAAATTTGTTAGTCTCTAAGGTGCCACAAGTACTCCTTTTCTTTTTGTGAATACAGACTAACACGGCTGCTACTCTGAAACTTGTCATTTATGTTTTTGATACCCACAGGGAACATCACTAGTCCTGGGATTTATTTTTCACTCCCATTTCTCAGACATGATATTATCACACTTACATAACTGCGAGACATCGGGTTTTCTTCCTTTCTCCATGAGTTGTCATTTTACTGTTGCATAGCGATGGGATATAATGCAAGAGCACTGTGCCTTTAAGATTCAGCATACAGTGGAATGTCAGGAATGGAGTAGAACTCATTCTGTACAGTTACAACCCAATTAGAAAAGGTTAAACTCTAGTTTTAATGAGTTAGCATAGCGAGTAAAGCTAGTAATTCCAGACAGATAGATCACAAAGTACATATTCTCCTCTGGCACTGTTCTTAAAACTACATGGCTCCTCTTTGGAGGTGATATTGTTTACTGATACTGGATTACACAAATACCGATCTTGTATTACATTAATATAGTAATGGTGACAGAGATAGACTTGTTGAATATATTTGTTCAGTTTTTATTTGCTAGAGCTAACTGGAGCTACATCAGCCGAGGATTCTGGTTCCTAAATGTGTCACGCGATAGATGCAGCTGGAAATTTCTGCTTATCAGTCTCCCCTCTTCTTTGCTAAAACTCAAGACCCTTTCTAAGCAGTGAAGAAAAAAAAGTCAAACCCAGACAAAGTGACAGAACAAAAGGGAGCACGTAAACAGGTGTACTTAGAGAAAAGAAAGCAATGCTCCTGACTTTGTAAAGACTGAGAGAGCCTAACAATTGCTATGGGACACTATGGAAGTCCCATATAGATTCAGTTGCCTCAGAGGAAAAGGAAAGGCAGATTCTCTCTTGCACCCATTATGAAACGTCTTTGGGGAAAATTTCCACTGTCATTTTAATGAACTACACAGCAGCTCAGAAACAACTGGTATTAGAACATACTTGCTAGGGAGCATAGATAAAACAGAATTGCAAATGAGATTTGCCTATTTTAGATGATCAGTCTAGCTTCGCTATTTATAATCTCTTTGATGGTTTTGATGGGCCTTATAGAAAATTGTAAGATAGACAGATGCATGAAGATGGACCTAAGAGTGTATTAAGAACCTATGTATTATATATATAATGACAAAACACTGACAATTGGAGCATGGTGGTTGTGTGGAAGAAGAAAAAGTTATATTGGACTAGGCAAATAAAACAAAAAACCCTCAGCATTTAAAAAATCTGCAACTTATTTAGGAGCATAACTTTAGGTGTACAGGTTTGAAAAACTTGGACTTCATAACCAAATAGCGGGGAGAGATCTTTTAATAATATCTTTTATTACTTGACTGACATGTAGCAGAAGATTAAGAAAGATAATTTCAAAGAATTCATCCCTTAAACAATGTCGAAAAGTTGTATTGTTGAGACTGGGTAAGTAAAGAGAGGGTAAAGATAGTTTTGTGGCTAAAGCACAGGGCTGGGAATTAGGAAACCGGGTACTTGTTTCAGCTCTGCCACAGCTTTGCTGTGTGGCATTGGCCATTTGCATCTTGATCTTGATCTCACTTATACCAAGAGTGAAATCCTGACCCAAGTGTAATCAGTAAGTGTTTTATCATTGACTTCAATGACCAGGGTTTCATTCTAATGTACACTTGTGTAACTCCAGTTGAACTGCAATTGGCAGATTTACAGTGGTGCTGTTCCGCTCGTATTAAACAGGTTTTACACGGGCGTAAGGGAAATCTGTACCAGGTCCTTAACCTTCGTCATTGTTCCTCAGCTTGAAAATTGAGATGATAATACTTAACCCATATCACCTGGTTTTGTGAGTTATAACTCACTGGTACTTAAGTGGCACTTGGGGATCCTTGGATGGAAAGCATTATATAAGGGTAAATTAGTAGTATTTTATTAGTGTGTCTGCTAGACTTAAATTCTATGTTTTAAATATTAATTCTATGTATTTTTGATACATAATTGTTCTTCTTCATGTCTTTCTGCATCTTTGAATAAACAATAGGTAGTATTATGTGCTCCTGCTGAAATATTTAAACTGCTAAAGAGTTCAGTCAGAACTAAAATGGTACATAATTGTATTATGTTAATAAACAATTGTAAACAATCATTGCTGGAATTTCAATTTTTTAAAATTATCTCCATAAAAAATTAAAGGATGTTTCCATAGTACAAAAATAACTTAAATAAGCAAGTGAAGGCATGTGATTGATGCAGGAATCACTAGGTGACATTCGATGGCTTATGTTATGAAGGAGGTCCTAAAATCTTAAAACCAACACAGCTGTAACAATGCTGAAAATAACAACAAACACAGTTTGCATTTAAACAGTCCCCTTTATCTAAGGATCTCAAAGGTTTTTACAAAAATTAACAAATTAATCCTCACAATACTGGCAAGTGTTATGATCCCCACTTCTCAGGAAACCATCCTGAGGCCCAGTGTCACACTCAGTGGAAGAGCTGGGAATAGAGCCTTGGTGTCCTAACTCCCAATCCTATTCCAACCATTAGATAACACTAGCTCTGTGCACCTTAACAAGAGGTATGGCTGTTTGAGGGAATGGGAGGGCACCAGTTTACTGTCAAATGAATTTCATTCATAGTTTTGCTTGTACTTTTATTTTTATAGCCTTCTCCAGAGCAGCAAGTGTAGCCACTAAAGCTTTGGGGATTTTCATGATCACTTTAGGCTGATGAGTGTGTGCAATTTAATATGATTTAGAGTGTCAAATTTTCAGGGGCCTTCAGTTGCCTCAATAAAGCTATTTACATCTTTTTGGTGAATACTTACACTGGAGATTACAGTCTAATTCTGTTGCTTTAACAGCTGTTCTGTGATCTGGTGTGTGTGTGGAAAACATTTATCACTCAGCAAACTCAATAAGTTGCAGTGCCCTTCTTGAAGTCCTTACCTCAGTGGGAGAGATGTCAGAGTAAGGACAACAGGATCAGATCCTAGATTATTACAAGAAAATGCTGAAATAAAGAGATAGAATTGTTTTGTGACTTTAAGACTTTCTCTTTGGAAGCTATTCCTTTTCAGTCCCATGTGGGTCATGTGGCCAATTTGGTTTACTGTAGATTGTCAGGTAGGCAGCATTGCCTCCGAAGTATCAGCACAAGAAGGTGACTGCTCATCTACCCAGTCCTCCTCAGAGTTTTGAAATGGCTCTTGGGGAGGTTTCCTAAATATTGGGGATTTAAAGGAGATCAAAAGGTGTTCTGGGTAGAGAAGGTCAGATTTTTTTATCTAATGTAAAGCACAGTGAGTCAGATCCAAAAGTCTATTCCACCCAGACAAGTTCCTGGATTGCATGGGTACAATAGATAACTGAATGTGGGTGTGGTTCAACATTCTTCCCTCGTGTAAGTCTATTAGCTTCAGGGGAATTTCACCAGGGATGAATGTGTGCCTCCCAGCCCCAAGGAAAAGGCATATAGCATGTACTACAGCAGGATAGCCTCCTAAATAATACTATATCCATAGGTAGTTTAAAAGTTGGGAAGATATCATTCTCTATTAAGTTTTATATGTTTATCAAATAACTTTGCTGGGACTCTGTTTGTTTAATCAATTTTCTGTTCTATAGAACTTTCCCATAAGATATTTTAATGGGGTGTGTTAAAGCATTTTATGATACTTTGTATCAAGGTTTCCTGTAGGAAACAACAAAAAAGCAGGTTTGAAAATACGGTACTTACGTTTTTAAAAAAATAAAATTTGATTGTCTTGATATGAGTTATGTGGATTGGTTGCCTTTTCTCTGGTGTCTCCAGAAACTTTTTAAACTCATGGCTGTGACAGACTTGCAGTCATTTTATGTCTTGTCAGATCTCTGTGCCTGTCAGATGTTCTTAGAAAATGCTTTATAAAGATTTATAAAGCAATACCACAAAAATCAGAAAGGATTCAAGTTGTCGTCAGATAGCTATGTAAGCCAGAGGTCCAATGATAAATCAGAAATGTTTCACAACACATGTCTGGTTTCCAGGATGTCATCTCTGCTTTTCTAGCTCTAAAACTAGTCCCATGGGAAAACAGCCAGGACTGTGCACTAAAGGGGCTGAAAAGGACCATCCTCATATGGCAGAAGTTTCAGCAACAATTCTGAGAATGCTGCTCACTGCCAACCCCTGGATCCACTGTGCCAATACTACATTGTTGAATATATGTGAAAAGATGTCAGCTATACACAAATATTATGCTTGCCTATTAATTTCTCATCACTGATTCTAAGCATAATGTTGTATATCGTGTCCATTCTTCCATTTACAATATTCTGTTCAGACTGCAAGCACCTCAAAACAACCAACCAAATATCAGCTTAGCCAGAAATGTCACCTATTAAATTGCTCAGCAGCTTTGAAAAATCGACTTAGAAGTCAGTGGATAAGTACAGTACAAACTCAGAAAGGGAGTCACCACAACATATTTTACTGCCCTTTAAACCTGTCACTCCAGAAATCAGACCTAATGTAAATTTGAACTTTTGGTTAGATTTCAGGCCTGCATCACATTATAAGCAATTGAGTTAACTAAACAGCAAAATAAAAACAAGCACAAATTATAATTTATGGCAAAGAATTTGACCACAGAGAGAAAAAGATACAAAAATCACGCCTACCAATGTGAGATTATAGTAATTGTTCTGCATTTACATCTTTGAAGTGCTAAATTTAATCTGAAAAATAATCCTTTAATGCTTAAAATATGTACATTGTTACAATTGCTTTTATCGAATTCAGTAAAATAACATAGTTCCATGCAAAACTATGTAAATACAGCAGTGTAGTCCATTGGGGGGGAGTGGCTCCTCCCCCTCCGGGTCTGTGGGCGGCCAATATGCCCCACTATGTCTTCAGGGGTTGCCTGACATAGGGAATCAGCAGGGCGACAGGAGAAATGAGCTCGGGCTTGTGATCAGGGCTGAACAACAAACACAGTTACGGAGCCCCAGCCCCTGGTCAGGGTGAGGCAGCAAAGAGTCTCTGGCTCAGGCCTGTACTCAGGTTGAGCAGCAAACAGTTGGGCCTCCTAGCTCTTGCGGAGGGCCAACAAGTGCAGGCTTCTTGCCTAAGAGAGGGGGAGACTGCCACCCATGGGGTGGGATGGCAGGGAGGACGCAGGCCCACCCACTCCACTGCGTCCCAGCCCCGGGCCCTAGCAGTGGCAGAGCCGTCTGCCACTGGGTCAGCAGAGATCCTGACCGCAACACACTGACTCGCTTGCTGTCAGCATTGCAGCCAGACGGGTCAGCTACCCCTTGGCCACTTCCCAACTCCCTCTTAGGGTGTACCTGGCTCTGCAGGGGGTCATCCTGGTTGTTGGGGAAGAAGGCCTTTGTCAGTGCTTGCAGCTTTTCTGTGCTCGGGTCAGTAAATGACCCTGGTGGTCCTGGCCAGTCCTCGGCTCCTTTGGGGTCTGTAGCGGCCCGTCTTTTGTACTTCCGGTCCCGCCCACTGACTTCTGGCAGGAAGGCTGAGTGTGGCATGGCTCCGCCCGCCAGGGTTCAACGAGGGGCTCCTCCCCGTCCGGGTCTGTTGGCTGCCAATCTGCTCCACTACAGGCAATTTACACAAATATAATTTATCCATTTGATCTTGGCACAGCAAAATCAGAATAATTTTAGGAGTGTTTCAAATAGACATTTTGCAGTTTTAAAGAATGGAAGAGCCAAAGGTTCAAAGCAACCTGCACAGACATTAAAGCAGATAACACTGTCTCCAAACACAGTTTTCATTAATTTCACTGCCTGCAAAGCTACCAATAAGGGAGGAAATCTCTCTGAGCAGTGCTGAATTCCCTACCCCCATGTATAGCTTTAATCAACGCAACACTTCTTTTTCTCCAAGAGTTTTGAACTTCTGACTCTGTAATAGTCTGTTTTGCTAGCTTGCGACCTGGTATGTCAATACATTCCGAGTGGGTAACTGTCATAAATATAAAGGGAAGGGTAAACACCTTTAAATCCCTCCTGGCCAGAGGAAAAAACCCTTTCACCTGTAAAGGGTTAAGAAGCTAAGATAACCTGGCTGGCACCTGACCAAAATGAGCAATGAGGAGACAAGATACTTTCAAAGCTGGAAGCGGGGGGGAGGGAAACAAAGGGTCCTCTCTGTCTGTGTGATGCTTTTGCCAGGACCAGAGCAGGAATGCAGGTCAGAACTCTTGTAAAGAGTTAGTAAGCAATCTAGTTAGATATGCGTTAGATTCTGTTTTGTTTAAATGGCTGATAAAATAAGTTGTGCTGAATGGGATGTATATTCCTGTTTTTGAGTCTTTTTGTATCTTAAGGTTTTGCCTAGAGGGATTCTCTATGTTTTGAATCTGATTACCCTGTAAGGTATTTCCCTTCCTGATTTTACAGAGGTTTTTCTTTTATTTTTTTCTTTAATTAAAATTCTCTTTTAAGAACCTGATTGCTTTTTCATTGTTCTTAAGATCCAAGGGTTTGGGTCTGTGTTCACCTATGCAAATTGGTGAGGATTTTTATCAAGCCTTCCCCAGGAAAGGGGGTGTAGGGCTTGGGGGGATATTTTTGGGGGGAGACGTTTCCAAGTGGGCACTTCCCCTGTTATTTTTGTTAGACACTTTGGTGGTGGCAGCATAACGTCCAGGGACAAAAGGTAAAACAGTTTGTACCTTGGAGAAGTTTTAACCTAAGCTGGTAAAAATAAGCGTAGGGGGTCTTTCATGCAAGTCCCCACATCTGTACCCTAGAGTTCAGAGTTGGGAAGGAACCTTGACAGTAACATTGTGGTGTTATTGTATTTAATTATCAGACACACTTTGCTTACAAAAAAGGATGGCTTACAAGGGTGTATTTCAGCGTGTGGCTAAGTATACAGATTTTTGATTCTATTGATTTAAACAATTCACTTAGAGGATATGTACAACTAATTTAGAGTAGGAGTTAGAAAGGTGACCCTTTGATGGCATGTTAAGGCAGCTGTATACTTTATCAAGAGCAAGCAAAATGACACATTATAACAAACGTGGGCACAATTATGCCCAGCCCTGTTCAGGTGTGCAAAGGGCAAAGTAGAGAGCAAGGGCCTGTGCAGATGTCAGGCACAATCCCAGTCTTGGGCATCAGGTGTGCAAGGACTCTGCAAACTGCCAGTTTTGTACTTCCTAAAAATGATGGAATGGGGGAGCTATGGGTGAGGGTGAGGAAAATGAGAGAGGAAAAGAAGAAGAGTGCAGACTCATTCTGCACTCACAGAGGTATTGCACCTCCTGTGTATCTCCAGTGAGCATTCACAGCCACAGCGCACTGAACATTGCTCAAAGATGGCTAGTGGTTTTATAGCCCTCTGGCCCACTCTACTGCCTATCAGTCATTCACGATGAAACAGTAAAAGCACAATAATGCCCACTTCTTAAAGTCAGAATGGTTGCTATAAACCACATCATGACTGACATAGAACTTCTGCTCAAGCACCATCTAAGTTTACACCAATTGTCTTATTGATAAGTCAAAAATAAATATTTTTTCTGGATTGCTGGTTACTAAATATGTTATTCATCAGTCCTATTTGAGTCAGCTTGATGATTATTAAAACTGTCACCTGCAAACTTTATCATCAATGATTTTACATTTTCTTCTGGATTATTGATAAAAATGTTGAATAATATCCAGTCCCTTTGTGCCTCTACTACAAATATCTGCTACTTATTAGTAAATCTCTATTAACCTTCATGATCTTAAGATCTGTTAGCCAGTTTATAATTCATTTCATATGTGCCACATTGATTTTGTACAGTGCTAATTTTTAAGACTAGAATGTTGTACGGTACTAAGTCAAATGCCTAACTGAAAAACAAACATACTATGTCAACCGAATTAAGTTTATTAATTGTAATCTTTTCAGGATCCGTCTTTGCCATCACAGCTAGAATTTTCTAGCTTAAGTGAGAAGAAAGAAAAGAAAAAATATGACAGAACTGCACTTTAATATTTGAATTCAAAGTTAAATGGCTATGTAGTAACCCCGAAAACATCTGGGTTGTGTTTGCATATTCACCCATTAATATTTTCAGTAAATGGCAGTTTAGACCATAACTACAGTCTCTCTCAGTGGGAACACAGAAGGAAATTGATAAATGAATTTGAAGTTGTGTTTCAGTCTATGTAAACACAACCTAATTACATAGCAGTAACAAGAGCCACTATGGAGTGGACAATTGCATAATCTCTTTTGCCCCGATGTGATAGCTGTTGATAAGTGTTGATTTTTTTAAAAAGGGTGACCATTATAAGTCTTGATGAAGACAGTTTTATAGAAAGTACTCTAAATTCAGAACAGTCTGGCAGGTGTCTTATGCTCAGAGTCTCTATACTAACACAGAACAAAGCAACATTTTACTCCAAGTAGAAGAATATGCTACATTTCTGAGTCAATCAGTTTTCTGAATCTGTGAGCAACTTCTGCACCAGAAAAGGAAAGCAGCAAAAAATGAAATGTACGTGCACAAATGAGAACCTTCTGGACCAGATATCAGTTGATATAAAGCATCATAGTGCTATTGACTTCAACAGCGTTAATAACAATTTGCACCATCTGAGGATCTGACCATTTTTCTGGATTTTTTTTCACTCTTCATTTTGAAGGTTGCCAAAATTATAGGTGCACAAATGCAATTTCAAATACTGCCATTTGCCTCTCAGGTGAGAGATTTGTCTCTGCACTGTGTACTGAGTCCTAATTTCTCACAGGGATTCACTGCAAAATGTGGTATCCATTGCTTAATGCAAAGATAATACATTTCATTCAAATCATAGTAGCATTTCAAAATTAATAATTATGTTTTCCCCTCATAAAAAAAAATCCAGGTTGAGTGTCTGCAACTTCATTTATCTGGGTAATTTGTAAAAGAATTAACTATGAAAGTGTTTCCCTGTCACTGCACTGACAGCTGCTTGAGAGTGTTAGGAGGTGTTCAATCCCCATTTAGTTACCATGCAGCACTATAGGTTTTCTCTTTAGCATTATTTATACAATACATCCATGCTGTTTGCTTCACCACAGAGACACCAGAATCTCTGACGAATAGGAAAGAAGTCTCCCTTTACTTCTTAAGGAGCTATAGGTATTTTACACTTTGCAAAGGACAAAAATAAAGCATAGATATCTAAGTCCAGCCACAGCCCATGCTTCTACCTCAGGTCCAGAAAACATTGATAATTCACCCTGCTCTGACCTCACCTGGAAAAGATGAGCTTGTTATACAAGCCAAAATTTAAAAAAACACCCGGGTAGCTAAAGTTAGGCTCCAAAATCCCCACTTAGACTGCTAAATACAAGTTAGGAGGCTGATTTTCAGGGGGGACTGAGCACCTGCATATTCCTTTAAAGTAAATGGGAGATAAAATGGCTGAAGCCCCAAGTCCCAGCATGCTTCCCATGGTCTGCTGAAAAGGGCTGCCTATTGACTACCCCTGCCCCACTGGTTCTATATAAACCACTGTAAGTCAAGACAGGGGCAGCACAGTTCCTTTCCATGGACCATCTTGATTTTTGGTTAGAATGGGTTCTCTTTTTGGAGGTCTGAGAGCAGTAGACTGCATCAAAATGAGATGATATCTACATATCCTGGAAACTAAACTGCTGACATAAAAAGCCTGACATTCAAAATATCTTATGCCTGTTAAAGACCAAATTATAAAGAGTTAGGTCTTTCTTAGCTTCTCATGTAAGAATTAAATGATTTATTTTATGAGGATTCAAATATAATTCCCTGAGATTAACTACAGTCTTGCATAGGGGATGCAAATATGATCCTACAGCCATATACAGATTTGGTTGAAAGTGGTTTCAGGCTGTAATTTCAGAAGCCTCTATTTCTGGGCAGCCTACTCTAGGTGTCTATGTTTTTAGGCACTCAGAAACTAAGTTTCTGTGAGCAGACAGCGTTTGCCAGTGCAAACCAAAGATATTACTGACTTCTTGATTTGTACATGCAAGTTTTTCTGGGCACCTGAAAAATATGCATCGGGCAACTAAAGGAGGGTGCCCAGAATTATTAGTAAAAATTTGGCCCACGGTGTTTGTTTGAAAATCTGTAACCAACCATACTTAGGCCTTTAATATGACTGTCAGTCAGACATGCCCATTTCTCAACTTTGGTAAGGCCTGCCGCTCTCGCTGCTCCTTTCCAAAAAGAGGCCAAGGGTGAAATACTGCCCCCATTGAAGTCAATGGCAAAACTCGCACTGACTTAAACAGAGCCAGGATTTCACCCCTGAAACCTCAGCTACAACAGGCTGCCCTATAAATGAACACTGAAACACAGAAGCCTGCAAGAATGTTCCAATTTCCCAGGAGACTCTGCAAATTTAAGAGCACAATACAATGATCGCAGTGGTACATAAATCTATCCCCCCGTGTAGAACAACCATAAAGAGTAACAACTCTCACAGAACAAGACTCTAGTGAAATGATATTTTGACTGATCGTATTTGAACGTTGAAGTTCTATTCTTTCTCACAAGGGTCTGCAAATTCCAGAAATAAAAATTGTCTTAATATCCCTATGACCATGATAATATTGTTACATTTCCAGTTTGAATGAGGCCAATGAGGTGTTTCCATAGGAAAACCTTTCCCTGCCAAAAAAAACAACCAGGAGTTTGGTGGCACCTTAAAGACTAACAGATTTATTTAGGCATAAATTTAGGCATAAATAAATCTGTTAGTCTTTAAGGTGCTACCGGACCCCTTGTTGTTTTTGTGGATACAGATTAACACGGCTACCACTCTGATACTTTCCCTGCCAGCAGAGTTTATTTAGTGTAGAGGGAAGGGCTTAACGAATAGAGTGTCAGTAGCTTCTG
Source organism: Natator depressus (assembly GCF_965152275.1). Lineage (NCBI taxonomy): Eukaryota > Metazoa > Chordata > Testudines > Cheloniidae > Natator > Natator depressus. Next base: position 120,180,151 of record NC_134237.1, on the reverse strand, counting down.
GAAACAACCTATAGTGCTGTTGAGAGTGCTGGTGTTTTACAGGCTTTATATACATATAAGAAACATATTATATTACATACAGAGAAACTTAATGAGAGAATTCAGAGTAGCAGCCGTGTTAGTTTGTATCCGCAAAAAGAAAAGGAGTACTTGTGGCACCTTAGAAACTAACAAATTTATTTGAGCATAAGCTTTTGTGAGCTACAGCTCACTTCATACATTTGTTAGTCTCTAAGATGCCACAAGTACTCCTTTTCTTTTTAATGAGAGACGCTTCTCTGAAACCATTTCCCAATTCCTGTGTGGCAGCCTGTTATACTTGACTTGATTCTAACATTACCACTTTCAGTTACAATAGGCTGACAGAGCCATAACAAAGATTTCTCCATGAAGAGGGTGCAAAATTAATGTATAAATATTACAACAGATGCATTACATTCCCACACAGGGAGTCAGGGACCCAAATGTCCTGTGCAATTGTTATTTTAAAATGTCATATATAGCCCCCCAAAATGAGAATGAGCTGGCACTTTTAGCTGCAGTTATGATGAATAATGACTAGGGCTTTATGGGCCATAATGGAGCCAAGTTCTGACATCACATGTATAGTGGTTAGCACTAACAGGTTATGTGTGAATGCATCTATGGGCAGAATGTGGAGTTAGTTTTCAAGCTAACAAATGAAGTAGTAGTAGAAAACCACAATTCACTAGATTTGGATAATGGATAAATATGTAATCTTAAGCCGCACACAAAGGTACATGAAGTAGAGTTGTTATTATTTAGTATTTGTATTACAGCATCACCTAGTAACTCAATCAAAGATCAGGACCCCATCATGCCAGACACTATTCAGACAATAACAAGAAGCTGCGCTGGTTGGAAAATGGTAAGTATTTTCTGTGAAAGATTCCAAAATTTTCTGAAAATTTTGTGGACTTTTGATGGAAAAACTGAAAACTTAAAAAAAAATAAATCAGGTTTTGGGTTTTTTGTTCTTGAACAACTGGAAAATTTTGGAAGAAATGACCATTTTTCACAGCAAGTTTTCATTTTGAAAAAAAGAAGCCATTTTTCAATCAGCAAATGAATATATTTGTTAGCAAGGAGAGAAAACTATCTGCTTTTCTTTACATTTGGTATGATTTTTAACTCCGTTGAGAGACTCTGTTTCATGATAGCACTTAAGCAGGACTTACACTCATTCCTAAAGTTAAACACATGCTTAAGTGCTGCCCTGAACAGAGATGGACTTTAGTACGTGCCTGACCATTTTGCTGGATCAGGGCCCAAATGCACACAGCACAGAAGAACAACATTTGTATGAGCTCCTGCTCACTTGCAAGCCTCCTTCTGTTGATTTCAATGGGAGCTGGATTAGGCCCTTTAACAGCTCACTGCAATATATAGTCAAGAGCATTTTGAACAACAAGAGAGATTTTCAATTCCACCTTAAAAATGCCATCCTGCAAGTAACATAGATGGTGCAGTGGAAGTCTTTTAAAGAAAGATGATTTATATTTTTAGTCATCACAAAATTTCCTCATGTAGCCGACCAGCACCCCCTGACTTAAAGTGGGTTCCATTATATACAGGGTTTATGGTTTGGTTCAATGGCTCTCAGCGCCCTCACTGTAGGATCCCATGACCTCCATGATGGCCAGCGTGGCGCAACTTTCTCCCGCATATGTTTTATCTGCAACGCTAAAATGAACAGCCACTGCATCCTGCATGCACCTCAGGCTTCTCATCTCATTTTACAGATATTTCTGTGCACTGTATTTGACATCAACTTAATAAAACCCTTGGGAGGATTTTGTCATATGTTGGACTCAATTACAGAAGTGTTTGGCAGCCAGTGCACTGTTCCACAAGAGCCCTGTGATGGGATCATCAACTTGAGTTAGACTGGCTTCTAGTTCTAACTGTGATTCTGACTGCTGAGTTCCTGGCTATAAATCTAACAAGCTCATGTATCATAATTCACTCATATTCCCTTTTAAAAAAATATACTGCATCACACTACCTTATGGTGAGAGAATCAAGAAGCTCAATCTATTTAGTTTATCCAAGAAAAGGTTAAGAGGTGACTTGATTGAACTCTCTAAGTACCTACACAGGAAGATTTCTGACAGTAAGGACTCTTAAATCTAGCAGCGAAGGGGGATAAACAAAATCTATGGCTGGAAGCTGAAGTTGGACAAGTTCAGACTAGAAATAAGGCACAATTTTTTAAGAGTTAGGGCAATGAATCATTGGAACAACTTACCTAGGAATAGTGGTTTCTTCTGGCCTTAAAATCTATTCATCTTTCGGGATAATGCTATTTTTTTATTCCAATAAAGATCCTGTCCAAAATTAGAAAAAAGCCACATTTTCTGATATTTTTTACCATCAACGTGTGACAAGAGCTGTTAGTTTTGTCATAAACCCCAATGCCAGTCATGCAACTACACCAGAATAATTCAGTCTAGGATCACACTAGACTTAGGCTATGTCTACACTATACGGACTATGCCAGTATAGTTACAGGGTGCAGCTATACCAGTAGAACCCCACAATGCAGACACACATGGAAGGGGTTTTTCTGTTGGTGTAGGAACATCACGTCCCTGAGTGATGGCTGCTAGGTTAAAGGGGACATTCTTCCATTGACCTAGCTGTGTCTACACTCGCCACAATAGCTACGTTGCTCAGGGGTGTAGATTTTTCACATCCCTGACCACCCTAGCTTTCAAACTAAGTTTTAAGTGTAGACAAGGCCTAAGAGTTATAAAATGTCCTTCATATGATATTGAGAAATGTACTGTATGGTAGCAAACTTCCTAAATCTGGACCAATGCCCCTTCCAGTCTAGCTCCATTTATTCTTGCCAGGACACTCTAACTCTGTTATTTATTTTTAATATTAGTTTTACAAAAGTACACACAGCTGCAAGTCAAGTCAGACTATTGGTAGAATATGTACTGGAGTATGGATAAATAAGCTAGTTGCATCAGAACAGAAGCTCTTTGAACAAATCTACACCTCACAACATGAAGCAGCTTTAATTTGAAAATTCTGATCTGAGGATACAAGAGGTGAAGAGCTGAGGCTACTGTTATTTATGTAAAGACAAAGAGTCAAGGAGGGTTGCTGTTACATGGGGGATGGGGGGGCTGAACAAGAGTGTACTGGAGATGTTAATACACAAATACGTTGCAGCTGATCATAATACCTCTGTCTCTATGTTTTATTTTCCTCTTTTGCTTTTCTTAGGAAAAATTTGATCATGGCCCCAAAGTTTTAATGGAACATGACTGGTCCATCGAGAGTTAAAAAATAGGGCTTAAGCTAACTGTTAACATTAGAGGTTTGGAAAGAAACTTTCCTTGAGTGCAGGTTATCTTAACTACCTGCTTGTACCTTCTTCTGAAACATCTGGTCCTGGCCACTGTCATACAGGGGCACTGGACTAGATGGAACACTGGTATGATCCATATGGCAATTCCTACATTCACTCTCTTTATTCAAATTCTTTCTTAAAATACACATCCTGCAAGACCTATATACATTAACTTATTGAGCATGGAAGTATTGTTATGGTATCAAAACACTCACAAAACTGTCTTGCTGTGTAATAAGTTCATGTTCTGACCTCCTGGATATGTCATGTTTGAATTATATGTACAAGCTTTTTCTGTGTAGGATCTGATCCTGTGAGGTGCGGACCACTCTCAAGTGTCGGGCTCGTATCAAAAGGCTTGCAAATCATCCAAGAGGTTCCCAGCCCTCAAAACTTCTTTAGGTTCACCCATCCCTACTAGTAATTTTTACTATTTTAAAATAGTGTTGTAGATCTTGGAGTTAACATTTTATGCATTTTATTTATCTTATGTTATACAGAGGCAGCGTGGACCGGTGGACTGCTACTCAGGAGACCTCTTCTCAACTCTACCAATGACCCATTGGATAACCTGGGGCAATTCATTTCTCTCTGGGCCTGCCTCTCCCACTCTTTGCTTGTCTTGTCTATTTAGATTACAAGATCTCTGGGACAGAGACAGACTCTTACTATGTATTACTATTCATACAGTGCTTAGCAAAATGGGGCTCTGATGTTGGCTGGGGTCTGTAAGCCTTACTGTAATACCAAAAATAAACAAAAATAATGTAATATACAAGATTTCATTATGTCTAAGTTAATTGTATCTATATAGCATGGTCCTTATATAAACTGGTATAAATCCAGAATAACTCATTTGAAGTTCACACTGTTTTTTCACTGTTGTAACGGAGATCAAAATTTGGCTCCATAAGCGTATGACATATATACAAACATATGTGTAATCTTCTGTCAGGTGTTGACAGCAGCAAAAAGGGCCATGCTTGGTTTTCTAGGGGTTTCCTTAAAGACTTAACTAATACCAGCTCAAGCTCGAAACTATATCTACCACCCTGGGTGCCTCTGAAGGGCAATACTTCTCCACTTCCAAGCACTGAGTCCAGGGTTTAAAAGAAAGAGAAGTGGGGAGGACAATATAATAAACTTGGGGAAATCAGCAATTATTACATCAACAAATTCTATGAGGTAATATTCCCCCACCCCATGGGGCCTTAAGATTAGCTGCAACCTCAGTGCTCCTGAGTGGCTGATATGGTCCTTCTTCCCCAGTTCTCCACTCACAGTTAACTGTCCCGGGTTAAAGAAATCTAAGGATTCTAGCAGGCCACAGCTACCTAGGTTGCTCTGGGGGCTCTACAACCTGACCCAGCTGGAGTGATTTCAGGTTCCCGTGCCCAGCTGTGCCTGACAGCAATAATGCTCAGTGTGATCCCAGGCATGTCATCATTTTATCTTTGTATTTCCCAGCAAGATCAAATGTGTTTTATTGTCCCCAAACTGAAAATTTAACTGTATTTTAACCAAAATGCCCCACATTGTCACATAACAAAAAGGAAAATATGCTGTGGCCCATTCACTCTACTCCCATAGCTCTCCAACACAGGTCACCAGAGAACTCCCTTCCCAGTGGAGCCCCAACTCTTCTGCAGTTCGTAAGCAACTCTGGGCTGCTTTTTCCCATTTCACCAACAGATGACAATAGAGAGCTCTTTACTCTCTAAGGATTCAGACCACAGGGCTTACGGATGTATAGCGCTATATTATTCAGCGTTTGTGAGGGTAGAGCTCAGCTTTATATACTTATTTAGTTTACTGACTGGTTTAGTAAATAGCTATGTAAAATGAACAGAGCATCAGTTAATGCTGCCTCTGGACAACAATGACTTATTCTGTGACATTTGCAGAAAACAGTCTAACCTTTTCTTTTCAGAAGAGATGTATTTCATCTGCTTGAGAAGAACACATCATCTATCCTCCTTGTCTCCCATTTGGGTTGTACAGCACTTGAGGGCAAAGCGGCAACATATACGATGATGGGAAGTCACTGAACAGGGAAAACCGTGCAAGCAATTTTGGATGTAATTTCTACCTGTTACACATTATTATTTTGGCTAAACTGCTTACATAAATACTTAGAGCTGTCACAGAAGGGCCTTTAGCCTTATTTATGACATCCAGTCAAGCTCAAATGGAAATAAATTGTACACCAGTATAAGGTCAATGATAAACTGTGTAATAATATACGCTTCTTCAATGCCAGTTTCACTATAGACAAGAACAGTAAAACACTTCTCTCTTTAGGGACTCCTCCATTTGTGATTTTTTTTTCAAATGACAACTTTCAGCTGCTAACAGCCTCAGCATTGGGATGTCCATGAGTTATATGGTAGGCTCATTTCACCTTGGGCCTGTCATGGGATAGTTGTGTCCCAGGGAGAGCATTCACACCTGGGAAAGATAGGCAGTGTTAACTAGCCCCCCCACCAAAGACTGGCAGGGGGATGTGCTGAATTCCCTGGCCATGTGTTCTCACTGATTGATGCTGATAAAATTAACTGCTGGCTGGCTGGCTGCAGTCTGATCTGCTGGTGTTAGGGCAATTCTCCTCCTAACAGCCTGGCCAGTAGGTGGCTTATCCCAACGTTTGAATCAAGATCAGACTATGATATTTGCACTTCCACACCATGGATATTCTTTCTTTCTCTCTGACTCACTTTTTAGACCTGTTCCAGCAAGCTTACGTTGCCATCTATATCATTTATAGCAGCGTTAGTTGTGGTGCAATTATTAACATTCCTAGTTAGTTATTGAAGTAGCCATCCCTTTTCCAAAAGTTGCACTGATGACAAAATCTGATTCCATACACTAGAAATGTCTGCAGTGGAAATGCTCTCATTGTCTTAACCACCTTTGTTCCAAATATTTAAATTTCCCTATTTATATCTTCTATTTCATTACATTTATGTGAGCAAACACAAAGTCCTGATAATTCCTTGGGCTGATGGGACGCAGATGGGTGCCAGATTGGCAGAGTCTTTGATTGAGGATGGGCCCGGAAGGGGGCTGTTACAACTCCTAGCATTCTACCTACTTCCCCATAGCCAGTGGGAAACCTCTCTAGGAACACAGTGGGCTCTGTGGCATGAGTTGGTTTCCACAGCATTACACCCCTAAATGCCATGAGGAATGTGAAGCATAAATCAATGGCCCACTACTCAATGAACTTTCCTCTTTGGGGCAACATGGTTCCTGAAGGAGGGTTTTTCCCCATTTACAAGAGAATACAATCCAAATACATTTTACTTACCACAGTTATCATGCAATATATGAGAAGACACAGTCCAGTGTTAAATTCTGGCTGAATGAGGAGTCATAAGCAAAACCTTGGGACTTAAAGCAATGCCTTGTAGGATCTTCTATCTGTTAGAATGTTACAAACAGAACTTTGTAATAAAAATGTTAACAAGCCTTTGATCATTGTTCTGTTTAACTGTAGAACTCAGCAGACAAGCAACTTCACTGACACCAGCTGTGCAATGACTGGACATTTTGAGGGCCAGATTCTCTGCTGGTGTAAATTGGCACAGCTCCATTGATTTCAAAGATGAGAGAGGGACAAAGACTAGTCAAACCCATTGAAGTCAATGGGGTTGTACTAATTTACACCAGTTGAAATTTGGCCCTCAGAATTCCCAAGGATTGTCTGAAATGTGACATGTACTGTGTGTGCAATAATGTTTTTTTCCGAATAAAAAGAACCACAAGCAAAGCATTCAGCTGTCAATTTATGATGTCCAGTAATTCTGATTCATTGTCCGGTTGATGCAGCATCTGTGGCATTGTGTTTTCTGGCCATTAAGAGCCTGAATTTACAAGCTTGGGGAAGAGGAGGGTCTAGTTCAAATCTATGGTGAACAAATTGTAACAGTGCTAGATGTAACTGCATCTTAAAATGAGCCATCAGGCACTCTGCAAGGGAACTGTCTATGACTCTCTCTGACCATAAACAATGGCCAAAGCAATAAAACCAAACATGAAATACTGCAGAAAATCCACTGCAGTACATAGACAATAATATGGATGAGCATGATATATCCTGAAAATCAAAACTGACTGATGCAGAATTAAAAAAACTGTTTTTGCAGAGACGAATTCTAACGCGATTAAAAAGCATATGCTACAAAGCAATATCAAGCAACAGTGAGTAATAAAATACACAAGACCAGTATATTCCAATCAAGAGAACTATGCAAAGCAAATCAAGGTACAATCAAGAAAGAAATCAGAAGAACTGACGAGAGTAGTGAGATGATGATATAGACAATAAATGGATGTTATATGTCTGGACCTCATAGTCAGACTTTATTTTATTTTAGGTACAAATATCGAGCATGATTCTGCTATCATTTATTCCCAATTTGGTGTAAAATCAGTGACTATCAATGAAGTTACTCTGAATTTACTCTGATGTAAATGGGAGTAGAATCGGTCATTACATTGTTTAACACAATCTTTTAAATTAAATTACATGGTCTTTTCTGTGTTTCCTTTTCTCATTGCTGATTAAGAATTCCTGAGATCCAAGTCCAAAGAAAGTCATTTTCCTTTCTAATTAGTTAGCTGTTCCTGCCCAGTTCACTCACGGCAGAATCATTTTCAGGGCAGTGGGTGATGTGTGTTATTTCCAGTGTAGAGTGATGGCAAAATCATTTCCAGTGAAGTGACTTGTGATGTTGCAAATAATGCATTAGGATTTCACTAAAATCATGAGGTAGATAGGCATCATTCTCAAAGCAAAGCAAAAATAACTATAAAAATATATAATTTTCTATTTGCACAACGAGTGAGCGTCTTAGGCCCTTACACTTATTTTATGATATGTAACTCAAGATCATACCAATTAATTAAGACAGCAAACCCAATGTGGATCAACACTCACCCACACACTAAGTCAACTAGAAAATGCAGAAACATAGAAATCCCCTACAAATTCAGGCTACTAATCCATCAAGTTTGATATCATGCCCTCCGCAGTTGCCTGTATCTATTGTTTCTGATGATGGTGGAAAGTTTCCATAATGCATCTAAGCAATTATGCATAGACACAGGTGCTTAGGGAGCCTTCCTGATCTCAGAAGTGATCAACCAATGGCCTCAAGTATGATGGTTGAATTCTCTTAAGTTACCAATATTGGCCATTATGCGATTAGTATTATTAATTATTATAAAACATAAAAATGACCATACTGGATCAAACCTGTAATCCATCTAGCCCAGTATCCTGTCTTCCAACAATGCCCAGTGCCCGATACTTCAGAGGGAATGAACAGAACAGGGCAATTATTGAGTGATCCAATCCCTGTTGTACAGTCCCAGCTTCTGGCAGTTAGAGGCTTAGGGGACACCCAGAGCATGGGGTTGCATCCCTGGCCATCTTGCCTAATAGCCACTGATGGACCTATCCTCCATAAACTTGTCTAATTATTTTTTGAACCCAGTTATACTTTTGTCCTTCACAACATTCCCTGGAAACATTCCCTGGCAAGTTGACTGTGTTGTGTGAACAAGTAGTTCCTTATGTTTGTTTTAAACCTGCAGCCTAATAATTTCATTGGGTGACCCCTGGTTTGTGTATTGTGTGAAGGGGTGAATACAGTGCTTAATTTGTGCTGGGCCCCGGCAACTCTAGGCTTGGCAGTTCATAGTCCCAGCACCTCTGGGCTCCCAGCCAGCTGCCACCCACCTCGGAAGGCCGTGCTGCTGCCAGCAGCAAGGCAGAAGTAAGGAGTAAGAAGTAAGAATATCATACTATGCCGCCCTTACCTATCCATTCTGCAAGTTCTTTTGTGAGCCTAGGAGATTCAACCAGCAGCAGCCCAACACTCCATCTCCACTCCTACCAGAGGAATGACCCTGGAGCATTGCGCTGCTGCTTGCCTGATGCACTAGTGTCAATGCTTCACACAACGGCCATCAGTTTTTGGTAGTGACAATAATACCCCCGCATATTCAAAGCCATAACAAGTTTAAAATTAAATCATTGCTTGAGCCCGGCACCACTTTCATTGCAAATTTAGCAGCGGGTGAATAACATTTCCTTATTCACCTTCTCCACACCATTCATAATTTTATAGACCTCTATCATATCCCCCCCTTAGTGGTCTCTCTTCTAAGATTAACAGTCTCTGGTGATTTATTGTTTAATTTATCAATTTGTTCCAAAATCTCCTCTCTTGACACCCCAATCTGGGACAGTTCCCCAGATTTGTCACCAAAAAGAATAGCTTATATGTGGGAATTTCCCTTACATCCTCTGCAGTGAAGACTGATGCAAAAAAAAAAAATCATTTCGTTTTTGTGCTATTGCCTTGTCTTCCTTCAGTGCTCCTTTAGCATCTGGATCGCACAGTGGTCCTACTGATTGTTTGGCAGGCTTCCTGCTTCTGATGTACTTCAAAAATTTTGATGTTAGTTTCTGTGTCTTTGCTAGTTACTCTTCATATTCTTTTTGGCTTGTTTAATTATACTTCTACACTGGACTTGACAGAGTTTATGCTCCTTTCTGTTTTCCTTGGTAGGATTTGATTTCCAGTTTTTAAAGGATGTTTTTTGTGTGTGTCTAACTGTCTCTTTCATACTGCTCTTTAGCCATGGTGGCATTTTTCTGATCCTCTTATTGCTTTTTTTATTTGGGGTATACATTTAGTTTGCACCTCTATTATCAATCTCTAGGATAGGTGCTGGAACTAGGGGTGCTGCTGCACCCCCTGACTTGAAGAGGTTTCCATCATATATAGGGTTTATGGTTTGGTTCAATGGATCTCATCACCTCCACTATACAAATTGCTCCAGCACCCCTGATCTCTAGTATCTCCCACAATGTGTAGGTGCTTTCTAGATTTAAGGGCTCTACCACCCTCTCCCCCAAGAGGGATTCATCACCTTACAGAGGGGAGGCAGTGTGAGCTGGATAGAGCACTCTCACATCATAGAATCATAGAATATCAGGGTTGGAAGGGACCTCAGGAGGTCATCTAGTCCAACCCCCTGCTCAAAGCAGGACCAATCCCCAATTAAATCATCCCAGCCAGGGCTTTGTCAAGCCTGACCTTAAAAACTTCTAAGGAAGGAGATTCTACCACCTCCCTAGGTAACGCATTCCAGGGTAACGCACTCCCTAGGTAACGCATCAACACCTAGGGAGAAAGATGGTAAAAAACTGGGCTTATCTGGACTTAAAGTTCTACTCGTCTGCCAGTCTCTAAACTGTGGCCAGTGGGAGCTGTGGGGGAGGTGCTTGCAGGCAGGGGCAGCATGCGGAGACCCCTGCCCTCCTCCCCTGCAGGGACATGCTGGCTGCTTCCATGAGCAGCACGGGGCCAGGGCAGGCAGGGAGCCTGCCTGAGCCCCGCTGCCTACCACCCAGGAGCAGCCCGAGGTAAGTGCTGCCTAGCTGGAGGCTATACCCCTCACCCCCTTTTTCACCCCAACCCCATCTCAGAGCCCCCTCCTGCACCCAAACTCCCTCCCAGGGTATGTACCCCGCACCCTCTGCCTCAGCCCTGAGCCCCTTCCTGGAGCCAGCATCCCAAACCCCCTCCCACACTCCAACCCCCTGCCCCAGCCCTGAGCCCCCTCCCACACCCAATCTCCCTCCCAGAGCCTGCACCACCTTCCGCACCCCAAACCCCTGCCCCATCCCTGAGCCCCCTCCTGCACCCAAACTCCCTCCCAGAGCTTGCAGCCTGCACCCCTCCTGCAACCCAACCTCCTGCCCCAGCCCAGTGAAAGTGAATGAGGGTGGGGGAGAGTGAGCGATGGAGAGGGGGAATGGAGTGAGAAGGGGCAGGTCCTCAGATAAGGGATGGGTCCTCATGGAAGGGGTGGGGCAAAGGTGTTTGGGTTTGTGTGATTAGACAGTCGGCAACCATACAGTCTACGTTTTGTAAAAGGCCTTGATGTCTGGGCAATTTTTAAGTAGTAATAACTCATAATTTTGGGGTCTTAATTACTACACCAAGGACAGAGGTGATCTCTCAGGTAATCTAGTCCCAGGCCATTTAGGTCTTTATCACTCGCAGACAACATCTTAAACTCCACCTGAGATCAATGGGCAGCCAGTGCAGATCCCAGAGCACTACTGTCATGTGATCCCAGTGTGAATGCAGTACTCAATAAGCCAGACACTGAATCCTGCATTAGCTTCAATCACTGAATGGTTTTAAAGTATAGCTCCATGTAGAGTGCAATGCAATAGTCTAATCTTAAGGTGACAAAGTCTTACAGTTATTGATAAATCAGAACCACAGGATCTTGCATGCATATGGATCAATGTGCTAACTAACAAAGCTCTGAAGGATGCAGGGGTGGGGTTTGTTACAGACCACCAAATCAAGCCAGAGAACAGGATGAATTACTCCATAAGCACCTAGCTGTAATATGTGGAAAGAAAAATTTTTGTTATGGGGGAACTTCACTTTGGGAGATGTATGATGGAGGTCCCATACAGCCAGTAGTAAAACATCACTTGAGTTTCTAAAAATTACAGATGATAATCTAACACAAGAGGTATTGTACCCAACACAAGATAACTATTTTGTATCTCATTGTGATACATAAAGATGGATTAATCACTGGACTGGAAGTTGGTAGTTGCCTAGGGACCAGTGATGGTGACCTGATTGCATTCAATATGGACAGTCAGAAGACAGGCTCAAACAGCAATATATATATTTGCTGCTTCAGAAGAGCTAATTTCCCAAAATTGAGGAGAATTGTGAGCAAAATTGACTGGGAGCAAAAATTGAGACAGAAAAATATGAATGAAAATTGGGAGTTCTTTAAAGAAGTTTTTATTAGATGGCCAAAAAGCCATGATTCCACAATTGAAAAAGAGGACAACTTTGGCTAAAAGGCCATTCTGGTTCAGTGGTAAAGCAATGGCAGCAATTAGAAATAAAAAAACAATATAATTGAAATGGAAGAAAGGGGAAGAGGCAGCAATCTATATAAACTAGAAACTATGAAGTGTAGAAAATGGAAAAGAGAAGTTAAAAGACAGGGAAAAATCCATGACGGGCAGGCTAAGGACGATAGTTTTTACAGTATATTAGGAACAAGTGATCCTAGCAATGGTATGGGCCCATTACAATCTAGAGATGGTAAAACTGTTAATAATGATGCAACAAAGACAGAATTGTTCAATAAATATTTTAGTTCTCCATTTGGAAGAAGCTGGACAATGTGTTGTATCACATGGAATGATAAAATACTTCCCAGTCCGCTAGTAAGCAGGGAGGATGTTAAACAGTTTGAACAATTTTAAATTATCAGGCTCAGATGACTTGCAATCAAGAATCCTAAAAGAGCTTGCTGAGGAGTTCTCTAGCCACTGATGTTAATTTTTAATAAATCTTCAAATACTGGGGAAATTCCAGAATACTGAAAGCGTGCTAATGTTATAGAATCTTCAAAAAAGGCAAGTGAGGTGACCTGGGTTAGGCTGACATTAGTCCCAGGCAAAATAATAGAAAAGATTATATGGCATTTCAATTAATAAAGAATGAAAGGATAGGAATATAACAGTTAACATGTCAACAAAGTTTTACAGAAAATAGATCTTGTTAAACAAACCTGTTTTCATGCTTTGATGAGATTACAAGTTTGGTTGATAAAAGTTGACTGTGTAGCTGTAATAGATTTAGACTTGAAGAGGTTTGCCATGTGGTACTTAGGCATTCTGATTAAAAAATTAGCACTGTACAATATGAATAATCATCATCATGTTGCCTTTATGCCTCTGGTGATTAGGGCAGTGACAAAGCTCCTCCACTCCTGTCTGTTTCTGGCGAGTCTTTCAATGGTTCCCCAGCTGTGCCCCTGGTTTTTCAGCTCGGCTTCCACAACTCTTCACCATGTTGTTTTCGGGTGGCCTCGTTTTCACTTGCCTTCAGGTGTCCATCTTATTGCTACTCTGGTGATGGAATCAATTTCCATCCGAAGCACATGGCCAATTCATCTCCAACACCTCCTGGCAATGATGGTGCTCATATCCTCGTGGCTGCACTGTGTCAATGGATCTTGGTTTGAGATTTTTCTGAGGCAGGTTGTATGGAATGAAGACAGTTTGGACATGTGTCATAAATATAAAGGGAAGGGTAACCACCTTCCTGTATACAATACTATAAAATCCCTCCTGGCCAGAGGCAACATCCTGTTACCTGTAAAGGGTTAAGAAGCTCAGGTAACCTGGCTGGCACCTGACCCAAAGGACCAATAAGGGGACAAGATACTTTCAAATCTTGCGGGGGTGGGGGGAGGGGAAAGGCTTTTCTTTGTGCTCTTTGTTTACGTGGTTGTTCTCTCTTGGGACTGAGAGGGGCCAGACAGAAATCCATCTTCTCCAACCCATCCTAATCCAAGTCTCCAATATTGCAACCAGTATAGGTAAGCCAGGCAAGGCGGATTAGTTTATCTTTTATGTGAATTCTCCCTGTGTTAAGAGGGAGGTTTATTCCTGTTTTCTGTAACTTTAAGGTTTTGCCCAGAGGGGGATCCTCTGAGTTTTGAATCTGAATACCCTGTAAAGTATTTTCCATCCTGATTTTACAGAGATGATTTTTACCTTTCTTTTAATAAAATCCTTCTTTTAAGAACCTGACTGATTTTTCCATTGTTCCAAGACCCAGGGGTTTGGGTCTGTGATCATGTTGTAACCAATTGGTTAGGATATTATTCTCAAGCCTCCCCAGGAAAGGGGGTGTTTAAGGCTTGGGGGGATATTTTGGGGGAAGACGTCTCCAAGTGGTCTCTTCCCTGATTCTTTGTTAAATCGTTTGGTGGTGGCAGCATACCAGGTTTTAACCTAAGCTGGTAGAACTAAGCTTAGGGGGCTTTCATGCAGGTCCCCACATCTGTACCCGAGAGTTCAGAGTGGGGAAGGAACCCTGACAACATGTCATACTTTTTCATTCCCTAGCATTCTGCACTGTAAAGTAGTGTTGAAAGTACACAGCTCTGATAAATCTTGAGTTTGGTTTTAGTGTTGTATTTCGATGATTTCCAGGCTGTATTTAAGCTCCTGAAGGTGTTCTTGACTTTATTGATTTTGTTCCGGATGTCCTGGCTTGTTCCACCATCCTGGCTAATGGTGCTGCCCAAGTATGTGAATGTTTCTACGTCGGTCAGAACATAATCCTCTATCCGTACTGGTGATGGTGAGGCAATATTAAAGGTTATGATATCTGTTTTATTGCAGTTGATTTTCAGTCCAATTTTCTGGCTGAATGTGTTGAGTCGAGTTGTTTTTCCTTGTATATGGTGTTGGGTATGTTATAGAAGAGTGAGATCACCTGCAAAGTCCATGTCTTCAAGGGATGAGAATGGTGTCCATTTAATGCCTTTTGGCATGTCTTTAGTTGTACGCTGCATTATCCAGTCGATGGCAATGTTGAAGAGGATTGCAGACATGACACACCCTTGACATACTCCTGTTTTGACTTCAAAACTGAGCTCACTGTGTTCAACACTGCATGTAAAGTTGAAATAGAAGCTTTTGATGATGTTGATTATACAGAGAGGGATTCCATATGCCCATGGAGTGTGCCATAGGCTGGTCCTGTGAATGCTATCAAAAGCCTTCTCAAAGCCTATGAAATTTACGTAGAGTTGCTGTTGCCATTCTAAGCACTGTTCTATTATGTTTCATACAGTGAAGATCTGGTCTGTGCATCCACACCCTTTCTGAAAACTGGCTTGCTCTTTTCTGAGAATGCTATCGATTGCCTGGATATGATATATGCTGGACTATGATCTTATACGATATTTGCCTGGCACAGATAAAATTGTGATACCACGCCAGTTATTACAATCACCGAGAGTTTCTTTCTTTGGTATCTTCACTATAATCCCATTGGTCCACTCATCTGGCACTTTTTCCCTTTCCCAGACTGATGTAAATAGAGGGGTCAGGATAGATGCTGCTAACTCAGGATTGACCTTGAACAATTCTGCATTCAAGTTATTCTTGCCAGGAGCTTTTGCGTTTAAGGATTTGATGGCTTGAATGATCTCTTCCTTAGTTGGGGTATCTGTGTTGATATCAAGCTCTTCTGCCTCCTGGATGTTTGCTTCCTCTTTAGGTGGCTCCCTGTTCAGCAATTCTTTGAAATGCTCTGTCCAGCACATTTCTTGTTCTTTTTCTGTTGTTAGGAGGTGGCCTTGTTTGTCCCTGATGAGAGTGTTTGTTGGTGTCTGCTATTTACCATTGATAAGCCGCAGCATTCTGTAGACTGTTCCTTGTTCACCACGAGCAGCTACATCCTCTGTTTGTGTTGCCAGATTATCAATATGATGTTGTTTGTCTGCTCTCAGAAGGCGTTTGACCTCCATGTGTGCCTTGCTATACTGTTTGTGGTATTTGTTCTTTAGCTTCTGGGATTTTTTGTCTAAAACAGTATCAATAAAGCACATGTTAAAGGGATTATCTGACTGATTAGTCATTAATGGGGAATCATCATCAACAAAGGGAAATGTTTATTGTGGGGCTCCACAGGGAGCAGTTCTAGGCCAGCACTATTCAACATTTTCATCAATGATCTTGATGTAAATATAAAATCACTGCTGATAAAATTTGCAGCTGATATGAAGATCGATCTCCTTTCTTGATCACTGTAGACAACACCATTATCCTGCCTGTCACTCAGTCCCATAACCTGGGCATCATCTTCTATTCAGATCTCTCTCTGTGTCCTAACATTCAGATTATTATATCTAAATCTAGCATAACATCACTAAAATAGGACCTTTCCTTTCCAGCCATGCAACTAAAACTCTTGTCCAGGGTCTCATTTCATGCCTCAATTATCACAACATCCTTTTCTCTGTTTTGGCAAATGATATCTTGTCCCACTCATACCAAGGGTGACCAGATAGCAAGTGTGAAAAATGAAAAGATCATTCTCCTGGCCTGTTGCTTTGACCACGTCACCCATTTCTTTGCATCCCTCCTCTGGTTCCCCCTTCTGTATTGCGTCAAACATAAGATAAAGTCTGCCTATCATTTCTCATTCACCATCAAGATGTTGACTCCTGCTTCCGATCAGCCCATGATGCTGCTTTCCCTCTTGTTCCATCTTCAAACAACCATGCTTCTCCCATGCTCCCACTCTGTTTGGGAGGAGCTCCTTGTAAAAATCCAGTAGCTACCTCATAATTCACCTTCCGATCTCTCCTCAGAACTCTCCTTTGTGGTGATACCTATAAAAAACTGGACAATGGTTAGGCTACTAGTGTGCAGAGACCATGGCCCATCAGGTCGACCAAACCTGTCTAATTTCTTTCTTGTACTCCCCTGTCTGTAGCCACTCATTGTGTCTTGTCTTATACTTAGATTATAAACTTTTTGGGGTAGGGACCATCTTCTTTCTCTGTGTTTGTAGAGTGCCTGGTGTAATGGGGTCTGGTCCATGACTAGGGCCCTATGTTCTAAAATAATACAAATAATAATAGTAGTGTTAGAAGCTGTAGAAACAGAAGACATTTTAGTGAAGGCAGGACATTCTAATCAGAGCACTTTGCTTTGTTTTGGTATTTATGGTCACTTTCAGTTAACTAAATCACTCCAACACGATGCTTTTTTAATCCAATCACTATCTCAGAAATCAAATTATTTGTATTAAAAATAACATCTTTCACCCTTTTTCCAATCAATTCAGATTGCTTTAAAATGGTATGATTGGGTTATTTACTTCTGGCTATAGGAAGTTGCCCTTTAATTAAAAAGGAAGAAAAAAAATTGTGAACGGACTCAAAGAACCACCAGTCGTAGGAACTTCCATGATGAGATTAGTTTATTACAATTAACAGCTGTCTTATTCAGACACTTATTGACATAAGCACATCCTGCCTGTTTCAGCAAAGTAAAAAAATCAGTGGGGGCCCAATCCTGTTCCTACTGAAATCAATGCCAAAATTCCCACTGACATCAACCGGGGCAGGATCTGACCTATACACTCATAGATATTAAGGTCAGAAGGGACCATTATGATCATCTAGTCTGACCTCCTGCACAACGCAGGCCACAGAATCTCACCCACCCACTCCTGCCATAAACCTCTCACCTATGTCTGAGCTACTGAAGTCCTCAGATCATGGTTTAAAGACTTCAAGGTGCAGAGAATCCTCCAGCAAGTGACCCATGCCCCACGCTGCAGAGGAAGGCAAAAAAACCCCAGGGCCTCTTCCAATCTGCCCTGGAGGAAAATTCCTTCCTGACCCCAGATATGGTGATCAGCTGAACCCTGAGCATGTGGGCAAGATTCACCAGCCAGATACCCAGGAAAGAATTCTCTGTAGTAACTCAGATCCCACCCCATCTAACATCCCATCACAGGCCATTTGGCCTATTTACCATGAATAGTTAAAGATCAATTAATTGCCAAAATCATGTTATCCCATTACACCATCTCCTCCATAAACTTATAGAGTTTAATCTTGAAGCCAGATAGGTCTTTTGCCCCTACTGCTTCCCTTGGGAGGCTGTTCCAGAACTTCACTCCTCCAATGGTTAGAAACCTTCATCTAATTTCAAGTCTAAACTTCCTGATGGCCAGTTTATATCCATTTGTTCTTGTGTCCACATTGGTATGGAGCGTAAATAATTCCTCTCCCTCTCTGGTATTTATCCCTCTGATATATTTATAGAGAGCAATCATATCTCCTCTCAGCCTTCGTTTGGGTAGGCTAAACAAGCCAAGCTCCTTGAGTCTCCTTTCATAAGACAGGTTTTCCATTCCTCGGATCATCCTAGTAGCCCTTCTCTGTACCTGTTCCCATTTGAATTCATCCTTCTTAAACATGGGAGACCAGATTAGTAAGGTGTCTTCAAAGTCGTCAGTATCCTGGAATCACCCTCTAAGTTTCTTCTGAGGTGACCAGATGGTCTCCTTTTCCCTGTAGGGCTCTCTCAGGGGTGAATGATTGGCCCCAAGTTTCATCTTCTTTTGGGCTGATTGGCATCTTTTCTGTAAATATCTCTAGTGAACTGGGGCACCTGCTCACTTCCTCATGCCCACTTCCTCATAGCAGTGTGATTGGGAAATAATTCTCTGGTCCAGCTGGGGATATTTCAAATTTGGCTTGGGTTATTTCTGAGTATGAGGCGCACTAGGATGTACTACCCACCAAAAGGCATCTTTGGCTGGGGAAGGAGCATGTCCTGGTTTGGTCTAGATGCAGCTTCCAGTTTTTGGCCACCCTAACTATAAGTACTGCTTGGCAAGCTGCGAAACACCTCCAGGTGGCCATATGAATGGCAAGTCTGGCTTATTCCATTCACACTGATAAGAACATTTTCAAAAACAAAATAAATATCTCTATTTATACCGTAAGGTCTTCAGAGCAGGTACCAACTCTCACATGTGTATACACCACTTAGCACAATGGGGCCCTGATCCTGATTGAGACCTCAAGGTGCTACCGTATTACAAATAATAAATAAGAATAAAACAGTACATTGACATACATACTGTATTGAGTCTCTCCTTATACAGTTTAACTTTGCTGCATGTATTGCATTTCTTGGTAAATAACACGGAATCGTAGTGTAGGTTGCTCTAGATTAACTTACTTTTTTTTCCCCTGTGATATTTCACTTTGACTTTAGAAAGTGTTGGCCTAAAGTCAAAAGATACAACAAAGCCCTCAGGCAAGACAGACAAAACACTATCCTTTAAAAATCTCTGTCAAGCAACTACAGTAGCTCTCTTCATATCCATATGGAGGAATTGTTATTGCTTCCTCACCACAGAAATAACTGAACACAGAGTAGTAAGATTGCTAACTTAGAAGACAAGATTTCTCTACTTAGAATTAAAGGGATATTTCCTACTGACAGTATTTCCTGCCTCCCCGCCCCCGGCACTGTACCATTAAAAAGGGGACAGGAAAACAAAACAAAAAACCAAACCAAAATAAACCACCCTAAAGTAGGAGATTCAAGAAGCTCAGAAAGGGAACAGAGATCAAGAATAATAATGGGCTTCATGAAGAGAAATTAATATTTCAAAACGATAGAAGGATCAGTTGCTACATTTCTGTCCCGAAGTGTTTTCATTGTAGTGGATGGCAGAGTAAGTCCAGTGTACAATATTATATTGTTTGTACGGCCCTTGGGATTCCTTGGAAACACTAGACAAATGAAAGATATTAATAAACATTTAATATTTTAACACTGGGTCTTTCAGAGCAGGGGCTTATTGTTTCCATTCCTTTTATTAGGCATGCATGATATGACACATGGATCCCAAGAAACAGGATCTGCTCTGTGCTTTCAGTAGCAGCTCTGAACATATTGTTATGTGGGGCCATGCCAAACTGTAACTACCACAATTCCAGGAACTACTCTTAATAGAGGCATTCAGTAGGAACTAGAGGCCATTGTTTTAGCATTGTATGAATGGCTGTTGAGGCCATTTCTGTATTCATTTCTATTTGTCTTCTTGCAAAGATGATATTGTAGCTGGAAAGACTGTAAAGTGACCAGAAATGTTCAGGGAGTTGGGGAACACATTCATCTAATAAGGCTGCAGAAATTAGGGGGCTGACTCTGGCCTTACTGATTTCCAATGGCATAAGGAGGGTTGCTACTGAAGTCAGTGGACTTACGCAGGAGAAAGTATCAGAAGAAGCAGGCACTCGGTCTTTATTTTTCAGAAGAGGACAAAAGGACATGACCTTTGAAATATGCATACATTGTTCAAAGGAGAACTGAAGGGATACAATATACCACAAACAATGAAGGGGGCATTATCCAATTACCCTGCTGGAGCAGGGTTGAAAACAGGGCTCAAGTTATTCCCGCACTTTTTTTAGGAGCTAGTAGTCCAGTACTATCACACTTACATGTGAGTGATAGTACCAGAAGCAAGTTCTGGCACTCTTAGGACTAGTACTGGTATTTGGAATGAGAGTGTAAACTGGGGGTTTGCACCAAGTCAGCATCAGTGGACAAGTCTTGATGTTCGACCCTTTCCATTTCTATAATTATAGTTGCATTTTACAAATGGATTGGAATTCTGATCCTTAAAAATAAAAATATAAACTTTACTCTTTTCACTAATCTGACAAAGATCATTCCTGAAGCAGCATAAAGCCGAACCATAGGACTGGTGCAAAAATACAACCAGCTTTCTGCACAGCCATTCAATTGTGCCCCTTAAATAACACATGGTACCATACACACAAAGGTTTAGCAGGCCCAGGAGGTGCACACAGGCCCACAGACACACACAGGGTCCCATTCCCCCCAAACCTGCTAAACCTTCTTTCCCATATTATGGCATGTTGTATAATAGAGAGAATCTCTGTTGCTTTGTAATTCTAATAAACAGCTTTTGAGATTGGATAAACTCTGTGGCTTTGTTTTGGCCATTTTAATCAATCCCAGTAACTGTTTCTAACACTGTATAATACAAAGCAGTAGTGATGATGTTTTAAACCCACAAGCTTTTAAGACAAAAGAGGGAGGACCCTCTTTTCCAGCTATCATTGCAGTAAATATTGATCAGTCAGAGAGTCTTTAGGTTTCAAATACCTAGCCAATTGCATGCTTTTAAGTAAATCGATACACGAATGTCAGGATTGAACAGAATTGCAAACATTGATAGCATAAATAAGGCAATTGTAGTGCCTTATACACGGTAATCTCACTAGAAAGTGGTATTTGTGGTAATCTGTGTTAATCTCATTACACTGCTGTTCCCTCTCACTGCTAGTATGTAAAATATGTCCGGAGTCACGTCCAGGTGAGCCTAGTTCTACACAGCTTGTGCGCAAGTTCACCTGGTGGAGCTGCTACCTTTGGGTTATAAGGATCGCAGATCAAATCTCTGCTGCCGTAACGCGCAGGGGGAAACGTGCACAGCCAGTTGATGGGGGCTCTGCTAACCAGATGCCTGTTCTATTTTCTAGCCTTCAACTGAGAGACTCTAGCAGTGATGAAGAAAAGCGTGCCCTCAGGATAGCTGCAAGGATGGATGGATTGATTAATATTTTTAAAGGATTAATAGTATAATGATTATTTAATATTTGTAAAGGCAAAAAGCATAGGCATGTCAGAGTCATCATTTGTCTATTTCTTCCAGGAATATGAGCCCCTGGGTCCTGATAGGGACAGCATGCACAGGCTTTCCATTACACTGAAGCTCCTGTCACTTGTACTTGCTGACTTTGTTGAATCATCAGAGAGTGGTAAAATCCTTACTAGCTCAATCAGAATTAACTTCTGGATGGACTTGCATGGCAAACCTCACAATGGATCTGAGAGAACTGGATTGGAGTCTTTTGTTCTAAAAAAATCTAATAAAATAAAGCAAAATCTTGATTTGAGACAGACATCTGAGAGATCATGTAAGATTATTTATTCTCTCAAATATATTGAGGTGCTTTATAAGTAGGACACAAGAGAAGAAAGGGTTACTTTTTCAAAATGCATTAGCTTTGGGTATGGATAATGATATTAATTACATCAGGTATGTCAACAAAACTTGCCATACTATGTTCCAGCACTGACAAGCATTGGAAACTGGAAATCTAGTATACTGCCAATAATTTAAAACCTTCTTGCTGAGGATCATTTCTGATGTCTCACATGATGCACTGCCTATCTAAGAGATATTACTGCAGATGGTTTTGTACAAATATTTCAATAAATTACTTTAGGAATTATTGAACAGAATTAATGAGCCATGATCTTCCCTGGAAAATGTGGATCTGGTTTCCTCACTCACTGGATTAGACATAAGAACTCCACAGATGCAGGACCACATTGGTGGGCTCCACAGTGACCTCTGAAGAGAACAAGCCTACGGTAGACAGCTTAGGTTAATGAAGTTTTCCACCTCTATGCACTAGTTATATTATTCACTAGACCCTGAAATTGGCTCCTATAGTTTCATCCACATTCCCAGTTGTAAGTTTATTTTTATTTTTGGTGTTGTCAATTCAGCCAAAAGCGACATTTAGTATTTTTTGTCATCTAAAATACACCACCCTCTAGTTATTTGGCTAGCTACTAAAATACTGAAGATGATTTAATTTAATTATATTATTTCCTTCTATGCCTATGCCCATGAAGATGTAACACTTTTTCAGATTTCACATTTTAGCATGAAATATTGGATCACATCCCTCCAGGGAGTAACCACATTTTCTCCAGTAGAGGAAGAATTCGGCTCATTATTCCATGGGGCTCAGTGTAGCTGGTCAGTTGGTGCTACTATTGTCAGTTATCTAAGGAGACATCTCCTTTCGGGATGGACAACAGTGAACTCTATCGTGCATGTGCACTGTAAACCTTTATCACATTAACACTTTCCAATACATGGCCATCTGGGGAAGTTTCATGAGTCTGTGAAAGATGGGAGCAGAAAATCAGAGGCTATTTTGTTTCTTGACTCATTTTAAGCTCAGTGGGTGACAAGCCTTAGAAGCTTGTGGACCATCCTTAGATGGCACCCCTGGAAATAAGATTTATGTTGGAAAGAACCCTCATTGATTAAGAAATATATTCCACTGTAATTTTTTCTTGATAAGTGATGTAAGTTATTGAAAATTAGGAAACAAAATAGTTTGTACAGTCTTTAATTATAAGATCACATACTACTCTTTCCTCACAAAACCCCTACCTCATTCAGTCAATGCATATGTGGTCAGTTTTGTAGTTTGGTCCTGCTCCTGAGAAGGTTCTGTTTCCTGTGGTCAATGGTTTTGTTCCAGAGAAACTTAGCCTTTGTTTAAAAACATGTTCATGGAAACAGTGTGTCTTTCAGATAGCTAGGGCCAATGGCATGGAGGGCTTGGAATATCAGGACTGTAGCCTCAAACCAGTTCCTGATCCCGTGTTTAATGTGGAGTCAATCGCAAATTGGGGTTATGTGTTCCCAGTAGCCTATCTTGCTGAACAGTTGGGCTGCTGCATTAAGAAGCAGATGGAGATTCTGCAAGGCAGGAGGTTTCATTCCTTCGTTCCAGATTGCTGTCCACCTGTATCCAATCTTATCTTCTGGCTATGTTTAGGGGAAAGTTGGTGTTTTCTATTGCTGTGGCTATGTGGCTGCACAGAACAAAAAAAAAACTATCTGAGGGAAAAGACCTTCATGTATGGGATTATTAGGGTGGAGAAGAGTTAGTAGGATGGACATTGAGAATGTCAGGAGTTGGAGCTGTTTATGTTTAATGTAAAGGAGATGTACAGTTGGGTGTTGTCTACTTGTAGCACTTCAGCCTGTGTCATCTCACCTGCTCTTCCAATAGCCGTAATACAGATGTTGAATAATATGGATATTCTGGGTGGTGGACAGCCTACGTGAATCCAGGCTGCCTCCACTCAGGGAAAAAAAATGGATTACTGCTTACTGTGAGGCATCTTCTATATATTGCATGGACAAAAACTGATTAGATTCAGAGCAGATTGGAAAAATCAAATACAATTTCTTCTCTGGCTGTGCTTTGATCTGTCCCCTCACCGAAACCACAATTCCCAGGCTTTGCCCCGACTGCAGGATCAGGGTCCTCATTTCTGGAAGTGCTGTGGGAGCTACTTGCAAGTTGAACCCATACCATTCATGGCTGTATAAAATCTAATGGGTGGGTAGACCAATTATTAGTTATAAACATTAATGCCTCCCACTGGAAAGGGCCACATGCCAGCTTCCCTTGGACAACCAGATGTTAAGCTTTTGCTCAAGAAATGATTTCTTGGCATGTTGGTATCTCTGTCTACTGGATGTCCAAGGCTGGAGTGACAAAAGTTTATCTGCTAATTTCAAGTAAAGAAGTCTTGGTGGGGAGGACATATCACTCTTGGCTCTTCTCTGTTATCTGCTGAATACCTCTGATGACCTGTCAGTGTGCTCATTTTTCATTGATATTAAAGCAAGACATTGCTAGTGTGCTGTGGCATTTTAAGTGAATCATGGCTTGGACACGATGACAACAAATGTAAGATAATGATCATTTTCCTTATTCAAGTGACCTGGCAAAGTTCACATTTCACTTTGAATAGATTTGAAATCTTTCCCAATTTCTGCAGCTGGCCATACAGACCTTTATATTTTGAAACTTTAATAATGGCTTTTTTCCCCCTGCTCCTATTCTTCAGTGGCTGACTTGACTGTCAGATGCTATACCTATTTTATTACCAGAATGGAACATGCACGATTGTCCTGAAGAATTTTAAATTGTCTTTCCTTCATCCTCCTTCTCAGTTATGATCTCCCTTTATATTGAATGTACTGCAGGAAAACAGAGCCCAACTGCCTGGACTGTAAACCGACATTCTCTAGTCATAGAACTGGTAACTCAGACAATGGTAACATTTGGCAGTATGGTCTTGGATAGGGCACTAGACTGGGGAGTCTGAAGACCTGGCTTCTCTTCCCAGTCACTGGCCTGCTGCGTGACCTTTGGTAAGTCACTTTGCCTCTCTATGCCTCACTTTGCCCCTGCTTTGAGCAGGGGGTTGGACTAGACGAACTCCAGAGGTCCCTTCCAACCCTGATATTCTCTGATTCTATGTCTGTTTTGCCTCCCACATGCTGCAGATCTTCTCTGTTTATATTGTGAGTTTTTTTGGGCAGGGAACAGTCTTACTATGTATTAGTACAGGGCTTAGCAATGGAGGCTCCAACCAACATAGGGGTTGCCAACACGGTTGTAATATGCTGAAAATATAATATAATTTTCCATGCACTACCCTGAGAATGTGTTTCAGCCAAAACCATAAGAAGTGGGTGGGTCTTGACCCCAGATGGGATATTGCTCATGGTCACCCTCAGTATTTGCCTAACCATTCTTGAAATTCAGAGTCCTAAATTTAACATCTTTTGTAGCTCTATATATACACTAGAGCAAGTTGAATGATGAAAAAGTTATTTGACTATTTGAGAAATTCTGTGAGGTTCAGCAATAGTCAAAACATATTTGCTCAGCTTTTTATCCTCTTTTTTCATCCTCTTTGCCAGAGGATGTTGTGAGGGCCAAGACTATAACCGGGTTCAAAAAAGAGCTAGATAAGTTCATGGAGGATAGGTCCATCAATGGCTTAGCCAGGATGGGCAGGGATGGTGTCCCTAGGCTCTGTTTGCCTGAAGCTGGGAATAGGCAACAGGGGATGGATCACTTAATGATTACCTGTTCTGTTCATTCGCTCTGGGGCACCTGGCATTGGCCACTGTCGGAAGACAGGATACTGGGCTAGATAGACCTTTGGTCTGACCCAGTATGGCCATTCTTATGTTCTTAAACTGGACATAGTGAAAGAAAAAAATTATTTTTATAAATGCAAAGCAGGAGCAACTGCATTAAGAAAAATCTGCCATCATTGATATAAGAGAAGAATCAGGTCCCTTACGCCCAGGAGTAAAAATACACACACTGGAGTTGTCATTCTTAATCATTCTATTAGCATCCAATATCCAGCATGTTTGTTCACTAAAAAAAAATAGTCAAGTTTATTTTTGCAAAACTCTTCCCAACCACTTCAAACAAGCTACTTTACTGGAATCATCAGATATAAAAATGTATAGTTATTTCTCAAGAAGGAAAGCCATTTTTGCCTATAGTATAATGTAACCAACAATCATTCATTTTTCAATCCTCTACAGTACCTACGTTTATTAAATCTCCATAGTTTGTTTCCCTCTTAAATATGTTAAATATGTCTATACAGCTGTTCATTAAAGTGAGATGACCAATGTGGTAGTTCAGGGTATTCCCACTGCAGTCTTACTTTTAAGATAATTGAGCACTGATAAATTAGAAAATACACGTCAAAGGAGTGTTAAGTAAATTGCTTTATAATTACAGCTGTGCTGAGCTGTTTGACAGAATCTAATGCATGCGTGCATGTGCACACACACACACACACACGAACCCCTAAAACTTACTACCCTAGTGGGTCAAAAATCTTGATGCTGAGCTGCTGAAGAGCCAGACCATTTAAAATTGATCCTCATGTGTGAGCCAGTGACCTTGCAGAGAATATCAGGTAAGGACAGAATGAGTTTATGTACCATGATCTCACTCTGAATGTAATTATGGCTGAGATATATGTGAACCAAGATGTGAATCACAATAAGACCAAGTGAGGGAGATGTGAATGGGGAATTGAGTGTCAAAAGATCTTGTCAGTGCTTTTTCTTCTTGACAGAAAGTGATTGAGTTAGAATGGCATTCTGGCTTCTCCACAACAGCCTTGAGGATGATCTGGCTCATGCTTGAAATAGAGCACTATCAAGGCCAGCTGTGAGCCTGAGCTCTAAGAACCATCCATAGGCAAGGGCTGGAGGAGGCTGATCATTTTACTGCGGCTGATGACCCATGCTCTGGAGACCATTATAGAGTGTGGGAAGCCAAAAGAAAGTGACAAGCAGACTTGCTATGCACACTGCAAAACCATCCCCAGAAAAAAGATTTGGAAAGAGGATCAATCATATGAACCCAACTACAGAGGAGGATCCGCGCTGCTCTCTGGGATCTCATCCCTGATGATCAGGCAGGAGCACATAGTCAGCTATGGGATGGGTGGGGGATTGTTGGCCTTGTAACACTGCTGGTAACATGATTAGTAGCAATAAGTGAATATCAAATGGTTTCCTTCAGATAAGCACCCTGCAGTTTCTCTCATTCATCGGGGATGAAACCAATAATGTTTTATAGATTCTTAATAAAGGTTTGAGAGGGATCATTCCAGAGATCGCTAGACTTTAATGTAAAACTATTTCCATTCTAGTGGTTTTAAGCCTTCTTATAGAATAGGATAGAGATGATATAACCCTAAAAGCAACAGAAAGATTATCTGTTGCTGATACAATTCTCCATTAAGTTCTATACGGAAATTTCATCAGGGCGGGGGTGCACCCAGGGCCTCCACTTATTTTGATGGAGCTAGGGCTCCAGATACTGTTATTGCAGCCAAGCTACATTTCAGTTTTGTTTTTTCACAGGTTGGAGTGAAGATGATAGAGTCCACCAATATTCCTCCCTGAAAAGCCCTTTCTGGAAAACGGGTGTCACACGATATGGAAAGACATGCCTGGAGGCTGGAGCAGGAATCAGGCCTAATGGTCAGGGCAGGAGTTACTAGCCAGGAATCAGGGTCAGAACGAGAGTCAGGGATCACATGACAGAGCCAGCATCAGAGGTCAGGACTCAAGTTACCTACAGTGAAGCAATGCAGGGACAGGTCTGGGTCCAAGGCAGGAGTTCTTACAGCTGGGGGCAAATACTTTGAATAGCAATGAACTGCTGCTGCTGGGCCTAAGAGCTGGTCTCCTGATTCCTCCAACCAGTGTAGTCAATCAGGCAGCCTACTACAGACCAGCTGTGCTCATTAGATTGCCTGTAGACTAACTCTGCTGCACAGCCTGATTCCTGACAGCAGGAGGAAAATAGACATCCTTACACACTTCTCTGACTAACCTCCCCTATTTTTTGGAAATGGCTTCTTATTAGAGCTAATTAGGAATTTTGTGATAGAACCTTTTCTGTTGGAAAATGTGGATTTGTCAAAACCAAAACTTTTCTTGAGAAGGTTCCAGTTATGATAAAACTTTAATCAGGGAAGGTTTCTCGGGTTCAGGTCCCGGGGTCTGCCATTTCCTAGGCTCAAGTGCCATGACCACCAGGCACTAGAGTCTCTGGCCCAAAGGATATTTCATTATTTATACAAACTGGAACAGCTCCAATAGAAGAAACTGAGAGCTCCCCCATGCCAGAATAGCCCTTAGCCAGGTGATTAGGGTCCTCACATGGGATGCGGAAGACCCATGTTCAAGTCCCTGCTCTGCATAACACAGAGTAGGGACTTGAGGGCTGGTCTCCCACAACCCAGCTCGCTACCCAAACCACCAGGCTACTGGCTATTCTCAAGTAGGCATGCTTTCATGAAAAAGGTCAAAAGGCCTTGGTTTCATCCTGCTGCAGAACAGGAACAATATTTGAAATCTTTGAAATGTTTCGCAGGACAGGAAAATCATTTAATATGCAGTTCTACTACTTAATATTTTCATTGAGGCCTGTTCAGTTGAGTCTTAGGTGCACTTGCAATAACTGTCGCCTTAGTCATCACCAGGGAATGAATGTCAGGCCTCTGTAGCTAAAGCACAAGATGTGACAGCTTGAGCCATAGACTAAATACACCAGCTAGTATCAGTAGCAGACTCATATTTCTGTGGTCCAACCAAGAGCAGGGAATACATAACACACTCTGAAAAATAGCTCCCTGGAGACCATAGCTTATAGTTCTTTTGTGAGGACTATTTCTAGCGAGGTCCCTGTCTTTTTTTCACCCTCCTTGCTTCTCTGGAGGCCTCATCTCTCTCCCCGCAACCTTCAGTTGGGTAACTTATCTTCTGACCAGATGGACATCTCCCTCTGCCTGCATTTTAAGGATGAGCTCCCTGGTGGCAAATATCTTTGGACTGCACTTTCTCATTCTGCTCTGGAACTTCTCTATCTGAGCCACAATAATCACTGAAAAATAGTGATCCAGTCAGCTACTTGTCCTGCCATGGCTAAGTTGAGTCCTGTGACCAAAGTAAACCTTATGTTACAGTTTGTTTCTGTCCTGCACTCTCCATGTCAAAAGTGGGGCTTTGGCTTTGTAAAAGTCTCCCACTCAAGGCACAAAGCTCTTAGTCCTCTTGCAAAGAGTCAGGGTTGTACTGTTCTCAGAGCATTTAATTTACCATAATTATTGTGTCATTCTATCACCAGCATACAAACTGCTAGGGCAGTATTCAGATGGAATACACAAATTATCCTTGCATAAATGAAGTCATTTGCTATTAATTAATCTGCACAACTCACTGGAAAAAATGTATCTTCCTAACAAGGTAATTCCCTGAGAACAAATGCCTCATTAATCTTTTCAACATGTGTAATAATTAAGGTCTGGTAGAATAATGACTGGCAATGCAGGGAACACCACTGATCACATATCCACCGACGAAAATTCATTAACCCATGAGGTATTTGTAATAACTGACATCATTAGTATTTCCTGTTTATATTGGGGACTCTACTAGTTCTGCACACAGCTCAATGGTGTAAAAAATGTTCCCATCAGTATTATCTGAGTCCTGCCTAGATTAGTTTGCTGAAGCCATTTGTGTCTCATCTGAGACTGTAAACTGTTTGGGGCAGGGACTGTCTGTTGTTATGTATCTGGCTAGTGCTCAACCCAATGAGGACCAGATCCTAATAACAATAATGCTGCATGGTTCTGGCTGCATTTAATGCAGAGAGAAAAGAAGAAGGGGAGATAGGATGGGAATAAAAAATGAAGGGCCAAAATCCCAGTAGTATGTATGTAAGATCTTGACTACAGTGTCTGTTAAAAAAAAAAATCTCTCTGACAGGCCCAAACTTCATGGCCTGGTGTGAGGCATGAGGCCTGGCTAACAATGGACAATATATGGCTAAGGGAAAGCTGGGTGAACAGAAGACAACCTTGTTTTGTTTCAACTAGATAAGCGGAGTCAGCATAATTCCAGACGGGGAGAAGTAATTGGGAGTCCTTATCATGACTTACAGGCACACAATGCACTGAGAGGAGCCTCAAAGTCTACTCCCTGGTGCAGGAAGGAGATGCGGACACACTCCCGAAATGCCAACCAGAGTCCAGGGAGAGGCCTAACATGTCAGTATGAGATATGACACCCTCCCTTCCACAGATGTAGCGTCCCTCACAGATGCCACTTCTTGTTCTCAGAAACACAATGGTGAATCCTAAAACAATTGATATTGCTGTGTACTTTTCACTGTTTTTTTGCTTTAAACCCCCAGGAATGTACCTGGTGGCCAGCTGGAAGTGCTACCTCATTCCTATGGATCCAAAAATCAGGATTTAACCTACACATTGCAAAAGGAACAGTTTGAGGGAAAACACCTGTGTATTAGCAACATGTTTATATAATGGCTCCGCCCATAGCTCAGGTTATCTTTTAGACCATTGGCTTATTGTGCTAATCTTGTCTTGCTGCTAGAACCTATCCAGGGGCTCGGGAACTCCCACTCCATCGCTTCTCTCCGCCCATTGGCACCCTATATAATCTATTGTAATCAATTGTTTAGCAGTGTCTCACTGAGCCTAATAAGCAAAGTGACACTCCGCCAGCACTCTGCGTAATAAACCCTCGTGCTTGACTCTACATGGTGTCCATTTCTGTTCCTTCAGAAAACATCAGTGAGAATAAGCATGAGAGAAGATTTATAAAGACCCTGATGTTGCTCCCATTGATTTCAGTGGGAGTTTTTCCTTCACTTAGTGGGAGTAGGATCATGCTCAAAGAGAGAGCTAAGGAGATGATGATACAAAACAAATCCGTGAGTATAGAATGACAGTGATATAAAGAAACTGAACCCCAGGTTGTTGGGCTACTCACAAGAATCATTAGTAATATTCTATGGCCTGTGCAATGCTGGAGAATTGATTAGATAAATCATAGCCACATCTCCCTCTCTCTCTCTCTCTCAATCTCAGACTTATTTTATCCCTACTCAGAGTTTTTTCATTATCATGACCCTCAAGAAGGAACCAAACAATGGGCATATGATCTTGAGATTAAAAGCCATGAAGATGATGGATGGACATGACATTTAGCATTGCCCTCCTTGCCAAATGGAAAATCTTCAGACACAGTATCACCAGGAAACCAAAACACCGCATGAATACAAAGCCATCATGCAAAGCAACAGTCGCCTCTCAGATTGCCCAGCCAAGGAGTTTGCAAACTCTGCGTGTTTAGCTTAGATCCCATGAAGCAGAACACTAATCAGTACTGATCTATTTAGTGTAGGTCCCTTAAAAATGAACTAAACATTGGGTTTGTATTTAATAATTCATATCCCCAAAGACCCTTACGTGTCAGATTTGAAATTGAAAATGAAATCGCAGCATATCATATTCCTCTTTAAACCTAATAAAGTGATGAAATTGACAGGTGAGGGGTCCAAAAGAAAGTGAAATAGTCATAGAATCAGACATGCAGGGCTCTAGAGGTCATTAAGTCCAGCCCTCTGGTCTGAAGCAGGGTTGAGTAAATCTAGGCCATCCCTGACATTTTTTTTTGTCCAACCTGTTCTTAAAAACCTCCAGTGATGGAGATTCCACATCCTTCCTTGGATGCCTATTCCAGATCTTAATTATCCTTATGGTTAGAAAGTTTTTCCTAATATCTAACCTAAAACTTCCCTTGCTGCAGATTAAGCCCCTTACTTCTTCTCTTACCTTCAGTGGACATGGAGAATAAGTCATCACCATGCGCTTTATAACAGTCCTTAATATATCTGAAGACTTATCAGGTCCCCCCTCAGTCTTCTCAAGATAAACATGCCCACTTTTTTAACCTTTCCTCATAAGTCAGGTTTTCTAAACCTTTTATCATTTTTGTTGCTCTCCTCTGAGCTCTCTCTAATTTGCCCACCTCTTTCCTTAAGTGTGGTAGCCAGAATTGGACACAGTACTCCAGCTAAGGCCTCACCAGTGCCGAGTAGAGTGTTATGTTTTAATAGTGTTTACAAAGTTTAAATGAAGAATACATATAACATGGGATGTGAAAAATGTAGATGTAATGAATGAAATCACTTAGATTTGATGTATTATTCAATTCTATACAGTTCTGAGGAGATGATTTTGATGTGAAGCTGAAACTGTTGATCATAATAAAGGTCCTTATTAACTTGCTGATCAAGCTTTCTATGCCAGTGAAAAATATGACAGTTCAGCTGAAAGTAACTCTAAAGTTAGAAATGTAGACATTCAAACAACTACTAAAATGTCAATAAAATTTAAAATTGCCTTTTCAGATAATGTTAATCCATGGCCAAGACTTTTCCTTTCATAGACATGCAAATATCACACACAATAACTCCTGGTATACACTCCTATTTTCCCTAGCAATTCACGTGGGGCCATAAGCAGGTCTCCTTTTGGTTTGGCTGAGCAACTCACCTTGCCTCTTGTGAGGAGAGCTTCTTCTCCTGTTTTAATCTACTTTGACTACTGGCTGTAACCACAGGTAATCTGTAACCCACGGCTGGTTTATTGTTAGGTTCTGGACTATCCTAACTATGTGTTTAAACAAAGTTAAATGCTTTAGAATATAATGCAGTAATTCCACCTTCTGTGAATTTGCTGTCAGTTTTGCTTAACATCACAATTCGTGCATTATCTAAAGATGATAGGCTGAAATTGCTCTAGGTGTGCACGGTTTCACTCATATCTTGGTTCTCTGCCTGCAAAACACTTTCCTGTTAAAGTAGGGTTATGCTGCATAGTATAACAAATTTTCTAGTGTCAACCTTCCTAACCATTTATTTCTAGACTGCTATGTTGAAACGTGTTAGTGAAACACAAATTCCAATTATAGTTTTAAGTTGTTTATAGGCTCCCTTATTTAGCTACAAACACACTGGGAAGTATTTAATTTAGAATAACCAGAATGTTACTTGGTTAGAAGGAAATGCATGTATAAGTCATTGTCACTTATCAAGAGAAACAGATATATAGCTAAATTGTTCAGTTCAGCTTGTCAGTCCACACTGATTAGCCTTTCAAGAGAGAGAGAGAAAGTTCAGCTCAATTCAAGGTAAGTTTAGTTTAAAGTGGTATTTCAAACTATTTGGCCACTGATGAATACCTGTAGTCTGAGCATTTTTCTAGGGTCTTGTGTTTTGCCATACGTAGCTCTGCAGGCTTTGGAAACTTCCATGAGGTACTCTGTTCCATGGTGTAACCTCCTTGGGTAACTTTGCACGACTTTGCCCCATTCTTTTCTGAAACTGAGTCACCCTTTTGAAGTTTTCTAGACTTTATAAACGTCTCTGCATTCTTTGCTATTTTTTGAAACATATTTAATCAGTCCATCAGTCAAATAGAGTCACTTGAACCATCCATTCTCCAGCAGCCTTACCTTGGCACAGCTGCATAAATCTTTCCCCTTTCTATATATCAGTACCTGTTTATTCTCTCTAATTATTCTTATTTCACTTATGCTGGTATCACTCCTTTGACTTTGCAATCAAGCAGTAAACAAGTCTCTGTGGCCATTTAGTTGTTATGAGACACTTTGGCAGGGTTTGTCTTGAACACTTTTATTTAAATTGTTTTATTTAACACAGTCTTTGCTATTATAACAAACACCTTTTTTCATCAAGAGCTAGATTCTATTCTAGGACACAGCCTTTAGTATAATAGTGCTGGCCCAGGAGCAGCTCTGGAGTCATGATTCTCTCACTGCTGCTAAGGTGGGGAGTGGTGGAAATTTTATTGCTTGCCTATTACCACCTCTGGTATGACCATCAGCTGGTGGATTGGGTGGGGTAGTGCCCAGGCTCGATCCATTACCCACTCCAGGAGGAAGTAAGGCTGCATGCAGGTTCCCCTTACCCTTGTGTGCTTGGACCCAAGGATTGGGTAGCCCAGGTAGAGCAGTAACGAGTGGTTGTGCTCCCAGTTATTCCCCTGTAAGATTGTGCTACATTTTCACCTGGTCTGCACAATCTGGTGAGTAGGTTCACTGTCAACATCTCTTATTTAAAACAGAAGACTACTTGTTATCATGACACTCCATGGCTTCAGTCTCCTAGCAACGCAACTTCCACTTAAGATGACTCTTGTCATTTCAGATGGTCTGTGTCCAGAATCTTTAAACAGCCTTGGCCTGCTGTATAGTTATACTGAAACTGACTGAGCCCCTTTCTTTACGCAAGCCTTATTTTCTACAAAGTGAGTTTTACTTGCATATAAAATCCAACCATTTTGCTATGTTTCAGTGCAAATCTGATTATCAAAAGGTAAATGGGAAATTCTTTTTACATAAATGCTGTTGGAGTTAAAAGGTCAGTTGTTCTTCAGTCTAAACACATCCTCCATGAAGCATACAAAACAGCCTTTGTTAGCTGCATTGGGGGTTCAGGACTATAAATCCCATTGACATACATTGCATTATTATTACTATCATAACATATCACAATGTGCAGATACTGTTGTCAAGGTTCCTTCCCCACTCTGAACTCCAGGGTACAGATGTGGGGACCTGCATGAAAAAAAACCCTAAGCTTATTTTTACCAGCTTAGGTTAAAACTTCCCCAAGGTACAAACTATTTTACCTTTTGTCCCTGGACTTTATTGCTGCGACCACCAAGCGTCTAACAAATATAACAGGGAAAGAGCCCACTTGGAAACCTCTTTCACCCCAAAATCCCCCCAAGCCCTACACTCCCTTTCCTGGGGAAGGCCTGATAAAAATCCTCACCAATTTGCATAGGTGAACACAGACCCAAACCTTGGATCTTAAGAACAATGAAAAAGCAATCAGGTTCTTAAAAGAAGAATTTTAATTGAAGAAAAAGTAAAAGAATCACCTCTGTAAAATCAGGATGATAAATACCTTAAGGGTAATCAGATTCAAAACATAGAGAATCCCTCTAGGCCAAACCTTAAGTTACAAAAAGTCACAAAAACAGGAATAAACATCCCATTCAGCACAACTTATTTTATCAGCCTTTTAAACAAAAAACAGAATCTAACTAGATTGCTTACTGACTTTTTACAGGAGTTCTGACCTGCATTCCTGCTTTGGTCCTGGCAAAAACAACACACAGACACAGAGAACCCTTTGTTTTCCCCCTACCCCTCCAGCTTTGAAAGTATCTTGTCTCCTCATTGGTCATGTTGGTCAGGTGCCAGCGAGGTTGTGTTAGTTTCTTAACCCTTTACAGGTGAAAGCGTTTTTCCTCTGGCCAGGAGGGATTTAAAGGTGTTTACCCTTCCCTTTATATTTATGACACGCCCCCGAAATCACAGATAGGGTGAAACGCTGGCTGTGATTTCTTCCTGGAGCTCTAGGAGAAAACAGAGTTAATAAGACACATGCACCTCTAAATATACTACCAAGTATATAAAGACTAACAATATTTTTCACATTTCAAGGACGATTTTAACCAATTGATTCTGGGAAGCTTTCACTGGAGAGTGCATCAGCCACTTGGTTAGAAGCTCCTGAGATACATTGGATGTCAAAATCGAAATCTTGGAGAGCTAAACTCCACCGAATAAGTTTTTTGTTATTTCCCATGGTGGTATGAAGCCACTGTAGCACAGCATGGTCGGTTTGCAGGTGGAAACGCCGCCCCCAAACGTATGGGCGTAGCTTTTCCAGAGCGTAGACAATGGCGTAACGTTCTTTTTCACTGACTGACCAGTTGCTTTCCCTCTCAGACAGCTTCTTGCTGAGAAACACTACAAGGTGGAATTCTTGATCCGGTCTTCCTGCATTAAAACTGCTCCCACACCACGCTCGGATGCATCTGTGGTTACTAGGAACGGTTTGTCAAAGTCTGGGGCCCATAGCACAGAGTCAGACATGAGTGTTGCTTTAAGCTGGTTAAAGGCCTTTGACACTCTTTGGTCCACTGAATGGCAATTGGCTGCTTCTTTTTGGTTAGGTCTGTCAGTGGGGCGGCGATTTGGCTGTATTGCAGTACGAATCGCCTGTAATATCCAGCCAAGCCTAAGAAGGATTGGACCTGTTTCTTTGACTTTGGGACAGGCCACTTTTGGATAGCATCCACTTTGGCCTGTAGGGGGTTGATAGTTCCTTGACCCACCTGGTGTCCAAGGTAAGTCACTCTGTATAGGTCTATTTGACACTTCTTAGCCTTAACAGTTAGTCCTGCCTCCCTTATGCGCTTGAAGACTTTTTGTAGATGTTCCAGGTGTTCTGCCCAGGAATCTGAAAATATGGCCACATCGTCAAGGTAGGCGAATGCATATTCTCCTAATCCCGCTAGGAGACCATCTACAAGTCTTTGGAAGGTGGCGGGTGCATTCCGCTGCCCGAATGTAGGTGAAAGGGTTTTTCCTCTTGCCAAGAAGGATTTAAAGGTGTTTACCCTTCCCTTTATATTCATGACAACTGTTAATCAGCAAAACAAAATACTGTGTATGTGTGTAATATCATTTTGAAGCTTCAAAAATTATTTCAAACTCTTTTTCCCCAAAATTTTGCAAAGCTCACCTTTATAATTCAGGAATACATATAGTCTAAGCCTGAAGTTTCAAATCAATCCTACCTTTGAGTTTTCTGGAAGGACACAAAAATGAAAATAAAGGAAAGAAAATTTTTTTAAATCTCCTTAAACATGCATTATTTTTAATACGCACATTATGCAACAACTGCTGAAGTTATATTTATTCTGACATTTTCCCACCAGAATAATTTTTAGGGCTAAACTAAGCATAAGAAAGTTTGACCCCAAAGGAAAAAATCTGGAAAAAAAAGTTTGACATCCATGAAAAGAAGGGATCATTAGGTCATCTAGTCTAGTCCTGTATAACACAGGCCATAGAATTTTACCCAGTTAGCCCAGCACTGAACCCAATGACCTGTGTTTGACTGCAGCATATCTTCCAGAAAGGCATCCACTCTTAATCTGAAGACATCAAGAGATTGAGAATCCACCATTTCCCTTGATAGTTTGTCCCAATGGTCAATCATCCTCACTGTTAAAAATCTGTGCCTTATTTCTGATTAGAATTGGTCTGACTTCCAGCCAGCCATTGGTTTTTGCTATGCCTTCTCTGCTAGATTAAAGGGCTCTATTGCTCCTGCTATTTTCTCTCTGGGAAGATACTTAAATACCACAATCAACTCACTCCATGCCACTAATTTGTCATTACAACACACAGGTGCACCTGGGGATGAACATCGATTGATGACATCATTACGCTCCTGACAGTAACATTTTGCATGCTTGGTTTTTTGTATATTTCTGGCTTGTCAGCAATACACTTAGTTGCTGCATGAGATAGCAAATTTGCAAATAAACTTTATAGAGCTACTAAAGTATTTTAATATTATAAGTGCAGGTAGGGACCTAAAAATACTTCACAGCACCAGCTTGGATGCAGTGGAGAAGAGCAGCTGCAGGGAGTTGGTGCAGCTCTCTGGCCACCATGGTGGAAATTAGGAGTATCTTCAACAACTGGTTCTGATGGACAATTAGGTATATCAAAATTCCAAAACTGAAAGCAGTTTTGTTAAAGGGACATGGTGGTGCATGGCTGCTATTATTAGGGTCCCTGGGTCGTCTTCCCTTTATGCCCTTCCCTTGAAATGTCCCTGATATTCCCTTTGCAAGAGGGAATTTTAAGGGGGATTTTGTGCCTACTCCCTGTGGCGCATGATGGCCTTAGCAGACTGGAGAATCTGGATCTCTGTGCATCACTGTTTACATTTTGCAATTTTCTATTATTTATATTCCAGTTCATCATTAAGGCTACAAGACACAAACAAAAAGTTACCAATCATTGATCAAGGTCAGATGTGCCCATTTCCTTTTCAAATCCTTCCATGGACTTGTTCCAGGCTACTTTGCGGACTGTGTGTCTTGAGCTGCTTCCTCTCCACTTGGCTAGTATTGGCTTGCACTCTGCACCTCAATACAACCTTATCAGCCTTGGTTTGTGAACTATTTTCACTTTAGCACCCACCACACACAGCCTTCCTGTTTTTCTCACTGCCTCCTCA
The DNA here is from genome assembly GCF_965152275.1 of Natator depressus. NCBI lineage: Eukaryota > Metazoa > Chordata > Testudines > Cheloniidae > Natator > Natator depressus. Next base: position 120,142,170 of record NC_134237.1, on the reverse strand, counting down.
ACCTTCCACCATTTTATTATTATTCATCTGAAAATATTGCATACATCTCCTTTCTTACTCTCTGTGTTGTGATGCTTTATATATCTCTGTCATTGTACTTGGATAGAATGCCAGGTTCTAGCACCCTATATTGTAAGGCAGAGCTTTTCACTGACTCATTCTGGCAACCAGATGATGTATGCCTTATTAGCTCCAACCTAAGAGTGTGTGTAATGGGATGGACAAGACCAAGAGGCTCCCTGCTAGAAGCCTCAGGGTCCATCCACACCCATCTCGGGAAAGGAGCAATGGATCTAAGTCCAATCAGAGGGAGCTGCAAGGAGCTAGCCAATCAGGGGATTGCAGGCTAATATAAAAGGAATTGCAGAGCTAGCACCAGTCAGTTCCTTGCTAGAACCAGAAGAATGCAGATGGTGTTCCTGGCTGGCCAAATAAAACTGCAGCACCATGGAGAGCTCAGTGCTGGCAGGGACGAGAGAAGCAAAAGAGCTCCTGGATGGCTGCTGGGCCTGAACATAAAAGAGCCCTGATGTAAGGGTGAAGCTTTGGTGAAGGGTGGGGCTGTGGAGAAGTGGCCCAGGGAACTGAAAGCAGTTTTATTAAAGGGACATGGTGGTGCATGGCTGCTATTCTTAGCCCTGGTCTACACTAGGAGTTGAGGTTGAATTTAGCAGGGTTAAATTAATTTAACCCTGCACCCGTCCACACGATGAAGCCCTTTTTTTCGACTTAAAGGGCTCTTAAAATTGAATTCCTTACTCCACCCCCGACAAGGATATTAGTGCTGAAATCGGCCTTGCTGGGTCGAATGTGGGGTACTGTGGATGCAATTAGATGTTATTGGCCTCCGAGAGCTATCCTAGAGTGCTCCATTTTGACCGCTCTGGACAGCACTCTCAACTCAGATGCACTGGCCAGGTAGACAGGAAAAGAACCGCGAACTTTTGAATTTCATTTCCTGTTTGCCAGAGTGGCAAGCTGCAGGTGAGTGCAAAGTTCATCAGCAGAGGTGACCATGATGGAGTCCCAGAATCGCAAAAGAGCTCCAGCATGAACTGAACAGGAGGTACGGGATCTGATCGCTGTATGGGGAGAGGAATCCGTGCTATCAGAACTACGTTCCAGTTTTCGAAATCCCAAAACATTTGTCAAAATCTCCCGGGGCATGAAGGACAGAGGCCATAACAGGGACCCGAAGCAGTGCCACATGAAACTTAAGGAGCTGAGGCAATCCTACAAGAAAACCAGAGAGGCAAACGGCCGCTCCGGGTCAGAGTCCAAAACATGCCGCTTCTATGATGAGCTGCATGCCATGTTAGGGGGTTCAGTGACCACTACCCCAACCATGTTGTTTGACTTCTTCAATGGAGATGGAGGCAACACGGAAGCAGGTTTTGGGGATGAGGAAGATAGCTCACAGCAAGCAAGCAGAGAAACCGGTTTTCCCAACAGCCAGGAACTGTTTCTCACCCTGGATCTGGAGCCAGTACCACCCGAACCCACCCAAGGCTGCCTCCCAGACCCGCCAGGCGGAGAAGGGACCTCTGGTGAGTGTACATTTTTAAATAGTATACATGGTTTAAAAGCAAGCATGTTTAATGATTAATTTGCCCTGGCATTCACGGCTCTCCTGGATGTACTCCCAAAGCCTTTGCAAAAGGTTTCTGGGGAGGGCAGCCTTATTCCATCCACCATGGTAGGACACTTTACCACTCCAGGCCTGTAGCACATACTCAGGAATCATTGTAGAACAAAGCATTGCAGTGTATGTTTGCTGGCGTTCAAACAACATCCATTCTTTATCTCTCTGTGTTATCCTCAGGAGAGTGATATCATTCATGGTCACCTGGTTGAAATAGAGTGCTTTTCGTAAGGGGACATTCAGAGGTATCCGTTCCTGCTGGGCTGTTTGCCTGTGGCTGAACAGAAATGTTCCCCGCTGTTAGTCATGGGGAGGGGGGAGGAGTGAGGGGGTAGCCACGCGGTGGGGGGAGGCAAAATGCGACCTTGTAACGAAAGCACATGTGCTATGTATGTAACGTTAACAGCAAGGTTTACTGTGAAAGAGTGTACCCATTGTTCTATAAAATGTGTCTTTTTAAATACCACTGTCCCTTTTGTTTTCTCCACCAGCTGCATGTATTTCAAGGATCACAGGATCTTCTCCTTCCCAGAGGCTAGTGAAGATTAGAAGGTGAAAAAAACTCACTTGCAATGAAATGTTCTCTGAGCTCATGCTGTCCTCCCACACTGACAGAGCACAAATGAATGCGTGGATTCAGACAATGTCAGAGTGCAGAAAAGCACAAAATGACTGGGAGGAGAGGTGGCAGGTTGAAGAGAGTAAGTGGTGGGCTGAAGAGAGGGCTGAAGCTGAAAGGTGGCGGCAGCATGATGAGAGGAGGCATGATGCAATGCTGAGGCTGCTGGAGGATCAAACTAATAAGCTCCAGCTTATGGTTGAGCTGCAGGAAAGGCAGCAGGAGCACAGACTGCTGCTACAGCCCCTGTGTAACTAACCACCCTCCTCCCCAAGTTCCATAGCCTCCTCACCCAGATGCCCAAGAATGCGGTGGCGGGGGGCTTCCAGCCACTCCACTCCAGAGGATTGCCCAAGTAACAGAAGGCTGTCATTCAATAAGTTTTAAAGTTTTAAACTTTTAAAGTGTTGTGTGGCCTTGTCCTTCCCTCCTCCACCACCCCTCCTGGGCTACCTTGGCAGTTATCCCCCTAATTGTGTGATGAATTAATAAAGAATGCATGAATGTGAAGCAACAATGACTTTATTGCCTCTGCAAGTGGTGATCGAAGGGAGGAGGGCAGGGTGGTTAGCTTACAGGGAAGTAGAGTGAACCAAGGGGGTGGGGGAGGTTTCGTCAAGGAGAAACAAACAGAACTTTCACACCGTAGCCTGGCCAGTCATGAAACTGGTTTTCAAAGCTTCTCTGATGCACACAACACCCTCCTGTGCTCTTCTAACTGCCCTGGTGTCTGGCTGCATGTGACCAGCGGCCAGGTGATTTGCCTTAACGTCCCACCCTGCCATAAATGTCTCCCCCTTACTCTCACAGATATTGTGGAGTGCACAGCAAGCAGTAATAACAGTGGGAATATTGGTTTCGCTGAGATCTAACTGAGTCAGTAAACTGCGCCAGTGCACTTTTAAACGTCCAAATGCACATTCTACCACCATTCTGCACTTGCTCAGCCTTTAGTTGAACAGCTCTTGACTACTGTCCAGGCTGCCTGTGTACGGCTTCAGGAGCTATGCCATTAAGGGGTAGGCTGATTCCCCAAGGATAACTATAGGCATTTCAACATCCCCAACGGTTATTTTCTGGTCTGGGAAGAAAGTCCCTTCCTGCAGCTTTTGAAACAGATCAGACTTCCTGAAGATGCGAGCCTCATGTACCTTTCCCGGCCATCCCACGTTGATGTTGGTGAAATGTCCCTTGTGATCCACCAGTGCTTGCAGCACTATTGAAAAGTACCCCTTGCGATTTATGTACTCGCCGGCTTGGTGCTCCGGTGCCAAGATAGGAATATGGGTTCCGTCTATGGCCCCACCACAGTTAGGGAATCCCACTGCAGCAAAGCCATCCACTATGACCTGCACATTTCCCAGGGTCACTACCCTTGATATCAGCAGATCTTTGATTGCATTGGCTACTTGCATCACAGCAGCCCTCACAGTAGATTTGCCCACTCCAAATTGATTCCCGACTGACCGGTAGCTGTCTGGCGTTGCAAGCTTCCACAGGGCTATTGCCACTTGCTTCTCAACTGTGAAGGCTGCTCTCATCTTGGTATTCTTGTGCCTCAGGCCAGGGGAAAGCAAGTCACAAAGTTCCATGAAAGTGCCCTTACGCCCATAAGTTTCGCAGCCACTGGGAATCGTCCCAGACCTGCAACACTATGTGGTCCCACCAGTCTGTGCTTGTTTCCCGGGCCCAGAATCTGCGTTCCACCACATGAACCTGCCCCATTAGCACCATGATGCCCACATTGCTAGGGCCCGTGCTTTGAGAGAAGTCTGTGTCCATGTCCTCATCACTCTCATCACCACGCTGATGTCGCCTACTCGCCCGGTTTCACTTTGTCAGGTTCTGGTGCTGCATATACTGCTGGATAATGCGTGTGGTGTTTAATGTGCTCCTCATTGTCAAAGTGATCTGAGCAGGCTCCATGCTTGCCATGGTATGGCGTCCGCACAGAAAAAAGGTGCGCAACGATTGTCTGCCGTTGGTCTGACGGAGGGAGGGGCGACTGACGACATGGCTTATAGGGTTGGCTTACAGGGAATTAAAATCAACAAAGGGGGTGGCTTTACATCAAGGAGAAACAAAAAACAACTGTCACACAAAATGGCCCCCTCAAAGATCGAACTCAAAACCCTGGGTTTAGCAGGCCAATGCTCAACCCACTGAGCTATCCCTCCCCCGGGTATTTCAGACAGGACTGAATCTCCATTAAACTTTTCAAGGTGCCCCTGACAGACCTCACTGAAACGATTGTCGGCCATTGACAATCACGGAGGGAGGGAGCGGGGAGCAAATGAATATAAAACAAATCTGGTCTATTTCTTGTTTTGATCCACTCCATCTATCTTTTACATCTTTGGCTGGCAGCAGACAGTGCAGTAGGACTGCATGCCATCCACATCTCATGGCTGCTCGGCAGAAGATGGTGCAATAGGACTGCTGGCAGGACTAAAGAGAATGACCTGGTCGAGTCACTCCTAATTTAGTCCCTGCACCCATGTCCGTCCAGGCGCTCCTGACTGACGTTACCGAGGCGGCCAGGAGCACCTCGGACACGATGATGATGGTTATCAGCCCTATTGTACCATCTGCTGCCACAAGGCAATGGGTTGCTGCTGCTGTGTAGCAATGCAGTACCATGTCTGCCAGCACCCAGGAGATGTATGGTGACAGTGAGCTGAGCGGGCTCCATGCTTGCCATGGTATGGCATCTGCACAGGTAACTCAGGAAAAAAGGCGCAAAACGATTGTCTGCCGTTGCTTTCACGGAGGGAGGGAGGGAGGGAGGGCCTGATGACATGTACCCAGAACCACCCACAACGATGTTTTTTGCCCCATCAGGCATTGGGATCTCAACCCAGAATTCCAATGGGCGGCAGAGACTGCGGGAACTGTGGGATAGCTACCCACAGTGCAACACTCCAGAAGTCGACGCTCGCCTCGGTACTGTGGAAGCACTCCGCTGAGTTAATGCATTTAATGCACTTAGAGCATTTTGTGTGGGGACACACAATCGACTATATAAAACCGATTTCTAAAAAAACGACTTCTATAAATTCGACCTAATTTCATAGTGTAGACATACCTTTAGGGTCCCTGAGTAGGACCAGCAGTAGTGGGTGGGCCAGGATCCCCTCACAAGCCACTGGGGAAGTGTCCTATAACTGGACAGCGATTCACCCCCAGAAGAGGGATCTAAACTAATTAATGGCTGAGTTAGGGCCAGAAGGGCCCAGAGAGGACAAAATCAATGCCCTGGGGATACGGCCTGGTACCAGGACTAGGATTGTTTAAAGACTGCAGCTGTACCTGACCAGAAAGGGTGCTCATGAGAGGTGGTTGCCACCCTGTTAACAGTATACAACAGAAAGTATGACTGAGACAAGAAAAAAAAGGAGGAAAGGAGAACTGTCCACAGGAAGAAGTCCTAGCAACAGCCATGCTCAGTTTGAGAGAAACCTGACAATTTCATATTTGGTATTACATTTAACTGTAAAATAAATCTCAGGAAGAGGATAAATTCAGACTATATTTACAGTGTGTGTGTTTGGAATAGATTGGGAGTGCTATTGCCTTACAGAACTATTTAATAATGTGACGTGTTTTTGGGCTACAGAATTGGTATGGGTTGGGTTACCCCTCCTTTGAAACCAAGGGGTATAACCACCACTCTTCATTTAATGCAGTGATGTTGTAGCTGTATTGGTCCCAGGATATTAGAGAGACAGGGTGGGTGAGGTAATATCTCTTATTGGACCGACACCTGCCGGTGAAAGAGACAAGCTTTCAAGCTTCACAGAGGAGTTCTTCAGGTCTGGGAAACTTTAGACATTAAAAATCATGGGCTGAAGAGAGACACTGGATTTATGGTTTATTACAACAATCTAACACACTAACAAATGCCCCCCCCACTTGCTTTTCCCCCTGCTTTCCTTTTCCCTCTATGACTGGAGGGGTGTTAACATGCCACTGCTGTAGCCCATGAAAGCTTATGCTCAAATAAATTTGTTAGTCTCTAAGGTGCCACAAGTACTCCTGTTCTTTTTGCGGATACAGACTAACATGGCTGCTACTCTGAAACCTTCACCTTGAATGGTCTCTTGAAATGTGTTAACTACTTATGCTAAATAATCTGTTCCACCTTGTATTTAGCTGTGTTACTGAGTACATTTCCCATACCTGAAGAGGGTTGGCTGGCTTTTCAGAGGAGCCATGGTTTGGGACATTCCCAGTTACCAGAACAACCCAAATCCAGTTAACAGGAAGTCTTGGTTAACTGATGCTGTACTTTGGGAAGGAATGCTCTCTGGATTTTGATTTGTTTTAATCCACGTTAAAAAAATAATACCTTCCATGCTTTCTTGTTAGACCATCCCCAGTCCCCCCCCAATTCACTCTCCCCCTCCACCAGTGTGAGCTCTTCTGAAAGCTGTTTGGCTATGTCATTGATGATACCTGCGCTTAAAGTAGCAAATTAAGAGAAACATGCCAATTCAGACCTTTTAATTAGGAGGTACTGAATTGATTACATGTTATTATAATTAAATATCCACTGTTAGACTGTGGCAAGTTTTCCAAGATGAAAAATTAAAAACTTGATAGGAAAAGACAATTTATTTTCAAGCTTCTGAGAAAGCACGACAAGAGTGAAGAATAAAATTTTAAACTGTTTTAAAATAGGTGATATTTTTCAGAAGGGCACAACATAGATATAAATTGCACATAGATATTGCACATAGATACAGCAATGATAAATGCGCTATGACAGATAAAAGCTCATAGATGCCATATGACTTTTGGAAAAACAACACACACAATGGAACTAGAATATACAACACCAAGGTACAATTCTTATCTCTATTCCACACTGGGGAGGTTACTCATGTTGGGCCATATCCTGCATCATGGAGCTCAGTGACCCCTGACCTGCATCATTGTGCATAGACACATCATAAAACTAGGAATAAACAGATAGATAAAAGCAAACAGAGGCCATTTAAAGATCTGGGTCAAGATTTTCAGAAGCAACTGTTGCCCAACTTGAAACATCTTGAATGGATGTGATTTTCAGAAAGTGCTGACCATCAGGCCCATTTTAAGGTGTTCCATGTTGGGCACCCCAAAATATCAAAATTATTAGTTCTTTTGAAAATCTTGGTCTATGAAAACAACTCAACTAATGGAACAAAGGTAATAATTCCTCTCTACTCCACAGTGTAGATTTTATATCCATCCTCAGTTTCATATACTGCACCCCATCCATAAGAGAGAGTTTCACTGAACTTTAGAGCGAGACAAGTTCCACATACTAGCACTAAAGAGTCCTTTACATTCATATCAGTGTATTCATTTATCCTGGCAGCTAATATCTGTGTGGGTATTACAGCTGGTGAAAAAGAAAAGGACAATTTTTTTTAAATGAGAAATTTCAGACCATCTCTCATGGGAATAATGTAATTGAATAATTAGTACTAGGTTGAGTTTAAATATTCGTTTGATCCCACAGCCACTCATCTCATTACAGTTTATAACAATTGGAGCTGGAGCCTTTTATAAATCAGTGAGACTGTCTTTCTAGGTTTCCTAGACCATCTCACCTGGATAACAAAAGAACATTAGCTTCAACAAATAAATCTGGACATCTTTAGCTTCATCAAAGGAAACAATGGAAGTGCCACTAACAAAAGGTCAACAAGAACCTTAAGAATTGGAATGTATAAGGGAGGTGTAACTGGATTGATATGTAAGATGTCACATGGCTATTGCAACTGCATTAAAAAAAAACAACTATATTGGCTGCTGGGTCAGCATTTTGAAGTATGGTCACAAAAGTTGCACTGGCACCAAAAAAATTGCACATTCGTTGCAAACACAAAAAACAGCAATAACCCAGAATCCTCCAAAAGAAGCACAAACCCCAAAGAAATTCTGGCACCCATAAGCTAGGTGATTTGTGCAGAGGCAGATAAAGATTTATTGGGACCCTGAGCACAAAGAACATTGTCCCCCACCACCATGGGACCCTGCCCCGTGTTCCTACCCTTCCCCTCACGGCCCTCCCTCCTGGCCTGGCTGGAAGTTGGGCCATGGTAAGAGCTGCCCAGGGAGCCTGGGCTGCTCTGGGGAGTCCTGGACCCTCCACCTGTCTTGGATGGCATGCCCTGGGGGGCAGGAACATGGGCTGAGGGCTGCTCTCAGGCAACCTGGCTCCTCGCCCAGGGCAGGTGGCGGGACCAGGGCTCCCTACAGCTGCCCGGGCAGCTCTTACTACAGTCTAGGGTGACCATATGTCCCGCTTTGGCCAGGACACTCCTCTTTTGAAGCCCTGCCCCAGACATCCCAACTTTTTTGGTAAAACTGAGCATTTGTCCCTCATCAGCTGACAAGAGCAAATGGGACAAATGCCCAGTTTTGCTAAAAAGGGACTGGGCCAGGAGTTGTGGGGGAGGAGCAGCTCGGGGGGGGCCCCTAGAAGGGAAGGTCTGTTTACAAATACAAGGAGCAAAGGAGCCGTATGTATATATATCTAAAAGAGGGGGAATTTTGGCTGTCTAAAAGGCCCATTCAAATAGGGAAGGAAAGAAGGAATCTGAGTGAAGGTGAGAGGAAAAACCATGATAACTTATATATAAGGTACTGGGCTGCCTGGAAAAGTATTTTTTAAAAAACCAGCTATTTATTGACAACAACAAAGGAATCATGTATAATTGCTGCACTTTATTTTACTGCCTTTATTGTTTTAAATGCATTAGAACTGCCTCTCTTATTCCAACTGGTTTAATAAAGGAAAACATGTAATGATTTAAAATACTTCAATTATTCCTGTTTAACCTAGACACGATATGTAATTTTTCCTTTTTAAGTGGTTTGAGAAGCCAGAAAAATGAGTTCTCTTCCTCGCTAGGTGATCTTTGCTTATTGCATATCTTCGTATTGTCTGAGTTTCCACGTCATAACATGATTTTTATGTAGTTACCGCCCAGCTGGGATTGAGGATTAATTATTTAGCTTTTATGAAGCAGCTTGAAGTTTAAAAACACTAAATGTAAGCTACATATTTATTGAAAAAATACTGGATTGTAAGCTGCTTAGGGGGGTGCCTTGTCTCTTTACATGTCAAAGAATCAAACACTAATATAAAATAGGCAGCATAGACATAAATATGAATTCAAATAATGGTTCAATGCGCTACAGATCTTATCTTAAAGTTATCTTGTCAATAAATTGTTTGGTTTTGAATTAATAACCCTGCAGATACCTGTGACAGTAGTTTTGGAACCTGTAGTTTCAGGCGAGTGAGCGTGGACAGCTGCAACTGTCTGTACATATCATACAGCATTATGCTAGAGAACTCTGCCTAAGTGCCAAATATTGTAATAGGTGAGACATGAGGTATTTTTATTAAAACAATACCTATTGGTAAGTGTTGGAGACTGGGAGTCAGTACTCTTGAGTTCTCTAACTAGCAGTTGATACTTGACTCACTTTGTGCTTGACTGTAGGCAATTCACGTAACCTCTGTGTGTTTCACTATACCCATGTGTAAATGTGGGAGAAGGAGAGGGATAGAGGGGGGTAGCTCCGTGTGGGAGGGAGGGGGGAAGGAGAACGGCTTGGGGGTGGGGCAGCTCCGCACAGGGGGAATATGCTCAGTGTTCAGCCTACCACAACACCTGTGTCTATCCATCCTGGCCAGGGGGGAGAAAGAGAAGGAGGAGGGGGTAGGGCTGGAGTTCCGGCCCGGGGGGCAATTGGCTGGAGTCCCTGGACACAGGCCCCGTGGGCCCATACTGTAATCCGCTACTGGATTTGTGCCCTTTTTGGGTTCAGTTACCACATTTGTATTTGTTAATGTGTGTGCCGTGCATGTGTAACCCATGCTTCTAGTGCTGCTCCTATCAACAGTAGTTGCCTCTTTGCTCACAGGTGCTGAGAATGGATTTATGTTTCGGACATGAAACCATGTTAAACTTTTTGCTGAGTACCTTTGCAATTCGTTTGAACATGAAATTGAAAGTGCCAGGGCTTGTTTTAGAGGAAGGAGACTTGCACCACTGCCACTACAGCACAGCAGTGCCATGTAACACCAATCCCTGTCGCAAACACATAATAGTGAATCCCAGGCTCAGTCACACCCCAGCAAGCCCAGTTTTACACTGGTACAACATGTCTACATAAGTGGTTTGCAATGATGCAGTGACACCAGTACAAGTTTCCCGATCTAGACTCCCCCCAAGGGAGTGTGAATCGAGGTGAATCTAAACTAAACTGCGGAACCCTTTACTAGACAGTGGTTAGTCACATTCTTTCATGTGTAGCTGGAAGGCACTTAGATACCATGGTGATGGGCGTGGTATAAGAACACAGACCGATGGCTGGGCTTCACACAGTGTTGTTTATTCATTTAAGACAGTTCCACTCTAACCACCACCACCACTATACCCGTTTAAAAGCCAATGTGCTTTCTGTTCCCTGCTAATATTTTCCTTTCTGTTGCAGATCCAATAATGAATGCAAGCAGCAATACACAATTAATCTTTATTTTTAAAATCTGTCTCAACTCACTCCTCAGGCTATTACTGTTTATCCAGTTTCCTGGGAAGTCTCATGAATACATTTCTGAGGTGTTCTCGTGATCACGCCAATAATTGAATTGAGAATTCTGCTTCAAGGAGAAACAGTGACTGCAGCATTACAGGAGAGAAGCTGGGAATTTGATGTGGCAGGGGAAAAAAATCATTGTTCATAGACAAAGCCTTAAATCAAAGAGTGGGCTCGGAAGCACTAACCTGAGTGGCTGGATGTTTGGGGGAGTTGAATTTTGTGAGAGAAGGGGCAGTGTGGTTCAGTGGTGAGGGAATTACACTGGGCGCTCAGGAGAGTCAGGTGTTGATCTGCAATGTGACCTGGAGCAAGTCACTCAGTTCCCTTCCTTGCTTTGTCTATTTACACTGTAAGCTCTTCAGGGCAAGGGGTGTGTGTGTGTGTGTGTGTGTGTGTCTAAAAACTGAACTGAACATGGGGAGCTAAAATACAGAAAGATTAAAGAGAGAAGAAGAATGAAGAGAAATAGAAGGAGGGAAAGTACATGGGGTTCTGAGCGGCAAACAGATCAAACAAAAGAGTGCAAAGGGCTTAGATCAAAGGTTTAAGACACAAAGTACTAAGTTAGGCAACTAAAAAAGAATTGAAGAGGCTAAAATCCTTTCTGAAGATTACAAACAAAAGTAGAATATTGGAAAACTTCTGAGTAGGGAATAAGGGCTATTCCAGTCAGTCTCCCCATTTCTGATAAATCCTTACTATTATCTTTCTAAAGTGCTTCATGGTCAAATATAAGTGTGAAGTAGCAAGTAGGGTTAATATTTTATGATAGTGGGCTGGGAACCACAAACTCCTTAGTTTTATACCTCGCTCAGCCAGTGATTTACTGTGCAACTTTGGCCCAGGCACTTAGGCAACACTTTCAAATTTGGGTGCCTGAAGTGAGACTCCTAGCTCCATATTAAGGCAGTTAACTAACTGGCCTGATTTCCAGAGGTATCTAAGCACTAGCAATTCCCTTATCCAAGAGGAGTGGCAGTTATCATCATCAACACAGAAAGGACAAGTGACCTTGGATTATAAAACATGTTTAGCATGATGCAATTCATTTTGTTAAGAAAAATACATATAAAGAATCAGACCAGTTTCAGTTAAACTCAGAAATCATGAGAGTTGACAACACCGGTGAAGTCAAGCCCATAAGAACCTAAGAATGGCTATGCTGGGTCAGATCAATAGTCCATCTATGCCAGTATCCTGTCTTTTGACAGTGGCCAATGCCAGATAATTCAAAGGGAACAAACAGAACAGGGCAATGATCATATGATCCATCCCCTGTTGTCCAGTCCCAGCATCTGGCAGTCAGAGGCTAGGGACATCAAGAGCATGGGAGTCCAACCCTGACACTCTTGACTAATAGTCATTGATGGACCTATCCTCAATGAACTTATCTAATTCTTTTTTTTTAAACCCAGTTATAGTTTTGACCTTCACAACATCCCCTGGCAACGAATTTCACAGGTTGACTGTGAAAAGTGTGAAGAAGTACTTCCTTTTGTTTGATTTAAACCTACTGCTGATTAAGAACCAGGGATCACCTGATGAAATTGTGTTATGTGAGTGTGTAAAGAACACTTCCTTATTCACTTTCTCCAAACTATTCATGATTTTATGGACTTCTATCATATGCTTCCTTAGTCATCTCTTTTCCAAGCTGACTAGTCCCAGTCTCTTTAAGCTCTCCTCGTATGCAAACTGTTCCATACCCATAATAATTTTTGTTGCCCTTCTCTGTACCTTTTCCATGTCCGATATATATATTTTTTTGAGATGGGGCAACGAGAACTGCATGCAGTATTCAAGGTGTGGGCATACCATGGATTTATAGAGTGGCATTATGATATTTACTGTCTTATTATTTACCCCTTTCCTGACAGTTCCTAACACTGTTAGCATTTTTGACTGCCACTGCACATTCAGCGGATGTTTCCAGAGAACTGTCCACAAGCTCTTGAGTGGTAACAGCTAATTTAGACCCCATCATTTTTTATGTATAGTTAGGATTATGTTTTACAATGTACATTTTTCTTTACATTTCTCAACATTGAATTTCATCTGTTGCCCAGTCACTCAGTTTTGTGAGATTGCTTTGTAACTCTTCGCAGTCTGCTTTGTACTTGAATAATTGTGTAAAATCTACAAACTTTGCCACCTAACTGTTTACCCCATGTCATGGTTCCTTCCCCACTCTGAAATCTAGGGTACAGATGCGGGGACCTGCATGAAAGACCCCAAGCTTATTTCTACCAGCTTAGGTTAAAACTTCCCCCCAAGGCACAAAGTCTTTGCTCTTGGATTAGGTAAAATGCTGCCACACCAAAGTGCTTTAACAAAGAACCAGGGAAAAGGACCACTGGAGTTCCTATTTCCCCAAAATATCCCCCCAAGCCCTTACGCCCCCTTTCCTTGGCTTGATAATAATATCCTCATCAACTGATACAGGTGAACACAGACCCAAATCCTTGGATCTTAAGAACAATGAAAAAGCAATCAGGTTCTTAAAAAGAAGAATTTTATTTAAAGAAAAGGTGTAAGAATCACCTCTGTAAAATCAGGATGGTAAATACTTTACAGGGTACTCAGATTCAAAACAGAGAACCCCTCCATGCAAAACCTTAAGTTACAAAGAGACACAAAAACAGGAATATACATTCCCTCCAGCACAGCGAATTTACAAGCCAAAACACAAAGAAAACCTAATGCATTTTGTAGCTAGATTACTTACTAACTTTACAGGAGTTGGAGAGCTTGCATCCTTGATCTGTTCCCGGCAAAGGTATCACACAGACAGACAAAAAACTTTTCCCCCGCTCCAGATTTGAAAGTATCTTGTCCCCTCATTGGTCATTTTGGGTGTGGTGCCAGCAAGGTTACCTGAGCTTCTTAACCCTTTACAGGTGAAAGGATTTTGCCTCTGGCCAGGAGGGATTTTATAGCACTGTATACAGAAAGGTGGTTAGCCTTCCCTTTATATTTATGACACCCCATATTTCAGATCACCTACAAATTTGTTGAACAGTACTGGTGCCATTACAGATCCCTGGGAGATTACCTCTCTCCATTATGAAAACTTTTTTTTCATTCTGTTCAGGAGGACTGCTGCTAATACTTTTCCTGTGACAGACAGAAGTGTTACTCCCCTCCAATCTGAACAATTGAATGAAAAGAAAGATGGATACCGTCCTATGTGAACAACAGTCTGGATTTAGACAAGGGAGATTGTACACAGACATTTTCACTGTGAGATAGATTATTGAGAACACAGTTGAATTCCAAGGCAGTCTTGCCATCAGTTTTGTGGACTTTCAAAAGGCATTCAATAATGTAAACAGAAACAATGTGGAAAATTGTGGAACAATATGGAATTCCAACAAAATTAACATTATGAAAGCATTCTATGCCTACTCAAAATACTGCATTAAAATGGAAAATGGATTGAGTAAGCCATTCAGCATCAAGACAGGTGTAAGGCCGGGGTGCGTCCTGTCTCCTTTTTTGTTTATGCTAGTCATCGACTATGGATTAAAACAATGCGACAGTGATACATATGGCCTAAAATGGAACAATTCAAGGCTATTTGATCTAGACTTTGCTGACGACATCACTCTGACCAGTGAAGATGCCAATGGACTACAAAAATGCACAAACCAAGTAAAAAAAAGTAATGGAGAAGATAGGTTTGAGATACAATGCAAAGAAATGTAAAGGTCATGTTAATGGGGACTATAGGGACAGAAATCAAAATTGAAGAGGAGAAACTGGAGAAGGTAGACAATTTTATGTATATTGGAAGTACCATCAGCCAAGAGGGCACTAGTTCCGAGGAAATAAGAAGAATCGGGAAGGCAAACGCTGCATTTGGGAGACTCAGAAACATCTGGGAACTCAAAAACATCTCCTTCAAGACAAAACTGAATGTGTACAAAGCAATTGTTATTGCCATCACAACGTATAGCAGTCAGACACAGCAACTTACCAAGAAAGATATGCAAAAGCTGGATGCATTTCATCACAAATGTCTGAGAAGAATATTGGGAATAACATATAGAGATAGGAAGACAAATGAAGAAGTCAGAAAAATTACTGGACAAGGTACCCTCTCACAAATAATCTAGAAAAGACGACATCAGTGGCTGGGACATGTGCTGATAATGGAAAAAGAATGCTTACCAAATACCGCCCTTGAATGGAAGCCAGAAAATGCAAGAAGAAAGAGAGGAAGACTACGAATAACATGGAAATGAACAGTTCTGAACGACATCAAGCACCTCAACATGAAATGGGAAGATTTGGAGAGAAGGGCAGTTGACAGGCAAGGATGGCAAATGTGGGTAGCCCAATGTGCAGCAAAGCACGGGATGGACTAAGGTGTAAGGTAATTATGAAAACTGACCATTTATTCCTACCCTTTGTTTCCTAGGTTTTAACCAGTTAGGGATCCACAAGAGGACCTTCCCTCTTATCTTATGACTGCTTATACATATTGAAGTATTTATAGGATCCAGACCACTATTTATAAAATTTGCAAAAGTCCTAATGTGGCCACTCTTTACTGTATTGCAATATTAGGATTTTACTTTGTAAGAGGCAGATGGGTTTTAGTTTTACACATGTATGCTTTAAAAATGAAACACTATTATAAAATGTTGAATTTTAACCAGCTGTGTTTTTACATTATTGTAGTTTGCAATCATAATATCCTAGCAAACAAAATGCAAAAGACAGAAGGATGACTTCCTGTGAAATTAATCTTAATACTTGTAGGTAGGTTGTTTGGCTCAGTTATGATCACTGGCTTTTGCCTGTTTGTTTACAGAATTCAAAAATTAATGAGAAACCATAGCCTAATGAGTTGGAGCATGAAAATGTTTGCAGAGATACATAAGCATGTATTTCAAAACAAATGTTTTATTTTTTGAATAATTCTAAAAAAAACATTACATAAACTGTATTTTTAAACATCAGGCCATACACAGTTTTTGGAAAGATATTACAAATAGTCTGTGTGTATAGTGGACTGCAATATATAAATATACACACACACACACACACACACACACACTTACTTTTTCTTTTTTGGGAGGAGGAAAAAAAAGCCTCTTAGACCAGAGGTTCTCAAATGGGGGGCACAGAATGTATTTTTGGGGGGCATGAGAAGCTTTGGGGCGGGGAGGGAAGCAGCAACTAACTGTGAATGTTCAGAGCTGGGTGGCCAGAGAGCGGCGGCGGCTGCTGCTGGCTGGGCACCCAGCTCTGAAGGAAGTGATGCCACCAGCAGTCGCACAGAAGTAAGGGTTGCATGGTATGGCATTGCCACCCTTATTTCTCTGCAGCTGCTGAAGGCGGCACTGATCTTCAGAGCTGGGCGGCTGGAGAGCAATGGCTCCTGGCTGGGTCCCTGGGGTGGCATAAATAACCACAGATACAAAGAAGGTAGGGGCCACGATCAAGTACATTTGAGAACCACTGTCATAGACAATGTGCTAATGAAATCTGCTTTTCAATTGATACCTATGTAAACAACTACCTTAAGACATTCTGTATGACTTGAAGAAGAAACACGTGACAGTATTTTTCATATGCCATTATGTTTGGGTTCTGAGTACAGTTTACAGAAAGAAAGTCAGGACATGGCATATAAAATTACTAAAAATATCTGACAATGTTACTCTATATGCATGATATGTTTTATCTACATGTAATTGGACCATATGCTATAATTCACTGAATTAGGAGTTTACATATTGTTTAATCAGCAACTATAGCTAAGTCTCAGCTTCCTGTAATGTATTAGTATTTGGTGACTGAGTTTAGTTGTTCCAGTACAGAACTGTGGACCACATGTGGAGGGACACACATGCAGTGGGGAGGGACCTGGCTTCAGGAAAGCAAAGACTCTCCATCCCTCATGCAGCGAATGGAAGGTGCACCTCTTGGAGGGTTTCTTCTATTTGAAGCTCAGGTCCTTTCTTTGTTAAATATACTGAACAATAAACTTTGCCATTGGTTTCCATGGGAGCAACTTCAAATGTGTAACATTTTCTTGTTATACATCTTCAAGGTGTTGACACTGGAAACTCAAGTACTAAGCCTGTAGTTGTCCCTGGTACATCATGATAAAATGCTCAATCCCTGAGTGAGAAGTATGTCATAAAATAGATTAGCACAGTCTACCATTCATTACTATTACTTATGATTTGTATTGCAGCAGCACCTACAACTTCTGATCATATAGGATAGGTCCAAGATGGTCAGGGGTGCAACCCTATGCTCTGGGTGTCCCCAAGCCTCTGACTGCCAGATGCTGGGACTGGATGACAAAAGATGGATCACTTGATGATAGACCTGTTCTGTTTGCTTCAGTCTAAAATTTCTAGCATTGGCAACTGTTGGAAGACAAGATACTGGGCTACATGGGCCATTGGTCTGACCCAGTATGGCCATTCTGGTGTTCTTACGTTCTTGATCAGGGTTCCATTGTACAAACACATAAGACCTTGTCCCTGCTGAAACATTGCTTACTATCTGATTATCACAATACCTTTGAAGTAGGCCAGTAGGTATTATCCTCATTTTATGGGTGGGAAAATTAAGATATTAATAGTAAAAGTGTTTTCCCTGGTGTCTCAGATTACGGATCATAACTACTTAAGAATTCCCCTTGTTTGCAGTCTTTTCTTCAGACGCTGCCGTTTGATATGTAAAAAAGCAGCTTTTTTTGGTACTATTCCTCCTATGTTGAATGTTCTGATTCAAACCTTTCTTGCAGTTCTGTTGGCACATTTGCTATGCAATTGTTCAGCTCAGCAATATGTTTCCCCTAGAGCTCACTCAGGGCTAGAGTGGACTTGGTCCTTTTATAATACATAAAGGTGCAGTGGGGCAGGGCAGAAGGAGCCTTTTTTCATCTTGAACTGCTTGTGCAAGGGTCAGATACAGTCACAAGAGCTTCCCTGATCAAATAGCCTGTTTTCTGCTAACACCTAGTGTCATACTAGCTGCACCAAAGAGGATGTGGAGGAGATAGGGACATGCTCTCCATCAATCAGCAGAAGCCTGATTAAACATTCACACTCATCCTTCATTTACTGAAGCACAGTCCCATCTGGAGCTTCCCCTCACGTATTTTGGCTCTGTTACAACTTGCTATCTTCTCAGCAATACAAAAGGGTAACAGACACTACCTGAAAGAAGAAAATACACAGCTAGCAGCTTCTGGCCACAAAATGGCCCCTTTCGGGCTCAGTAAAGGGCCAACTCCTGAAATGCATGCTGGAAAATGAGTTCTTATAAAAGGAGAACCCTTCACTGGGTTAGTATTAGCCAGGAAGTCACTAAGGAAGGTACTGCTAGAGGAGGGGCTTCTTTGGTGACGTGTATTTTTTTTTAGATCACAGATTCTGTGCTGTTCCTTTTTCAGGGCTGTACCACAATGATATGAATGAGCTGTTAACTTTTGCTGTTCTAAGAATCCCATTATGACTAGAGATCAACTCACGTCTGATGTTTAGATTTTGGTGGTATCTTCAGCAAAATCTGGTAGAAGAGATGAGGGGGCAAGGTTGGATGTGCCTGTTTGGGCTGATCAATATACCCTAGCAGTGATATTCAGGAAGATATAGAGTTTTGCTGCTACATGGTAACATGCTCTATCATTTCTGTGCACAAAGTAGTTCTTGTCGTCATATTGGAGTCTATCATAAATTAGAAAATCAGTATTTTTCAAATGGGCTTATTACCCGAGGACAAAATAAATCTGTCAGTGTTTACGTTAGAAGCTGTAAAATGCCATGTTGCTATTTCCTTACCAGCATACAAGTTAGGCTGCACAAGTTAGGCTACACTTTCAGAACTTTCTTGGTTGATACAAGACCTGTGCTAACAGTATTGCCTCAGTAAGACCATGTAGCAATTCTGTTGTCATGACTCATTCTTGTCCTAGAACATAAAATGGGGCTTCGCTTCAGCTCTGATACCCTGTAAGCTATTTATTTCCAGTGACTTTAAAGTTCTAGACTCCACTTGCATCTACCTGCTAATAAAAGGAATCCCAAATGGAAAAAAACAACAACAACAAAAAGTAATGACTGACAAAGGCACAGCATCAAGGTCAGGAAAAAGATGACTTTTGTCACCACCTCTTTAGTCCAATGAAACAATGGTTTAGTTCTTCTGTTTTGCTCCAGATATCCTTTATATCAGCATTCTGTTTCCAACAACCTTCAAAAAAGTACAAAAGAGAAGGGCAGGGCGAGGGGAGGGGGACCCACACACAAAAAACTCTGCCCGACCTTTGCTGACAATGGCAACAAACTCAGCAATTATTCAGTTTTGCCTGGATGAATGAAACTGTCTCGGGTCACATTCTGCAGTAACTTACGTGCTGTGTAACTCCACAGAAGACAGCTGGATGGAATGAAGTGAAAGTGCAGAATCCGAACCCAGCTGTAGTTATATACTGTGTACTTATTATACAGCCCTGTTCGAAACATCTAGTGTATTAAGCATTTTGACTTAGATAGGTTTTCAAAACAGAACTCTGCCTATCAGCGAAATGAAGGGAACTATGTTTTGTGCTCAGTCTCTCACTAATGATGTTTACTGTTGCCAGAAAATCTACACTGCCCTAGATGACAGGGATCTGGCCATACAAGCAATGTGAAAAAAGAACACAGAACCGTTCTGTTCACAATAAAGGAGTCACACTAGCTCATTCCCTTCTTCTGTTGAGATAATTGGAATAAAAGAGACAAGGGTATTATTTATAGGGTGCCATAAACCTGCATGGTTTCACAGTAACATGAGAGATAGATTGTTGGCAAGGCAGACACAAGGACCCCAGATTCAGCCTAGCTTTTGTGTTGGTACATTACTGGGGGGTGGATGCAAGAAATTTTCTCTTTGTGTGGCTCATATAAGGGCCAGGCAGAACTTAAGCCTTTACACCCTGAGAAGTGCAGGAGCTGAGGGCCGGATTAAGGCATAAACTAACTAAGCTACAGCTTAGGGACTCGCAGTATGAGGGGCCTCTACACAAGAAAAAACTGACTCCATTTCAAATTTTATCAAAATTGGTTGATAGAGGAGATATGGGAAAAAGAAGATTCTCTCTAAATACAGACATTTTTGTTCAAATATGACAAATATACACATCTGGCTACACAAATACCCTTACCCTACCCTTACCCTTCACTAATTGTTCATTATTGACAGGTGGGAGGCCCGGGGCTGAGAAAAAAACGATAATTGCACTTGTAAAATTAATATTTCTATGGGTAAGTCTGCTATCAATCTCCTAAGGCACCATTTTTTTGGCCAGCTACTACTGGTAAAATTCTGACCGTGCCTTTATAACGGGAAATATGTGAGGTCAGAGATGGCAGTGTCATGAAGCAATACTGCCAAGTTCCTACTTGTATGGCATTTGTCCAAGGAGTGATATCATCTATAATATCCCCCTTGGCTGGTAATAGCCGAAAGGCCGCCATCTTTTGTTTATGGTCCAGCACGCTCAGTCGTATAGTGCCTTCGCTCCTGTTTTTCTTCATTTTCTTAAGCATTAATGTGTTCTTTCTTCTTTTGATCATACATACGGACAATTGTGTATTTTAGTGCACACATCGCTTTCTGCTTCATGCACTATCCATACTTCACATGATTGAGTTTGCACGTGATCATCTTATGAACTTGGGTTGAATGGATCTTGAGGAGGATAAATTTGTGTTGGCTTCCCTCCATCAGTTTCAAGAACCTTCACAGTAAATACCAGAGAGTGCTGACGAAAGGATAAATAGAGGGTTTTGAAAGAAGTGAAGGAAGATATACATATATATCAAAATATTCTGAGTACTTGGTGAGCAAATTATTTCAAACTATATGCATATATGATTTATAGGCTATTAAAGCCTTTAATATTCATTATATTTACTTGAATATAGGCTGTTTTTTCTCACTCTCTCAATGCCTCTGTAGAGATTACCAGTCTTTTTTTCTGGTAAATTCTCTCTTTTTCATGCATATAGCTTGTTGTCACTCTGTCTCCCAGGTGTTTACTCAAGATTAATTAGTGGTCCTGGGGAAGACAGAAAATAGAGAAGCGAACACAAAGAGAGATGTCTGCCTAGAAAATGCTTCAAGAAAAGCTATCTGCTCTAAGCATTCTGTGCATCGAAAGTGACAAACTCTGTAGCTTATCATTTGAGAACATCAATGACTTTGCTCTCCAAAAATCAGGAAAGAAAACGTTTTAAAGTTTAGTGTTAAAATTAACGTGATGTGCATACAGACATACTGCAGGTCTGTGTAACTGCAACTGCTTTTGTGTTCCTGTAGGTATAAAATTTTCATATCTACTAATTAAGAAATCATACATGACATATGTTAATTTGAAACTATTTTATAATGCAAACAAACATATTGCAAGATGTGTTTTAGTTAGATGATTATTCTATTTTTACAACTTTGCCTTTGTATATATGCAAATATAAAGCTTTCATGTTTATATATTCAATGTCCTTTCTGTGGAAATAATAAATTATTTTTGTTATGGTATGGGGCCTCTTACACATGACATAGTTTAGAGCCTGCAGGAGCTGCTCCATCCCTGCTCATCAAAGGGAGTCCATGTCAGAGCTGGAAATAGATGACTCTGGCTGTTAATCCCATGATTAGTCAATGGGACCAAGCTGCCTTTCCCACCATTAAGCTTATACCCTTTGATAGCCAGAGCCTACTCTGGAGGCTCAGTTGCAGGAAAACAGTTGGGAGGAAATTTACAGCAGCCTTTGAATCATCATCGGATTGGGCAGCACTGCCTCTTTCCTCCACAGCCTGCACTTGGTCTGCACTTCAGCGGCCACTGAGGGATTCTTGTCGGATATGCAGTGCAAACAGTTTCTAAAGTGTTTTGAGGTCCATTTAGATGAAAAATGCTCTTTAAATGCAAGGCTATTTTCATCCACAGTGATGTTGCATACAGTAAGTCCTTGCTTAAAGTTGTAGTTATGTTCCTGAAAAATGCAACTTTAAGCAAAACAATGCTAAGCAAATCCAATTTCCCCATAAGAATTAATGTAAATAGGGGGGTTGGTTCCAGGGAAATTTTTTTCACCAGACAAAAGACTATATTATATATGTGGAAGTATAACATTGTATAAGTATAACATTGTATAAGGGGACATGCTGGATACATTGTATATGAGAGGGCATGCCAAAACATGTTACAAAGTATCTGAGGGAGCACACGTAGGGACAGTTAGCTTCTGAATGGAGAAGCAATTAAGATAGAGCCAGCACGTCTAAGAAGCAGGCATCAGAATGGAAGGTGTGAAGGGCAATTAGTTAAGTTAACTGGAAGCTGTTAAAGGAGATTGTTAAGGGTGGCAGGTAATTGAAGATACGTGACTGGTCTCAGGGATCTCGAAGGGTGGTGACTAAAAATCTTTTTCTTCTTTTGTCTGTAACTTCTCTGTAACTTGTTCTCCAAAAAAACTGTATAAATTAAGAGACACAAGCCCCACTTGGGGGGCTCACTTCTAAATGTATTAGCAGAGCAGCTTTGCTAATAAAACAGAGTGGTCTGATAAATTGTGAGTCTAAGTCAAACTTTGACAATATGTGTTTAAGTTTTAAATAAAAAGTTAATACTATACACAGCAATGATAATTGTGAAGCTTGGTTGAGGTGGTGAAGTCAGAGGATGGAAGAGGGTGTGATATTTCCCAGGGGATGCCTTACTGCTAAATGATGAACTAGCACTCGGTTGAGCCCTCAAGGGTTAACTCATTGTTGTTAATGCAGCCTCACACTCTACAAGGCAGCACAAATGGAGGGAGGGGAGACAGCATGGCAGACAGAGACAGAGACACACACCGTGTGTGCGTGTGTGTGTGTGTGTGTGTGAGAGAGAGAGAGATGCGCATTGCCCCTTTAAGTATGCTGAACCCACTCTAAGTAATTGCCTTTTTAAGAAGATCAGCAAGTTGAGACAGCAGCTGCTGCCAGCAAGCTCCCCCTGTCCTGAGCCCTGTCATGTCCCCCCCTGCTCTATAGAGATGGGGTAAGTGGGGGGCAGGAGCAAGGGGGAGAGGGACACTCTGCCATTAACCCCCCTCTTCCCTCCACCCCCTAGCACAGCAAGCAGGAGGCTCCGGGGAGCAGCTCCAAGGCAGAGGGCAGAAGCAGCACATGGCAGTGGGGTGAGGGACAGCTGAACTGCTGGCAATCAGTAGTCTGCTGGGTGGCTTGCCACACAGGGAGCTTAGGGGAGTGAGTAGCTGATATGGGGGCTGCCGGTCCACCCTGGTTCCAAGCCCACACCAGCTAGCTGCGAACGGCTGCTCTTTCTGCAAGCAGTGGACAAAGCAGGTGGCTGCCAAACAAGGTTATAAGGGAGCATTACACAACTTTAAACGAGCATGTTCTCTAATTGATCAGCAACGTAACAACGAAACAACATTAACCGGGACAACTTTAAGTGAGGAGTTACTCTATTTTTGAAAAAAAAAAAAAGATTGTTCATTTTGTTGCTGCACATTCTGCTATAATGGAAGAGGCCCCTGCATTGCTAGGACACATAGCAGCATAAGTCAATTGAGAGAGATACCATTGCTAAGGTATGTACTAGACTTCACCTAATGATTTGGTACCACGTGCCTAGGTTGACAGAGTGAGGGGAGGACACTAGGATTTGCAGTTTACAACAACTAAAATAGTAACAGATCTCCAAACATTTTTAATTTAATGTAAAGATTAGGGAATCTAACTGTGCAAGAGGATAGCATCCAGAGATTTAAATGAGGCATTTTCATTCTGAAAAGACAATACATTGATCAAAGTGAACTCTTTGCCTTCAAGGAGAACCAAAAGGAAAAACTGAACTAAATAGAAAATTGGGAGGGGGGAAAAAAGGGTTCTCTCAATGCATCTACCTGTATGTGAAGTGCAGCACACATTATGGATTTTCAAAATTGTTTACAAGACCTAAATGTACTTCTGAACAAACAGAAGGAATAGTAAACAGTGAAAACGTCAAATGGACCTAAAGAAAGAGCCGTGCGTTCAACACAAGTCTAATGTTATCAATATTTTAAGAGCTTATTTTACTTTCTAACTTCTCTCAGCTGATTAATATTTGATGGCAGTGATTTTAACAGTCTGGATCTGATTTAACTTATCTTGAGTATGATGTGAATCATCCATCAGTTTCTTCACGAAGAGTAAAGACTAACTGAATATGGACGACCTTACTCATTATTTACAAACAGCATGAGAAGATTCCTTTGACTTTTAAGTGTTTATATTTTATTTTCTTGTGGCTGAACCCACTTATAAAGCTACAAGGCCTTGTACCAAATGACTAGAGGATAGCTAAATAACACCAATTTTTAAAAAGGACTCCAGAGGTGATCCTAGGAGTTACAGGCCAGTGAGTCTAACTTCGGTACCAGGCAAATCGGTAGAAATTATAGTAAAGAACAGAATGATCACACACACGATTTTTTGGGGAAGAGACAACACGGCTTGTTTAAAGGGAGTCATGCCTCACCAATCTATTCAAATGCTTTGAGGGAGTCAATAAGCATGTGGATAAGGGTGATCCAGTCAATATAGTATACAGTCGGGCCTCGATTTACATGGTGGTTACATTCTTGAAAAAAAAAAAAACACTGTGCAAACAGAAATCGCGTAAAAAGACAGCAAGGGTGTCTGGGAAATAAGGGTGTTCCAGGCTCACAAGATGGCCTCCCTAATTTATCCAATACACCTTCACCCTTAGTGAGCCTATTCAACATTTCCACTTTCTGTACTAAAGTCAAAACACTTTTTTCTGCTTCTTCACAGGTGACATATCACTTTTTGAGCCACTTGCTCTCAATTTTGTCTTTGAGCTCATGGTAAACACTTATTAAGGGCAATAAATAGTGCTAAAAGCAAGCGGACAATGTAACGTTTACGAGACTGTGACGGGTTCGGTCACAGAAACCTTCCTGGGACTGCCACCTGACGTGCTTAGACTACCTCTGAGCCCAATTTTCCCTGCCAGCATGGGACTTCAGCACCTTGCCTTGTTTGAGCCAGACATGCTTGTCTTCTGCAAACACAGATCCAAATCTGAACCAAGTCCCCCACAAGCTGCAGGCTTAATTGAAAACAGTTTAAGAAGTGTTGCTGTCTCCAGCACTCAGATACCAGCTCCCAATGGGGTCCAAACCCCAAATAAATCCATTTTACCCCGTATAAAGCTTATACAGGGTTAACTCATCAATTGTTCACCCTCTATAACACTGATAGCAGTGCATATCTCTCTGTTTGCTCCCCCAGGAATTAACACTTGCTCTGGGTTAATTAATAAGTGCTTTTATTAAATATAAAAAGTTGGATTTAAGTGGTTCCATGTAATAACAGACAGAACAAAGTAAATTACCCAGCAAAATAAAATAGGCAAGTCTAAGCCTAATACAATAGAAAACTGAATAAAGATCAAATCTGACCCTCAGAGATGATTCAGTAAGCTTCTTTCACAGACTGGATGGCTTTCTAGTCTGGGCCCAATCCTTTCCCCTGGTACAGCCCTTGTTCCAGCTCAGGTGGTAGCTAGGGGATTTCTCATTACTGCAGCACCCTTTGTTCTGTTCCACCCCCTTTTATAGCTTTGGCACAAGGCGGGAATCTTGTGTCTCTTTGGTTCCCACCCCTTCTTCTAAATGGAAAAGCCCCAGGTTTAAGCTGTATTCCAGTACCAGATGACATGGTCACATGTCCTGAGACCCCAAACCTTCATTCTTCCCAGCCTGACTCACAGGAAGGCCTGCAAGCAAACAGAGCCATCCACAGTCAGTTGTCCTAGTTGATGGGCGCCATCAAGATTCCAAACCACCACTAATGGCCCACACTTTGCATAATTACAATATTTCATATTTCTAGTTTCAGATACAAGAGTGATACATTTATACAAATAGGATGACCATACTCAGATTATAAGCTTTGTAATACCTTACAAGAGACCTTTTGCATGAAGCACATTCCAGTTACATTATATTCACACTTATTAGCATATTTTCATAAAATCATATGGAGTGCAATGTCACGGAGACAATATCTGATCACACACAGAGAACATCATGGGGGGGAAGGGAGGGGAAAATGACAATCTTATTCTAGATGCATCTGCACCAGGGGCATAGCCAGGGCCACACCCCCAGCCCCGCCTCTGCTCCAGCCCTAGAGCTCACCCCACTCTGCCCACCCGCTCAGTGCTCCTAAATGGGAGCAGGGTCGGAGGCTTGCCCCTTTTGACCCGCCCAGTGCTCCTACTGGGGAGTGGGTCAGGGTGCAGGGGCTAACCCCACTCCACCCACCCGGCATATGAGCCAAGGTGTGGGCAAGCCCCTGTGCCCCGACCCTGCTCCCCAGCTGGAGTGCTAGGCTGGTGGGCAGAGTGCGGCAAGCCCCCGAGTCTGCTCCCTGGCTGGAGTGCTGGGTGGGCAGAGCGGGGCAAGACCTTGCGTCCCGACCCCACTCCCCAAGTTTGCGACTGGGGACCCCGGGGGAGTGAGGGGGGGTCTGGCCAGAGTGTCCATTGCCCCTCACAAGGCCAGCTGGAGGAGGTGATGGGAGGTGTCCCAATCCCTCATGTCCCATCCCTCCTGCCTCCCTTCCCCTGCCCCCGTCATTGCCCACCCACCCAAAGTTGGGGCTCACCCAAATGTCCCGTCCTGGCTACTCCACTGACCTGCGCATCTTGGTTACTGTGTGGCACCATGTAAAAGTGAATCCATACCATGTACAAAAATAAGGGGTCACAATTTTTTGACTGTGCATAACTGAAACTGTGCAAAAAATACCATGTAAGTTGAGGCCCGACTGTACTGGGATTTACAGCAAGCCTTTTACAAGGTCCCTCATGAAAAGCTCATAAGGAAACTAAGTAGCCATGGGATAAGAGGGAAGGTTTTCTCATGGATCAGTACCTGGGTAGGAATAATTGGTCAGTTTTCACAATGGAGAGAGGTAAACAGCGGGGCATCCTAAGGATCTGTACTGGGACCTGTTCTGTTCAACATCTTCATGAATAATCTGGAAAAGGGGATGAACACTGAAGTGCTTTAAGTCCAAAGCAGAGTGCGAGGAGTTACAGATGGATCTCACAAAACTGGCTGACTGAGCAACAAAATGGCAGATGAAAGTCAACACTGATAAGTGCAAAGTAATGCACACCGGAAAAAATAATCCTTTGACACCCTGTACGCCGTGTTTACCACTTTTATAAGATGATGATATATTTTGTACAAAGTATGCCTTGAGGTATTGTGTGAAAACTCAATCTGCTGATTATCCTCCCACTGAAATGTGTATAATATCACTGCATGTAAAATTATGAGATTTTGCTCTATGCTTGTTACTGAAATATGTTGTAGTTCTGGGTAGCACCCATTTTTTCAGAGACAAAACCACCAGCATGCAAACAAGGCGCCAAAGGGTGATTATCTGCTTCACTGGCCATCCACCAGCATGAGGGAAGTATATACACAAAGCCTTTCCGTTTCATCCCAGAAATGTTTCAAACCTTGGATACACAGGAGTCTCTTTGAGGCTTACCCCTCATGGGGTGCAGACAAAGAGAGGAATAGGATACAAAAATGGGAGGCCATGACCTCCACCTCCCCTCTCCACCTTCCATCTCTCTGCTCCTGAGAGCAAGGAATATCTGAAGAACACTGATCAAAGGGGGAGGAGTCCCAGGCTGGAAAGAGACACAGCCTATGGAATGTACTGCAGCTTATAGTGAGAAAACTCTTATTTTTGCTTTCAAACCTATTAGCCTTGGTAAAGTGTAGGAATTAGCTTGTGTATTTATCCTTTTCTTTCTTTTGTAACCAAATCTAACTTTTATGCCTTATCACTTGTAATCACTTAAAATTCATCTCTCTCTAGTAGTTAAACTTGTTTTAGCTAAACCAATGCATTTTGATTGAAATATTTGGGAATCTTTACTTAGGTCAATAAGGTTGGTGCATAATCATTACCCAGTGTTGGGATGACAAACTATGAGCTTGTACTGTCCAGAGGGCTACTGAGCAGTGCAAGATGCATATTTCTGGAGAGCAAGGCTGGGACTGGGGATATACAGGTGTCATCTTGTATATAATTCATGAAAGGCTGGGCACAGCATTTTTGTATTTAGATGGGAGTGATTTTACATGTTAGTGGCTGTGTGTGAGCAGAGCCTGGAGGAATTGCTGTTGACCAGCAAAGCAGCGTAAAAGGCATCACAGGCTGGAGAGCTATGGGGACATAGCAGGCCAGCGCTTGCACCCGGGGGAATGTCGCAAATCCCAACTATACATATGCAAAGATGGGTTCTAACATGGCTGTTACCAACCAAGAAAGATCTTAGAGTCACCATGAATAGTTCTATGAAAATTTCAGCTCAATGCACGGCAGCGGTCAAAAAGGCTAACTGTATATTAACAACTATTAGGAAGACAGAAGAAGACAGAAAATATCATAATGCAACTATATAAATCCATGGTACAGCTATACCTTGAATAGTATCCAGTTCTGGTCACCCCATCTCAAAAAGGATATAGTGGAACTGGACAAAGTTCAGAGAAGGGCAACAAAGATGATCAAGTGGATGGAATGGCTTCCATACTTGGAGAACCAAAAAAGATTAGGGCTGTTCATCTAAGAAAAGAAACAACCCGGGTGTGTGTGTGTGTGTGTGTGTGTGTGTGTGTGTGTGTGTGTGTGTGTGTGTGTGTGTGTGTGTGTGTGTGTGTGTGTGTGTGTGTGTGTGTGTGTGTGTGACAGGTCTATAAAATCATGAATGGTGTGGAAAAAGTGAACAGGAAAATCTTATTTTCTCTTTCATACAATACAAAAACAACAGGGTCACCTGAAGAAATTAATATGGAGCAGGTCTAATACAAAACAAGAGGAAGTACTTTTTCCACACAATGAACAACTCCCTGTGGAACTCTTTGCCATGGTATATTGTGATAGTCAAAAGTAACTCTGTTCAATAAAGAACTGGATAAGGTCATGGAGGATAGCACCTTCAATGGCTATTAGCCAAGATGGTCAGGGGGGCAACCCAATGCTTAGGGCGACCCAACCTCTGACTACCAGAAGCTGAGAGTGGAATATAGGGGTGGATCACTTCATACTTGCCCTGTTCTGTACATTCTTCTGAATCTGTTACAGGCCACTTAGAGTCAGGACACTGGGCAAGATGGACCTTGCCTGACCCAGTATGACAGTCTTATATATGCAGGTCTCCTACAAACACACACACACACACACACACCTTTAATGTACTAGATTCATTAAATTACCAGTTTGCTAAAAATGCCTAACTCTGGGAGTTCAATGGGAATACTTTCATCAGAAAGCTTTCCCAAAGCATTGGAGTTTTGCTGGTGCACATTCTCCTGTCCTCAGTGTGTCCAAAATATAATAGCTAAAAAGTTCTATTTATTAGTTTGAAACACATTTTTTAAAATGTGAGTTACTTTATAGTAAGAAAACATGTAAAACATTTAAAAGATTTAAATTGAAACCAAAGGTTTCAAAATTAGCAAAATGTTTAGATTTACCTTATTTGAATTTGAAGAGTATCAGTTTGTGAAAATTGGAGATTTTGACTTTCTCCCTGTTTAGGATGGGAAAAATCTTTTCAAATTCTTGAAAATTCTCATGGGATGGAAAGCCATTTCCCAACCAGCTATAACTGCAATCTATATAATTCAATAATACTTCTTACCATAGCATGGAGCACAAACACTTTTAGTCATAATGGAAAGAACCTTTGCCAGTGTGTTGCAAACACTGACAGAGGATGGGCACTTCAGATATCAGATTACACTCATTTATTAGACAGACACTTCCTCAAATTTAGAAGCTTGTCAGATCCCCTTCAGCTATTTTTTCTGGCTCTG
The DNA here is from genome assembly GCF_965152275.1 of Natator depressus. Classification (NCBI taxonomy): domain Eukaryota; kingdom Metazoa; phylum Chordata; order Testudines; family Cheloniidae; genus Natator; species Natator depressus. The sequence continues at coordinate 120,112,364 of NC_134237.1, read as the reverse complement.
ATCCCCTACAAAAACAGGATGATCAAAAAACCCATGTTACTAGTTGATTCTGGCCATTCCTCTAAACAAGTCAGACCTGTACTTCTCAGTAGGATGACAGGCAGTGTGGATCATCCTTTTGCTTGAGGAAGGGTGATTAGAGGCTCACTGGTCTTGGCTCCAGATCACACAATCGTTAGAGCCCTGCAAATCTGTGGATATCCGAGGATAATTTTTGCGGATCGGATGCGGACACACATTTTTTATCTGTGCAGGGCCCTAATAATTGTCTCAATCTCCATGCACACTTCCCTTCTCCCTGCAGAGATTGCCAGACCCACAGCCCATCACCTGTTCTGTCACCAAGAAACTGAGTCTTTGCATTTTGTTTAACAAAAATAAGTCAGAAAATGTAACTCCCCTTTTTACAGAGAGCGTCCCTCTGCCACATGTGCTATCCTGAGCCCCCCACATGCCACTGTTCTTATATTAGTGTAACAGGTACTGTGGCTGCCAGAAACAATGTCTTCATGGCTTCCTTTTAACAAGCCACAGCTGAAAGCCCTAACTGCCAGCCTGGCAGCTAATGCAGTCCAAATTCCCAGGGACAAGGTTTCTTTCACTCCAATGAAAGGATTTAACTCCTTCACTGCTAACTGGGTATGATTTTGCCAGTCTCAAATGGGTATTAGCGAACAAGCTTTGGATTTGTCTCTTGACAGGTCGAGTAAGCAATGTGTTGGGAAAGGAGAATTAATCCATGTGTTTGGAATTAAAATAAATGAAATCTAAAGGATTCTTCAGAGGCAGGATTAAAATGAATGAAGGACAACAAGGCAGTCTTGCAGACCTACCCTAAATGTTTCTCCTTTCATAGAACCACAAAGGCTTGCCTGACAAAGGAATTCTCACCAGCTGAGCCCAACCTCATTCTTTCCTTGAAAGATGGCAGACACCTGTGGTAGACGCTTTGCTCATGGAAAGGGATACAGGTTAGCCCTCGCCCCCTATGTCCTCTTGTATTCCACCAACGGGCTCAGAGACCATGTCCACACTAATTTAGATATGAACCTTTTGGGTGGCTGGCTTCCCTCACCCCTTCTAATTACTGTTAGTCAGCAAATGCAACAACAGAGCAGAAATTGGGTCAGTGCAATGTGTCTGTCTCGCAACTCGGTTAGTAAGGAATAATTTAGAGGGATATCATACAAATCCCGAGAATCCATACGCACCAAATACTAATCCTATGGTAGACTTGAATGTAGTTCTGTTAAACACAAATAGGACCCAACAAAAGCAAGGATATTCATCCTTAACTTCTCCTATTGCAGCAGATGTTAATACTGTAGGATCAGGCATCTGCAAAGCCATGGCAGAATGAGGTGCACTGAAGACAGTGACAAGAAATTGGGGATGAAGTGGTGAATGTGATCCTCCTTACACAGTGTGTTTTCAAAAGTCCTGCTAATCCATGTTCTAAAAGCTCCTTAAATGCAGATTGGTAAACTGATTCTGTACATATGTACTTAAAATTCTTTGAAAAAAGAAAAAAGAAAAGGAGTACTTGTGGCACCTTAGAGACTAACCAGTTTATTTGAGCATGAGCTTTCGTGAGCTACAGCTCACTTCATCGGATGCATAGCATATCGTGGAAACTGCAGAAGACATTATATACACACAGAGACCATGAAACAAAACTTCCTCCCACCCCACTCTCCTGCTGGTAACAGCTTATCTAAAGTGATCATCAAGTAGGGCCATTTCCAGCACAAATCCAGGTTTTCTCACCCTTCCCCCCCCCACACACACAAACTCACTCTCCTGCTGGTAATAGCCCATCCCTCTTTGAAACCTCTCTTTATAATGCGCATGATAATCAAGGTGGGTCATTTCCAGCACTAATCCAGGTTTTCACATGCCATCCACAGCCTCAGAAACAACTCTGACATCATAATCAAAAAGGCTGACAAAGGAGGTGCTGTTGTCATCATGACTAGGTCGGAATATGAACAAGAGGTTGCTCGGCAGCTCTCCAACACCACTTTCTACAAGCCATTACCCTCTGATCCCACTGAGAGTTACCAAAAGCATCTACAGCATTTGCTCAAGAAACTTCCTGAAAAAGCACAAGATCAAATCCGCACAGACACACCCCTGGAACCCCGACCTGGGATATTCTATCTACTACCCAAGATCCATAAACCTGGAAATCCTGGGCGCCCCATCATCTCAGGCATTGGCACCCTGACAGCAGGATTGTTTGGCTATGTAGACTCCCTCCTCAGGCCCTACGCTACCAGCACTCCCAGCTACCTTCGAGACACCACTGACTTCCTGAGGAAACTACAATCCATTGGTGATCTTCCTGATAACACCATCCTGGCCACTATGGATGTAGAAGCCCTCTACACCAACATTCCACACAAAGTTGGACTACAAGCCATCAAGAACACTATCCCCGATAATGTCACGGCTAACCTGGTGGCTGAACTTTGTGACTTTGTCCTTACCCATAACTATTTTACATTTGGGGACAATGTATACCTTCAGATCAGCGGCACTGCTATGGGTACCCGCATGGCCCCACAGTATGCCAACATTTTTATGGCTGATTTAGAACAACGCTTCCTCAGCTCTCGTCCCCTAACGCCCCTACTTTACTTGCGCTATATTGATGACATCTTCATCATCTGGACCCATGGAAAAGAAGCCCTTGAGGAATTCCACCATGATTTCAACAATTTCCATCCCACCATCAACCTCAGCCTGGTCCAGTCCACACAAGAGATCCACTTCCTGGACACTACAGTGCTAATAAACGATGGTCACATCAACACCACCCTATACCGGAAACCTACTGACCGCTATTCCTACCTACATGTCTCCAGCTTTCATCCTGACCACACCACACGATCCATCGTCTACAGCCAAGCTCTGCGATACAACCGCATTTGCTCCAACCCCTCAGACAGAGACAAACACCTACAAGATCTCTATCAAGCATTCTTACAACTACAATACCCACCTGCGGAAGTGAAGAAACAGATTGATAGAGCCAGAAGAGTTCCCAGAAGTCACCTACTACAGGACAGGCCTAACAAAGAAAATAACAGAACGCCACTAGCCGTCACCTTCAGCCCCCAACTAAAACCCCTCCAACGCATTATTAAGGATCTACAACCTATCCTGAAGGATGATCATGGAGCAGGATCCTCAAAGGATCATGGAGCAGGTCCTCAAAGAATCAATCCTGAAGCACTTACATGAGAGGAAAGTGATCAGGAACAGTCAGCATGGATTCACCAAGGGAAGGTCATGCCTGACTAATCTAATCGCCTTTTATGATGAGATTACTGGTTCTGTGGATGAAGGGAAAGCAGTGGATGTATTGTTTCTTGACTTTAGCAAAGCTTTTGACACGGTCTCCCACAGTATTCTTGTCAGCAAGTTAAGGAAGTATGGGCTAGATGAATGCACTATAAGGTGGGTAGAAAGCTGGCTAGATTGTCGGGCTCAACGGGTAGTGATAAATGGCTCCATGTCTAGTTGGCAGCCGGTGTCAAGTGGAGTGCCCCAGGGGTCGGTCCTGGGGCCGGTTTTGTTCAATATCTTCATAAATGATCTGGAGGATGGTGTGGATTGCACTCTCAGCAAATTTGCAGATGATACTAAACTGGGAGGAGTGGTAGATACGCTGGAGGGGAGGGATAGGATACAGAAGGACCTAGACAAATTGGAGGATTGGGCCAAAAGAAATCTGATGAGGTTCAATAAGGATAAGTGCAGGGTCCTGCACTTAGGATGGAAGAATCCAATGCACCGCTACAGACTAGGGACCGAATGGCTAGGCAGCAGTTCTGCGGAAAAGGACCTAGGGGTGACAGTGGACGAGAAGCTGGATATGAGTCAACAGTGTGCCCTTGTTGCCAAGAAGGCCAATGGCATTTTGGGATGTATAAGTAGGGGCATAGCCAGCAGATCGAGGGATGTGATCGTTCCCCTCTATTCGACACTGGTGAGGCCTCATCTGGAGTACTGTGTCCAGTTTTGGGCCCCACACTACAAGGAGGATGTGGATAAATTGGAAAGAGTCCAGCGAAGGGCAACAAAAATGATTAGGGGTCTAGAGCACATGACTTATGAAGAGAGGCTGAGGGAGCTGGGATTGTTTAGTCTGCAGAAGAGAAGAATGAGGGGGGATTTGATAGCTGCTTTCAACTACCTGAAAGGGGGTTCCAAAGAGGATGGCTCTAGACTGTTCTCAATGGTAGCAGATGACAGAACGAGGAGTAATGGTCTCAAGTTGCAATGGGGGAGGTTTAGATTGGATATTAGGAAAAACTTTTTCACTAAGAGGGTGGTGAAACACTGGAATGCGTTACCTAGGGAGGTGGTAGTATCTCCTTCCTTAGAGGTTTTTAAGGTCAGGCTTGACAAAGCCCCGGCTGGGATGATTTAACTGGGAATTGGTCCTGCTTCGAGCAGGGGGTTGGACTAGATGACCTTCTGGAGTCCCTTCCAACCCTGATATTCTATGATTCTATGACCCAACACTCTCACAAATCTTGGGAGAAAGGCCAGTCCTTGCCTACAGACAGCCCCCCAACCTGAAGCGAATACTCACCAACAACCACATACCACACAACAGAACCACTAACCCAGGAACCTATCCTTGCAACAAAGCCCGTTGCCAACTGTGCCCACATATCTATTCAGGGGACACCATCACAGGGCCTAACAACATCAGCCACACTATCAGAGGCTCGTTCACCTGCACATCTACCAATGTGATATATGCCATCATGTGCCAGCAATGCCCCTCTGCCATGTACATTGGTCAAACTGGACAGTCTCTACGTAAAAGAATAAATGGACACAAATCAGATGTTAAGAATTATAACATTCATAAACCAGTCGGAGAACACTTCAATCTCTCTGGTCACGCAATCACAGACATGAGGGTCGCTATCTTAAAGCAAAAAAACTTCAAATCCAGACTCCAGCGAGAAACTGCTGAATTGGAATTCATTTGCAAATTGGATACTATTAATTTGGGCTTGAATAGAGACTGGAAGTGGCTAAGTCATTATGCAAGGTAGCCTATCTCCCCTTGTTTTTTTCCTACAACCCCCCCCCAAGACGTTCTGGTTAAACTTGGATTATTGCTGTGCACATTGTAAGATGAGCTATTGCCAGCAGGAGAGTGAGTTTGTGTGTGTGGTTTTTGGAGGGGGGTGTGTGGGGGGGGGTGAGAAAACCTGGATTAGTGCTGGAAATGACCCACCTTGATTATCATGCGCATTATAAAGAGAGGTTTCAAAGAGGGATGGGCTATTACCAGCAGGAGAGTGAGTTTGTGTGTGTGTGTGGGGGGGGAAGGGTGAGAAAACCTGGATTTGTGCTGGAAATGGCCCTACTTGATGATCACTTTAGATAAGCTGTTACCAGCAGGAGAGTGGGGTGGGAGGAAGTTTTGTTTCATGGTCTCTGTGTGTATATAATGTCTTCTGCAGTTTCCACGATATGCTATGCATCCGATGAAGTGAGCTGTAGCTCACGAAAGCTCATGCTCAAATAAACTGGTTAGGTCTCTAAGGTGCCACAAGTACTCCTTTTCTTTTTTCTTTTTACGAATACAGACTAACACGGCTGTTACTCTGAAACCTAAAATTCTTTGGTTTAGTATGAAAGTGCATATTAGGTATTTTTAAGAGACTGGAAATTAAGCTTGTTTGATAGGTGTTATATTCTCTCCTGGATCAGCACCTAAAAGCCTTACTAGGACCAAGGAAATTTTTAAAGGAATTATAACCTCCCAAATCCTCTGCTTCCTGCCCTTTCATTCTGCTCCTGACCATCGGCGACCACTCCTGGCTCTGACCCCCAGCTCTGACTTTTGAACCTGGCTTACCCCTTGGCTCTGGCATTTGGTGTCTGACCCCAGCTCCAATCTTCAGCTCTGATTCCTAGTCCTGACTCTGGTTCTGGTACTTAGCAGTTGACTCAGGCTCTGACCCCGCTTCCATTCCCTGACCAGAAATATCTGCTCTGCCCATTAGGCAAGACTGCCTACATCCTCATTCCAGCAATTTGCTTGGATGCTTTCTCCCACTCACCCCTTCTTGTGTAACCCTTCTGCCCATCAGAGTTGGCAGCAACAAGGGCCGGGTTCAATATCTAGGGGATCCATTCCAATAACACAATGCAAACCGGCTCGAGCCCCCACCCAGTGACCTGGGACAAATATATACCACCCCCGCTGGGCGCCTCCAAGAGGCAATACTTCCCCTCTCGCAAGCACATAGTCTGAGTGTAGCAAAAAAAGCCTTTTAATAACAGAGAGAAACAATGTGGCATTATGTTGGGGAAACACCACCAACAGGATTCATAACACAACCCATGAGCAAAAAAAAACCACCCCAAGCAAATTGGGGCATGCCCCTTTCCCTCGGGTTCTTGAGTCCCAGCACCCAAACGTCTCTTGAGTCCAGCAATCCACAAATCACCCAAAGTCCAAAAAGTCCAGCCCCAGAGTTCAAAAGTTCATCTGCATAGTGTTACTCCCCAGTCTGGCTAAAATGTGCCTGTGTGTGGGGGAAAGGGGTAAGGGGCACCTTACGTGTCCTGAAGCTGACTGCCCCACAGGGCTCTGCTCCACCACGACCGGCTCCGCTCTGCACCGCTCGCCGTCTCACGAACAGCTCTGCTCAGCTCGCCGTCTCACGAACGGCTCCACTCCACCACGACCGGCTCTGCTCTGCACCGCTCGCTGTCTCAAGAACAGCTCTGCTCAGCTCGCTGTCTCATGAATGGCTCCGCTCTGCACAGCTCGCCGTCTCACGAACAGCTCTGCTCAGCTCGCCGTCTCACGAACACACCGCTGTCTCACAGACAGCTCCGCTCCACCACGACCAGCTCCACTCCGCACAGCTCGCCGTCTCACAAACACACCGCTGCACTCTAGATCTTCTGGCTCCCCACTACTTGACACAGTGCTCAGTGATTTCAGCTCGCAGTGATTTCAGCTCATAGTAGTGGGGGCCTTAGTGCTGGTGCACCTTAAGGCCAAAGTGAATGCAGCACAGTACCTGTAGCAAGACTCTTAATAGACCCAAAATTAGCTCTGACATTCCACAGTGGAGAGAGACAGAGGTGCAATTGGTGCTTCAGGCCCTCACAAAGGGGCCCACACCACCAGGTACTAATACCTGTCTCAAGTCTCTCTCAATTCACACAGTTTTGGAACCCATGACCCTTGCCTAGCGAGTGCTACTTAGTTGATGGTGAGTCCCTCCATCATAGCAAAAGGCCAAGTACAGTTCCCATAATCAGGGTAATAACAATTTATTCTTCCTGCCCCAATAACAGAGACACTGGGGATCCCACAGCAGCCGAAGTGACCATTTGGGCAGCTATGGCCTCAGTCTAGGCGGGGTGGGTGTGCCTATGCAAATGAGATCAGCCCCTAAAGTTTTTTTTTCCACAACTTGCCACACCTCACCACCAGATGTCAGGGTGGAGCTCACCCTGACACTGCTTACATCCTCCCCCCAGCCGAGAATTTGTCGTCCCGACAAATCACACGCCCTTTATACCAACTCATGGGTTTCCTCCAAAGGGCCTCAGGAAGCCCACTTTAGCTTCCACAAGCCTGTGTGCTAAATGTATTGGCTCCTCACTAGTCACCCCAGGTGCATCATAAGTTAACCGTTTCACTGGTCTTATCACCCTGTCTCGTCTATTGAGACTCTCTGTTGCCGAGGTAGGGGGAACATTCTCTTGAGTGACGGATGGAGAGGCTTCCCTGGAGGGTCCCTCGGCTACTGGCGTAGGCCCCTGCACTCCTAGTTCTAACGCTGGAGGGTCCAAGGTGCCCAGGGCATCCTCTACCTGTGTGTCTCCATTGTCCAATAACCTGTGTGTGTCATCACAGTGGGGTCTCATCAGCGGCACCGGGGTGTCAGAAAGGGGCCTAAATAATTCCGCCATGGGGTTTAGGGCGGAAGAGGGAAAACTCTCGTTTGGTTCAGCTGATTGAGTCTGAAATCTTGTCTCCATCCCAGGATACACCAGGGTTGTGTCTTCCTCCTCAGACTCACTCTCAGATGTGCAGAATAGGGGTAAGTTAGCTGCAGGGGGCCCGCTGTCTGTGTTGGATGGCGGCTTTGGTCTAGCACCTCTGTTCTGCCCGGCTGCCCTGTTGTGGCCCGTCTCATAAGGGATGCTTACCAATTCCCCCACAGGGAGCAAAAGGTTTCTATGCACCGTCTTTATTTGCCCTGTGCCGTCTTCAGGTTTGATCTTGTAGACCGGCAGATCTCCCAGCTTTTCCATCACCAGGTAAGGCATTGCCTTCCATCTGTCAGCTATCTTGTGTTTGCCAGCAATACCCAAATTTCGCAGCAGGACTCTGTCCCCCGGCTGGAGCTCCTGCGAACGCACTCTAGCATCATATCGATGTTTGTTGCGGTCTGCGTTCTTCCGAGCCGCAGCGGTAGCTAAGCGATAAGCATCCCGCAGCTTTTCCCTTAGTCGGGATACATATTGCTGGTGAGTTTCATAGCTATCTCCATCCTCTGATACACCAAAGCACAAGTCTATGGGTAATCTTGGTTCTCGCCCAAACATCAAGAGATATGGGGTGACTCCCGTAGCATCGTTCTTTGTGGCATTGTAGGCATGCACCAGAAATGCGACATGCTGGCTCCAGGTTGCCTTCTGCTCTGGTCGCAAAGTTCCCAACATATCTAATAGGGTTCGGTTGAACCTCTCTGGCTGAGGATCACCTTGGGGGTGATAAGGCGTTGTCCTAGACTTTTTGATTCCTGCTATCTTCAGCACCTCCTTCAGAAGGTGACTCTCAAAATCCCGCCCCTGATCAGAGTGTATCCGAGCCGGGAATCCATAGACTGAGAAATATTTGTCCCACAATACTCGAGCGACGGTGGTGGCCCTCTGATCACGTGTGGGATATGCCTGTGCATACCGTGTAAAATGGTCAGTCACTACTAGAATGTTCCCAACCTTCCTCTTGTCTACCTCTACAGACAAGAAATCAATGCATACCAATTCCAAAGGTTTGTTGCTGGTGATGTTCTTGAGATATGCAGCCCTCGTGGGCAGAGTTTTCCTTTGAACACTTCGAGCACAAGTCTCACATTTCCTGCGAACATCTTCAGCCATTCGGGGCCAATAGAACCTACTACGAATAAGTTCCAGGGTCCTCTCCATCCCTAAATGCCCAAAGTCATCATGCAGAGCCCTCATGGCCAGGGCTCTGTACTTTTTTGGCAGCACTAGTTGTGCTCGTTGTTTTTGTAAAGGGTCAGTGGTCATTCGGTGTAGCACTCCCTGAATCAGTTTTAGTTTGGTCCATTCTCTCAATAGTAGTTTACCCTCCGGGTTAGGTGGGACAACCGCAGCTGGGCTTCGCCCCTCCCTTTTGGCAAGTAGTGTATCACGAATGTCAATATCTTGCCGCTGGGCTTCTTGCCAGTCAGCTGCATTGAGCATGGGCAAAGGAGATTGGTCCAATGCAATATAGTTCACTGAAGCAGAAGGCATGCATTCAGGGGGCAGGCCCAAAGCTTCTGCAACACATACCTGAAGGCTCTCACGGGCCTCTGACTCTCGGCGACTCACACTGCAAATAGCTCTCACACCATCTGTGGGTATCACAGCAACTTCTGGAGCCTGTGGACGCCTGGACAATGCATCTGCATCTACATTGCTTCTCCCTGATCGGTACTGAATGCTGAACTCATAGCTAGCCAAGGCGGCCACCCATCTCTGTCCTGTAGCATCCAGCTTAGCACTTGTTAACACATAAGTCAGTGGATTGTTGTCTGTCCACACCTGGAACTGAGCACCATACAAGTAGTCTCGAAATTTCTCAGTGATGGCCCATTTCAGGGCCAAAAATTCCAGCTTGTGGGTGGGATAGCGAGTTTCACTATCAGACAATCCTCGGCTGGCAAAGGCTACAGGTTTACGTTTGCCTTCCACTTCCTGGTACAGGACTGCTCCCAGACCCTCCAAACTGGCATCAGTATGCAGGATAAAGGGTTTGCTTGGGTCAGCAAAAACTAGGACTGGAGCATGAGTTAGGCAAGTAATGATTTCTCGAAAAGCCCTTTCACATCTCTCATCCCACCGTGGCCCAAATGGTTCAAATGGGCCATAGTGTCTCTGCACAGGGGGCTTTGGAGACCTCCCCTTATTCTTGGACTTAGATTTGTTCTTGCTGGACTGATGTCCCCTGGTGAGATCGTTCAGAGGCTTTACAATCGTAGCATAGTTTTTCACAAATCTGCGGTAGTAGCCACTAAATCCGAGAAAGGTCTTGAGTTCTCTGTAGTTACTTGGACGTGGCCATGTAGTGAGTGCTTCTATTTTATCAGGATCAGTACTCACACCCTCTTGGGACACGATGTGACCCACATACTTCACTGAGGTTCTGCAGAACTGGCATTTGTCAATTGAAAGCTTCAGACCATAATCCTCCAACCTATCAAGCACTTTAAGAAGTCTTTCTTCATGCTCCTCTAAGGTTCTTCCAAACACAATCAGGTCATCCAAATAAACTAACACTTGCAGTAAATTCATGTCTCCCACAACTTTCTCCATGAGACGTTGAAAGGTGGCAGGTGCTCCAGAAATCCCTTGGGGCATGCGTTCGAACTGATAAAACCCTAATGGGCAGATGAAGGCTGTCTTCTCCTTATCTTCTTCTCCCAGAGGGATCTGGTAGTATCCACTTCGAAGATCCAACACAGAGAACCACTGGCTTCCCAACAAACAGTCTAAGGCATCTTGCACTCGAGGCATAGTGTACTGGTCGACCACAGTACGGCTGTTTAGGGTGCGGTAGTCAATACACATCCGAATTTTCCCATTCTTTTTACGGACTACCACAATGGGTGAGGCGTATGGGCTGCGGGACTCTGTAATGATGCCATTCGCAGCCAGCTCCTGAAGATGATGTCGCACATCTTCCATCTCAGAGAGAGCAATCTTCCTAGATCTCTCCCTGAAAGGTCGAGAGTCATGGAGTCTGATATTGTGCTCTACTCCTTTTGCACATCCCACATCCCACTCATGCAGTGAGAACACCTTGGATCTTTCACAAAGTTTCTTCCTCAGGCGATCTTTCCAGTCCTCGGACACTGGTGAATCTCCAAAGTCAAACTTTGCTGGGTCTATTGTGGGAACTTGAGTTTCACACTGGGGTTTTACAATCGACTCAGGCTCAAAGAGGTCTGCTATCTTTTGTCCTTGCTTCACAACAACATCACGACTCGTTTCATTAGCAATCAGTATAGTCACCCTTTCCTGGGCTTCAAGGGGTAGAGTTATGACTCCACTGGGGACCAGCACTCCTTCAGGGAGCTCTCCTCCCATCGGCTGCTCTATCATTGCTAACGTCCGTTTACTGCCTTTCAGACAGGTACTCATGACAAGCACTTCTTGCTCCGTCCTTGCAGGCACTACTAAGGGGGTCGTGCCCGCGTACTTCAGTGCCCCAAGCGGTAGCTCAGATGTCTCCCTTTTAGCGCTCTCAATTTTCCTATAGGCTTCAGCACAAAGCGTATGGATCATCAGGGTATTCAGGTACTGGTCCCCAGCCCGCCTTCTGCAGTAATCCGCGAGTACCTTGAAGAGACTGGAGTTGGTCCCTATCAGCACAGACATATCAGAGGTCCCTTTAGGGTCAGGGCATATTAAGGCAGCTGTGTCTACCTCTTCTCTTACCCCAGCAACCTCCTCTGGGAATTCCAGGTGCACTATGACATACCCTTGGTAGGGGTATTCATCCATGCTGAGGCCACCCAGGCCAAGGCCAGTCAGTGGCTGTATAGGCAGGTGCCTAAGCATCTGCTGGTAGAATGACTGAAATATAATAGTCACTTGAGATCCAGTGTCAAGCACTGCTTTACACTCCACCCCTTCAATCCTCACCGTGACCTCTGCTCGAGGCCCTATCAGTCCTGCGGGGATCCCAGCTGGACAGTCTTTTCTGGGGGAATCTTCAAATCCTGCAGACCTGGGGGGTCCCCGTCCCCAGACCCTCTGGCAGCTACCGGATCTCTCCCAACTGATCCTCAGCTTTCCATACACTAAGGAGGGGTTTTCTTCATTACGGCACTTGGCAGCACTGTGTCCATCCTGACCACATCGGTAGCAGAAGAATTGACATTTCCCCCTTCGCCTGGGTTGGATGGTGGCTCTAAGTGCAGGCTTCTCAATTACCACCGTTTGAGGCTTCTTATTCCTGGAAGTCTTAACTTGGTCAATGGTACTTTGCAGCTCAGCTATCCGTTCCGTCAGGACTTGCATTTGTTGGGCAAGTTCCTCTCTGGTGCTCACCATCAGTACACTGGCCGCTTGCAGTGGTGTTGTGCTGGCTGGATCCGATGTTTGGGCTTCCCAAAATTCACTGGCAGCCTGCCTTTCTTCCTCCTCTCTGACCTCTTTTATCAGCTGGGAGTAACTTGGGGGATGTTCCCGTCGTTCTCTAAGCTGGAGATGAAGTAGAATCGGGTTCTGATACTGAGTTCCTCTTACAATTTGAGCCAGTCTGGTCTGATCCATCTGCTCAGCAGTCACTGCTCCCCTCATGACAGCTCTCTGAAGCAGTCTCTCCAGTCTCTGTATGTAGGCTGAAGCCTTCTCGCCCTTTTGTTGTCGGGAATTAAGGAACTTACAGTAGCTGTCTTCAGGGTCCTCTACGCTCCCAAAGTTGTGTTCAAGGGCCTCTAGGCAGTCCTTCACACTGACCCCAGGGTCAGTGAGCTTCAGGGTGCGAATCACATCTAATGCTGGGCCGCCAAGGCTCTCTATGAGGCATCTTCGCTTTTCTGCATCTGGTACGGCCCACTCTTGCAGCATTTCAGTGGTATGCTCTAACCAGGGTTCAAACTCCTCCTCCCCAGCAAATAATCTTAACTTACGACAAGAGTTTGACGCAGCATGGGACAGCACAACCTTTTCCAATGTTTGCCCCAGAGCTTTTGTCCAATCATCAGCCAAGGCTGCAGCCTCTGAGCTAGAAGCTGCTGAGCCAGGGCCCAACAAACCTGACAAATTAGCCATTATACAACAGTAATTTCCTCAAAATATAAGCACAAACAAAAAAAATATAAATTGTTTTCCAATGTAGTGGATCACTCAACAGGTGCTTGCGAGGGGTACTGACCCAGGCATCCCGGACGAGCCCCCAAAAATGTAACCCTTCTGCCCATCAGAGTTGGCAGCAACAAGGGCCGGGTTCAATATCTAGGGGATCCATTCCAATAACACAATGCAAACCGGCTCGAGCCCCCACCCAGTGACCTGGGACAAATATATACCACCCCCGCTGGGCGCCTCCAAGAGGCAATACTTCCCCTCTCGCAAGCACATAGTCTGAGTGTAGCAAAAAAAGCCTTTTAATAACAGAGAGAAACAATGTGGCATTATGTTGGGGAAACACCACCAACAGGATTCATAACACAACCCATGAGCAAAAAAAAACCACCCCAAGCAAATTGGGGCATGCCCCTTTCCCTCGGGTTCTTGAGTCCCAGCACCCAAACGTCTCTTGAGTCCAGCAATCCACAAATCACCCAAAGTCCAAAAAGTCCAGCCCCAGAGTTCAAAAGTTCATCTGCATAGTGTTACTCCCCAGTCTGGCTAAAATGTGCCTGTGTGTGGGGGAAAGGGGTAAGGGGCACCTTACGTGTCCTGAAGCTGACTGCCCCACAGGGCTCTGCTCCACCACGACCGGCTCCGCTCTGCACCGCTCGCCGTCTCACGAACAGCTCTGCTCAGCTCGCCGTCTCACGAACGGCTCCACTCCACCACGACCGGCTCTGCTCTGCACCGCTCGCTGTCTCAAGAACAGCTCTGCTCAGCTCGCTGTCTCATGAATGGCTCCGCTCTGCACAGCTCGCCGTCTCACGAACAGCTCTGCTCAGCTCGCCGTCTCACGAACACACCGCTGTCTCACAGACGGCTCCGCTCCACCACGACCGGCTCCACTCCGCACAGCTCGCCGTCTCACAAACACACCGCTGCACTCTAGATCTTCTGGCTCCCCACTACTTGACACAGTGCTCAGTGATTTCAGCTCGCAGTGATTTCAGCTCATAGTAGTGGGGGCCTTAGTGCTGGTGCACCTTAAGGCCAAAGTGAATGCAGCACAGTACCTGTAGCAAGACTCTTAATAGACCCAAAATTAGCTCTGACATTCCACAGTGGAGAGAGACAGAGGTGCAATTGGTGCTTCAGGCCCTCACAAAGGGGCCCACACCACCAGGTACTAATACCTGTCTCAAGTCTCTCTCAATTCACACAGTTTTGGAACCCATGACCCTTGCCTAGCGAGTGCTACTTAGTTGATGGTGAGTCCCTCCATCATAGCAAAAGGCCAAGTACAGTTCCCATAATCAGGGTAATAACAATTTATTCTTCCTGCCCCAATAACAGAGACACTGGGGATCCCACAGCAGCCGAAGTGACCATTTGGGCAGCTATGGCCTCAGTCTAGGCGGGGTGGGTGTGCCTATGCAAATGAGATCAGCCCCTAAAGTTTTTTTTTCCACAACTTGCCACACCTCACCACCAGATGTCAGGGTGGAGCTCACCCTGACACTGCTTACACTTGCATACTGGAATGGAGGAGGTCGGCTTGCTGCTACCCATTGGTTTCCCCTTGGTAGCAGGAACAAATTAACCAACTCCAGCAGTGCAGACTCAAGTGGCTGAGCTGAAGTGAGGTCCCTCCACGAATAATTGGCTCACTCCCAGGGAGAAGTGGCCATACTCCAGCCTCACTGGGGACCTCCCTCATCCGAGCAGGCTCCTCCAATCCCCTACACCTACATTAATACTTTGACAGCAATCACTGAATATTTAGGGAATTTTTGAACCAGTGCCATTTGCTCTTCTTATTCAATCCTTGTACTTACCTCAGAAACTAGGCAAAGGTGGGCTGGGTGGTGAGCCTACACTCAGGGGAAGCATTGGACTGGGCCTCACCTGTCCTGGAGCAGGGCAGCCCCATCTTGACCAACTGAGAAGCATTCTTACAAGCCTTCTCTACTATACTCAATGACCTTCATTGAGTCCGTACCACTGAAGGGGCACTGTGGAAGCTTCGCCAGGGACAGGGACCCACCACCACATATGCTGCTCGCTTTCAGTGACTGGCAGTGGATGTGGAATGGAATGAGGAGGCCCTATTACACCAGTTCCAGGAGGGCCTGAGCAAAGAGGTGAGGGACAAGCTAGCCTGCTTTGACAGTCCCTCCCAACTAGATACTTGCAACTTAACTCTCTGCATTGATACCCAACTACAAGAGAGAAAGGAGGAGAAGAAGGGTGTGGAACACCCCCATGACTACATGCTGAAGCCAAGCCCTCTGTACCAACCCTACAGCCAATGCAGATTGTCCTAAGCGGCTGCCTGACCCCAGAGGAAAGAGGACAATGACACTGAGAAAATGTATGGGCTCCCAAATACACCCTCACTTTCTGCCCAGTCAGAAAACTGCCAGAAAACTAAGGGGCCTATGCATGGTAAGGGGAGCAGGATGGGCACTATTCGTTTTCCCCACCTCACCTCCACCTCCGCACCTACTACCAGGCACATACTGTGATCCAAGGGGCTGCCCCACATTTCCAATACAGATATGCACCCTGAATCCGGCCATGCCTATCCCCCTCCAATGGACTGTAATTGGCTCTGGGGCTGCAGACAGTTTTATTGATGTCAAGGTAGAGCATGTCTTGCACATTCCTCTCCACCAGCCCAAGAGAACACTGGATCTTGTTGAAACTATCAATGGATCCCTCTGGTCTTCAGGTCTGGTGATCGATATTCTTAGAGGTCATTCTTCAGGGGCACCAGGATGTTATGCAACTTAATGCAATCCATTCATCATACTTATTCTTGGTATTACTTGGATAGTGACTCATGACCTCATTATTTCCTGGTGGGAGAGGACAACCAACTTTTCCTCCAAGTACTATCAAAGGTTTTGCCTGCAGCCCACTGAGCCCCATTCCTCAGCCCCAGGTCTGGGGCTCTAGCCTGGGATTATGACACTTGGGGAAGATGACCAGTCCTCAGGGGCCATCAGAAAGGGTACCCCAGCTCCCTAGGCTACGGAGGCTATATCAAGGCTATGCAGGCATCTTCAAAATTAAACACTCAGACATCTTATCCCCACATCAGGATTATGATGGCCTGATAGACCTCCAACCTAGGGTCAAGGTTCCCTGCAGGTGGGTATTCTCTATGTCAGAACCAGAGCTGAAAGCCCTTCAGGCCTACATCAAAGAACACCTGGCAAAGCCTTTCTATGGAAATTCACCTCCCCAGCAGGGGACCTGGTCCTTTATGTAAAAAAGAAGATGGGACACTGTGTGTCTGTATAGATCATCAAGCTTTGAACCAGGTAGCCATCCAAAACTGTTACCCCCTGCCCTTAATCGCAAAGCTATTGAACTGAGTGTGATCTTCACTAAATTAGATTTTAGTGTGAAATATAATTTGGTGCAGATTCAGGTGGGAGGCGAATGAATGACTGCTTTGTAAATGGTGTATTCAGAGACATCCTCAATCAATTTGTAATCATCTACCTTGATGATATATTAATATTTTCCAAGAATCACAATCAACATAAAGACCATTTCCGGTTGATCCTGGAAAGACTACAGAAGTATGAACTGTATATCAAGCTAGAAGAAGGCACATTTGCCCAGCCATCCACTGAGTTCTTGGGGTATATTATCTCCCCATGGGGTATCCAAATGGACCCTCATAAGGTTGAAGCAATTCACAACTGGCAGCACCCTGTCCCACGCCCAGGAGTTGCAGTGTTTTCTGGAATTTGCAAACTTTTATCAAAGATTCATTTAAAATTTATTGGAGCAAATCACTCCTTTGAACTGCCTTCTCTGCAAGTCTGGCAAGTTTGTCTTGTACCCCAAGGCACAGCAAGCCTTTCATCACCTCAAGATCATCTTTGCAACCGCCCCCCATTGGCCCACTCAGACCCCACTCAGCCATTCATGGTAGAGGCAGATGCTTCTCATGAGGCTCTTGGAGCTGTCCTGTCCCAAAAGTTCAGGCCTCAATTGATACAACACCCTTGTGTGTATTGTTTATATAAGCTCACACCTGTGGAGAGGAATTATAAGATACTACAGAAAACTGCTTACCAATCAGCTTTTGAGGAGTAGGAACACTATTTGGAAGTGGCCCCACACCCAATAAAGATCTTCATTGACCATAAAATCTTGACTATCCTCAGAAGGCTCAGACACTAAGCCAAAGACAGCTCAGGTGGGCACTATTTCATCTCCTGATTCATCTCCTACTGTCAGGGGACCAGAAATGGAAAGGCCTTGTCATGCAAAGGAGAGTATTACTAGGGAACAAGAAGCCCAACCTGGAATCACCCAGTGTTCTGAAACATCACAACTTCATCAAAACTGTGACCTGCCTAGGCTTGATGACCCTTTTTCAGACAGCCAATCGGAAAGGTACCTCTTCCAGGGAGTCTCCACCTGAGAAGGGAATGACTAAGATGCAACAGTCCACATGGGATGAGATAATGAACATCAGTGGGTGCATATAAGTTCTGCAGGGCTATGCACAGTTAGAAATATTACATTTATACCATGACGGCCCGTTCATGGGTCACTTTGGTCACCTTAAGCCTTTTTGTATTATCACCTATTTTTCTGGTGGCCTGGTATGTATGCTGAAGTCTGGACTTGTGTAAACTCCTGTCCCACATGTGTTCACACTAAGATGCCTTGTGTGAAGCCCCTGGTTATCCTAATAGTCCTGGAGACTCTGGCCAGGCCCTGGATCTCAATCACTCTGGACTTCACTGTGGAACTCCCAAGTTGTGAGGGCCACACCTTAGCGTTCACAGTTATAGACCAACTAACTTAAAATGTCCCATTTTAGCCAGTGACCACCTATCTTCACCTGAGGTGATGGCTTAGCTATTGGCGATGCATATTGCCTGTCTCCATAGACTCCCAGACAAAACAGTCTCTGCCTGAGGACTAGAGTGTGTGTCCTGCTTTGCGCAGGAGACTCTCTGCCTAACTGATGTTTGTGCAGCCACTTCCACTGCATATCACTCCTAGACAGATGGGCAGTCTGAACTGGTCAAGTGTTGGAACAGTACTTACAGTACTTCATTAATTTCCACCAGGACAACTGCGTATCCTTGTTACCATAAGCTGAGTTCTCCTACAGTAATGCGTATCACATCTCCACAGTGCAGAGCCACTTCTCCTCAAACCATGGCTGTCATCCCCATTTCCACCCTGCATTACCCATAGACTCCCCCAACCTGTCAGCCATAAACTGGGTCCAGCAAATTCACCTGATCCAAGATGAACTTGAGAGGCATGTACAGGAGGCTAAAGAAGCCTACAAGTGGTTTGCATACCATCGATTTTCAGACTGCCAGGTGTGCACCCTGCTTCTCATGGGCCAGAAGGTCTGGCTTGCCACAAAATACCTCAGGACATGCTGGCCTTTCCAGAAGTTATACCACTGGTTTCTCAGTCCCTTCCAAATCTGCAAACAGGTCAATCCAATTGCATTCAAGTTGCAACTTCCCAGGTTCTGCTCCATCCACCCAGTATTCCATGTATCACTCCTCAAGCGCTACACAGAGAATCCCTTCCTTGGACTCGTCTCACCTACTCTTTCCACCAGTTCAGATTCAGGGTCACAAAGAATATACAGTGCATGAGGTTCTTGACTCCTGTCTGCAATAAGGTTGCCCCCCAATACCTCTAACTGGGAATGCTATCCTCCTGAGCAGCTATCCTGGGAACCCGCAACCCACAGCTAGAGAAGAAATTTCACCAGACTCAGCCCAACAAGCCAGACCTAGCACCATCCCAGAGGGGACCATGCGTTAAGGGGGTATTGGTGTAAGGATGTGAGGGTGCAGGCCTAGAACCCAGGGCTGTGGAGGCCCTGGATCTTTGAGACTGCCTCATCACCACTAAGGGAGATGGGCAAAGTAGCGTCTCACCTCACAGGATGTTCTACCATAGCACCCAAGGCCTGCATCTGTCTGAGATCTTCACACCCGCTACTTAAGCCAGGAAATGACCTGGGTGGACTGTCTGAGCCATTGTGCAGGCTTCCTGTTGCTGCCAAATCAGACCCTGCTCTTGCTTGCCTCCTGCAATCCTAATTCAGCCCTCTTCCTGACCTGCTCCTGACCTGCTCTTTACTCCTAGTTCCCACCTTGCTCCTGCTCCATGCCTGATCCTTGCCTCTCTCTGGTTTCTGCTCTTTCACCCTGCTCCTGTCCATCAGCTACTAGTCCTGGTTCTGACCTTGGCTCCAACTTTTGACTTTGGCTCAGCCATTGGCCCTGGCACTTGGTATCTGACCCTGGCTCTAATCCTCAGCTTCAATTCCTGGTCCTGACTCCAGCTCAACCCATGGCTCTTGTACTTGGCAGGTGACTCTGTCTCAGATACCTGCTTTTGTTCTTGGACCTGAATGCATGTGCTGCCCACTAGACTGGATGCCTGCTCTGATCACTAGGCCAGACCACCTACATCCTGGTTCTAACTGTGTGTGTGCACATCTGAGGTTAACAGCTTCTTGTGCTGTCCCTTCCTTTTGCACACCCATAGAGCAAATGGTATTGTGATGGGGCACTCTACTCACTGCTGGATGGCAGTTCTGGTGATTCTTTCTGCCAGGCTGATGCCCCTTCCAGATGTCACTCTGTCTTCGTCTGCAGCCCTTCTGTCACTCCAGGAGCTGCTGCTTCCTCTTTGTGACCCAGCCCTCTGGCCAGGTCACTGAGCAGTTTCCCCTTCTGGGATGGTCTTTCAAAGTCTCTCTCCATAAACAGTGACAGGCAGGTCTCATGCCAGCGGCCCTGACTATGTCAGTCCCACAGTGACTCTGGCAGTCTTCCTATTTGCTGCCCTTAGCAATGCCACGCTGCAATGGATGGTAGGGGAACCCAGGCCCACACTCTACTGGGGGTTCCAGTTCAGGGCCCTGCAGTGAAGAGTTAAGGTGTGTAGCTACACTCACCTTACTGCTCTCACCTCTGGACTCCTTCCTACCATATGTCTTCTCCCTTACCTCAGGGAGAGAGACTACAGGCTTCCTCCATGCTGTCCCCCATGCTGCTGCTAGCCTCCTGGCTTTACAGAAGCCTCACCTGTTCCCTTACAAGGGAGCTTCCTTCTAATTAGCTCCCTCCAAACAGCCTAAAGCCCCCCATTGGCAGCTTAATTGGCTGATTGGGCCCACCTGGCCAAATTCAGCTCTTGCAGGGCCAGTGTAGGGCATATACCCCATCACAAGTATATAGCAGTAATCTGGCTCTTGTTTACATCACGTATGGTTATGTCTCCATGTGGTGTTGTCTTCCACACAAAGTTACCTTTACGATGTGGCATCTTTGGGGGTCGTTGCCATTTCTGGTGAAGTTGCTCAGTTATATGCTGCTGGGTCATTGCTTATTGTGTATGATTTTCCTCATTGACCCTGGGGTCTAGCTCCAACTACCTTCGAGGACAAGAAGGAATTTTCCAGTGCAATTTTCTACAAACCTTTGATTCTATAATGTTAGGGTTTGGCCTCAAGTGAATTTTGCCATTCCTTGGTGTTCCTGGGATATTTCACATCCATATATTTGTGGCACAGCTTGTGTGTTCCCATAGTTCCCATGTCTCCAAGCAGGCAGACCTTGCCAATAAAGCATGAGTCAGGAGAGCAGCTGTATCAAGTGACTCATCCTCTAGGTGCTAATGCACTTGGAGGGTTGGGGGCTATTACTCACTAGCATCAGTAGGGTAAAATTTAGGGTGGTATTGGTAAATCTGCTGTGTGAATGTCCAATGTACTATGTTGAACTATTAGCAGTGGAACTAGTTCTGCATCATCAGTTCCTGCTGGCCTGGGTCAGGTTTGGCAAGGACTGCTTGCCCAGGGTTAAATTCAGTTCTATATTTGTTGTTAATAAAAGATGTGGTTAATTAGTCACTAGCCACATTTCTGTCTTTATTTGCAGTCTTCTGCTTCGTAATAAACATCAAACCTAGGATGATAATATTTAAATATCAGCACAGGACATGTATTGGACCAGTACACAGGAATATGATGTATAATTTTGTTCGGAAGATGTGAAAAATAGTATCCAGGTGATTGCTTGACTATAAGGTTTGAAAATGTAGAAAGGTTGCAAAATTATGGTCAACATTTACTGAGCATATACAAGATTGGCAGGATGCCTTTGGTTGATTTAATGCAGATGTTTGCCTTTTAAAGACTGTTGAAAAAATTATATTAGACAAAAAATTATGTGAGTAGCAAGAACATGCCTAATGAGACAGTGGAGAAAGGAATCTATATCTTCAGTGTCAAAGGTTTAAAGGTCTGAATGCATATTTCCTATTATTATGTATCAACTCAGAATCAGAGTTTGAGTTTCAGTCTGAAATCATTTGTAAATGTGTTATATTGCCAGTTACAAATATTTTGTTGTGTACTGGGATTTTCAAAAGAACCTAAGGGAGTTAGGCAGTTATAGCCCTTTGAAATTCAATGAGCCAGTCATATTCTTTGTATGATTGATTTATAGTTCTATAGAATCAGAGGAGTAGCCGTGTTAGGCTGGATCTGTAAAGCGGCAGAGAGTCCTGTGGCACCTTATAGACTAACAGACGTATTGGAGCATAAGCTTTTGTGGGATGCACGTAGTGGATGCATGTAGTGCATGCTTGCATATTTATACCTGCCTCTAGAAATTTCCACTACATGCATCCAACAAAGTGAGTATTCACCCATGAAAGTTTATGCTCCAATTAGTCAGTCTATAAAGGTGCCACAGGACTCTGCCGCTTTCACAGTTCTATAAAAGTATGTCTTATAGGCCTGCATCAGCAAGCACAGCTCTTATCGATTTAAATGGGACTCATGCCCCCCTTATTCCAGGGCTGAATTTAGCCTTCATCAATATCTAAACAGTAGAAGTAGTCACTGGGCAAAATATTGTCCGCAGAGGTAAATGGTATAAAGCCAGTAAGTGAGAAGTATTTGACCCACTGACTCAGGCTGGTACAAGTAATGCTGCTCTGCCACTTCCAGTCATGTATGCTAGTTTTATTACCACCTCACATCTACTGTGCAAGTAAAACCACCATTTACAGCTGCTTCATTTAGACTGAAGACTGTAAAGTTAACTGAGGGAACGTTTGAGGAGCTTGTTGCTGGACAGATTGCTAAAAACAACACAATCAAGTATTGAAAAAAGAGAGCTCTTTTCCTAAAACTCAGAAGACCTGATTCTGCTCTAACTTACCCTGGTATAAATCAGGAGTAACCAGGGCTGGCCTTATCATGAGGGGAACTGAGGCGGCTGCCTCAGGTGCCAGACTATGGGGGGCAGGGGAGTGGGGGGCGCCACTAGAACCCAGAGTGTAGAAAATTGTGTCTGCTGCTGGTGCATATGTATTCTCTCTGCTCTAGATGCACAGAGATGGTGGAGAGCTGTGCTGAAGGAAGGAGGGCACAAGAGACATAACAGGCAGGCAGGAGAAAAAGGTGAGAGGGAATAACAAAGCAGCAGAAGCTGCAGGGAGAGAGAAGAGGAGAAGCCTCTTATGTACCTCTTTAGCACCCCCAGGAGCCTGGACTGATTAACACCAGCTTTTCAGGGAGCTGCCTGTTTCCTGCTACTTCCCTGAACCCTCTTGAGGAGAGCAGGCAGTCAACTGAAGTAGTAGGAGCCAGTTAGGCCCTTAAGATGCTGATATCTTCCCTTATTCATGCCCTGCTACCAGCCTGCTTATTTGTCCCCTTCAGCTGAGTGTTGAGAGCCACTATAGCTGGCACAGAACGGCAGTCATGAGTGAAAGAAGAAAACGCCCCTCTGGGGCAGCATTCAGAAGAAAGAAAGAAAGCAAAGGAAGCTTTTCTATCTAAGCAGGCAGGAGCTCTCCTGAGATACATAAACACAAATGTTCACGGTGAGCCTTCCAGGGCCCCAGTGAGGATGTGAGCGGTGAGGAGATGCCTGATCTTCCAGTTAGTCAGAGTTCAGGTGACCTGGCAGCTACTGCAGCATCCATATCTCCATCTCAAATGGATGTGACCATGCACATTGCTGAAGAAAAGTGTAGATCAGAGAAGAGTGTGGTAGAGGCGCAAGAAGCAGCTGCTGCTGAGTTTAGTTCCTTAAGTCTGGATTATCCAGGACTGTGGACCCACTTGAGCAGTAGCCTGAGGGACTTCCTTGAACTGCATGGGCCAGAGCAAGTGAAAAACTTTATGTTCCCCAAAGACAATGAAAATAGAAGTTTCCATCCAACACATTACTGGCATGAAATCCCCAATGGTGACAAAGTGGAGAGGCCATGGCTTATGTACTCAAAAACCCAGAATGCTGCATACTGTTTTTGTTGCAAACTCTTTCAATCTAATGTTCCAGCCACATTGGGCTCTACAGGAACAGAGGATTGGAAAAATCTGGCTAGAAATCTGGCATGCCATGGGAAGGCAGCAAATCACCAGAGAGCATTCCATAGGTGGAAACAGCTTAAGATGAGACTAAGGTTAAAGGCCACCATAGATGATCAGCATCAAGAGACAATTGCATCAGAGTCTCTTCACTGGCAAAATGCTCTGAAAAGGCTCATTGCCATTGTGAGAATATTTGCTACCCAAAACCTAGCACTGCATGGCACTTCAGATCAGCTGTATGTGCCAAACAATGGAAACTTCCTTAAAATTGTGGAGCTCATGGCTGAGTTTGATGCTGTACTCCAGGAGCATCTGGACTGCAGACCTGACACCAGCCATATGGAAGAAATGACTTTAATGGTGCGTTTTGTAACAACAGAACCTAGTGAAAATGTCCCTGCAATGGTGACTGTCAGAGAGCATTTTCTAGAATTTATTGACATTGATGATACTCCAGGAGCTGGTATGACAAATGTACTTCTTAAAAAGCTGGAAGATACGGGAATTGCGATAGCTGACATGAGAGGTCAGGGCTACGATAATGGTGCCAACATGAGAGGAAAGAACAGAGGACTACAGACATGGATCCGAGAGTTAAACCTTCGAGCATTTTTTGTCCCATGCAGTTCTCATTCATTGAGCTTGGTGGTCAGTGACGCAGCATTAGCTTCTAGTGAGGCTGCTGAATTTTAAATGTAATTCAAAGCATCTATGTATTTTTCTCTGCATCAACTCATCGATGGCAAATTTTGAAGCAACATCTGGGAACGTCCTGTCTGACACTGAAACCACTGAGTGCCACACGAGGGGAAAGTCGAGTGGAGGCGATAAAGCCTATCAAACACCAAATTGGGAAGATAGATGATGCCATAGTTGCCATTATGGAGGATAATGCTATGACAGGAACTGTTCGTGGGAGAACCGTGGCAGAGGGAAATGGAATCACCAGAAACATACATAACTTCAAATTTCTGTGTGGCCTAGTGTTGTGGCATGACATACTGTTTGAAATAAATGTTGTAAGCAAGAGACTCCAAGGTGTTGACCTTGATATATCTGGAGCAATGGAACAACTAGACAAAGCAAAGTCATACCTACAGTCTTACCGGTCAGATGAGGGATTTCAAAACATTCTGAAGGGTGCACAGAAGTTGGCAGAGGAACTTCACACTGAATCTATTTTCCCACCCATTCAAGAATACAAGAGTCACCGAAGAAGACGACATTTTGATTATGAGGCACGGGATAATCCCATAAGAGACCCCAAACAACAATTCAAAGTTGAATTCTTTAGCCAGGTGCCAGATTGTGCAATACAGTCAGTTGAAGAACGTTTCATGCAGCTCAAGGAACACAGCAGTATATTTGGGATGTTGTATGATATTCCAAAACTCCGCACTATACCCGAAGAAGACCTACACCAGCAATGCAGGGCACTAGAGACAGTGTTGACGCATGATGACATGCATGATATTGATGCGAGTGATTTAGGTGAGGAACTGAAAGCCCTTTCAAGATACATTTCATCAGGATCAACTCCAAAGGCTGTTCTGGAATATATGTGCACAAATAAGATGACCACCCCCTTTCCAAATGCTTTTGTTGCTCTGCGCATACTTCTAACACTTCCTGTAACAGTTGCCAGTGGAGAACACAGCTTCTCCAAGTTGAAGTTAATAAAAACACATCTACGCTCCACAGTGACACAGGAGAGGCTGGTCAGCCTTGCAACCATCTCAATAGAGCATGAGTTGGCCCAGACTGCGGACCTTCAGCAGGAAGCAATTCAAATCTTTGCAACCAAGAAGGCACTGAAAGCACCACTTTGATTATTCAAACAGATAAAAATGCCAGTGTTTACTATGCAGACAAAAAAAGTTACATTTCCTGTTCAGGCATTTGAAAGTTAAGTGTTACTTAAAATTTTTGAACAAGACATTTTAAGTTGTTAGTTCTCCTTTATTGGGGTAGACAGCAGAGCAGTACCATGAGAGGAGTAGAACAGGAAGAAGGCAGAACTGAGATCTGTCAAAGTTTTGGCCCAAGCGAGGGGGCATGAGAGTGTCATTTGAGCTCCCCGCCTCAGATACCAAAATGTTGTGGTCCGGCCCTGGGAGTAACTTCACTGAAACCAATGGAATTACATCAGCATAAGGAAAAGAATCAAGCCCAGAGACTGGACTGGGAGCTATACGCTAGGAGGAAGGGCTATCACTGCTCTCTCATAAACAGAGGAGTTTATTATACTGATCAATAAAGAACTGGATATAAGATGGACTGTGCTAGAGATTTGTACTACATGTTATCAGGCATGACAAGTGAGAACCAAACTAATGCTTCTGGATGAAAGAGACTTAAGTCTATGAATGATATTTTATGTAATCATTAGAAAGCAAAATTAGGTGTGCCAGTCTAAATTGTACTTGAATGACCTCGGTGTCTGATATTTCTAGGGGCTGAATCAGGATCATTATTTTTTAGTTTTATGTTTACAATGTATGGTAAGATTTTTTTTTTCTTTGAATCTCAGGCAACTCAGCCCCTGAGTTCCTAGATTAAGTCTGTATCTATCTCCCCGCCTCTGGACAAAAAGCGCACTTGTGCTTGTTTTCTAGTTAATTTATGCAGTAATAACAACAAAATATAGCAAGGAAAAGAAGCCAAGAATTCACTCATCACTACATCAATAATAAGGACAATAAGGAAAATTTACTTTTCTGCTATTTTGTAAATTTACAAATATAAATTTGTTAAAACATTTTCTTAAACTCTGTTCCAAAAAATAAATTAAGCCAATATATTTATGAAAATGACAAATTGCCCTAGAAATCCCAGGAACCACTTAACAGTACACTAATGCAAAAAAGGAACAAGGAGAGTAAAACAAAAACCAAAAAGTGGAAAGTAAAAGGAAGATGTTAGCTGAGATACTTTGGGGAACTGAGGGGAACTAACATCTTCTTCCTTTTTACTTTCCACTCTTCGTTTTTTGTTTTACTCTCCTTGTTCCTTTTTTGCATTAGTGTACTGTTAAGTGGTTCCTTGGACTTCTAGGGCAATTTGTCATGTTCAAAAATACATTGGCTTAATTTATTTTTTTGGAACAGAGTTTAAGAACGGGTTGGAGGATGGCCATTCTGCCCGCTCAATGCCAATGATAGAACACTGGATATTCCCTGGGGACTGTTTCCATCCCCTTATGCCATCAGAGCAGTGTGAATGGATCTCAGAGCAAGAGAGTTCAGCTTTGGATGGATACAGTTTTCCTCAGATAAGGTGAAGTGAAACTCTATATTACTTTTGCCTCTGGTGGGGGCGGATCAAGGAGATAATTATTAAGCTGTGGAAAGAAAAACCTGCAGAACAGATCCATAGCAGTTGGGTAACTATGTCAGAGTATTCACTGGTTTAAATTACTTCCGTATGTACCTTTGAAATTGCTGTTTGATTTCCTAGTACAGATTAAAATCCTATACCCAAACCAATGCTGACACCAAAGAACACCTACTGCACTTCGTACTCAGGCAAAATGCTCATCAATTTGAAATAGGATTTAGCTCTGTATTAATAAGGACGCTTGGTATTATATAGACTTCTTCCTTTTGTTTTGAGTGGCTAAAACGCAGTTTGAAAGTACTAATATAAACTTCATTTGCCGAGACAGAATCAGCGCTGGCCCTGAGAAGCGTTTCTCCACATACTAATCTACTAATTTAATTTACTGTTATCACACCCCCTTATTGTCTATTCAGCCCAAAGCATTAGAATCTTCAGGCTCAGAGATCTGTACTAGAGAGTTGAGGGGTTTTTTTCGTCTGACTGTTAAGATGATTGAGCTGTAGAGATTTTTTTTACATCTCTTGTCACACGTTTCATGGCAGAATCCAACTTCCAAACATACTTCAATTCCACAGCAATTTTCACATTGTTTATTCTTTTAAAATATGACATTTTTAGGTACATCAAAGAAAAGTGCAGTTACAAGACTTGTAGAGTCAAATCTATTCATTATTGCTCAAGAAGCCAATATATTTCTGGAAAAGAAATTGCCTAGTGAGTTGCATGAAACATTATTTCAGTGAATTACTACTCATTTTGTGTCAGAGAAGACAATTTCTAGTCATGGTTGGTAAGCAGTAGAAAATTATTTTTAATTATAGACAGACAGTACCATGCTAGTAAAGGTATTTCAAACAAGCCATTTATCTCTCTACTTAGCATTCCGGATTTGTCTGTTTCTGAAATGAAACTCATCTGGCATTCTTATAGTATTTAACATTATTTTCATCCCCAGTGGGAAAGCAGTTTGATTGCAGAATTTCCATTATACGTGACAAGCTGAATTGTTTCTAGAATGCGTGTCAATTCATGTACAGCATCAGAAGGTCCTTTTCTTGTTTGAGAGCGTGAAGATTTATTAAATTGAGTGATCTGGATTTGCTTGGTTTTATAGCTCAATTAGAGATGGGTGAAATTCACCATTTTTGCTATTCACATTTTCCAGGGCTTCATAGTCGTAACAGAAGAATTCTTGACATTTTGCTACCTCTGTCCACCCTAAAAAGAGTCCAACAACTTAGACAGCCCTATAGGAAACAATTTTGGGAAAAAAATCTTTGATGACCCTTGTACCTTCATGAAAGCTGTGGATTTTTATTTGCTATCATTGGTAGACAATTAGGCTCTTTGTTGTGATATTCTTCTTTACAATGGTCTGTTCATTGATTCCCTAAAGTCCCCAGTGCTAATACAGCCTCAGTTTACACAATAAACATTAAAGTTTGAGTTCATTGCTATGGGGACTTCCATAAATTATAATTTAGTGCATTACGACTCTGCTTGGATAGGGCACATAGTACTATCCATAAAGATAATTGTAGAGTCAGGGATTTGCTAAAGGAGACATAACTGAGAGCTGGGAGTACAGACTCCATGATAAAATGTGGAAAAAACCCCAAACAATCCCCAAATCCATAGCAACTACAAAAAAAGGCCTCTAGTTAAGATTCTCCCTGGCCTTAGCTGAGATGAAAGAGCATTTTTGCCAATCAAGACCAATATTTTGTCATAATAAAACATGCAAGAGAAAATTACACAAGTGATCAATATTTTCCGAACGTTTAAATATGACAACAGTTTATTCTGGTTCTTATGCATCTTTCATACAAACATAGGAATGGCCATGTAGGATCAGATTTGTGAACTAACTAGTCCAGTATCTCATTTCAGACAGTGGCAAGTTCCAGGCACTCCAGAGGAAGGTGTAATAAACTCAATAGAGGACAATATAGGTAACCTGCTCAAAGTTTTCTTTCTAAACCAGATCGGTTAGTAGCTGGCATATGACCTGAAGCAAGAGGGCTTATCTTTTATAGAAGGCATATAAATTTAACCATAAGAGTAGATGTTCTCATACAGATGTCTAATCCTTTTTGAATCCTGCTAAACGCTTGACCTTAATGATATTTTGTGGCACTGAGTTCCACAGGTTAATCATCATTTTAGTAATTTCCTTTTATCTTTTCCAAATGTGTTGCCTTGCAATTTCATTGAATGTCTCCTTGTTCTTTTATTACCACAAAGGGTAAATGGGAGTGTCCAATTCACTTTATGTGTTCCATTCACTATGTGATATTATTAATCTCCGCTGTAAATTGAATGGTTCATATCTTTTCACCCATTTGTCTTTTGTTCATCAGGTGTTTTATTATTCTGCTTTTAATTATTGCTTCAACCAATTCACTTGTTAGTGAAGTAAGTCTCACTCATCTGTAATTTCTCAATCAGCCCAAAGCCTTTTTTAAAGTTACCTACAAGATTTGCTACTCCCCAGATTTCTAGTCTGGTAGCAGATTTCAGTTAGAGATTGCATGTTGTTGCTAGCAGCTAAACTGCTTGATTAAGATCCTTCAGTCCTGCTGGATGTATAGCATCTGCTCTTGGTAACTTGTTGCTCTTTAAATGATGAGTTTGTTTCGGCATCTCCTCTTTTGACACTTCAATCAGTAACAATGTCTCATCGTTTCTAGGTGAAAAAGTAATCACAAAATATTTTATGGCTGGAGGAAAGAGTTTGTTTACCAAGTTGTGTAAAGGAGCTCAGAGACTGAGGATATGTCTACACTGAAACCTGGATCTGACTGCAGAAGATGTGGACATACTTGAGCTAGTTTGAATCACAATAGCCGTGAAACTGCAGCTGCAGGGCTGGCAGCACAAGGAACGTGGAGGGGTTGGATGAAGCAGGAGTCCCGGGGGGGGGGCGGCAATGACCCCCTCGTGGGGTGAGGAGGGAACCTATTAAGATTTTGGCAGCTTATCACTGGTTACACTTAGAACTTTACCAAAAGTGTGCAGTTATGATTCACAAATATTCTCTGAGGTAGATAAATAGGATTGTTCCAAATTTATAGATCAGGAAATAATGAGAGGCATGACTTGCCTGGCCTGGCACTGGGGTTCAGTGGGTAAGTCATGGATGAACCCTTATCTCCTATTCCCAGGAATCCATATGTCTACAGAGCAAACACATAAAAAACCTACAACAGCAAGTCTCAGGGGCTGGATCTACAGACTTGGCCTTGTGCTACAGTGCTAAAAATAGCCATGTAGATGTTCCATCTCAGGCTGGAGCTTGGTTCTGAAACCTAGCCTTCTCCCTGTGCTTCAGAGCCCAAGCTCCAGCCCAAGACAGAATACCTACACAGCTGTTTTTAGCACCATAGCAGCTCAAGCCCAAAGCTGTAGACTTGGGCACTGAGACTTGCTGATACACGGCTTTTTTTGTCATATAGATGTAAGCCATAAGACTTTCATTGCCTCCACTCAGTCGATCCAAAACATGGCTGCATCTTAATCAACATGATCATCTTTCTGCCTGTCAATCTGCACCTCCTCTGAACCTTTCCACTTCCTCTCCCTTGCACACTGTATCGGATTTAAACTTGTTCTTCCTTCCTACATAATTCTTCCCCTTTCCTACTTGTCCAGCCTTCTCACTTATCACATGACCACCTTCTGTCCACTAATGATATCAACCATACTATCTGTATTCATTAGTTACTCCCATGAGCATGGGAGCCTTTTGTTCATGCCATTCTTTAGGATTGGAACACCCTCCCTTCTCTCATCCACCAACTCATTATCTTCTCATTTAGGCCTCACTCAGCAAGGTATTTTCACATGTATATGACTTTCAGCATGGGATCAATGCTTTGAAGTCAATGAGACAATTTACATCAGCTGAGGATCTGCCTCAATAGGATGAGTCATATCTGCTTATGTATCTTGCTGAAGCAGGGCTTCTGTCATCAGAATTATCTCTCTTTGATCCTTGTGTGCATATTCATCGTTCATTACCTTGTAACTACTAGCTAAATGTTGTTTGTACAATGATCCTTGAAACTAATATTCCCTTTCCAGTGGATGGGCCAGTTCTATTAATTATTAAAGAGAATTCCACTTTGTTGGGTACACAGTTTGTTTTTCCATCTCCTGTTACTTAATATTTGCTACTTCAAAGATTGCTTTGAACCTGGATTGATGTTAACGGATGTCAGAACCTTTCTGCAAACAGCTTGGTTAGAATAAAGTCGATTTGCAGGCAGGCAGTTTTGTTCCGAGCAGGGGGATTGTTTGCTACCTTTGCTTTCAGTGATAGAAGATTCCACACCACTGATGTGAATTATAAAGTTCCTGTATTTCCCTGTAATTCTTAATTCTGTCAAATCGGAGTTCTTGCAGGTGGTGTACTGTCTGTCACAACTATGTTATAAATGACCAAGATACCCGGCCAGTCAAGTTGTTAACATAACAAGCAGGTAGGTAATGTATCAATACAACTTTAAAAAAACATATTATTGTGACTTTTTTGTCCCCATTTTATACCTGATATATGAGTTTGTATGCCATATGAATAAAGCTCCAAGTCCCTAATCTCAGATATATGAAGGAAGATTTAGCACAACCTTTAAAAATTACCCAAAGTCATCTTGCTAGATTCCACCCCCCCACAAGCTGTTGCAAATTGTAGTTTATCAGCTGAAACAGAGTTAGTGGGGTATGCAACCAGCAGCCATGTTTCTACTGTTGTTCTCTTTGGTGTTATTAGGTACAGATTACCAAACATACACACTTCCTCGAAGAGAAGATTGTATGGGGTTTCCATCTGTGCTGCACTCTTCCTCCTGCAAATTAAGTAGGAAATATGCTTAGGATTCTTACTGAGGCAGGAAAAAATTGCATCAAGGGGTAATATAAGACAAGCTCTAAAGCAACTATAGAAATGTATTATGGCAATTATGCTAACGGGCTGTTGGAGTCCTAGGGGAATAGTGAAAGAAATTTGCAGTTTAGCAAACAAAACTGACATTCATCTTGCAATTACATCTTGAATAATTTGCACCAAATACACAGATGAGGATATTGGTATTAAAAAACTACTGAAAAGGGATGCACCTGCAGAAATGGAAAAAGCAAATAAAGAAAAAAATCAAGATTCATAGCCAATTTATGTCTCTCTTACTCATGTTGAGGAGTACCCTACTCTATGAAAAGTCCCAGTGAAATCAATAAGGTATTAAATGTAAATATGGCGGAATCTGGCCCTAGGACACTGGAATGTGGAAAAGCAGATACCATGGCACCATACATGAGCCTTAGGAGAAAATTCTCTCTCCAGTCCTCATTCTCTAAATATTTAGTTGCACTTCTGAAAATAAAGTATATATAACTGTTGTGAAGCTTAAAAACCTAAACCTTAGAGTTTTCTGAAGCATGAATAGTGAGAGAGTAAGGAGTTTTGGTGGTACAAGATAGGAGTGGAGTTGTCAAAAGCCACTGATTTTTGCTATGAGTATTCACAGGAAGAAACAGCTGTTTTAACAAAGATGATGCACAGTTAAATTTGGATATCCATAACAGCAAATAATCCTTCTGTAATAAAACTGATGGTATTAAAATCCCTGGTTAAAAAAAAAAAGTGTGACTTTTCCACAGATGGAAACACAGAAGAGACAGCTCTCTGTGAAATTAAAGTCTTCTGTCAGTGGAAAACTGTCTCTGGTGTTTCACAAAAATAGTTAACTGAAAGCCTGTGGCAATTTTGTTGTTTTCACAGGTGTTGAGAAATTTTTTTTTCCCATGCAGCTCTAGATGATCTTTGTGCTCCCAACAAAGGCAAGTATACAATGAATAACCCATCTATCTGTTCAGGCTTGAAATAGGAATGTTATATAGGTGATTGGCTTGGAGATCTTGCCATTTAATGTGGTTAATGGGATGAGTAAGAAAAAAAGAAGTTAAGGAATAGGGTTCTTGAGAAAGACAAGTTGTGGAAATAGCCAGCTCTCCCTGTCATCCCCTCCCCCCCCCATCATTAGATGGCATCAATCAGCTACATTACAGAAGCCTGATCTTGTCCACTATGTTCACCTGTTCTGCGTTATTCAGGACTGCCCCCGTCTAGAGATAATGAGAAAGGTCTCAGGTCACAGTTTAGAATTAGACAGGTGGCCTGCACTGAAAAGACAAGGAGGTGCTGATGCAGTGCTGTCTTTCTAGAGTCCAAGTGAGCAAGACCAATTCTGTTTACATCATACCCTTTTTAACAGGAGCAGGGAGAGAAAAATCATGAGTCAGAACTTGGCATATATTGTAGCACATGGTTTCAGAGAAGGCTTCAAGTCATGGATTACAGAAGCAGTATCTGCCATCAGGGCAACAATTCTTGAGCAAATTGATGACTTGATGGTGTCTCCGTCACCAGGAGCATTATTCCAGTGGTTATGAAACTTTCCATCAGAGGGCAGGATTTAAGAACTCTGGCAGGGAAGTAATCAGTATGGAGCAGAGTCGACGTTCTCTCTTCCAACTAGTGCAGGAACAAATGGTTCTGACCACAGCATGCAGAGGAGGAAGAGATGTTCTACCTTGTCTCACCTGGCCATCTTTGTCTTTGGCCAATTTAGAAGGAACATGAGAGATTTGTAAGTTTATTCCCTGTCATTTTACAGAATCCCTGGCTTCTAAATGAAGACTGCATTTAGGAATGCATGGCAAAAAAACCCAAGCAGACCACCACCACACACTACAGGCCAAATCCATCCATGGCATCATTCCACCAAAGTCAATGGGCCTGACTTTGGGGGAGGGATAGCGCAGTGATTTGAACATTGGCCTGCTAAACCCAGGGTTGTGAGCTCTATCCTTGAGGGGCCATCTGGGGAAAAAATTGGGGATTGGTCCTGCTTTGAGCTGGGGGTTGGACTAGATGACCACCTGAGGTCCCTTCCAATCCTGATATTCTAGGATTCTATGACTGCTCTCTTCCAGGCACAATCTGCATAGATTTACCCCCAACCACTCTGATGAGGAGAGGGAGCATTCCTTTCATGGAATAAGCTCCTAAATCCTGAAATTTCCAGGGTTCAGAGAGGGGTCAGAGCTAGCAGCACGGAAAGGCTTCTGTCCCCATCCTGCTCTCCTCACTCTTTGGTAGCATGGCTCCAATGAATTCCCACTGTAGAAATGCAATATAGACTCTGATGATCCAGATTCTTCCAACGCAGGACGGAATAAAGCATTGATCACCCTGGCAGCAATCTCCAGGCATGGGTCTCCCTTGCCTTGCACCTTGGTGCAGTCATTTTCACCTATGCAAAGGAAAGGGGGTTTAAAATGCTACAATTCTAATTTGGCAGCATTTGCCTCTGTATAACGAAAATCATTCCATGTAAGTCCAGTAACAGAGTCTAGGATGAATGGATGATCTGTGTTCTAATGCCTTTGATTGATGGGATGGTTGGAGCATTGGTGACTTCCTCAGCTTCCCTTCCTCTTTTCCTAAAGGGATATTAAACAAATTACTCTTCACCTATCTACTTATTTCTTTCAGGCACTAGGATGACATGGTGACAGTGCCTGAGAAGGAGACATGCAGATGAGGGTCATCTATATACTTCTCTCCCTGTGGAGTCTCATTGGGCAGTCTCATGTAGATGCTGAGGGGGGGGTCTTGAGTGGCTGCTGTTTGGTTACAGCTGTTAATGGCTGTCTATCAAACTCAAATGTCGCCTCCATTAAGGCAACAAAAAGCCAACCAATTGTGATGCCTCGAAGAAACCATACTAATCAATCATGTGCATGAAAAGAGGGGGTTGAATTTTGGAAGGGGTGTAAGGACACTAAAGCTGGAGAATCAGTGTGGGAGAACGATGGGAGAGAAGGGGAATTTAACATGCTTAATTTGAAAAAGTAACACTATGTAACGGTTGATGCTGAACACTTCATTTGTATGTTATATCCCTCTGCCATCCCCTCTTGTCTGTCTTTGTCTTTATAGATTATATGCTCTGAGGGGCAGGGATTGTATCTTCCTCTGGGCTTGAATAGCTCCTAGCACATTTTAGGTACTAGTGCACTGTGGTTTTCTTTGTAGTATTGTAGTTTCTGGAAAGTGCCCCCCTATTTGACATGTTACTGAAAATAAGTATCAGCAGAAAAAAAAAGTGACAGATAAGCAAAATATAGATTATTTTCAGTCACTCTGAATATGCCACCTGCTCCATTTAATTTAAAAGAGCCAATATCCTTTAAAGGGATCATTGCATTCCCATTTACCCATAAGACACTGACTACAATACATTATATGCAGAGATTGAGTAGCTGTGTTATCTTCCCAGTGACTAATTATAGCTAAAGATAGCTTAGAGCACAGATAGGGGAAACGAGGAAGATAATGGGGAAAGATGGGATGGCTGTTCAAGTGTATCTTTCCCTGTCATGTGTGTATAAAGTAAAACCTCAGGAAGAGGCAAAGCTAGATCAGAGATTTGAATGACCCTATGGAGAGCAGATGATTAGTAGTTTGAAAATTTTCAATTACACAAAAATAAATAAAGATGCTGTGGCATGGCAAAATACCAAAGCTTCTATTTCTTGGCAATTGTGTAAGTTAAAGATGAAGACAATCTGTTTCACTAAGAAAACACCAATTTTCAGGGATTGACTTTTTCAAATGATGACTCTAAAGTGCATGACAACAGGAATTCAGTCTGAGCTGGCAAATGGACTCCTCAGTGAATGTGATAGTTCATTTCTACTGTAGAGCTGCAGGGCAAGTTCCCACATTGCTGATTTTTTTTTTTTTTGTGGGAGGGTGAGGCGGGGATGATGGTATGGAGAGGGTGCAAAATAGGGTGGGGTCAATTTTTGTTTCTTTCCTGTGCTTCTACTACTGATTAGTTATGCCTGAGCAGAGATATTTTTATTTAATACAGTGGGTCTCCCAAAAAATAGTTGGTCTGCAGGTGAGCTTTCATTCTTTCATGTTTGAAACTAGGACCTTCAGACAATCAAATCCATGAGCCTGATCATTAGTAGTGATACATCGCCTGCAGTCACATATTGTTACAACCGCTCCACTGACTCATGAATCTAGGGCAGTTTGGAAGCTAGATTCTGAAAAATGCAGCTCCCGGTTTTGCTGTTGGGAGTGTCCCTCATTGCACATAACTGGAGTTACATGTGTAGTGAAAGGATTCTTTCTAGCAAAAGACATAGGTATGCAAGTAATAAACCCTGTGCTATCACCTCTCCCTTCCCAAGTGACTGAGGAAGTAAGCATGATTCAAGTAGGTGAAATATTCTATGTAGGAAATCAGAGAATGTCCTCTTTTGGGGATCTTTATTAATTCATAAAGGGGAGGAGTCCTTTTAAAACACTAAAGTACAGTACATTCAGTATAGACTTTTCCTTCAGGCACTAGTGCATCACATGAACTTGACTTGGTTTTCATAATAAAGTGAAGCATACAAAACAAAATATTGCATGTACATTTTAATGATTTAGGTTAGGCTCATAAACAGTCTCTGCTGTAGGTTAAAAGTCCTCTCTTACAACTGGGTCAATAATAATGGTAAACATATCACATCAAACTAGCCTTACTCATTTCTTATCTGAGCAGCAATCTTTGGGTTACACTGTAGTTACGGACATGTTGATGGACAAAACAGTATAGTAGAATTTTGTGTTGACAATGATGCTTAAAATTACTTGAATCATAGAAGTTGATTCAAAGATGGATTTTCCATCTCTGAATCCTTCCACTGGCTTCTCTTCCTGTACCTTATCAAACCCAAAATTCTTTCCTCAACCTGCACAGCCCTTGACAATTTACCATTTCCCTACTTGTCTGCTCCTGTACCTTATATTGCCTCTCTCTCCTCCACGTCTAGCACCCTCTTGTCCATGTCTCTCAGTCGTCTTCCACACTGCTTCTTATGCAGGGTGTTAGGGGCTTATTTCCTTCACCCGCTTACTTCCCTGGTCCTTCTCGCATGAACAGAGAGCAACAATACCCAAAGTCCAAAGGTGCAAACAATTGATGTTTATTGGGGTGAACTTCCAGCAAGCATGATTCCAGTTTCCTTCCTTAGTGCTCCCTTCTTAGCTCTGACACCACAAAGCCTTACCTGTGTCCCTGTCCCTGTTCCCGTTCCCATTCCCATTCCCCCCCTTAGCAAAACATGATTCCAATTTCCCCACCTCCATTCCCTGTTCCCATACCCCCCCTTACTTCCTGATTGACTGCAGACTATATAGTAAAACTTGAATCCTGCTTAGCTATACAGTAACCAATCATTTTACTGAAATTTAACTAACCAATCCTAACATTGTAACATGATTATTTAACCAATTATATCCCACCACCTTAATTAGTTTGAAAATCCCACCTTATCTGGCTTGCTTGTACATACCTAAAGTATATGACAACACACATTCATTTGTTTCAGACCTCCAGCTTCTTCTTTGCTGGAAATACAGTGTCACTTGAGTTAAGTGAAAGCTACCATTTCCCCGTCCCCCTGCTCCCCCCATTTAATTTCGGGCCTGAACTGATATTCATTGAAGCCACTAGGCAAACTCCCATTAACTTCAATGAGTGTTAATCAGGCCCTTAAAGTCTGTCCACCAGCCTCTGCCATTTTTAATCTATTAGTTTTGCATGACATACAGTGTTTGCAGCATTACCAATGTACTGTGGTTAGAATGGCTCTAGTGTATAACAGCAAGGAAAAACAATTAAGATAACCAGGTTAATGGAGAAATTATTCAATTACCAGGAAAACTCATTTCAAAGTATAACCTAAAGGTGAGTTTGAGCTAATTCAGATAGAGTTTTTAATATAACAAACCAAAAATCCACTATGGTACCTTTCAGTAGAAAATGCATTTCCACTGAATTCATGTCAACACACAGGGAGCTAAAGCATCTGATTTAGAAGTTATAGGAAGATCGCTGGGCCACCTGTGCTGGGGGATAGTTTACCACTGCTAGAATCAGCTATTAATTTGCTTCATTCTCTAATGTTGTGCAAGTCAGTAGTGGCATTCTACTTGATTTACTTGGTAAATTAATCCATGGAAACTTCAAGCAGAATTATAAGGGTGGTACACTCTATAGAAAATTTACCTTTATGTTTTTTCTTAATATTCAAACAACTATTGTCAATCTTTTTTCTTTAAATGCCTCAGCTAGAGTAGTTTTATTTGAAAGTCAACATGTGTTTAAGAACTGAAATAATTTTGATACCACATCTGCTGAGCTTTACAAACTAATCAGATCTGCTTGATCACAGCTGTGCTATTACATTCATTGCCTCAAGACTGCTAATGTCGCTTTAGTTTCATATCATTTTGCGGCAATGCTTTTACTCAATGGCCCTGTTGTCATATAGCTAACTTATGCTTGTCAGATTGTGTAAGGTCAGTAGTGGAAGGAAAAAAACAGTAGGGCAACACAAAGCCCTGAAAACCCCATCCAAAGTTTCAGAGCTCATGAGCACAGGCAGTTTAAACAAGTCAGATTTGTTTTTTAAAAAGCCACACATTGTAAAACCTTTCATCATAGTGAAATACTTTGAAGACTGCCTGAGACAGATTTGTCAGGTGTGGCGTGGATGGGAAAGCTATGGCTAGGGTGTGTAAAGGAAATCTGGATGCCTAAGATCTCAGGCTCACTTCTGCTGTTCCTCATGATGCCTTCTGTGCCCAGGGCTTTTTTGTGTTTTGAAGTTTTTACTCACTTCATGAAAAGCTTTTGTTTTTTTTCAATACAAATATGGAATGTACCTTGTTCCTCAGCAGGCATTCTCTAGGAGAGCTCAGGTAGATGTTAGATTCTTTACTAGCCCTAAGGGCCATCATACATCTCTTGACAGAAGCCCTTTACTGTGTTATGAAGCAAAGGATGTACCTACATTATTGTAGTACAGGGGTTCTCAAACTGGGGGTCGTGATGCCTCAGGAGGTCACAAGGTTATTACGTGGGGGGTCACAAGCTGTCAGCCTCCACCCCGAATCCTGTGTCACCTCCAGCATTTCTAATGGTGTTAAATATATTAAAAAAGTAGTTTTAATTTATAAGGGGGGGAGGGGTCTTACTCAGAGGCTTGCTGTGTGAAAGGGGTCACCAGTACAAAAGTTTGAGAACCACTGGGGTAGTAGTTGTTACTGTAATCCAATGATACTCAGACGGAGGCTCGGTAGCCGCAAGTGGCTCTTTGCAGCACATGGTATTAAAAACACTGTGATTCATTATTAACTAATCTAAGTTATTAACCAGTCAGGACGCCTTTACTATATTGTTAACCAATTGTAGAATACTTGGTCAGTCATTTTGCTTTGAGAATATTATATTATATGTAAAAATAGTAAATGAAACAATGAATTCACACTACTGGGGCTCTTTCGGGTAATGTTGATTGTTAATACAGCTCCTGAACCACTGAGGTCTGAGTATCACTGGTCTAATCCAACCAAACACAGCGGACTGTGCAGCAATGGAATCAGAGATGTTTATGTATTGCTTTACTCTGATATGGTTAAAAAGAGGTCAGGGTTGTTACTGCATTTAGAGCTGCATTTCTTTTAATTATTACCAGATAGATTTTGCAAAGAATTGTGAAATGTCATTATACAAAGTATGTCGATATCCCTAAGCAGCTTTATCAATTGGCAAATGGTCTCATTCAAGTAACATGGTCTGAACATAGCCAGTCTGCTTGTATTCAGAGGAAGAATAATTAAAAAAAAAAAGGTATGTTTGAAGTCAAATGCTTTAGGCCTAGAGTTTGCAATGAGCTCTGCCTTGGGTATAACCAACAACACAGTGCTGTTCTTTATGCCCATCTAGTGGGTAGGTCAAGTATAAAAGGCTTATGAATCTTCTGCTGGTTCTAAGCTACTAGGTTGCGTTCTTTAGTTCAGATAGCAGGCTCCTGCTTTTTGATTTAGGTGTCCTAGGTTCAATCCCCACCTATCATTCCCACCCTGGGGCATTTCTCTTTCACCTGTGTGAATACAGTTGTGGGTTCTGTGATACTATGCTGGCATATGTAACCTCAGGAAAAAATAGTTAACGTGCTACAGGTGTGCACAATGTTGGTTGTTGGAAAAAACCAAACCCACCTACACATTAGCAGACCAGAGAGGGGGAAAAAAAAAAAACAGAATCACGTTTTCTTCTGAAAAGAGATTTCTAAAGGCCTGTTTTGAACAGCCAAAGCAATCCCGTCACTCTATACGATGGAAAGCCAAACCTCATTAGCAGTTTTAAGCATTGGGTAATGAAAACTAATGTGTAACATGCAAAGTTCAGAACGGAGTTGCACAAGCTTAGCAAAGTGAATCAGCTCACTTTGCTGAAAAATGGTTGAATCCTCATGCACTGGGGAGATGCCCAAAGGTGTTCAGGGAACAGTCCCGACTTGTAGTTTAACAGCAAACAAGAACAGTAAGAAGATTGAAATTAATTGTCCAGCTGTTACAAGTTTAAGAAAAAAACCTGTGATGTTACTTGATTTAGTTTTTTGTGCATCAGATAAGGAAGTTGAGCTATCCAAGATGGGATGTACAGGGAAATAAAAAACCCCATATGCCTGCTGATTGATCGAAGTAGGTGTGATGTTTGCAAGATACCCAATAGCAGCTGACAAAATTAAAACAATGAAATGCCAATATATTTCAAGCAAAAAGTTATGTTGGTACAATAGTAGAGATTATACACACATTTATAGACAGCCCCTGTCCCAAAGACCTTACAATCATTCAAGGAGAAGAGACAGATAAATGTTGGAGAGATGGGAAAACAGAGGCACGCAGATTTAAGGGGAAGATCCTCAGCTGATATAAGCTGTCTTTGCTCCACAGATCTGTCAAAGAGGAAGTCTGTGGCAGAGGCAAGAAGCAAACCCATATCTCTCAGTTGTTAGGCTAGCATCTTAACCACAAGACCATCCTTTGTCTATGAAGAATACTGTGATATATAGGCAGGTAGGGTTAAGGTATTATATTAACCACCAGGATGCTATAGTAACATGACAGTACACATCTCTTTTTAAGACAACATTGTGAAAGTCAGGAATAAGGACTATCTGAAATGATCATTGCAATCTTGAGGAATTTTCCTGATTTGAATCACACTCAAATTTTGAAGTATGCCTGTGGGCTCATCAAAAGAGCCCACGGGGACTGCAAACCTTTCATGTGGACATGAGCCCAGTTTTGAGCAAGCCTACCTTTGTGGATTAGGTGTCAAAACCATGTGAAACCTAATAATTTTCAGTTGGAGTCCTTTGGAATCAAATTTAACACTTGAAAGGAGATTCACTCTTTAAAGACAATTCTTAAAAGGGCTCTATGAATTTTATAGATGAGTCAAAAGCCACTAAGTTGAGGGAGGTCTGAGAAGTTTGCAGATCCTCTCTATGGAATTCCATCAAATGAAAGTAATTTTCCATACGTTGTGGAGGGAAAATGCTTGAGCAGAGCTCTTGGCTATCGTCTGAGATTCTTCATGTCCCAAGAGCATAGGAAGATAGAAGGGAGAAAATTCTGGAAGTGAATTGCTGGCTAGGTAAGTGGTGGAGGGATTTGGTTTGGGGGAACATTGGTCCACCTTTTATGGGGAGAGAGGGCTGTATAGCTTTGACGGCCTCCACCTCAGTAGAAGGGGCACAAAACTCCTTAGGAACAAGCTGGCTAGTATCGTCAGGAGAGGGTTAAGCTAATAGCAAAAAGGGAGTGTGAAAAGAGGGAAGATATGCACTCAGTACAAAATTGAGATGTTGAGAACAAAATCAGCCAAGGAACCCAAACAAAGTGAAGAGAAAAAGATTCTCGAATTGCCTGCACACTAATGTTTGTTACCCAGGCTCGTAGCAAGAGGGACTGGAATTGCTCGTTTATGAGCCTAAATTCAATCTAGTTGGTATTTCTGAAACCTGACGGGATGATCTGCACAATTAGAACGTTAAAACCAATGCTTATAACCTATTTAGGAAGTGTCAAGTAGGCAAAAGGGGATGAGGAATCGCACTCTACGTCACAGATGGCATTACCTGTTTCCAAGTTATGGATAACTCAGAAGAGAATGGATTTTGAATTCTTAAGGATCAG
This sequence comes from Natator depressus, assembly GCF_965152275.1. NCBI lineage: Eukaryota > Metazoa > Chordata > Testudines > Cheloniidae > Natator > Natator depressus. The sequence continues at coordinate 120,070,410 of NC_134237.1, read as the reverse complement.
TGTCCTAATAGATGAAGCACAAGATGGGGTTCCAATTGGTGTCACACTAGGGAACAGGATAACTGCCGTCTTACGTACCTAAGACCCTGATCATGAGATTTCAATTTGAATGATAGACTGGAGGTCTCATGCTGCCAGTATTAAGACATCCTGGTAATTTCTAAACATCATACATGACAAAATTTCCTAACTCAAAAAGTGTTGCAGCCAACATGGGAGAATTCTATATTAGACCTTGTGCTAACAAGGAGAGAGAAACTGATCACAGAACTAAAAGTTAACAGTTGAGGTACAAGTGATCATGAGTTGATCACATTTATAATGTGCAGCAGAATAAAGTCCAGACTCTCTCTCTCCATACACACACACACACACACACACAAAAGGTACATTAAGAGAATTAGGAGGCTGTGAGGAGGAATTTAATCAGAAAAATGTGAATGATAATTGGGAATCATTTAAGAACACCCTACTAGATGCCCCAAAAGTCATAATCCAACATTAAAGTTAAAAATTCAACATGATTTAAAGGGGAAATGAAAGAAGCTGTAGAAAATACAACAATGTAACAATGGAAGAAAGGGGAAATTGATACTAATTAATATAAGTCAGAAGTTAGGAATTGTAGAAAATTAGTGATGAAGCCACAGGACAGAAGGAGAAATCAATGGCCAGCAGAGTTAACAACAATAATAAGAAGGACTTTTAAAAATATATTAGGAACAAGAAGAATCCTGACAATGCTATTAGTCCATTACTAGATGGAAATGGTAGAATCATCAACAAAGCAGAAAAGGCAGAAACATTCTGAATTTAGAATTAGTGAATTGAGCTCCTGTGGTCTTCATCACCCCCTAACTCCTCAGTTTGGCTATCAATAACATGAAGATGCTTACACACTTCATTGGGGTGTTGTGAATTAAGTAACATTTGTACAGTACCCTTGAATGCACTGACAAAGTAATTAACAAACATTTACGAATCTGGCTACAAACTAAAAAAGCGAAATCCTTTGGAGAAAATGCTTACAGAGGAAGCAGACTCCTATCTGAAATGTTTATCTTTAGACTTTTCCCTGCACCCCGACTTTTCTTTATTCGCTGTTAATCAATCACCTGCTGGGCAAGAAAGTCAAGGTTACTAAGTGATGCTCCAGTGCTATGGAACTGATCTTCAAAGGGTGCAATTTCACAGTGTTTTTCACCACTGGCAGTGTCAGAAGCTCTCATCATGTGTGGCCGCTTCTCAGGGTCCCGTGTATAAGATGACCTTCCTGCACCACTTATTTCTTAGTGTAACTGAAGTACACTTTTCCTGTAAAGGGAATAGAAATCTTGCAGCCATGGAATTTCTCAGCTGCTTTTATTCCTTCCTATCAGCTACAGAACAATTGGAATCCACAGAAGAAGGAGGCAGTAGGAGACATGGTCTTCCTCTGGCTATGCTGCCTGGTGCAGCATTAGAGGAGCAATTTTTCCTAGGTTTGCCTATTATTTTTCCCTTTATGTCCATCTATTATGTTTTCCCATGGAGAGCAAACAGTCATAGAATCACAGGACTGGAAGGGACCTCGAGAGGTCAGTTAGTCTAGTCCCCTGCGCTCATGGCAGGACCAAGTATTATCTAGACCATCCCTGACAGGGGTTTGTCTTACCTGCTTTTAAAAATCTCCAATGATGGAGATTCCACCACCTCCCTAGGCAATTTATTCCAGTGCTTAACCACTCTGACAGTTAGGAGGTTTTCCCTAATGTCCAACCCAAACCGCCCTTGCTGCAATTTAAGCCCATTGATTCTTGTCCTAGCCTCAGAGGTTAAAAAACAATTCTTCTCCCTCCTCCCTGTAACAACCTTTTATGTACTTGAAAACTGTTATGTCCCCTCTCAGTCTTCTCTTTTCTGGACTCAGCAAACTCAATTTTTTCATTCTTTCCTCATAGGTCATGGTTTCTAGACCTTTAATAATTTTTGTTGCTCTTCTCTGGAATTTCTTCAATTTTCTCCACATCTTTCCTGAAATGTGGTGTCCAGAACTGGACACAATACTCCAGTTGAGGTCTTATCAAAGTGGAATAATTACTTCTTGTGTCTTACAACACTCCTAGTACACCCCAGTTTGCTTTTTTTGCAACAGTGTTACACTGTTGACTCATATTTAGCTTATGGTCCACTATGACACTGCAGATCTTTCCACCATACTCCTTCCTAGGAAGTAATTTCCCATTTCATATGTGTGCAACTGATTGTTCCTTCCTAAATGGAGTCCTTATTGAATTTTTTGAGTTTTCATTAGTCCTTATTGAATTTCATCCTATTTACTGCAGACTATTTCTCCAGTTTGTCCAGATCATTTTGAATTTTATTCCTACCCTCCAAAGCACTTGCAATCCCTCCCAGCTTGGTATCATCTGCAAACTTTATAAGTGTACTCTCTATACCATTACCTAAATCACTGATGAAGTACCGGACCCAGAATGGATCCCTGCAGGACCCCGCTCGTTATGCCCTTCCAGCATGACTGAACCACTGATAACTACTCTCCGGGAACAGTTTTCCCACCAGTTTTGCACCACCTTATAGTAGCTCCATCTAGTTGCATTTTCCTAGTTTGTTTATGAGAAGGTCATTAAGACAGTATCAAAATCTTTAATAAAGTCAAGATATACTATGTATACTGTTTTCCCCCCCCTCCATAAGGCTTGTTACTCTGTCAAAGAAAGCCACCAGGTTGGTTTGACATGATTTGTTCTTGATAAAGCCATGCTGACTGTTTATCACCTTATTATCTTCTAGATGTTTGAAAATTGATTGCTTAATTATTTGCTCCATTATCTTTCCGGGCACAGAGGTTAAGCTGACTGGTCTGTAATTCCCCAGGTTGTCCTTATTTCCCTTTTTATAGATGGGCACTATATTTGCCCTTTTCCAATCTTCTGGAATCTCTCCTGTCTTCCATGACTTTTCAGAGATAATTGCTAATGGCGCAGATATCTCCTCAGTCAGCTCCTTGAGCATTCTAGGATGCATTTCATCAGGCCCTGGTGACTTGAAAACGTCTAACTTGTCTAAGTAATTTTTAACTTGTTCTTATTTTAACCTCTGATCCTACCTCATTTTCACTGACATTTTGCTATGTTAGACGTTCAATCACCATCAACCTTCTTGGTGAAAACCAAAACAAAGACGACATTAATCACCTCTGCCATTTCCACATTTTCTGTTATTGTTCCCCCCCCCCCCCGGCCCGCCCTCGCTCCCTCCCCGTCACATTGAGTAATGGGCCTACCCAGTCCTTGGTCTTCCTCTTGCTTTGAATATATTTGTAGAATGTTTTCTTGTTTCCCTTTATGTCTCTAGCTAGTTTGTGCTCATTTTGTGCCTTGGCCTTTCAAATTTTGTCCTTACATACTTGTCTAATTTGTTTATATTGAAAATCTCGTGGTTAAGCCAGGGTGGTCTCTTGCCATACTTCCTATCTTTCCTACACAGTGGGATAGTTTGCTCTTGTGCCCTTAATAATGTCTCTTGGCAGTTTTTCAAACTGTCTTCAATTGTTTTCCCCTTAAACTTGCTTCCCAAGGAATCTTACCTACCAACTCCCTGAGTTTGCTAAAGTTTGCCTTCCTGAAATTCATTGTCTTTATTTTGTTCTCCCTCCCACCATTCTTGAGAATCATGAACTCTACCATTTCATGATCACTTTCACCCAAGCTGCCTTCCACTGTCAAATTCTCAACCAGTTCCTCCCTATTTGTCAAAATCAAGTCTAGAACAGCCTCTTCCCTAGTAGCTTTCTCCACCTTCTGAAATAAAAGTCTAATACATTCCAAGAACTTGCTGGATAATCTGTGCCTTGTTGTGTTATTTTTTTCAGCAGATGTCTGATTAGTTGAAGTCCCCCCATCACCACCAAGCCTTGTGCTTTGGATGATTTTCTTAGTTGTTTTAACAAAGTCTCATCTACCTCTTCAAGGCTGATTGAGGCTGATCAAGGATGATCCAGGGAACAAAGGCTCAAACAGTCCCCAGACACACAATCCCAACTGACCCAGTACCTCAAATAACCTGAGTAATAAGTATTGATATTATTAGCATTCAGAGACTGTCATCATGATTGATGCCCTATTGTGCTAAGTGCTGTATGAACAGCCATGGAGTAGACTATGAAGAGAATAAAGAAAGATTATATAAAGAACCCCATGAGGGTTCAATGTGTGTGTGTGTGTGTCTAAGACTAAGACTGTCTTGAACTCTCTCACTACTTTGGTGGCAAGGGTGCAGTATACAGAAAATTGACAGTCATATAGCTACATACACCATAGAACTAGTAGAAAGCAATGCTTGAGTGGTATACTTAAGGGTTGGTGTGATTTAGAGGAATTATTTTGATAAAACCTTCTGTGATTGGATCGCCCCACCTCATCTTAGTACTTTATCCTCCTGGCCTCAGTTTCCCATCTTCTTGCTCCTGACACTTCAGTCTCCTGCTATTGCATGGATTGATTCCCATACTATTCAATGCTTTAGCCTTCCAGACCAATCATAATGTCTGGGGGTAAACAGAATCCAGCAAAATAGAGTGTCATCAAGCAGCCTCATACTGGGTTTTCAGCTAGTCTCTTGGCTCAATAGTCTCTTACCACTCATATTAGTGGTGGCGGTGGTGAGGGGAAAGGAAGAATCACACACCATCTTCCCTGCTAGCATTTGGGCGGGTGGAGGGAGGGGAAGATGACCTAATTCACACTCTACTACAGGCCACCAAATCCTGGCACTCTATATCCTGGGCTGTGTCCCCTTAAATTCATGTATTTCCCCTTCAAATAGTCCTTTCAGGCCCTGGTGTCAGAGCTCCCACTTCATGTGTGTGAAGGCCTGAAACAAGGATATTTGATTCCTACCTCAGCACTTCAGGTTCTCAGCTCTGTTTCTGGAGTTTCCTCCAGTAGGGGAGCTTTGCCATCACCACTCCACACCTTGAGCCTCTCTCTAGAAGACCTGCCCCCCCTCCCCAACATTGTTAGAACCTAGCTTCCTTGTCCCAAGGCAGAGATCCTACCTTTTATCTCAGATCATGCGATCCTTCCCAACTGTTATGGGGTTATAACCCTGATTAAAGTCATCCACAGATGCTCTGAGAACTAAAGGGTTAATCCCTTCAAGGCCAGCCCAGGGATGGTGTCTATGCACCTCATCACAAGATTTTCCAGCAATTCGCCCAGATTCACAAAGGTACTTAGGCCCAAGTCCCAGTTTTAGGTGCCACAGCTAGAGTTGCCACATGTCCAGTTTTCAACCAGAATGCTGGGTTGAAAAGGGACCCTGGAGACTCCAGTCAGCACTGCTGACTGGGCTGCTAGAAGTCTGGTTGCTGGCACAGTGGGGCTAAGGCAAGCTCCCTGCCAAGTGCTGGGCAGCTCCCAGAAGCTGCCAGCATGTCCAGCTCCTAGATGATGGGCGGCCACGGGGTCTCCGCATGCTGCCCCTGCCCCAAGTGCCAGCTCCGCAGCTCCAATTAACTGGGAACTGCAGCCAACGGGAGCTGAAGGGGTGATGCCTGCAGGCAGCATGCAGAGCCCTCTTGCCCCTCTGCCTAGGAGACGGACATGCCAGCTGCTTCCAGGAGCCACCTGATAAGTGCTGTCCAGAGACTGCACCCTCTGCTGCACCCCAACCTGGAACCCCCTTACATACCCTAATTCCCTCCCAGAACCTGCCCCTCAACCCCCTGCCTCAACCCCGAGTCCCCTCCCACACCCAAACTCCCTCCCAGAGCTCATACCCCCTCCCATGCTCTGAACTCCAGCCTGGAGCCCCCTCCTGCACTCCAAGTCCCTCATTTCTGGCCCCACCCCGGAGCCTGCACCCCAAGCTGGAGCCCTCACCCCCTCCTGCACCCCAACCTCCTGCCCCAGCCCTTGGAGAAGGGGCGAGGCAGGGGTAGGGCCTCAGGGAAGCGGCAGGACAAAGGTGTTTGGTTTTGTGCTATTAGAAATTTGGCAACCCTAGCCAGAGCAACCCACAAAATCCCTGCTCAGTTGGCATCTAACCCTGTAGGCACCAAACCTCACTCAGGTGTAGCATATAAAACAAAACTAAAAGTTGAAAGACATTCACTGTAAAAATTCCTGCCTTTGGGCATGTGCACTGCTGCATCCTCTCTCCAGGCATTTAGACAACTATGATCCACAACCCTGGGGGAGATAGGCACTCCTCTGCTTATTTTGGCTGTGAGGCCCAATCTGGTAGGTGTACTCAGTGGCTTCCTAGCTCTACATAAAACAGAGGCTGGGGAGAGAGGAGTAGGCCTCTCAGGTGAGTGTCATAACCACTGGACTAGAGACTGCTTTACACTCTCTCTGGCCCAATTAGTGTTTAATTATTCAATTTAATTAAAGTGGAACAATTTCAATAGGTGAGAGACTCAATCAAAATATGGGAAGGGCTGGATGGCTGAGAAAGGCTTTGGCTGACAGGCTAGGCACAGTGAGATGGCAGAGAGAACAAATGAAACTGAAGCCAGACTCAACAATGAGGATAGGTGAAGCTTTGAGGAAGACAGGATGCAAACAAGGAAAAAGAAAAGGGTAGATTCTCGGGAACCAGAAGATGGACCATCAAACAGGAGGGCAGGAAATGGGAAAAATTACATAATAGTAAAATCCCTAGGTAAGAACCTAAAGACAGGGGATATCAACCCCTTGAAGGTTGCAGAGTGGCTCAAAAAAAAAAAAAAAAAAAGTGGGAGATATAGTAAGAGCTAAGAAACTACCTGGTGGAGACTTGTTAGTGGAATGTAGAAACAAAGAACAAGTGTGCTAGGCAAAATAAAAATAAGCTGTCAGGTACCCAAATTCCTCACAGAAACAAGAGGGGTAAGTACCTGAAGTGCCATCTGAAGTGTCAGAACAGGAAATAAAGCAAGGAATAGGTGAAGGTAAGGTGATAACTGCTAAGATGCTAATTAGCTGAAGAGAAGGTGTTAGCAAGCCCTTGACAGCTGGGAAGAATGTTACCAGATAAAGTGACTTCAGAGTATCAGATATTGTGGATTCAGAGTAGCAGCCGTGTTAGTCTGTATTCGCAAAAAGAAAAGGAGTACTTGTGGCACCTTAGAGACTAACCAATTTGAGCATAAGCTTTCATGAGCTACAGCTCACTTCATCGGATACATTCTGGACTATGCATTCCATATTCTGGACTAAGCCCTGTGTTCCTTCCCCTGTGAGATACTATGGGTGCCAAAGATTTGTTCATGTAGCAAATAATTGCAAAGGAAAACTAAGGTGCAGTAATTGCGGAGGTGAACATTCATGGAGATAATTTTGAGGAAGGGAAAGAAAAAAAAATGTTGCAATTGAGGAAGAAGACAGCTAAGCATATGGAGGAGGTACTGAGCCAAAGCAAGCCAGAGAAATATTAAAACACAAAATTACTAACAACAACATCACATATTCAGAAGCCGCTAGGAGATTTCTAGAAGGGGGGGAGAAGAGGGAAAAAAATGAAACCAGATATGGGGAAAGAGAATAGCCCGCAACAAATTACTGGGAAGGAAGTAATGAGTGACACTGGGCTAAAAGGAGATGACATTCTACTTATAGAAACAAAGAGATTGAATGTGTTTATGATTGAAGTAATAAATTGTATGTCTCAAACAGGAAAGAAAACAGAAAATGAGAATTATAATTAAAGCTGCTGAAAAGTATCTACAGGCAAGCAACCTCTCAGGGGAATGACTTCATACTTTCCTCAAGTGAAGGACATATTGAAGGTTAAAAGAATGGTGATTATTTTCAGCTGGAATGCCTATAGCTTAATAGCACATGGGCAGGAATTAAAGAAAAAGTATTACGGATATGAAAACGAAGCCTGATACAATATGCATGCAGAAGACTTGGTTAATAGAAGACTAGACTATAAAATCCTGGAATATGGCATATATAGACAAGCTAAAGAAATAGGAAAGGGCAGGGAAGAACCTGAACTAGAAGTTAAAAAGCTAAATCAAGTATACTGCTATTGAGATATCGATACAAAACCATTCTGTCTAAGTCTTTATAATGTCTATAACCCATGCAGAAAACTAGCAGTTATGGACCTGAAAGAATTAATTGCAGATGTCACATGCCCATTCATTATCTGTGGTGATCTGAATATTCACAACAGATTGGGGAAGTGAGAAAAATTATATAAAGGAAAAAGTTTAGAGCAATTCTTTGAAGAGAATAATTGAGTAATATTACATGAGGGAGCACCTACTAGGTTGAAGACAGCTCATGGAAGCTTCTCATGCCTGGATCTAGGAATTGCTTCTAGCACCATAGCAAGTAAATGCAGCTAGGAAATTTATAGAGAGGAGGGAATGAGTGGTGACCACTTCCTGACAGTAATTATGTATCAAGCAAAAGGAAATATTGAAGATGAAGATAATATCCCTATTTGGAATCTAAAAAGAGCAAATTGGAAACTTTAGAAACAAAAAGGTGAGGAATGTGTGAATGAGCAATATATAAATGAAGATATTGAAGAATTCTGTAATAATGTTACTAAGAGAATCATAAAGATGCCCAAGCCTGGCTATTACTAGGATCTCAGCACTAGTTAAAGATAGGAAAAGTGGTCCATGTGGAACAAGGTAATTAGGGAAAGAAATAAGGCATATAGGCAGCAAAAAAAGTCCTATAAAAAAAAAAGAGAGAGGACTAAATGAAATATAAAAAAAGGCAGTTGCACAAAGGCTATAAAAAGGACAAAGAGAAAGCTGGAGAACATCCTGTGGGAAAGTAAATAAAGATACCAATACAGCAGAGGTACATAAATAGATAAGGAAAATGAATAGAAGAAAGAGTAAGAGCCACATAGTACCAAGCCTTGCAGTTCAGGGCATGGAGAAATAAGCTCCAACAAAGAAAAAGCAGAAATTCTGGACACCATGTTTCAAGAAGCCAGTAATGATGAGGATCAGAGGACAGAAATTAGGGAGAGGAAAAGTAAATTCATTAAGGATAATTATGAGACAGTGAAGAAGTGGGAGGAGAATGTGGACATTATTTTAAATGAAAACTTTAGTATAAGAACTCCAAAAAGCGATAAGGAGTGAAAGCACTGCACCAGGCAACAACGAAATAACCTTTGAAATGCGTAAGCATGGAAGGGAAGGAAGCTTACAAGTGACACTAAAATTATACAACATATGGGGAAAGGGTGATTTACCTGAGGAGTGGAAACATGTGATTACTGTCCCAGTGAGGAAGGCAGGTAACCGGCACTCAAGACCTGAGGCATACAAACCAATTGCCCTCACAGCATGTTTAAGTAAAACCATGGAAAGAATGGTAATGGAGAGATTAGTAGAACACACACAGAAAGAAATAGGTTCATAGGTGGAACACAAAGTGTGTTCAGAAGAGGTAGGAATGTGATTCACCGTGTTGTAAGGATAGAGACAGAAGCACAAAGCATGAGAACCACAGAATTCATGATAACCTTCTGGATACAGACAGCCTATGATCTGCTTTGGAGAGAGGGGCTACTTCATAAAGTAGCAACCATGGGTATTATAGGAAGAATGTACAGATGAATAAGGGACTCCTTAAGCAGGAGAACTATACAAGTCCGAATAGGGAAAGCTTTTTCTAAAGTATATTCAATTGCAAATGGAAGTCCACAATGGAGTGCAATTAGCCTAAGCCTCTTTAACATCACAATAAATTACCTCTCTAAGGAGATGACTGCAAGAACAGGGATCACATTATTTGCAGATGATTGTGCCTTGTGGACCAAAATCTGAAACCTTGAAAGCACCACCGAAAAAAATCAAAGATGCACTTAAGAGAAGTGCAGAATGGGGAAACAGGTGGGGTTTCAAATTCTTCATCTATGAATGATAAGATAAATATAGTGAAAAATTACAAAGTCTTAGGTGTGATATTTGACAACAAGCTCACTTGGAGGGACCATATTGAAAATATTAAAAGGTAAGTGCAAAGGTTGGTGTGTGGGAGGTGGTAAGGGCTCTGGCTGTGGGTGCAGGCTATGGGGTGGAGCCAGAAATGAGGACTTCAGGGTACAGGAGGGGGCTCCGGGCTGGGGTTCTTGGGGGGAGAGGGCTCTGGCTGGAGGTGTGGGCTATGGGGTGGGGTTGGGTATGAGGGGTTGGGGGTGCAGGAGGGTGCTCTGGGCTGGGACCGAGGGGTTTAGAGCATGGGAGGAGGGAATAATGGCTGGGGTAGGGGGCTGGGGTGTGGGAGTGGGAGTGGGTTAGGGGTGCAGAATCCGGGTGTGCTTACCTCAAGCAGCTCCCAGAAACAGTGGTATGTCCCCCCTCTGGCTCCTATTCAGAGACCTGGCCAGGCGGCTCTGTACACTGCCCTGTCTGCAGGTGCCACCCCCACAGATCCCATTGGCCTCAGTTCCCAGCCAATGGGAGCTGCAGGGGTGGTGCTTGGGGCAGGGACAGTGTGTGGAGCCCCCTTGCTGCCCTTATGTTTAGGAGTTGGAGGGGGGACGTGCCACTGCTTTCGGGAGCCACGTGGAGTCACGTCATGTGCAGAGCAGGACAAGCCCTCGAGGCAAACCCCGGATCCTGTTACCTGGCGGGAGCTTGAGGGACGGATTAAAACCTGTGAAGGGCCGGATGTGGCCCCTGGGCCATAGTTTGCCAACATCTGCTCTAAGTCATGAAAAAGATACAAGGACAGTGCATGGTGGTCATAGATTCAGAAAGTAAGTCTGCTATACCACAAAACTGAAGAATAAGGGTATGGGAAGTCTAGTGGTTGGGACACTCATCTCAGAAGTGGGTAACCTCTCTTCCAATCCCTTCTTTTTATCAGACAGAAGGAACCTATGATTGCCCTTATACTGAGTCCATACCCTAACCACTAGGCTAAAGGGAACAGTTCCTCCTTTCCCACCTAGTTATTTTGTATGGAGCTAGGCAGAGATATTCTCACAAGAAACTTTTGGTACCTAAGGGGTCTGACCTCAGGAGATGGGGGTCCCAGCTCTGGACTGCAAGCAGGGATAAGTGCCTTCCTATAGTCTGGACTTGGACGCATTGCTCTCATTGGCATCTCCTACTGTCTAGCTTAGACTGCTCCCTGTCTACTGTGCTGGCTTCTGTGGATCACATTCTCAAGTGCCTGTCTCTCTTCATGCATTGTATAGAGAGTCTGGGTACCTAAATCAGGCTGTGGCTCCCATTGTTGCTCCAGTGATTTTCTAGGTGCTTAAGTCCCTTTGTGGGTCTGGGCCTTCATGCTCATATAGGCCTCAGTTTAAGAAAGCATCTCTAGTCAGGAAATTATTTAAGCACATGCTTAAAATTAAGTATGTGTTTAAGTCCTATTAACTTCATGAGATTTAAGCATGTGCTTAAGTGCTGTCCTGAATAGAATTCCTTTCCTGAATTAGAGACCTAAAAAATTGGTCCAAAGACACCCCAACAACATTAATACTCTTTTTTCTCCTGGAGCAACACAGGGAGAGCGATTCATATTTTTTAGTTCTGGGTGTTTATACTCTTGAATTTTATGCAGCACTTGGATAGCAGGGTGCTAGACACTAATGCAAAACCCATGATTGTTGGAGATATTTAAGATTCTGAGGTCTTTGTTAAAGAAATGATTTAAGATATTCAAATTGGGAGAGCAAGCAAATCATATCATGCAATGCAGGAGAGTAAAGTCAATAGAATAGATACAGAATGCCAGAATTGCCAATTTCAGGTCTAATATGTAAAATAAATCCAAGCTGAAAAATGTCTTGAGATAATTTCTGTTCATGAATTTCTCCCCATGTTATATAAAAAGTATTTTAAAGGTATTTGCAAGATGTTTATATGCACAGAGAAAATACCAGAGAATACTGAATTAGAGAAAAGAGATCATGTGAATGGGGGGAAAAGAAAACACCAAATCCAAATATGAATAATCTGCCTAGATAGAAGATCAGAAGGGTTGTCTGATACAAAAGTCAAGTCATAGCTTGGGTTTTCCTGTAGATAATTTTTATGAGCATTATGACATGGAAATCAGCTGATCAACATTAATGGGCTAGAAACACATCTGCTATCTATCCTATTAAGGATATGTCCTAACAGATATAAAGAGAATCAGTATTGATTTTGACCAAAATTTATATGCCATTTTATAATTAACCAAGAAATATTATTTCTTGCCACTGTTAAAATAACCAGTTGAGAGCCACTTACCTCTTACTGTTTCCCTGGATAACTGGATTATGTGGCAATCTTTATACTAAATCACTTCTGTCTACCTTCAACAAGTTAAATTAGGTTCAAAGGGGGCAGGTGCCCAAAGCCAACAGGTAAGTCAAAAACATGGAGATCTGGTAGAAGGGTTGGAATTTGGGGGGGGGTGCCATGGGCTGTTATAGCAGGGATAAAGGAGAGACAAGACAGAACTGGAGGGCGGGGGGAAGAAATCAAATCGGTATCTTAGATGTCTGTATACTAATGTGAGAAGTATGGGGAATAAGCAGGAAGAATAAATAAACAAACACAGCTATGACATAGTTGGCACCACAGAGACCTGATGGGATAATACTCACGACTGGAATATTGGTATAGAAGGGTACAGCTTGCTCAGGAAGGACAGGCAGGGAAAAAGGAAGGAGGTGTTGCCTTATATATTAAAAATGTATACATGTGGATGGAGGTTGAGATGGAAATAGGAGACAGACTTGAAGTAGGAAGTGGAAAAAGGGGGTAAAAAACAAGGGTGATATCATGGTAGGGGTCTACTACAGATCACCAAATCAGGAAGAGGTGAATGAGGTGGTTTAAAAAAAAAAATCTTTCAAAGCACAGGACTTGGTGGTGATGAGGGACTTCAATTACTCAGACATCTTCTTGGGAAAACAACACAGCAGGGCACAGATTTTCCAAGTTCTGGGAATGTATTGGAGACTTATTTCAGAAGGTGGAGAAAGCTACTAGGGAAGAGGCTATTCTAGATTTGATTTTGACAAATAGGGAGGAACTGGTTGAGAATTTGACAGTGGAAGGCAGCTTGGGTGAAAGTGATCATGAAGTGGTAGAGTTCATGATTCTAAGGAATGGTAGGAAGGAGAACAGCAAAACAAAGACAATGGATTTCAAGAAGGCAGACTTTAGCAAACTTGGAGTTGGTAGGTAAGATTCCATGGGACGCAAGTCTAAGGGGAAAAAAAATTTAAGACAGTTGGCAGTTTTTCAAAAAGACATTAAGAACACAAGAGCAAACTATCCCACTGCATAGGAAAGATAGGAAGTATGACAAGAGACCATGCTGGCTTCACCAGGAGATCTTCAATGATCTAAAAGTCAAAAAAGTCCTACAAAAAGTGGAAACTAGGTTTAATTACAAAGGATGTATATAAACACACACCACAAGTATGCAGGGACAAAATTAGAAAGTCCAAGGCATAAAACAAGATCAAACTAGCTAAAGACATAAAGGGTAAAAAGAAAACATTCTACAAATACATTAGAAGCAAGAGGAAGACAAAGGACAGGGTAGGCCCGTTATTCATTGATGGGGGGAAATATAATAAGAGAAAATGTGGAAATGGGAGAGGTGCTTATGACTTCTTTGTTTTGGTTTTCACCAAGAAGGTTGGGGGTGATTCGACATCTAACATAGCAAATGTCAGTGAAAATGAGGTAGGATCAGAAGTTAAAAATTACTTAGACAAGTTAGATGTCTTTAAGTCGCCAGGGCCTGATGAAATGCATCCTAGAATACTTAAGGAGCTGACTGAGGAGATATCTGAACCATTAGCGATTAGCTTTGAAAAGTCATGGAAGATGGGAGAGAGTCCTGAAGACTGGAAAAGGGCAAATATAGTGCCCATCTATAAAAAGGGAAATAAGGACAACCCCAGTAATTACAGACCAGTTAGCTTAACTTCTGTATCTGGAAAGATAACAGAGCAAACAATTAAGCAATCAATTTTCAAACATCTAAAAGATAATAAGGTGATAAACAGTCTGCATGGATTTGTCAAAAACAAATTGTGTCAAACCAACCTGATAGCTTTCTTTGACAGGGTAACAAGTCTTGTGGATGGAGGGAAGTGGTACACGTGGTATATCTTGACTTTAGTAAAGCTTTTGAAACTGTCTTCTCATAAACAAATGAGGGAAATGCAACCTAGATGGAGCTATTATAAGGTGGGTGTAAAACTTGGTGGAAAACCTTTCCCAGAGAGTAATCATCAGTGGTTCACAGTCATGCTGGAAGGGCATAACGAGTGAGAGCCCACAGGGATCATTCCTGGATCCGGTTTTGTCCAATATCTTCATCAATGATTTAGATAATGGTATCGAGAGTACACTTATAAAGTTTGCGGATGATACCAAGCTGGGAGGGGTTGCAAGTGCTGTGGAGTGTAGGATTAAAATTCAAAATGACCTGGACAAACTGGAGAAATGGTCTGAAGTAAAATAGGATGAAATTCAATAGGGACAAATGCAAAGTACTCCATTTAGGAAGGAACAATCAGTTGCATACATACAAAATGGGGAATGACTGCCAAGGAAGGAGTACCACAGAAAAGGATCTGGAGGTCATAGTGGCCCCTAAGCTAAATATAACTTGACATTGTAACACTGTTGCAAAAAAGGCGAACATCATTCTGGGATACATTAGCAGGAGTGTTGTAAGACAGACAAAAAGTAATTCTTCTGCTCTACTCCGTACTGATTAGATCTCAACCGGAGTATTGTGTCCAGTTCTGGGCTCCACATTTCAGGAAAGATGTGGACAAATTGGAGAGAGTCCAGAGAAGAGCAACAAAAATTATTAAAGGTCTAGAATACATGACCTATGAGAAAAGATTGAAAAATTTGGGTTTGTTTAGTCTGGAAAAGAGAAGACTGAGAGGGGATATAACAGTTTTCAAGTATATAAAAGGTTGTTACAAAGAAGAGGCAGAATAATTGTTTTAACACCTCTGTTGATAGGACAAGAAGCAATGGGATGAAATTGCAGCAAGGGAGGTTTAGGTTGGACATCAGGAAAAACTGCCTAACTGTCAGGGTGGCTGAGCACTGGAATACATTGCCTAGGGAGGTTGTGGAATCTCCATCATTGGAGATTTGTAAGAGCAGGTTAGACAAACACCTCTCAGGAATGGTCTAGATAATACTTAGTCCTGCCATGAATGCAGACTAGATGACCTCTGAGGTCCCTTCCAGTCCTATGATTCTAAGTTGGAGACCACGTTTATGCAACTAGGTTATCTATGCACTTGAAATTCAGACAGACTGCAGGAAGTTGCTGGTTTGTGTCATTGAAATTTCCAATAGAAATGAAACTAAAGAAACACATCATTAACATACTGCATTGCAGGTAATTAAAGCAGGTCAAAATATTTTATGCTGCCTCAGAAATTGTTCAGTGTTTTTTGTTTGTTTTTTTGTAATCTACTTTATGGATGGATGGATTATAGAATACTGTAAGTTCAGGATCAGCAGTTTTTATCATTCACAACTGGGAATCCTTGTCCTCAGTGCCCATTAATTTTTTTTGGCTGCCTAGTCTCATGTCCATCTGTTTGAATGGTAAAGTTGGACTATCTGTCTCACTGGTTTCCTTGTACTATATAATGTCTGTTGGCACTTGTAAACCAAAGAAGCATATCGGAAACAGCGAGGAAAAGAAAAATGTGGCATTTTTAACTCCAAGTATAGTGTTCCAGGTAAGTTGTATTACACAGGGTCCATAGAAAAATCCATTACTCCTAAATAATTGGGCTGATTTGTCCAGAGAGATTTTACAACATGCAGCACTGAGATGTACAAGTTGATTGACTGAGGTGCAGGAAGGGTCAATTGACTTGCTCACAATTAGTTAGTGCCTCAGCCAAGAACCCAGGAGCCACCTGACACCCAGATAATACTACTGATAATGATTCTGGCCTCCTTTGTAAAATGCTTTGAGAGCTATGGATGAAAAGCACTATATAAAAAAAGCTAGGTATTATCATTACCAATCATTTGCTATTAATAGGGCCCTACCCAAATTCACGGCCATGCAAAACGGGTCACGGACCCTGAAATCTGGTCTCTCCCCGGTGAAATCTGGTCTTTTGGGTGCTTTTACACAATACTATACAGATTTCATGGGGGAGACCAGCGTTTCTCAAATCGGGGGTCCTGACCCAAAAGGGAGTTGCGGGGAGGAGGGAGGGACTGCAATGTCATTTTAGGAGGGTCACAGTATTGCCACCCTTAGTTCTGTGCTGCCTTCAGAACTGGGCAGCTGGAGAGTGGCAGCTGTTGGCCGGGCACCCAGCTCTGAAGGCAGTGCCCTGCCAGCAACAGTGCAGAAGTAAGGGTGGCAATACCATATCATGCCACCCTTACTTCTGCACTGCTGCTGCTGGCAGTGGCTATGCCTCCAGAGTGGGGCCCCCAGCTGGCAGCCACCGGTCTCCATCTGCCCAGCTCTGAAGGCAAGGCCGCCGCCAACAGCAGCATAGAAATAAGGGTAGCAGCACTGCAACCTCTCCTACAATAACCTTGCGACCCCTCAACAACTCCTTTTTGGGTCAGGACCCCTACAATTACAGCACCATGAAATTTCAGATTTAAATAGATAAAATCATGAAATTTACAATTTAAAAAATCCTATGACCATGAAATTGACCAAAATGGACCATGAATTTGGTAGGGCCCTAGCTATAAATGCCTTATTAAGGGCCTGATCCAAAGCCCAAAGAACTCAGTGGAAAAACTCCCATTGTCTTCAAAAGGGTGTTGGATTAGGCCCTAAAAGGACCAAGTTTTCATAATACTAGGGATAATCATAGTAATCATTCTGTTAGTCAGCAGCATTCTATAGTATTTGTAACATTAATCAAATTCCATTGTGTTAGTCTTTAATCTTGCTAGGTCTCCACTAAGGTCTGTAATGTGATGGCTCCTCTTGGGTTTCCTTTCTAATAATATAATAGCATGCTAGTTTACTGGCAGAAATGTTTGAAACCCTGATGGTTAAGTGACTATTAGAGAATATCTGTGGAAAATGAATTTTCAACTCATGAATCTGATTGATAAGAATTACGTTGAGCCATTAAGCAAACTGAAATAGTGCTCTGCATTGTGTGTGTTCAATGAAAGCTAAGCCATATAATTCTATGTTGAATAAACCACAGTTGACTGTTCATGAACAATCCACAAACTAAGATTTATTCATTGACATTTTGTTGAGTATCTTCAAACAACGAATAAATGAAGGAAATCTTAAGGAGGTCTGGAAAACTTGCACAAAGAAATGAGGCTTAATTCACTGGAGATGTTATTTGTTTTCAGTTATTTGCTCCTCAGCCATACCTGAAAACTAAAGTTTTCAAGATTGGTCTTGAAAGAGTTAAAATGTTGTATAGATTTTAAAAGTAATAACTAGTCAGTTAGGGAAGGAGAAACTTTTTACTGGAGTGGACGCACTGATTTTGTATTTTTTTAAACTGGACATTTTAACTAAATTTTGAATGGAGCTAAAGTTTGAATTCTGAAACCTTAAAAACAAATACTGAGAACTTTTAAAAGAAACATCTGATACATTGGGCTCCATTGTCTGTGGAGAAAATCCAAGGTCCTCAGCATAGGCAGCGTGTGACTCCTCCATGTGGGGAGGTTGGCATGCCCGGACCACGACCCCTCCCCAAAGTCTGCCCCTGCTCAGCCTCCTCCTCCTTCTGAAGCCCTGCTCACACTCCACCCCTGGCCCCACTCATCCCCCTCCCCCAGGTCCCTCCTGCCCACCCACTGACTGCTCATGCCTCTTCGCCTCCTCCCTGAGCCCCACCCATTGCTCACGCTTCTTCACGCCCTCCTTCAGCTGGCTGCTCACCACTCTAGTGCACCTCTTCGTCCCCTCCCATGAGGGCTTCATGCTGGTAGAGTGGGAGATGGAGGGAGGGTGGGGCCTCAGAGGGAAGAGGACAAGCGGGAGTGGGGCCTCAGGGCAGAACAAGGGTGGGACCACGGTCAAGGCACCCACCCTTTCAGCAGCAGCACACTCCAAAGATGGTGGGACTGGCTGTTTGGAGAGGCTTATATTCCCCTCCTCTGGTCCTTAGGTCCTACTGATTTCAGAGAGCAATGAAGGTGCTAATACCTCCCAGAAGGCCCTGAATGTGAGGCTGTATACAGTTTCTTTAAATCTGTAGTAAGAGGGGCTACAGGAGGTTCTAGGAAGAAGCTCTTGTTGTGAAGCAAAAAGAGACAACCAGAGCAGTATCAGGGATAATACTGTTCAGTGTTGGAACAGAGCAAAGCCAGATCCACAAAGGGACATAGGCGTTGCAACAGTGAGTGTCATGGTGTCTTGAAACTCACAGGAATGACACTGCAATCCACAAAGCCTGAGTCAGGCACTAGGCTCCTATATAATGAATAGAGAGAGGTTGGTGCCTTAGGATGAAAGCCACAAAAACAACACGCTAGGTGGAGAGCCACTTAAGCCAGCCAGTGGGAGATACTAATCAGAGGGTGTGTGCTAAGCCCTGGCCCTCTCATGAAGTTCAGTGCTGAAATTCCTGTCTCTGCTTGTAGTCCAAGAACTGGGGAAAGATAGGTGTTTGGATGTCTAAGTTACATGTGAGGCCAAAACAAAAAAGGGGGTGGGGGAGAAGAGGAAGACCTCCCTCATAACTTTTAGCCTTGTGGTCAGGATACTCAACTAGGATCTGAAAGACCCCTGTTCAACTCCCTGTTCCTCCTGAGGGAGGGAAAAGGAATTTGAACTGGGATCCATCCCCTCAGGTTGAGAGCCCTATCTACTGGGATATTCTGATGTGGGGC
Source organism: Natator depressus (assembly GCF_965152275.1). Taxonomy (NCBI): domain Eukaryota; kingdom Metazoa; phylum Chordata; order Testudines; family Cheloniidae; genus Natator; species Natator depressus. Next base: position 120,051,593 of record NC_134237.1, on the reverse strand, counting down.
TCCTTCACTCTCTCCTTTTGAAGTTGTTCCACGTTAATTAAATAATTTAGTAATTAAATATGAAGTGGGCCAGCAAAAGTGCTAGAATGATTCTATGGCCTAGTGGCTCGGGCACTTGCTTAAGAGTTGGTAGATTCCTGTTCCAATCTCTTTTCCCTCTCAGAAAGAGGGTGGACTTTAACTGGGGTGGGGGTAAGCACCCTAACCACTTGGCTAAAGCTGATAAGGGAGGTCTGCCTCCTCTCCTGCCCCGCCCATCTATTTTAGGTGAAGTCATCTGAAGGGCCTGATCGGGTAAGTGGCCTCTGAACATGCTTGCCAAATAAGGCCCTGCACACGGCTTAGCTAGCTGAAACCTGTCTTCCCTCATTTGTAAATTGCTCTGGGACTTAGGCAGGAGATAGATGCCTACAGTAAGGCTGAGGTCTTATATGCTCAAAGGCAGAAACATAGGGGTCTAGGGAACTTTTACAACATGAACTTAGGCACCTACAGGCTGTCATGACCTACGAGTCTCAAGCATAGGTCTGCATGGTCCCTAGGGGGAACATCATGCTCCAGTCGTCCACCAGACAGCTTACTGGCATCAGCTAGAACAGGGACTCTTTGGAGCCCAGCTTGGATAGAATGCTCCACCCCTGTGCCCCAACTGGTGGAACTTGAACTCCTGATTGTCCCACTCCCCCTACTTAAGGCAGAAGGAGGAACAGGAAATTGGCTACACAGCTGGGCTTGATCCTATTCACCTAGTGTTGCCTGCTTACTTCGTATCTTCCTGACTTTGGAGTATGGCTCTTAAGTAGAATACACTTCTCTCTGGGGTCAGATAGTACAGTACTTATTCAGGCAAAATGGTCATTAAGGCTAAAGGGTATTTTTCCTGAGTAAGGGCCTTTATTGAACTATTGATCCAGATGCTAGAGCTGTTGGGTACAATGGGTGCATTTATTCCATTCTTATTCTAGAACGGCACTGTAAAACACTCTGCAGCTTTGTGGCACCTTCCAGCTGAAAGTCTTGAAGCATCTTAGGGCTTGTCTAGATGAACAGTTAGTAAGGGGAAAGCTGGAGTGTAAATCTGCAGCACACTAGTGTCATGCACTATCTGTCCATGCAGACTAATGTACACTAAGGTCCATAATGCACAGTAACCTATTCCCATTTCAAAGCAGAGTAGATCTTGACTAGTCCTTAGAATCATTAATAAATTAAGCCTCATAAGATGCATCAGTATTATTCCCATTTTATAGCAGAGGAAATGGAGGCACCAAGCTTCTAATGACTCACTCCAGGGCATCTAACTCAGTGGTAGAACCAAGAGCAGAAGTCAGAGATATAGACCTGGTATTGCACACCATACAAAACTTACTAGAGATAAATAAGTGGATTCTAGAAAGAATATTTCTGCAAGTAATGTTATTTGAGACACAAAGTGGGTGAGGTAATATATTTTATTGGACCAACTTCTGTTGGAGAAAGAAACAAGCTTTTGAGCCATACAAGTTCTCTTGAAAGCTGGTCTCTCTCACCAACAGCAGCTGCTCTGATAAAAAGCTATCTCACCACCTTGTCTCGCTGATATCCTGGGACCGACACAGCTACAACTGTGCTGCACACATGTTATTTCTGAGACAACTTGCATCAGTTTTATCATAAATGGAATCAAGGGCACTGGGTTTTTAAATTTCATTTTCATTCATAACTATTATATACACAATAAAGAGTCTTGTATCTTAGCTGTGACTTAGCTTATCTATAGGCTTGTCTACACCATGTGTTAGTCCGCACTAGAGGGGTGTGAATTCTAGCACACGCTAGCATTTTGCACATTAACTGTCCTAGATGGATCCTGCTGGCATGCCCTTACAAGTTCCTAAGATGTGCTAATGTAGTCTCATTTCAATCAGTACTACTGTAATGTACCATAGGGGACACTTAGTGAGTGCCAACAGGGTCCACATAGGCCAGTTAGTGTACCACACGCTAATTCATACTAGAATTTATAACTCTAACGCACTGTAGACAAGCCTTCATTGACCAAATAAAGACAGGTGACTTTGTTATTATGAAGTGCATTGTAATATTTATCATAGTTCTTTGGAAGTGGCATTATGGAGTAAAGGTAAAACTCCCCCAACTTCATAAAGTCATAGAAGCTAGTACATTAAAGTTTGTCTCCAATATAACAATGTAAGTATTTATATGAAGAAAAAAAAATTAAACACAAGTTCCTTGCAACACTTTGCAAAATACACTTTTAAAGAAAAGGAGTTCCTCACCTCTAAGTTAAGAATGTATCACAATACTGCCACAGAGGTTCCTGTATGTTCAAGATTCAGTTATAAAGGTCTAGTTCCAGAATACTGCTATCAAGACTTTAAAAGAAAACATTTCTCATCTTTTATTAGAAATATATGAAGAAAAAAGGCATATAAAAAACTACTGAAGAGAGAAGATGATATTTTAAAAAACTTCTCATATTAATCACAATTCTCAGAATCTTAAAATTATGATAGATAAGATTTAAGAATCACCACATCTCAGTTCTCTTAACTCTCATGACAACACGAAATTATTAAAGCCAGTCAAAATGAAATATTTCCATTCTATTTCCTGGGAACAGTGTCTATAAAATTAAGCCAATTTACCTAATTATTTCTGACTAGAATCGGGGAATATATAATTCCATGCTAGATAATTGTTTTAATTATCTAATTAGAGCTTGTAGTGAATAACAGTATTCTTGCTAATATCTATACTTATTTATGTGGTTCCATACAATATTTTAGCTCTGTAATAGCTTTAGGTAATGACATTCAATTATTAGTTCTATGACTGAACATTTTTTAGAATGTATATTAAAGATCCAGTGAAAAACAATAGAGGATTAATGTGCTGCATCTGTATTGTCAGACTTCCTACTCTCACACAGCAATTAAACACCTGCAGCTGGGCAGGGTCAGCAAACTCAGGCTTGGGCTGGAGCCTGGGCCTTGGGAGCCCACAATGGGGAGGGTCCTAGATCCGGGCTCCAGCTGGAGCCCAAAGTCTACATGGCAAATTTGTAGCCCTGCAGTCTGAATCCTGTGAACTCAAGTCAGCTGACCCGGGCCAGCTGCAGCCAGGCCTTGGGTCTTTTATTCCAGCGTAGATGTATCCTCAGAAGTATTTTCAATCTGGTTTTATTTTGAGAATAAACTAGTCAGTGAATGTTCTTGGGTTCCGAGCAAGGACTCACGTTTAATGAGCAGCCAGTTCTCTGAATTTCTCCCTACTTCTTCCAGCAGTTACAATCTTTTCTCCCATTGAAAAGAGAAGTAAATCAAGAGCTCTGTTGTTCCCTCTGCCTCTGAGCCAGGATGGTATCTAGACTGGGCATGCAAGGCAGGGACGGGAGAGAATGCTGGCTTTTTGGCATCATCTCTTGTTGCCTCCATTCCCAAGGATACTTCATGGGTATAAAGTTGGGTTGGGACTCCATGAGTGGAGAAGGGGTGAGGCCAGAAGAGAGAGCATTTCTGCAGGATTTGTACACCCTCCCCAGAGACTGAACCATGTAATGCTATTCTGGGATTAATCAGCATTATGCTAACATGTGTGTCTTTCTGCATAGGAGAGCTGCTTATTCTGTTGCAGGGAAGGGGGTGCCCCATTTCTGAACATTTAGGAAGAATCACTGACGGCCTGATTTTCCACTATCCTGCATCCTGTTTAGTCATGTACACCTGTCCGAAATAGAGTAAACTGGGTATAAAATGCTAGTCTTCTGATGTAGTAGTATTTTACTCACACTTTACCCCCATATATAAATGACAAAGTGCAGAGGAATGGAGAATCAGGCCCTGGGTTTTCTGTCTAAGTGACAAAACATCTGCACAGGGAACTATTCAACTCTAAGTCATTATAGTTTAAGCTTTTACCACCGTGGACAAGATTGTCAGGCAATTCATGGTGAAGATACCTGACAATGATCCTTTTAAAAACAACAAACCTGATATTTGAATATATTCAAATTTCCTGTGCATATGAAAAATAATGAGCATAATCAGTAACAGCAGTGAAAGATGGGATTCAAAAGATTTCAAATGTTTTGAGGGAATTAGCTAATCTAAGAACATTCCTTTTAAACTAATGACCATTGGTTTGAAGAGTTTCTTTATTGTTGAAGAGACCGAACTGTTTGAGGGTTTTTTTTTTAAGTCATGAAATAAACAGTGCCAAACATTAAACATCAAAAGTGTGCTGAACCCTATATGTAAGAGAGGAAGAAGAGGCCACCAAATTTACAATGTAAATAGATGCAAAAAATTAGAGCTGGGTGAATAATTGACTTTTTGGTTTGTTGGCCAAACTGAACACTCTGGAAAAAAAAATAAATAAATTTGTGTTTCAGTTCACCCCGAAACCAAAAATTATCAGGTTTTCATTTCAGCGAGAAACATATTTAATTTTAAGTATGGGTTATTTTTACCCTTTTGTGTGGTGTTTTTAAATTTAACTAAAAACCCCCCCACTAATTTTCATTTTGAAAGTGCTGAGAAAATGTTTCAATTTTTATTTCCCCATTTTTTTCCAGGTGAAAGTATTTGCCGGATTTAACCAAATTTCACAAACTGCATTTTTTGGTGAACAAGCTGCCAAAAAAAAATCACGCATCTCTATTAAAAAAAGATTAATTCACTGTCTGTATTTTTATAGTGCCATCTTCTCTATCCCCTCAATTTGGGAGAGTGACAGGATTACTAATGGAGGTGCTCCTCTGGTTTCCTCACAGTTAAAATTCCCCTCACCACTTTTTTTTTTTTAAATGCTACTACTTAAGCCTGGTCCTATGCAACAACATACGTTCTTCTCCTCCTTCAGCTCCTTTCAGTTAGATTTTCACTATTGATTTTCATTCCCTGAACATCTGCCCTTTTGTCCGACTGTAATTGTAAACTAAAGATGCATCATAATACGTATTCACAAGGGGGACATATTGAGGTTCCACAGGCAACATTAATTCTGGCATTTCCTAACTTTTGAGTTCTTGACTTTGCAACCATAATGATGTTCTTTTAACACAGGGTTTTGTGTGCGTGTATATATATATATACACACACACACACACACACACACACACATATACATATACACACACACACACACCTTAGATTTTAAAAAAGCAAACTGAAAAAACCTGAAATCCTATTATATTGATACCCACATGGATCATCAGCAGGGTTGGAACCTTTTGATCTACCACACAGATCTCTGCCATTTGAGCTAATGGAGTAACTAATAGCAGCAGTAGGTTGTCATCCTAGTGTGTGGACCTGAACTACAGGGGGATGAGACACACACTTTGTCAGTAAATTTTACAGATTTTGCTGACAGTGGAGGAAGAGGGATCAAGGCGGGAACCTTGAGATCAATTCTAGGCTCTGGAGGGAAGTGTTCTGCAGCGAGAACAGACTCTTCTGCTCAAGTCTGACTTCTGCTCAATTCTTCTACTCCAATCTGTAACTGTCCAGGTCCTGTCTCTTCCCTGACCAGTTCCATTCTCCTTAACAACCCAGCACCAATCTCCCCTCCTCAGGTTCCTCACACCAGTTCCAGTGTCCTTACCCAACCAGTCCCAGCTTCCTTTCCCCCATCTCAGTCCCTTTGCCCAGACAGTCCCAGTTTCTGTCTCAGTATCTATGGTCCCAGTCTCAGACTCCTTGTCCCAATCTACTCCTTTCCCTCCTCCTCAGTCTGGACTTTGTCCCCTTTGCATCAGACCCACACTGCTTGGGTGCCAGCGGCAGGGGGGAGGGGGGTGTAAAACTGAAAGTACAGGAGAGATGGACTCCCTGTCCTCAGTTTCAGTTCCCAGCCCCACCCTGGCCCAGAACAGCTGACAGTCTTATAATGAGCAACCTTAACATGTTGTACTAGTAGCCCTGCCTATAATAGAATACAATGTACAGCACACACACACACACACACATATATATATATATATGACCAAGACCCTGCCCCCAAAGGCCTACAATATACATATAGCCAGAAAGAAAAAACAAACAAAAACGCTGAGTAGGTGTGATGGGGTGTGACTCACCACTGTGTCACCTCCTGCTGGTTGTCCTGGGAATTAGCGCTGCACTATTTTCTGGTGGTGCCTCACCTGCTGTCACTTCTGGTCTTGGACCCATGTCACTCCCAGGACTGCAGCATCCTCTTCAGTGACACTGCCCTCTGGCTGTGCTACACTCAATGTTCCCTCACTTTGGGAGAGACCTGCAGTCTGTCTAGCCACTTCCTACAGTGGCAAACTGCAGTCCACAGTCTAGCCACTTCCCTCATGGCTCTAGCACCCTTTTCACCCTTGCATCAGGGCCTCAGTCTGCAGATCCCTGCAGCCTGCCAGGAGCTGCCTTTAGATCTCTTGGTCTCTGCCTGCAGGACTGCTGTGTCCAGGGTGCTTGCTACCCTCTGCCTGCAAGGCAGCCAGTCCTCCTCCCCTCTCAAGCTCCAGAGAGAGACTGATTCTGGTCTGCTCTGCAGCCCTTCTTATATGGGGAGGGCCCAGCCCTGATTGGCTGCTCCTGTAAGCCCTTCTGTGTTTGGCTGCCTCCCATGCAGCCTCCCTAGGGCTGCTTTTTACCCCTTTGCTACCAGTATGGGGCACATGTCCCATCACACACTCTCCCCCTTAACACCAACCACCGGGGGTGGGGAAGAATTACCTTCCCTGCTACTCATGCAGATGCGCTTGCAGGATATCCCTCTTCTGCCTCAGGTTCTCCACTAGGCAGAGCCATCTGCCTCCTTCCTCCAGGATCTGAGTCCCTATCGTGGCATGTTCTGCTCCCATGTGGGTTCCCTTGTCCATCAGGGAACCTGTTATGCACCTGTTCCCTACTTCTGCCTGCTAGGTGTGGGAGATGGCTCCCCACTGGGTCCTCAGTCATCACTGCCACATCCCTCTGGGAAGTCTCTGACCCAGCCCAGCTCTCAGGCACCCCTTTTTTATCCCACCTTCTCCAAAGGGGCAGTGCCTTTTTATATGGCCCTCTTCATGGCACCAGAAGAAAGCCCTTTGCCTCCCCTTGGCCATGGGCCTCCCGTTGTCCTTCCCTTTCTCAGCCTCTTCTCCTGGGCTATCTTTGGCCCTACAACTAAGAGGGCACTACCTCCTCAGGTGCGCCTGTTGCCCACACCAAGCAAGTGGAGAAACCAGTTTTCCCGACAGCCACGAACTGTTTCTCACCCTGGACCTGGAGCCAGTACCCCCTGAACCCACCCAAGGCTGCCTCCCGGACCAGCCAAGCAAAGGAGGGACCTCTGGTGAGTGTACCTTAAAATACTATACATGGTTTAAAAGCAAGCATGTTTAATGATTAATTTGCCCTGGCATTCGCGGCTCTCCTGGATGTACTCCCAAAGCCTTTGCAAAATGTTTCTGGGGAGGGCAGCCTTATTCCACCCACCATGGTAGGACACTTTACCACTCCAGGCCAGTAGCACGTACTCGGGAATCATTGTGGAAAAAAGCATTGCAGTATATGTTTGCTGGCGTTCAAACAACATCCGTTCTTTATCTCTCTGTGTTATCCTCAGGAGAGTGATATCATTCAGGGTCACCTGGTTGAAATAGGGTGCTTTTCTTAAGGGGACATTCAGAGGTGCCCATTCCTGCTGGGCTGTTTGCCTGTGGCTGAACAGAAATGTTCCCCGCTGTTAGCCACAGGGAGGGGGGAGAGGGGAGGTGCTAGCCATGTGCTGGGGGAAGGCAAAATGCGACCTTGGAACGAAAGCACATGTGCTATGTATGTAATGTTAACAGCAAGGTTTACCGTGAAAGAGTGCCACCATTGTTCTATAAAATGTGTCTTTTTAAATACCACTGTCCCTTTTTTTTCTCCACCAGCTGCATGTATTTCAAGGATCACAGGATCTTCTCCTTCCCAGAGGCTAGTGAAGATCAGAAGGCGAAAAAAATGCACTCACGATGAAATGTTCTCTGAGCTCATGCTGTACTCCCACACTGACAGAGCACAGACAAATGCGTGGAGGCAGACAATGTCAGAGTGCAGGAAAGCACAAAATGACCGGGAGGAGAGGTGGCGGGCTGAAGAGAGGGCTGAAGTTGAAAGGTGGCGGCAGCGTGATGAGAGGAGGCAGGACTCAATGCTGACGCTGCTGGAGGATCAAACTAATATGCTCCAGCGTATGGTTGAGCTGCAGGAGAGGCAGCAGGAGCACAGACCTCCGCTACAGCCCCTGTGTAACCCACTGCCCTCCTCCCCAAGTTCCATCGCCTCCTCACCCAGACACCCAAGAACATGGTGGGGGGGCCTCCAGCCACCCAACCACTCCACCCCAGAGGATTGCCCAAGCAACAGAAGGCTGGCATTCAATAAGTTTTAAAGTTTTAAACTTTTAAAGTGCTGTGTGGCCTTGTCCTTCCCTCCTCCACCACCCCTCCTGGTGCTTCTCTCCTCCACCATCCCTCCTGGACTACCTTGGTAGTTATCCCCCTATTTGTGTGATGAATTAATAAAGACTGCATGAATGTGAAGCAACAATGACTATTGCCTCTGCAAGCAGTGATAGAAGAGAGGAGGGGAGGGTGGTTTGCTTACAGGGAAGTAGAGTGAATCAAGGGGCAGGGGGTTTCATCAAGGAGAAACAAACAGAAATTTCACACCATAGCCTGGCCAGTCATGGAACTGGTTTTCAAAGCTTCCCTGATGTGCACCGCGCCCTCCTGTGCTCTTCTAACCGCCCTGGTGTCTGGCTGTGCATAACCAGCAGCCAGGCGATTTGCCTCAACCTCCCACCCTGCCATAAACGTCTCCCCCTTACTCTCACAGATATTGTGCAGCGCACAGCAAGCAGTAATAATGGTGGGAATATTGGTTTCGCTGAAGTCTAACTGAGTCAGTAAACTGCACCAGCGCGCTTTTAAACGTCCAAATGCACATTCTACCACCTTTCTGCACTTGCTCAGCCTGTAGTTGAACAGCTCCTGACTACTGTCCAGGCTGCCTGTGTATGGCTTCATGAGCCATGGCATTAAGGGGTAGGCTGGGTCCCCAAGGATAACTATAGGCATCTCAAGATCCCTAACGGTTATTTTCTGGTCTGGGAAGAAAGTCCCTTCCTGCAGCTTTTGAAACAGACCAGAGTTCCTGAAGATGCGAGCATCATGTACCTTTCCCGGCCATCCCACGTTGATGTTGGTGAAACGTCCCTTGTGATCCACCAGTGCTTGCAGCACTATTGAAAAGTACCCCTTGTGGTTTATGTACTCGCCGGCTTGGTGCTCCGGTGCCAAGATAGGGATATGGGTTCCGTCTATGGCCCCACCACAGTTAGGGAATCCCATTGCAGCAAAGCCATCCACTATGACCTGCACATTTCCCAGGGTCACTACCCTTGATATCAGCAGATGTTTGATTGCATTGGCTACTTGCATCACAGCAGCCCCCACAGTAGATTTGCCCACTCCAAATTGATTCATAGAATCATAGAATCATAGAATATCAGGGTTGGAAGGGACCTCAGGAGGTCATCTAGTCCCGACTGACCGGTAGCTGTCTGGCGTTGCAAGCTTCCGCAGGGCTATTGCCACTCGCTCCTCAACTGTGAGGGCTGCTCTCATCTTGGTATTCTTGTGCCTCAGGGCAGGGGAAAGCAAGTCACAAAGTTCCATGAAAGTGCCCTTATGCATGCGAAAGTTTCGCAGCCACTGGAAATTGTACCAGACCTGCAACACTATGGAGTCCCACCAGTCTGTGCTTGTTTCCCGGGCCCAGAATCTGTGTTCCACCACATGAACCTGCCCCATTAGCACCATGATGCCCACATTGCTAGCGCCCGTGCTTTGAGAGAAGTCTGTGTCCATGCCCTCATCACTCTCATCACCGCGCTGATGTCGCCTTCTCGCCCGGTTTCGCTTTGCCAGGTTCTGGTGCTGCATATACTGCTGGATAATGCGCGTGGTGTTTAATGTGCTCCTAATTGCCAAAGTGTCTGAGCGGGCTCCATGCTTGCCGTGGTATGGCGTCTGCACAGAAAAAAAGCACGGAACGATTGTCTGCCGTTGCCCTGATGGAGGGAGGGGTGACTGATGACATGGCTTACAGGGTTGGCTTACAGGGAATTAAAATCAACAAAGGGGGTGGCTTTGTGAGAAACTGAATGTCCCCCTCAAGGATAGAACTCAAAACCTCAAGGGTAGAACTCAAAACTGGGTTTAGCAGGCCATTGATTTCATGGAGGGAGGGAGGAGAAAATGAATACAAAACACATCTGGTCTATTTCTTGTTTTGAGCCACTTCATCTATCTTTATACATCTTGCTGGCAGCTGACTGTGCAGTACGACCGCTAGCCATTGTCATCTCCTGGGTGCTCGGGAGAAGACGGTGCAGTATGACTATTAGCCATCGTCTTCTGCTGGCTGCTGATTAAAAGACTGCCGGTAGGACTCAATTGCCATGAGATGAAACTTAAAAGGGAAATGACCTGGCTGAGTCACTCCCATGTTTGCCCAGGTGCCCCGACCTCATTGAGGTCTGTTAAAAGAGCACCCAGGACTACGTCGACGACGGCTACAAGTCATACTGCACTGTCTGCTGCCAAAAGGCAATAAACTGCTGCTGTGTAGCAATGCAGTACCATGTCTGCCAGCACCCAGGAGACATACGGTGACAGTTAGCTGAGCGAGCTCCATGCTTGCCGTGGTATGGCGTCTGCACAGGTAACTCAAGAAAAAAGGCGCAAAACGATTGTCTGCCCTTGGTTTCACGGAAGGAGGGAGGGAAGGGGGGTCTGATGATATGTACCCAGAACCACCCGCAACAATGTTTTAGCCCCATCAGGCACTGGGATTTCTACTCAGAATTCAAATGGGTGGCGGAGACTGCGGGAACTGTGGGATAACTACCCACAGTGCAATGCTCCGGAAGTCGACGGTTGCCTCAGTACTGTGGACACACTCCGCCGACTACATTCACTTAGAGCATTTTTGTGGGGACACACACAATCAACTGTATAAAAACGCTTTCTACAAAACCGACTTCTATAAATTTGACCTAATTTTGTAGTGTAGACATACCCTAGGTTTTGTAAGACCCTCAGGCCTCCAGCAGGAGGCCTCTGGACCTGGTATACTCCATCTCAACCAGTATTCCTTGTTAACAATGGTACATATGAAGAACTCCTCCAGTACTAAGATGACAAAAATGACACTGGTTACTCTGCCAGGCTGGGTAGCACAAAACTGCAAAATATTGTTTGGGCAAAAGTTGTTTCACTTTCAACCTCTCCCCATTAGCAGATTTGGATGACATATTGAAAGTTGTTGCAGATAAGATTAATTTGCAGATGATCCTGTGAGGTCATCATTAGCATCTTCCACTTCACCTCTACCTTCTCATCTGAGATAAAGTTGACTATCCTGAACTCCAACATGTCCTCAGGTACTGAAATAGGCTCTCACTTCAATTCCTCCTTGAATCACCTGATTTTGCACTGCACTAATTACACTTGCAAGAACAGCCCTGAACCCTTGTATAAGTTTAATACAGTGCTTTAAAGCCTGACAGTAGAAAATTTCTGTGGAGAAATGCAAACATATCAAGTGCCAACTTCTTCAGTTTAGAACATCTTGCTGTATCTATCAGCTTCTTAATCATCTTTTTCTACACTGTACTCCAAAACAAAAACAATACTCTCTTGAGCTGTCAGCCAAAAAGAATGATTTCCCTCTCAGTAAACTGAAACCATTGATGGACAGCTGCATTAGCAAATAAATGATGTAAACTGATTTTTACCCTTTAATGTGAAGAAATAAATTTAATAAATAAATGGCCAAAACTTTCTGGAGGGTTTGCATTGCTTTCTAGCCCTGCACGCCTTTGAACTAACCTATTTCAGACCTGATCGTCTTTGAGTTTGCAGTTCTTCTGTTTATGACAGTTAGGCTATGTCTACAGTGGCACACATAGTTGGGTACTTACCCATGGATATGATCTCACATGTACCCCCATACCCACGCTGAGTGTGCACATATGCTGTGGTGGACATGGATACAAACTGTATACATGCACATTCACACATCCACACTGCTGCTTTTTGGTATTAATGTTGTTTGGCATTAGGATTTCAGGGGCAGTATCCCAGGGTTCTGTGTATCACAGGAGACACTCTAGGAACTGCCTGGCAGTGTGTTGTTGGTACTGTCCGCCATCTTCACATATTTGTTGATGGCAGTTCCTGCTCACCCCTCTTTACAACTTGGTGGAAGACATGGAGCAAGTGCCTAATGATGTGTTTCTGCTCCTGCTCCTTCTTGCAGGAGCCATGTGTGTGCACTGCAGCACACAACTAACAAGACTCTTGGGTGAATGGACTTCGTCCTGTCTCAGAAGCCAAAGACAGGTGACCAGGGCAGTGACTGATCCACTGCTGTCCCATTACACAGGCATGCAGGAGACTGCTGGTGTTGTGACTGTATATCCATGGGTGGACCACCACTCCTGGACCAGGCGTGGTGCATAGTGCGGTGTGGAGGGTGCCCAGTGTGGTGGGATCACATCATATTGGAAACTTTGGATGATGACCAGTGGCTGCAGAAATTCAGAATGAGGAAACAGATGTTCATGGAGCTCTTTGAGGAGCTGGCCTCCACCCTACAGTAGCAGAACACTTGGTTCCAAAGACCCATATTGGTGCAGAAGTGGATGGCTATTGCCCTTTGGAAGTTGCAATACTGGACAGCTACCCATCAGTCACAAGCCACTTCAGAGTGGGAAAGACCACTGTCAGGCTCGTGGCAGTGCAGGTTTGCAAAGTAATCACTCCTCTACCCATGGGTGGTTGCCATTGCCAAGCTTCCAGCAATTATAGCTAGGTTCCAGAGAACGGGGTTTCTGAACTGCTCAGAGGTCATCAATAGCACCCATATCTCCATACTATGCCCACCAAAAGGTGCCAGTACGTCAATCAAAAAGGCTACCATTCACTTATTCTTCAAGGCTTAATGGATCACAAAGGCAGGTTCATGAACACTAATGTTAGACACACAGGAATGCCAGTGTGCTGGGGAGATCAGGATTGTACTTGAACTGTGAGGAAGGGATTTTATTCTCCAGAAATGACATGGTTCTGTATGGTGTTTCTGTGCCCAGAGTTATTCTGTGGGACCCCGCATACTCGCTCCTACTCTGGCTAATGAAAACCTACCTTGACATCAACAACCCGGCAAAATGGGAATGCAACTTCAAACTAAGCAGGGGATCTGGCAGCCTATGCCAGAGAGATGTTTGTGCTGCTTGTTACCCATGTACATATAACTGTACTGAGGGGTTAGGTGAACTGTGAAGGTGGACCAAGTACATTTGCTCTGCCGTTGAACCTTAAGAACCTTAAGCTGAAGTTTCTGCTGCACTACAAATTTATGGACATGCGTTTACGGGACTGGGAGGCAATCTGAATGGAAATAGACTATATTCTAGGTTAGCAGATGGAGCCTGCATGGAGCGGGGGGAAGAGAACCTCTGCAAATGCCACCCATCCCCAGACCAACTCCTGCAATGTCAGAAAATTCATCCCCTTTGTCCAGCGAAGAGCAGAGAAAGGAATGGGGAAAAAGAGTCACACAGCAACTGTACTTTGTTCCATGAACTTTCTGATCAGGACTGCAAGCCACTCACCTCCCCACTGCAAAGGGACATGGTATTGTATTTGCACAGCTATTGGGGCAGGACACTGCCCTTTCCTTTCTCCTGGATTGTACAGCATGGCTCCGAGTGGGGAGACCCTGGACACCAGAGACCGGGAATACTTCAGAACACTTGTACTGTGACAGAGACCCCCATTGCATTCCTCAGAGAAGCAAAGTTTCCCCTTCTCCTTCCAGTACATAACTGGCCCTGATACTAAGCCAACCCTGTAACTTTGTCCAGTACAAATGTCTTGTTCCCCAACTGCACGTTTCCATCCCCTCCCTCACTGTCAGCCTGTTGGCCAACAAATAAACAGACCATGGGTCAGTATGATAGTGGTCTGATAACCTGTTCTACAGCTTCTGACTAAAGCTTTGTAGTGGTTCATGGTAATTCAGTAAATGTTGAATTTACAGTTTTGTCTTGGTTGGGGGACCATTGTGGGCGGGGGGAAGGAGGTGGGTGGCGTTTCCAGTCCTGCATGCAGCCCCACACAAAGAGGGAGAGGATGTTGGTGGGGAGGGTGGGGGTTTAACTTACCAACCTCAGGTTCTGGATCCTGCTGAGTCTCAGGGTTCTTCTCTGACTTGTCAGGAGGGGCTTGCTGAGCCAGCTTCTCTGGGTAGAAGTGCAGGATAACGCGCTCCTCTTCCTCCAGGTCTCCCAGGTCCTCCTCCTCCACAGTTCCTGCTGCCTCCTTGTCCTGGCCCTCATTGGCATCCTGTCAGACCATGAGGCTGGCAGACCTGAGGTGGGGGTTGTGACTACTGAGTGAATTGGAGTCTTTTGCTTTCTGGTACCAGAGCCTGAAGTGCTTTATCCATTTCCCAGTACTGGGCGGGAATCCGGTGAATGCCTGCCTGTGCCAGCCTCTCCACAACTTCCCAGTAGAGATGGATGTTCCTCATGCTGTGGGAGAAGTCATAGAGGACAGCAAACTCTGACTACACATCGATGAGCACCCAGGTGTGCTCGGATGACCAGGTGGCGTCTCTCAGAGCAGGTTCCATGTCCATGTGTACGGGTGAAAAGAAGTATAGTGGAAAACTGTTCTGAAGTGGTCAGCACAGCTTGCTACTACTGGTGAGACTGGGGACAGTCATACATTTGGGCACAGGTCAGGTAGGAAAGGGTCAGTGCACTGTGGGAAAGGGGGTGAAGGACTGTTAAACTTGGGACCTGGTACACGCCCCTTAGCCTATCCACAGGACAAATGGGCCTGGGCACAAGGCTGTGCCACAGCCCAAGGTTTGCTCATATCCACACCCTCAAGCGTGCTATTATTCTTTCCCAGTACTTGCCTTGAAACCCGTGTTTCTGGGGTCTGGATGTGGGTGGTAGCGGGTTATGGCACAACGACATGCATGACCTGTGTCCAGTCACCAGTGTAACTATAGCTTCGCAGGCTAGAAGATGGGAACTTTATTGTGTTGACATCAGAGCAGAGTGGCTGTTGTGACAATGGAACAGACAGAATGGCCAACCTGTGGAAGAGACTGTACAAGTGGCTATAAAGGCCTAGCTAATGAACTATGACCTAGAAAAGCCATCATCCTTAACTAAAGTAAGGAGCGGACTGATGTGATGCAAACTGAAACCTTGGTTTCAGAAGTGGTAGACTCTCCTTCCTTAGAAGTTTTTAAGGTCAGGCTTGACAAAGCCCTGGCTGGGATGATTTAATTGGGGATTGGTCCTGCTTTGAGCAGGGGGTTGGACTAGATGACCTCCTGAGGTCCCTTCCAACCCTGATATTCTATGAGTCTATGATTCTATGATTCTAAGTGGACTTTCAACGATATCAAGGTTGCATTGATTTTGAGATAAAATTTTTCTGGGGATTTTAGCACAAGGTTGGAAAGAGGACTGGAATAATAATTTATGTGTTTTTCCATAGACTGAAAAAGTATGAAATAGAGAGCTATCCTTTATTTTTTTGCTTCAAATTACTGATCTAATGTGCATAAAGTCTACTGAACCTCAGGCCACAACATTGCTTGGGCCTAATAATATATCCTATTGATCCTCTCCTGCTCTCAGAATGCTGTTTCTGCTGAACCTGGAGAAAGGAGAACGCCATCCCATCGAAGCATCAAGGAGGATGGAGCCTTGTCTCCTGATCCAGCGTGACATCCGAGAAATCTGGGATATTTGACCTTTTTGAGAATGGTGCCATATATTTGGCCTGACATTGGCAGCAAGCATCATGCAGCTACCCTAACAAAGTGTATTTTCCATACTTTTTTATTTTTTCCTCTTGTAATCGCTTTTGTCTTTGTTTCTGCTTAGGGTGGGGAATAACCTATGACAAACCTTACAGCTTTGTAAGTAAGCTGATAGTGTTTGGGTTAGAATCCACTTTATATATTCATTATTTTAAAAGATGGTACAAAAGTGAAGCCAGATTTGCATCTTACTTGCAATTTTCCGGTATGTTTAAGTTAATAACCACACACAACGTACACCTTCTGTTGTAGTACGAAGTTTAGCTTTAAATCACGACACAGGATCATAAGAATTGAGGTTTTGTGCTAGCAAAAGGATACATTACATAGCATCTAATTAATCCATTGATCCCAACAATCTTGCTAGTAGAACTTTATTTATATGCCCTTCCAACATAAACAGGAGCATTTGGATCTATATACATGAATGAGGTAGATATTCTGTGGAAAAATAATATCTGATCATGTAATTAAAGACTATACCATAATGCATATGAACAAGGGGGGCAAATTAAAGTTGTACAGACAACCTTAGTTTTGGCATATCCTAACTTTTGAGTGCTTGTCTTTGAAACCTTAATGTTCTTTTAATGTGGTTTCTAAATGGGTAATTTAGTAGATAAATCACGTTGTATAGCACATTAGGTTAAAGAAACTATTACTAACAATTGGCAAATAGATGCAGTCCCTAAATATTGTCATTACAGTTCAATGGGAAGGTGTAATAAAAATATTGTAATATCCATGCCCATCTACCACCTCAAGTTCTCAGTGGGGAATAGAATGCCAACCTCCCCCCTCTAAAAGCACGGGCCACTTGAGCTAAAGGAGAACTCCATTAGTTATTAGCAGTCCAGGGCTTTTGATATACAGCAGCAATATCACTGGTTCCCCTTTATGCTGCATAATTTAGTTAAGCATGGATTGTTTGAAAAGGCCCTTCGCTGAACTGTACTCAATACTTCATTCATCTTCATCTCTCCAGTGTCTCCACAACTTCTTCAAACTGACTCTTATACTTGGAACAACCTTCCAAAAAACTATTAATGAGGTCTCTGCCCTAGTCTCTTTCAAAACATTTCCCAAATGCTTGAAATAAGCCACACAGTTTTACTTGTAATGTTTCCTTGCTGACAAATGATGAGCTAGGCATTTGGCAAATTAAACCATAAGAACATAAGACCAATAGTCCATGTACCCATTATCCTGTCTTATGACAGTGACTGGCACCAGATGCTTCAGAGGGAATGAACAGAACAGGGCATTTATCAAATGATCTATGCTCTGTTGTTCAATCCCACTTCTGGCAGTCAGAGGTTAAGGGACACCCAAAGCATGGGGTTGTGTCTCTGACCATCCTGCAAAACAGCCATTGATGGACCTATCCTCCATGAATGTATCTAATTCTTTTTTTAACCCAGCTTTACATTTGGCTTTCACAACATCCCCTGGCAACCAGTGCCACAGGTTGACTGTGTGTTGTGTGAAGAAGTACTTCCTTTTGCTTGTTTTAAATATGAGGCCTATTAATTTCATTGGGAGACACCCCCTCTCCCCCGGGGTTCTTGTGTTATGTGAAGGGATCAATAACAATTATGTATTCACTTTCTTCACATCATTCATGCATTTTTAGACCTCTATTATATTTGCCCTTAGCTGTCTCTTTTCTAAGATGAATAGTCCCAGTCTTTTTAATCTCTCCTAATAAGGAAGCTGTTGCATACCCCCTAATAATTTTTGTTGCCCTTCTGTGTGCTTTTTCCAATTCTAATATATATATTTTTGAGATGGCATGAACAAAACTGCATGCAGTATTCCAGGTGTGGGCATACATGTGTTTACATAGTGGCATAATGATATTTTCTGTCTTGTTATCTATCCCTTTCCTAATATAAGGTTACCTTTTTTGACTGCTGCTGCATGTTTAACATATGTTTTTAGAGAATTCTGCACAATGACTTCAATATCTCTTTCTTGAGTTGTAACAGCTAATTTAGATCCCACCTTTTTATACATAGCTGGGATTATGTTTTCCAATGTGCATTATTTTGCATTTATCAACACTGAATTTCATCTGCCATTTTGTTGCATAGTCACCCAGTTTTGAGAGATCCCTTTGTAATTCTTCACAGTCAGCTTTGGACTGAACTATCTTGAATAATTGTGCATTGTCTGCAAACTTTGCCAGCTCACAGTTTACCCCATTTTTCAGATTATTTATAATTAAGTTGAACAGCGCAGGTCCCAGTACAGATCCTTGGGGGACCCTGCCATTTATCTCTCTTCCACTGTGAAAGCTGCCCATTTACTCTTACGCTGTTTCTTATCTTTTAACCAGTTACTGATCCATGGGAGGATCTTCCCTCTAATCCCCAAGACTCCATACTTTGCTTAAGATGGTGAGGCACCTTCCCAATGGCTTTCTGAAAGATCAAGTACACTATATCCACTGGCTCACCCTTTTCCAGTTTGTTGAGCCCCTCAAAAATTCTAGTAGATTGGTGAGGCAGGATTTCCCCTTTACAAAAGCTGTGTTGACTCTTCCCCAACATAGCATGCACATGTATGTGTCTGATCAATCTGTTTTCTACTATAGTGTCGGCCAGTTTGCCTAGTACTGAGGTTAGGTTTACTAGCCTGTAAATTGCCAGGATTGCCTCTGGAGCCATTTTCAAACATAGGCATCACATTGGCTATCTACCAATCATCTGGTGCAGAGGCTGATTTAAGCCATAGGATACATACGACAGTTATTAGTTCTGCAATTTCATATTTGAGTTCCTTCAGAACTCTTGGGTGAATACCATCTGGTCCTGTGATTTATTACTGTTTAATTTATCAATTTGTTCCAAAACCTCCTCTACTGACACCTCAGTCTGGGACAGTTCCTCATATATGTCTCCTAAAAAGAATGGCTCAAGTGTGAGAATCTCTCTCACATCCTCTGCCGTGAAGCCTGATGCAAAGAATTCATTTAGCTTCTAGACAATGGCCTTGTCTTCCTTGAGTGCTCCTTTATAATCTTCAGAGTAACAGCCGTGTTAGTCTGTATTCGCAAAAAGAAAAGGAGTACTTGTGGCACCTTAGGGACTAACCAATTTATTTGAGCATAAGCTTTTGTGAGCTACAGCTCACTTCATCGGATGCATACTGTGGAAAATACAGAAGATGTTTTTATACACACAAACCATGAAAAAATGGGTGATTATCACTACAAAAGGTTTTCTCTCCCCCCACCCCACTCTCCTGCTGGTAATAGTTTGTTTGTGTGGGGGGGGGGGGCGGGGGGGGGGGGAGAAAACCTGGATTTGTGCTGGAAATGGCCCACCTTGATTATCATACACATTGTAAGGAGAGTGATCACTTTACATAAGCTATTACCAGCACGAGAGTGGGGTGCGGGGAGAGAAAACCTTTTGTAGTGATAATCACCCATTTTTTCATGGTTTGTGTGTATAAAAATATCTTCTGTATTTTCCACAGTATGCATCCGATGAAGTGAGCTGTAGCTCACGAAAGCTTATGCTCAAATAAATTGGTTAGTCTCTAAGGTGCCACAAGTATTCCTTTTCTTTGTAATTTTGATTTTCCAGTGGACACACTGATTGTTTGGCAGGCTTCCTGCTTCTGATGTACTAAAAAAAAGTTTGCTGTTAGTTTGTGTGTCTTTTGCTAGTTGCTCTTCAAATTTTTTTTGGTCAACCTAATTATGCTTCTACGCTTGATTTGCCAGAGTTTATGCTCCTTTCTATTTTCCTCTGTAGGGCGTGACTTCCAGTCTTTAAAGGATGTCTTTTTGTTTCTAACCACCTCTTTTACTGTTTAACTATGGTGGCATTTGTTGATTTTCTTCCTGTTTTTTTTTATTTGGGGTATACATTTACTTTGAGCCTCTGTTATGGTGTTTTAAAAACAGCTCCATGAAGCTTGCAGGCATTTCACTCTTATGAATGTTCCTTTTAGTTTCCATTTAACTAGCCTCCTCATTTTTGTGTATTTCCCCTTTCTGAAGTTAAATGCTACTATGGTGAGTTTCTTTGGTATTTCCCCTACAAGGATATTAAATTTAATTACATTATGGTTGCTATTATTGAGCAATTCAGCTATATGCATCTCTTGGACAAGATCCTGTGTGCCACTTTAGGACTAAATCAAGAATTGCCTCTTCCCTTGTGGGTTCCAGAACTAGCTGCTCCAAGAAGCAGTCAGTAATGGTGTCTAGAAATTTTATCTCTGCATCTCATCCTGAAGTGACAAATACCCAGTCAGTGCAAAGATAGTGGAAACCCCCCATTATTACTAGGTTTTCTGTTTTTGTAGCTTCTTTCATCTCCCTGAGCATTTCAGAATTGCTGTCACCATCTTGGTCAGGTGGTCAGTAGTATATCCCTACTGCTATACACTTATTATTCAAACAACAACCTCAGTTGCATAAGAGCTACTGTAGGCAGGTACCCATCTTGGTCACAGTGTCCAAGGAAGAGAGTTAAATGTAGGTAACTATAGTAGCCATGATATTCAGTCTCAAAGTTCACAGTAATTTGCAGATTCATTTTAACAGCTTTGAAGTATCCCTTAAAATGTGTTTGAATCAATAGTATTGGAGGAGTTTTAAAATTTGCCTGAATTCTTTATCTTTTCATGAGAGTTCTCTATTTTCCTCTTCTTTAAAAACAAGGGGAAAAATCATGTACTTCCGCAAACCACATCCATGCACCATAACATTAAATATCCATTGATAAGAGTCTGGTCTAAAACTATACAATACAAGAAATTCAGAATTACCTACAGCTTGACATTCCATTCACCTGGTCTTCTACCAGAAGATGTTTCCCAGCACTTGATTACAATGTGCCATATAAGCAGTAATACTTTTCAATAGAGGACAGAGATTTACGTTCTACTCTGAATTTTCTGTCTGTTGCAAATTTAGCGCAACACCTTTACTTCATCTTATGTGTGAATTCTCACATTATGTCATAGACAAGCACCCAAATGTGCTGAGATACACAGGGCAAACTAGTTAATATTTTGATCAATTTAATGTCTGTTTAAGACAGAATAATCTTTAATAGCTAATAGTAAAAAAAATAAAACATGAAATCCTGATCCCACTGAAATCAATGGCAACACTTACTTCAATGGGGTAAGGATTTCACTCAAAATCCAGATTGCTTTGAATCTTGGATCTGAAAGCTGCTCTCTGAACTAAAGCTCTGCACTTGAGTTCTATAATGCGCTGATAAGTGAGAATGGACTGATGATTTTCCTTCGATTATCATCCATGTGGAAACAGATGACACAGCTGATAGGATATTTGATATAACCACAAATCACTTCAGTGACAAGGGAAGATAAATTAAAGGAAGATAAGTTAAGAGGCCATCTTCTCAGAGATCCTTCCATTACCAGGAGAAGAAAGGAGAAGATTGGTAATGGAGACTAACCAATTAATGAGCTAGTGGTGTAGAAAGGCGGGTTTGGAATGTACAGAGCATCAGAATGTTTTTTGTGATGGCAGACAGTTTATATTAGATAGGCTCAAGTTAATTAGATGCAGTATCTAAACTGTTAGATTCCAAATGGTCTGGCCCTGTTGAGTGGGTTTTAACCCAGCTAGGAAAGGGGAAAAATGTATTCCACAGCATACTAAAATGACCATACATGGTTTAAGAGGAAATAATCTCTAATACTAGGAATATGGGATGTGAGCAGGAAGATCCAGAAGTCATATAGAGTGATGGAAATTTTATAATGAAATAGGCATAATGGTAATTTACGGGGATGATTCTTATAAAGAGTCAACATAGAAGGGTACAGTTCATACTGAGGGGAGAAGAGATAAAAGGAGAAGAGAAGAGATCCTGCTCTGTCAGGAGCACTAATAGAACTAAGGAACTTCAGTCTGCAGTGAACAGTGAGAGAGAGGCAAAGAAAGGAGAAATGTCTGGGCATCTTTTACAGATCAGCAGGAGAGAAGGAGAGAAATATTCTGGACCCCCTGTCAAGATATTCTAAGGAAAAATGTTAAAATCTAAATCTTACCCAATTATTAGGGTGTTACGTGAAAATATAACTAGAATACAGGGGATGAAGTGAAAATTTAGGCTGATCTCAAGGAAGACTTTCTGTGAGTAAGGTGAATTAGGCTGTGGAACAGTTTCCCAAGGAAAGGGGGAGAAACACAATCACTTAGGATTTTTAAAACTTTGCTGGACAAAGTACAAGAAAGTACACTGTATTTATCAGTCCTGCCTTTTCAGGGAGATAATCTAGGTCTATAAAATAGGTCTTTTCCACCTCTAACATTTATGATTCTGTTCACTGATTCTGCTTCTACCATCTCCATCTCCAACTGCAATGATATTGGTAGTTTAGAATTTAAGGGGAAAAGAAAGAATGTTTTGTGATTAAGGCACTGGAGTGGACACATAGGAGATTTTGGTTCATTGCCCACTGCTGCCACCAACTTCCTGTGTGATGTTACCAATGCTGTCTCTCTGTGCCTGTGACACTTTCTTGGGGAGTCCAGAACTGTAAGTCATTGGGCTACCCCTCAGTGAGAGAGATTTGCTGCTGCTAAACTGTGTCAGCTTCCTGATACTCCAGTCTGTAAACCAGCCCAAGAAACATCTCAGGATTCTGCCAAGTCCTTGCCTTGCAGGTAACTTTTGGAGCCCCCAGTTCCTGAGCTCCCTTGAAGAATGTTCCTCTGCAGTATCCCGCCCCTGTCACTACACACTTACAGAAATTTCCAAGTCGATTGTCTCCAAAGAGACAGAATGCACACCAGACTATTGGCTCAGCAGAGGATGCACATTTCACTGTAACATAACAGCACTAAGATGAATTTATAATAAAACAAGAATAAGTTTATTAATAAAGAACCAAGATTTAAGTGATACTAAGCAAAAATAAGGACAGAAATGATTACAAATAAAACAAAAAGATAACATGCTTCTAAGTGACTAATGATATGATCTTTACCTAAGATACAATTCTTACCTAGATTAACCTTTCAGTGTCACCCACCCACATGGTAGGAGATACAGATAATGCTGGCCCATTTGTCCCCCATAGAATCATAGAATATTAGGGTTGGAAGAGATCTCAGTAGGTCATCTAGTCCAATCCCCTGCTCAAAGCAGGACCAACCCCAACACCATGTGATGGGTAACAAAGGAATTCTCTCACCTTCTACTTATAGCCCAGATACAGTTTTTCTTCCCTGCTGTTTGTGCTCCAGTGTGCTGACACCAGGCTGCTTTCTCATCCTCCTGGTCATGTGCATTTTATGCCAACAGAAGGGCAAGTTAAGCATCCTTTGTGTTGGTTTCACAATACTTGAGTACAACAGGTAACTAGGAAAGGAAAGATGAGTAAGTCACCATTCATTCATTCATCTGGGAAAGACTGGTTTATCAACCCTGCTTGGTACATGATTTTAAACATATTTTTAGCATACTCATACACCTTTTTAATCAACACCTCCATATACACATCACACAACACCTCTGATGACCACAATGACAAAAGTTTTCATTTGACACCTTGCAAAATATTCTGTATAGATAAGCACCCTGACAGCAACATGTTGGTATAGTGAATTTGTCAGAGTGGATAGTAGTTGTTGTTACCTTGCAGTGAACCCTTTGTCAGTGGGGGTTCTTAGGGTCACAGTGCCAGAGTTCCCCATCTGTCAAAACAGGTATTTTACTTCCTTTCTCTTGTCCTTGGTCTCATCTCTTTAGATTGTCAGCTCTTCAGAGTAGGGACTGTCTTCTACTGTGTGTATGAACAGCACCTAGTACTATGGAGTTTGTAGGTGCTACTCTAATACAAATAATATATACTATAAACAAATTTCAAAATACCAATTAGAAGAAAAATGGTGCAGCTGACCATATTTTAACACTATCAGGTCCTATGTTGACTGGAAATGTAATGATTTGATTCAGGAAAAAAACTACTTTGTCAGTTAAATTGAATTAAAAGAGAGAAAACTCTTGCAACTGTAAGTAGCTTTTTCTATCAATTATTTAACTTTGAGTAACTGGCTAATGATGTCTGTTGGCAGATATTAATAGTAGCTATCAAAGAGTAAAAGATCACAAATGTCAGAATTTCCAGCTGAAGATATAATTACTCTAAAAAACATTTTATGTAACTTTTTGCTACATCTGCTGGAATTTATGAATCACTAAAGAGAGACTCATTTCAAGAAGTTAATGAAAAGGTATGGATCTTCTTATGTATTTTGAAGATAGAATATTTGGTTATTTAGTGTTTTAAAAAAATTAACATAACGTTAAGTTGGTTTCTAAAACTGGCATTGTCAATAGAGAACCATATATACAGAATCCCAAGGGAAAATGGTGAACAATTATTTCCTATTCTGAATGTTATAGCGATGGGATTGCTTTTTTCTAAATGGAAGGTAAATTATATTCAATATTTGTATGCTGTCTGATCTTTTAGTTGAAGAAAGTACCTTCTGTTTTGGAATTTAGGGATTAGATTCAGATCCTTGGACTCTTTCCCCCTCAATCTGATTTAAAAGTGGACACTTGTATGTCTTGTGTGTCCTGAAAAGAGGGGAAAAGAGGAAACTTACTGTCTTGTTGCATGTTGTATTGTTTCATAATGGAGGAGTTATTGATTATAAGAGAAATCCAATAAGAAATATTTGAATCTTGTGTTGGTATGGGATTTTCAGCAATACAGATTGATGAGCTGAAATTGAGCTGTAGCTCACGAAAGCTTATGCTCAAATAAATTGGTTAGTCTCTAAGGTGCCACAAGTACTCCTTTTCTTTTTTCTGAAATTAAGGACTCTCTTCTAGATTTGGCAGCCCAACCCATATGAGCAGTGGCAGTTGCGGCTGGCTGCGGGGCCGCCTGAGCAGCTGGCTGCAGAGCCGCTCCAGCAGCGGCTGGTGTGGCTGGCCCCGGAGCCAGCTGCTTGGGCAGCCACGGGGTCAGCCACCTTTGCCACTGCAGAACTCACAGAAATTGCGGAAAGTCACAGAATCCGTGACTTCCGCAACCTCCGTGACAGACATGGAGCCCTACTTATGATTTATGTCCAGAGAAAAGGCCTCATGCTAAACAACTGGATTTGTGAACACTTTGGTTGTAACATTCCTAAAACACTCTCTGTGATCTGAACTGTGTCTGTATGCTCACCCATGCAGCATTAGGAGAGTGATATGCAAGGGTTAGAGCTAAAAAATGTATGATTAGGATGAAGAACGAGTAGATGGCACTTGTTACATTTGGGAGAAGAGAGTACATGGCACAAAAGATGAGAGACAGTGTCATCTAATGAACCGGTCATAGAGATTGGAGCCAGGAACAATCTGTCACTGATATGCTATGTGATTTATGTCTGTCAAGGTAGTTAATCTATCTCCCTGAGAGGTGACAGCTTGGTCGATGGAAGAATTCTTCCATTGATCTACCTGCATGTACTCCAGGGTTTAGGTTGACCTAACTACAGCATTCAGGTTGCAAAATTTTTCATAGCCATGAGCAACATAGCTAGGTTGATCTAATTTGTAAGTATACATCAGGCCTTCGTGAAAAGTTCTAATGTGGTTCAGAATGGAGTTCGAATTCCAGCTGGATTAAATTAATATTTTATGTTTGTGCATCTTCTTGAGTGTTGATCTTTCAGTTTAGTTTGCAACTTTCTTCAGTACCGCTCTTAAGGAAATGAGAAAGAGATTCAAACAACTAGTCATGAGATTTGTCAGAGTACAAGTTCCAGCATACCTTTCCCTACTAAAGCTAGTCAGGAATCTTTTAACAAAAAACATTGTTTTGTTGAAAAATGCCTATTTGTTAAAATTGGTCAATTCTGACACATCTCCTAATTCAAAACGTTTTAGAAAAACAAGTATGAAAGTGTCAAAATGTTTCACTTCAATATTTAAATGAAAAATTCCAGTTTTGTGACTTTTCATTTAGAAATTTAGGCTGATTAGTTTAAAAAGGGTTAAAAGAAGAAAAGGTCAAAATTGGAATGAAATGTTTTGCTTGACTGCAACTGAAAAACTGGTTGTTGTCTTTTGTTTGTTTGTGAACATTTTTGAAATTTCAACTTTGTATAACATTTGAGACAGAAAAAAAATGTTTGAACTCTTGAAAATTTTTGAGGGATGGGAAAATAACTTCCCACTCAGCCCTACTCCCTGCTCAGTGTGGAATGCTTTCCAGATTGCCAAAGATAGTGAAGAAAAGCTCGTTGAGTACTGTCAAGGTGGAAACGTCTCCCCCCAAAAATATCCCCCCAAGCACTACACCCCCTTTCCTGGGGAAGGCTTGATAAAAATCCTCACCAATTTGCATAGGTGAACACAGACCCAAACCCTTGGATCTTAAGAACACTGAAAAAGCAATCAGGTTCTTAAAAGAAGAATTTTAATTGAAGAAAAAGTAAAAGAATCACCCCTGTAAAATCAGGATGGTAAATACCTTACAGAGTAGTCAAATTCAAAACCTAGAGAATCCCTCTAGGCAAAACCTTAAGTTACAAAAAGATACAAAAACAGGAATATACATTCCATTCAGCACAACTTATTTTATCAGCCATTTAAACAAAACAGAACCTAACGCATATCTAACTAGATTGCTTATTAACCCTTTACAGGAGTTCTGACCTGCATTCCTGCTCTGGTCCCGGCAAAAGCATCACACAGACAGAGAGGACCCTTTGTTTCCCCTCCCCCTCCAGCTTTGAAAGTATCTTGTTTCCTCATTGGTCATTGTGGTCAGGTGCCAGTGAGGTTATCTTAGCTTCTTAACCCTTTTCAGGTGAAAGGGTTTTTCCTCTGGCCAGGAGGGATTTAAAGGTGTCTACCCTTCCCTTTATATTTATAACAAGTATGGACATCAGGAATGCAGGGAAGGGGAAAAAAACAAACAAAAGTAGAGTTTTTGCCAACAGGCTTCGCTACCTTTTCCATGAAGTTACCAGCTCTAAATTCCTTATTTTGAAATTCATTACTGTCCAAACTCATTAAGACCTGTAGCATTTGTTAAGGAATGTCATGCCTCTGCTGTATTTATAGAATAATCTGATATGTTAATAAATGTAACATTTGCCATTAAAAACAAATGTATTAACCAGTTTTTACTGTATCATCTAGATTTTTAGTGCATTAGATGGGCTTGATTTTTACAATATAAATGTAGAGAGTCTCTTCTCTAGTTGATAAACCTGCAGTACACGGTCTCTACTAATTGTTTGCAATCAGTCCACTATAAAAATGCGTGCCTGCTCATGTTTTGAAATTCCTTTCTAGAGCTATGGTAGAATCTGAGGCTTTGCAGGTTCTCACTGGAGGGTAAATTGATCACACAGACTTATGGCTATTTTCACATATTCCATTTTTATTCACAAAAAAAATTACAGCAAACCTGCAAATAGCAATTCTGCTCACAAATCCCCAGCTGAGGTTGCCGCCAGATCTATCCCAAGATCCTGAAGAGCAGCACTCTCTGTGCCCAATCGTCTCATAGTTCTGGACTCAATGCACCCTCTTTTTCCCATTTCCTGCCTATCGCCTTTAGAATCTCCTGGGAAATCCCTCAGCCCAACATCACACAGAACTGTCACATAGGGTTTGTTGTTTTCAACCCTGAGCATGGATTAATTCAGATGGGCCAGATTCTGGGTATGAACTCTCCAGCTGCTTTACAACACAAATAAACTCCTCAGCAGAGATAGGAGGGAAACTGTTTTCCCATCCATGAACACTTTTGAGATTTTAAAATGATTCCAGTCCTGGATAAGGACACAAAGTAAAAGTCTCCAAAATTGTCACAAACTGAAAATCTAAAAAATGTTTCAGTTCAAGTCAATCAAAACATTCCATTTTGATAACGTTGCAGTTAGGGCTATCAAGCAATTAAAAAAGTTAATTGGGATTAATTGCACTGTTAAACAATAATAGAATACTATTTATATAAATATTTTTGGATGTTTTCCACATTTTCAAATATATTGATTTCAATTGCAACAGAATACAAAGTGTACAATGCTCACTTTATACTTATTTTTTATTACAAATATTTGCACTGTAAAAATAAAAGAAATAGTATTTTTCAATTCACTTAATACAAGTACTGTAGTGCAATCTCTTTATCATGAAAATTGAACTTACAAATGTAGAATTATGTACAAAAAATAACTGCGTTCAAAAATAAAACAATGTAAAACTTTAGAGCCTACAAGTCCACTCAATCCTACTTCTTGTTCAGCCAGTCACTCAGACAAACAAGTTTGTTTACATTTGCAGGAGATAATGCTGCCTGCTTTTTGTTTACAATGTCACCTAAAAGTGAGAACAGGCGTTCTCATGGCACTGTTGTAGCCGGCGTTGCTAGATATTCACGTGCCAGATGCACTAAACATTTACATGTCCCTTCATCCTTCAACCACTGTGACGTTACCCTTGCGTGTTATCTGGACCAGTGACTCTGGGAGCCAGCCTTACCCTGCTCTGCTGTGAGAACCCCCACTCCTGGGCTGTTCATGCACAGCCTCTGGCATGTAAGCTGCTCCTTGGATTGAGCAACCGAATGACACTAGCCAATATCTCTGGTCCCAGACACAACCCTAGGAACATCCATCTTGTAGGGTCCAGTTATGCCTGCTGGACACTGCAAGCTCATATGAGTTTGTCAATTTAACAAAGAAATTGATATGTATCAGGCTTGTTATCCAAAGGAAAGTCTCTGACATGCTTCAAACCAAACACACTGCTTCAGGTAGAATAAACAAACACATTTATTAGCTACAAAGATAGATTTTAAGTGATTATAAGTCAAAGCATAACAAGTCAAATTTGGTCAAATGAAACAAAAGCAAAACGCATTCTAAGCTAATCTTAACACTTTCAGTGCCCTTACAAACTTAGATGCTTCTCACCACAGGCTGCCTGGTTGCCCTTCAGCCAGGCTCTGTCCTTTGATCAGTGCTTCAGTCGCTTGGTGGTGATGTCTGTAGATGGAGGTAGAAGAGAGAGGAAGAACATGGCAAACGTCTCTGCTTTTTATCATGTCCTTTTTTCCCTCTTGGCTTTGCCCCCCTTTCAGAGTTAGGTGAGCATTACCTCACCGCAGTCCCAAACTGACCAAAGGAAGGGGGGTGACTCACTTCAGAGTCCAACAGATCCATTGTTGCTGCCTAAGCCAGTGGCCTTTGTTCCTGTGAGGCTGGGCTGGGTTTTTCCCACACATGACCTGATGAGGTGTGAACTGCCCCTCTGCTCTTGGAGAGTTTTTGCCTGGGCTTGCTTTGAAGCTGTCAAGGTTCCTTCCCCACTCTGAACTCTAGGGTACAGATGTGGGGACCTGCATGAAAACCACCTAAGCTTACTTTCACCAGCTTACTTTCACCAGCTTAGGTTAAAACTTCCCCAAGGTACAAATTAATTTTATCCTTTGCCCCTGGATTTCCACTGCCACCACCAAACTTTAACTGGGTTTACTGGGAAATGTAGTTTGGACATGTCTTTCCCCCAAAAATCTTCCCAACCCTTGCACCCCACTTCCTGGGGAAGGTTTGGTAAAAATCCTCACCAATTTTCATAGGTGACCACAGACCCAAACCCTTGGATCTTAGAACAATGAAAAAGCATTCAGTTTTTTTACAAGAATACTTTTAATAGAAGTAAAGGAATCACCTCTGTAAAATCAGGATGGTAGATACCTTACAGGGTAATTAGATTCAAAACATAGAGAATCCCTCTAGGCAAAACCTTAAGTTACAAAAAAGACACACAGACAAGAATAGTCATTCTATTCAGCACAACTCTTTTCTCAGCCATTTAAAGAAATCATAATCTAACACATACCTAGCTAGATTACTTACTAAAAGTTCTAAGACTCCATTCCTGTTCTGTCCCTGGCAAAAGCAGCATACAGACAGACACAGACCCTTTGTTTTTCTCCCTCCTCCCAGCTTTTGAAAGTATCTTGTCTCCTCATTGGTCATTTTGGTCAGGTGCCAGCGAGGTTACCTTTAGCTTCTTAACCCTTTACAGGTGAGAGGATTTTTGCTCTGGCCAGGAGGGATTTTAAAGGGGTTTACCCTTCCCTTTATATTTATGACAGAAGCCATGAGGACACATTTTCAGCCTCATAACTATATACATGAAATTACAACCTATAACATTACTATAACATTATAAGCTTTCCAAAGACACCCGACGTTGAAGGGTTCATGTTTAGTCCATCCACCTGGAAACAGTCAGGGCACACCCTGACCGTTGTGTAGGAGCAACACATTGCTCCATCCAAGGACGAGGACCAGATATGAACCCTGGGAAGTTAATTAAAGGACAGTAATCGTGGGAAGCTTCCTTGGCCTGGCCTCAAGGCCTGAGAATTAGGATTGTAGTAGATAGAGGCTGGAAAATAAGAATATTAATCAAAGTCATGTATTCCTTTGTTGTGTCTTTTTGCGGTGGAAGTAGGTAATGCGCAGGGGGGAGAAATATAATAAAAGGGAAGGTGGAAAGCTGACAGGGGGCAGCCCTTTTCAGCTAACCAGCTTGCTTGCTTGGATAAACCTGTGTTCTGTCTCATCATTGAACCGCCACAACTGGCGCCCAAACGTGGGGCCCTCAGCACTCACCTCGCCCGGCAAGGGTTTCAGACGCGTCACTCATCCGCTTCGCGGATCCCGGTGAGTATTTTTCGTTGTGGTAAGTATGGGAAGCTCCCTCTCTGCTTTGCAAGTGCAACACCGCAATGAGCTACAGTATCTGCTGCGTAAGGCTCAGCATGACTGCCCCACTCGAGAACTCACTCTCCTGCTACAGGAGGTGAGTGCCCAGTGCCCGTGGTACCCTGAAGCCGGAACCCTTAAGCTAGCGGACTGGGAGCAGTTGGGCCAGACATTGCATGAAGAGCCTCGGGCGCCCGTGCAGGCTTTACATGCCTGGCACCTCTGCCCCGATGCGATACAGCGTGTTGCCTCGGACAGGCCCTCCCTCACGAGGCTGGTGATCTCGCCACGCCCGTCGGCTCCTGCAGCCACCCCCCCTCCTACCGATGCAGCACAGTGTGTCGCTTCGGAAGAACCCTCTCCCGCACCAACAGAGGGACTGCCGATTTCGCCACCGCCGTCGGCTCCTGCAGCCATCCCTCTCCCTGCTTCGCCCCCAGTGCCTTTATTACCACCGCCTCCCTTACCTTCCCCGCCGGAGCCGGTGTGTGATTACCATCCCCCCCTGGAACCCCATGCTTCGGGGCCCCCCAGGGGGTCGTCTGCATCTGCTCAGAGGCTTTCGCTGGTGCAACAAATGGTTCACGCAGCGAAGGCTCGCTCAGATCTTACAGCAGAGGAGCTGGCTGAGCTGGTCTCGGTTTGTCCGGTGACCTGGCAGAACGATGGCCAGGGCAACCCGGTTGGAACCTGGGTCAGTTTGCCTTACTCGGTGATTAGAGAGGTAAAGAAAGCAATTCGCGAGTTCGGTCTGACTAGCACGTTTGTGCGTGGTCTCATTGAAGGGCTAGGTAGTGGATACTCCCTGATCCCTGAAGATTGGAAGGCGCTGTTGCGCATGATGCTGTCACCCAGTCAATATGTTATTTGGATTAGTGAGTATCGGCAGGAGGCGGAACGCCAGGCCCAGATTCATAGAGCGGAAGGTATTATTTTTGAGCACTTGGCAGGGGAGGGACCGTTTGCTACCGTTGAGATGCAAACTCAACTCCCTCAGGCCCTCTTCCCCCTTATTTCCACCTGCGCCCAGCATGCTTTCCGGAAGGTCCCGGATTCAGGCAAGCCTACTAAAAGCTTTGTTAGTATCCGTCAGGGTGCATCAGAGTCCTTTCTGGATTTTACCAACAGATTGCAGGAGGCTATCCTCCGACAGGTGGATAACGCTGCGGCAGCTCAGGAGATCCTGTTAAAAATGGCAGTTGAAAATGCAAATGAGGATTGCCGCCGCGCTCTCCAGACGGCGCAAGCGTCTGGCATTTTAGAGCTCTCAGACATGCTACGGGCGTGCCAAAACATCGGAACCCAAGCACATAAAGCTGGAGTTCTGGCTGCCGCCCTAAAAAGAACCGGGAAAGAGGGGAAGTGTTGTTACCGCTGTGGCAAGGAGGGTCACTTCCAGCGGGAGTGCCGCTCATCAAAGGCACCCGCCCGACCCTCCAAAAAGTGCCCCAAGTGTCAAAAGGGCTATCACTGGGCTAATCAGTGTCGTAGCGGGCCGGGAAACCGCGCGGCGGGTCCCCCCCGAACCCAGGGCCAAACGGGGGTGTTTCCCACTCAGACAACCGTTCCTCTGCCTTAAAATCCATAGACTCTATGAGGGCGGCGACTGCTGGAAGTGCAGGGCTTGATTTGATCATGCAGGAGGACACTGATTTTCGGCTGCCAGGGGAGGTCTGCGCCATACCTACCCAGGTGACGGGACCTCTCCCTGCCGGCTTTGTGGGTCTCGTTCTCCCTCGCTCTCATGCTGGGAAACAGGGCTTTTTTGTCATCCCCGGGGTCATTGATGCCGATTACACCGGCATTATTAAGGTTCAGGTGTGGACTCATCTTCCACAGTCACTCCCGTGTGGACGATCAATTGCACAATTGATTTTAGTCCCCCATCAGGTGCCAGCTGCCGAGGATCGAACTCGGGGCGGAGGCGGCTTTGGATCAACGTTGTCTCACTCGCCGTCTCACAGCGCGTCCTCTCCACTTGTTGCTCTGACAATGTCAGTCCGCCCCTCGAAACCTCAGTTAACACTTCTCTTAAATGATGTTCCTTTCACAGGGCTGGTGGACACTGGAGCTGACGTTACGGTGATTCGTGATCCAGAGTGGCCGGTTAGTTGGCCTACGGTTCCTTCTAAAGAGTTGTGGGGGATCGGGGGGTAGTAAACCCGGGCGACAGAGTTTGTCTTGGGTCACAGTCTCTACACCGGGAGGCCGTACCCTTGCTACTATCCGCCCTTTTGTGCTCCCTGTCCACCTCAATATTTGGGGCCGTGATTTACTTACAAAGCTGGACACCACCCTCGATATTAATATCTAATGGCTCAAAATCCTCCCTCACCCACATTGCCCTCCGTATTGCCCTTGGTATGGCAATCCTTAGAGCCCGTCTGGATTGACCAGTGGCCCCTCCCTCTAGAAAAGCTAAAAGCGCTTCAATCGCTTGTGCAGCAGCATTTGCTGGCACAGCGCTTGGAAAGCTCTACTAGTCCCTGGAACACCCCGGTGTTCGTTATTGAGAAAAAATCTGGTGCATGGCGGCTGTTACATGACTTAAGGGAAATAAATAAATGCATCCAACCTATGGGCCCCTTGCAATATGGATTACCAAATCCAAATTTAATTCCTCAAACCGATCAGCTCTGCGTATTAGATTTAAAAGATTGTTTTTTCACCATCCCCCTTTGCCCACAAGATCGCGAAAAATTCGCGTTCACGGTGCCACAATATAATAATCAGCAACCCTCTCAAAGGTATCAGTGGAAGGTCTTACCCCAGGGAATGCAAAATAGTCCAACCTTGTGTCAGCTTTTTGTGGATCGGGCCCTCACCCCTTTTCGTGCCCGGTACCCTACGCTAAAGGTCTACCATTATATGGATGACATTTTGCTTAGTGGTCCCCAGGTCACGGAACAACAGATTGAATCTTTGTCTCAAATCCTCGACCAAAATGGCCTGTTGGTGGCACCAGAAAAAATCCAACGCTCTTATCCCTACCACTACCTCGGCCATAAGGTTTTACAAACCTATGCTGCTCCGGTTTGTCCGGCACTAACTCTACCTCAACCCCTAACCCTTGTTAAATTACAACAAATTTTGGGTCATTTAAATTGGATTCGGCCCTATTTTCGTCTCCCCACCTCAATGCTGCAGCCGTTGTTCGAGCTCCTACGTGGAGCCCGAGCACCGGGTGCAGTTATTGCCATCACTAAAGAGCACATTGCCTGCATTCGACAAATTAATGCAGCATTAAGTCAGCAGTTTGTGGACAGACCCCCTGAGGTCCGTCCCCTACGGCTGATTCTTCTTGCCACCCCTCATACGCCCACTGCGGCTCTGTTTGTACCCCGTACGAATACAGCCGTCTCTATCATAGAGTGGCTGTACCTCTCCTCCACTCCTCCTCGGAATATTTACCCATATCTAGATGCCCTGTCTGATCTTGTTCGTAAAGCCCGCCACCGTGCAGTGCAACTTACTGGCACTGATTTAGTTGATATTGTGTTCCCCTTGTCCCGTAGTGAATTTGATTCCTTGTGCCACACCTCTTTGGCTTGGCAGGTTGCTCTTTGTGATTATGTGGGAGACATTTCTTATAATCCCCCAAAAGATCCTCGGTTGGTAATTACCCAAAAGGTGCCTCTAATTGTTCATCGTCTTAGCCGCTCTCAACCCATTGTTTCTGCTGTTACTCTTTTTACTGATGGCTCTCCACATCGAGGTGTCGTCACCTATCAATCAGGTGACCCCCCTCGTTGGCGTTCTCGTTTTACACTGCCTCAGCGTTCCGCGCAGCGTTCAGAACTGGCTGCTGTTATTTTAGCCTTTCAACTTTTCGCTGATTGTCCCTTTAATTTAATTGTGGACACCCATTATGTTTATCAAGTGATTGATCATTTACCCCTTGCCCTCATTACCCCTCAGGTCGATGCGGACCTCCTTCGCCTATTTTTGTCTTTGCAATATCTTATTTCCACTCGTAATTTCCCTTATTTTGTTGCTCACATTCGCAGTCATACCCCTCTGCCTGGGTCACTCACTGAGGGCAATGCACGCGCTGATCGCGCGTTACGTGGTCAGGTAAATTCCCTCTTTTCTGACCCCATTGAAAGCCATGCCTTTTTCCATCAGTCTGCCTCTGTTTTGGCCCGGCAGTTTCACATTCCTGCTGATCATGCACGTTCCATTGTTCGTTCCTGCCCCCACTGTGCCGCTGCTGCTCCTACTTTTTCTTATGCCGTTAACCCCAGAGGTACTGCAGCAAATCAGCTATGGCAAATGGATGTTACTCATGTGCCACAGTTCCGCCCCTATTCCTTTTTACATGTTTCTGTTGATACTTATTCGGGATTTCTGTGGGCAACCCCACAGCGTGGGGAAGCCACTGCTAAAGTTATTCACCATTTGCTAGCCTGTTTTTCTGTTATGGGTCGCCCAAGCCAAATTAAAACGGATAATGCCCCAGCTTACTGCTCCACAGCCCTCTCCACTTTTTGCGCCCAATGGAACGTCCGTCTTAAACACGGGATCCCTTATAATTCCACGGGCCAAGCCATTGTTGAACGTGCCAATCGCACGCTCAAAACCTTGCTTGATAAACAATTAAAACAAGGGGAGCTGCGTCTCCGAACCTTAGGAGACATTCAACAACAAATGCATATCCTTTTGTTTACTTTAAATAATTTAACGCTGAACGCAGATAAGCAGACCCCCGCGGATCGCCATTTTCACAAATCTGAGGTACTGGAAAGACCGCGTGTCTTTTACCGTCAGCTGCCCGATCCGCAGTGGCTGGGCCCAGTACCTCTAATCACTTGGGGTCGGGGATATGCTGCTGTGTCTCTCCCTGCAGGACCGTTGTGGGTTCCAGCCCGGTGTGTGCGACCGGCACTGAAACAGCATGGCGTGGCGCCAGGGGCTGTCGAACCCCATACCGGAGTTTCAGCTGACCTTGGAGGAGAACGTGGTGCCTCCCGGGTCGACAACGGCGGGACGGAAACGGAAGAGGCGTAGCGTCCCAAGCCAGCCCGTGACATGGGGAGCAGTAAAAGCATTGGTCGCGGCGGCTCAACGAAGACTGGCAGCAAATCAACAGCCAGAGACTCCTGAGACTTTGTTTGTGGCGATTCTCGCCCAAATCACTGCTAATTCTGTGCTGATTGTATGCCTTTTGTGCCTGCTATTTCCTGTAGGGGTTGGCTCGGGAGCGCTTCCCCCGTTACGGGCCCGAATGACATATAACATATGGGAAAGGTTGGCTTCAATAGCAAATGTTACCCACTTTTGTTTGTCTGATTCTGTAGCAGCCGGAGAATTGTTAGGTACATGCCTTATACCAGTATGTCATCACCCTGAGGAAATAGGGAATGAGACAATGCTCGCTGCTTACGCGAATCTCTCTTCCCAGTACTCTGGCATGGCTAATTGGGGCCTGGCCAACTATACCTTGCCTCACACGGCTATATCCCTCCACACACCGTACCCAGCCGGGGCCAACAATGTCACCTGTGCGCGTGTGGTTAACTGCACTAGTACAAAGGTGCCCTTGGGCTGTCGGCAAATTCCTCAACCCCTCTTAAATTGTTCCCGCGCTGTGAATGTTTCATACAATTATGGCCATATCATCCTACCATCAGGGTGGTTTTTTACCTGCGGCTCACGCACCTTTAGTTATATTCCTGCAAATTTAAGTGATGGCACCCTTTGCTGTCTTAGTAGAATGACGCTTATATTGCCTTTTGCCAGCCAAAGGCACAGTAAAAGAAGTGTACCCCTTTCAGATAATTGTGTTGCAGATGTTGAGCTTTTTAGTCACGCTGAGTATACTGCTTTAGCGGCCTCCATTGTTGGGGTCCCCGGGCTTGCCACTTATACAGCCAGAACCTTAAATACCCTGGCGTGCTTTGCAGCGAAGGCAATTAATACAACATCCAAGGCAATTGCCCTACTTAACGCAGAGCAACATGAATTAAGGGATGCAATTTTAGATAACAGAGCAGCCATTGATTTTCTGCTCTTAAAACATCACCTAGGCTGTTCCACGTTTCGGCATATGTGTTGTTTTAATTTAACTGATAATAGTCGTTCCATAGAATCTAGACTAGCCGAGTTGGCCAATCTTACGGCACACATACGTCAAGATGTGGGGTTTGAGGGCTTTTGGAATTGGCTTACAGGTTGGCTGCCATCTCTAGGATGGCTGCGACAACTTTTCGGTTATGCTGTGTTTGTGATCACTGGGCTTATTTTTTGTTGCTGCTGCGTACAATGTATTCCCTCTTTGCTAAGGCTTTGTAGAGATTCGCCCTGGCAAGCTCCCCGAGTTATGTCCTTGTCAGTCTGGGAGTTAAATTGCTTGCAAAAGCAAATTGACGGCTACCATGAGATGGCCGAGTATAATTAAACAAAAATCGGGGGAATGAAGGGTTCATGTTTAGTCCATCCACCTGGAAACAGTCAGGGCACACCCTGACCGTTGTGTAGGAGCAACACATTGCTCCATCCAAGGACGAGGACCAGATATGAACCCTGGGAAGTTAATTAAAGGACAGTAATCGTGGGAAGCTTCCTTGGCCTGGCCTCAAGGCCTGAGAATTAGGATTGTAGTAGATAGAGGCTGGAAAATAAGAATATTAATCAAAGTCATGTATTCCTTTGTTGTGTCTTTTTGCGGTGGAAGTAGGTAATGCGCAGGGGGGAGAAATATAATAAAAGGGAAGGTGGAAAGCTGACAGAGGGCAGCCCTTTTCAGCTAACCAGCTTGCTTGCTTGGATAAACCTGTGTTCTGTCTCATCATTGAACCGCCACACGACGTGACAAACTTTGTATTAGATACCACACAATCATATTATAAGGATGAACACGGGGCTGTACGGTGTTCCCCCGAGGTACAGAGCGTCACAACCACCATTCCAGAGGACACGTGTCCATGCTGATGATGGGTTCTGTTCAATAATGATCCAAAGCAGTGCAGACCAATGCATGTTCATTTTCATCATCTGAGTCAGATGCCACCAGCAGAAGGTTGATTTTCTTTTTTGGTAGTTTGGGTTCTGTAGTTTCCACATCAGAGTGTTGCTTTCCAGAGTGTTGCTCTTTTTAGACTTCTGAAAGCATGCTCAACACCCTGTCCCAATCAGATTTTGGAAGGCACTTCAGATTCTTAAACCTTGGGTCAAGTGCTGTAGATATCTTTAGGAATTTCAGATTGGTACCTTCTTTGCATTTTGTCAAATCTGCAGTGAAAGTGTTCTCAAAATGAACAACATGCTGGGTCATTATCCAAGACTGCTATATCATGAAATATATGGCAGAATGCAGGTAAAACACAGAGCAGGAGACATACAATTCTCCCCAAAGGAGTTCAGTCACAAATTTAATTAACACATTATTTTTAATGATATCATGAGCATGGAAGCATGTCCTCTGGAATGGTGGCCAAAGCATGAAGGGGCATACAAATGTTTAGCAGATCTGGCATGTAAATACTTGGCAATGTCAGCTACAAAAGTGCCATGCAAACGACTGTTCTCACTTTCAGGTGACATTGTAAATAACAAGTGGGCAGCATTATCTCCCGTGAATGTAAACAAACTTGTTTCTTTTAACAATTGGCTGAACAAGAAGTAGGACTGAGTGGACTTGTAGGTTCTAAAGTTTTACATTTTTTGTTTTTGAGTGCAGTTATATAATAAAAAAAAAAATCTACATTTGTAAATTGCCCTTTCACGATAAAGAGATTGCACTATGGTACTTGCACGAGGTGAACTGAAAAATACTATTTCTTCTGTTTATCATTTTTACAGTGCAAATATTTGTAAAAAAAATAATATAAAGTGAGCACTGTACACTTTGTATTCTGTGTTGTAATTGAAATCAATATATTTGAAAATGTAGAAAAACATCCAAAATATATAATACATTTCAATTGGTATTCTGTTGTTTAACAGTGTGATTAAAACTGCAATTAATCATGATTAATTTTTTTAATCGCAATTAATTTTGAGTTAATCACGTGAGCTAACTGCAATTAATTGACAGCCCTAGTTGAAATGTTTTGTTTCAATTTAACTATTAAAAAATTACTCTAACTTAAATTTCTAACTAAAATGTGGCTTTGAACAAGAAACCAGAATTTTGTTTTGAAAATGTCAAAAATGGAACAATTTCAACCCTTTTGTGAAAAAGGTTTTGAGTTGAGAAATTTGAAACCCATTGTTTCCAGCAAAAAAAATTCATTTTTGACTAATTTTTGAAAAATGTCAATGTTTCATTGAAAAAATTCCCACTCCCTGTCAGGAAGGCTCAATTACAGCCAGTTCCCACAAGCGACAGCATCTCTGCTATTCTCCATTCAGGCAGAGAGGGCTTAACCCACGCAGTGTGTTTAATGGCAGTATGGGGATAGTTAATGCATCCAGCCCTGTGTGAGCCTATGGACAATGTTGTGACACTGAGCACCCCTGTAGTCACACCCTGCACACTACTGTAATAATCTCTGTCCAAAATATGCATTGTGAAGTATCATCTGAAACCTAGTAACTCAGTGATCATTAATGTTCTTGCGTAATGTACATACACTGTAGATCAGGGGTGGGGAACCTCTAGCCCGCGAGCTGGATCCTGCGTGCTGATTCATTTAATCTGGCCCACAGCAAGTCTCCATGAAGCAGGCTGGAAGCTCCAGCCTCGGTGCCCCCCCCCCCACGGGGCTGGAGCTGCGAGTGCCAACTCGCCCCGCTGCGGGGGGAAGCTAGGGTTGCCAGGCTGTTAAAAGTGTGGTCGGCTCTGTGCAGCTCCGGGAAGCAACCAGTATGTCCCTGAGGCCCATAGGCACAGCGGCAATCAGGGAAGCTTCACGCACTGTCGCCACCCCCAGCACCAGCCCTGCAGCTCCCATTGGCTGGGAACTGCAGCCAATGGGAGCCACAGAGGCAGTGCCTGTGGGTGTGGGCAGCATACACCATGCAGAGCTGCCTGGCCTTGCCTCCACCTAGGGGCTGCAGGGATATGCTGTCCCCTTCCAGACCCTGCACCCCCTCCTGCATCCTAACTCCCTCCCAGACACTGCATCCCCACCCAAACCCCAACCCCCTGCCCCAGCCCTGAGCCCACTCCCTTACTCCAAACCCCTTGGCCCCAGCCTGAAGTCCCCTCCTGTATCCCAAACCCCTCATCCCCAGCCCAACCCCAGAGCCCACGCACCCATCTGGAGCCCTCACCTGCTCTGCACCCCAACTCCTTGCCCCAACCCAGAGCCCCCTCCTGCACCCTGAATCCCTCATTTCTGGCCCCTCCCCAGAGGCTAGGGGAAGCATAATCAGGGTGGTGACAGTAACATAATTTTTGAACATATATAAAATGTAGTTAGTTATAGATTTAAGGTGTTTAATAAGTATTAAATGGTGATAGTTTAAAACAGGCTTAGCTAAGAATCCAAAATGGTGGCCACAATGATCTTACTTTAGAAAATCAAAATGGTGGTCTTAGGCTGAATTGACCAATCGTGGACAGGTATATTAGGGAGAAGTTAAGTTCACTGGAGTGAGATTAAGTTCACTCCAAATACCTGAAGGGAGGGGTCAACCAGGTAGCAACAAGAGTTCTTAAACAGTTCCAGCTTGATTGACAAATAGGTTTAGCAATTATGATTGGTTCACAAACAACCAATCAGAACAAAGCAAAACTGTTTGGATGAATAGGTATGCTTTGACAGAGAAACTAATAAGAAAGGGTCAAAAATCATATATAAGGCAGAGAGCTGACAGGTTTCACTCAATGTGAATGGAAGATGCTGGTGTGAATGAGCAGTCAGATGGTTATCAGAAGTAAAATCATCTAAAAGAGCTGAAAAATCAGAAGAAGGCAGATCAGTATGGACAAGGGAGCAATCAGGATAGAACAGAAGGACGATAAGAGAGGGAGTGAAGACTACAGGAGAAAGTAGGCATGATGATTTTTAATCTAAAAACTATTAAATGTATGTATGGGTATGAATGAGTTAATAAAGCTGGATGTCTGTCTGTGTATCTGTTATGTGTATAGTTTAAACGATTAAGACCTTGCTGTCAGCATCCTGCATGTAACTGGCCATTGCATGCAGAATGTAACCACTTGAAACTAGTTGCAACTGTAGAATGTTAATGTTACATATTAACATGTCCACAATCGTATCTGTGTGAATAGATTTTATACATTTGAATTGATGGTGTGTATTCTTTTAATACATGCTTTTGAGATTTATTGTATTGTTGATGGTTTGAGGTCATCCTGCCTCTTGAAACAAAAAGTCATTGAACTCTGGAAGATATAAGCAAAGGCAGAAGCCATCTTTGCATCCATCAGTAGACAGACAAGGGAACAGAGCTCTTGCAAGCTGAGAAGAATGGGTCTGAAGTCTCTGGGAACTGAATACAGGTGACAAATCTGCTTAGGCAAAGATTGTACCTTGTTAGATTAAGTTTTAGACATATGTTCTCACTGTTAGTTTCTTGTACCTCTTTCTAACTTTATTCTTTTTACTTGGTATTGCTTAACCTATGTCCTATCATTAATACATTTATTTTATATTCACTATAAACCAAACCAGTGCTGTGTTTAAATGGAAGGGTGGATTTACCCCAGTGTAGTTAATACACTGATGTGCTTTCAGGTTTTTAGAGGAACATATTATTTCTCTGAATAATCTAGGAGAGGGCTGGACATTGCAGAGCACACGGTTTGCGGGAAAATCCTGGCTGGGAGCTACAGCGGCAAGGCTTTGTCAGGCGCCCAGGGTTGCAGGGCAAGAAGCGATTATCTCTCACTCGTCTGAATTGCATCCCCGCACCA
This sequence comes from Natator depressus, assembly GCF_965152275.1. Lineage (NCBI taxonomy): Eukaryota > Metazoa > Chordata > Testudines > Cheloniidae > Natator > Natator depressus. The sequence goes on along the minus strand of NC_134237.1, from coordinate 120,010,111 downwards.
TCACATTTACCCGACATTTAGCCCATTTGATGTAGAGTTTCACATCATGTACTTACATCAATTCATAACATGTATTTTCATTACCACTTTTTTGCCATAACTGTATTTATTTTCTTTACTGCACTCACATATTAAATGATTATCAGCACACACCTTTGCAAGACCATGTGCTCTTTTCCACTATGCAGTATGGTACTTTTGGGTAAAAAGCAGTCATTACCATTTTATTGTTAATTTCTGAAACTGAATGAAGTGGCATCCTGAAACTCCTCAACAGAGAGATGCACTTCCAGCGTAATTTTAAATGCCCCTCTATTACTCTTTATCTAATAGTCACCACTTGGTATGGTGCCTCTGGGGAAAACAAAGAGGGAAAATATCACCAAGATTTCAGATTTTGACACAGTTTATATAAACCCATTTTCTTCAGAGGCCTTGAACTCTAAAGTCCTTCTGTTCCCTCTTCCCGCCCCCACTAAAAGTTGGTTCCAGATAATGGAGAAGCAGAAATTACTTGTACATTCTTTGAACTGGCTTGATTTTTGTTTAACATTCTTCTTGACACACACATAGTATTTGGGTTTTGGTGAGATAGTGACAATACACCTACTCTCCCCCTTCCCCAACAAATTATCCTGTAAAGACTTTCACACAAAGCTCTTCCTACTCATTTATCCTGTTTTCTTATTATCTTGAGCCCAACCTGACCACACGATCCTGTGTAAAGTAGCTTGTCAATTACTCATATTAGCCTTGCTTGTTTAAACTCTAGATTAAAAGAATATAAGGGAAGTGAATCAAACTGATAGCTCCTTATCAATGTCCTGCACCAGGCCATGCATCTGTTGCAAAGACTGATTTCTCTCCCCTGACTACTCCATTACTCATTTTAGACGGTGGCTGAATTGTCTGAAATGCTGAGTGTATCTGGCTACTACTAAATATCCGATTGGCGCAATGAAAAATGTAATGTACCATGGTCTGAGATTCAATTACCAAGCTTTAAGGGCAAGCACTGATGTCCCTCAGCTTAGTAAATGCTCTAGCCTGACTTCTCGATGAGGGGAATTCATAGCAAGGAAAAATAAAACCCTCTGGATAGTGTGTAAAATTAAGTTATCTTTATCAGGAGACTGCAGAGTTGGCCATTGGCAATATTTAAACAGGGTTGTTTCACATAGGCAGGTGCAATATAATAAAAGGAAGGGACCTATTTTCTCCACCTTCTCTTGATAACCCTTTATTTTCCCTACTTCCCTATTTTGCTGTTTCCCAGGTTTCAGATCAGTGCATTTATTTGTTGTAGTCGTAAATGACATACCTAGCTAGCGGGAGCATACCCCATGATTTACTCCAGTTATCAATTGTCCCACTTACATTTGAGAATTTATTTATGATACTTGTCCTGCTGCTGTAGTGCCCTAGCAATTTGTTCCATAATGCCCTTCTTGTAAAGAAATTATGTCTGATCTGCTCACAGGCTAGTTTTTTTCTATATCTGCAATTCATGTCCCGGTACTTTTAAGTCACTTACTAGTTCAAATGGCTTAGAGTTTGCAAAAGGACAAAGGGATACAGGGTTTGGGTTAGGATATCCAGTCTTGCTCTCAGTAGTTAAATAGAGGATGGGGGACAGTGGAGGTCTCTTAAGATATTAGACCAACTTCTGCTGTGTAATACTGCTGTGAACAAGCAGCTCCAGAGAATTACTCTGGATGTACATAGCATTAAGAGCAGAATTTGCCATATCATCTAAGAAACCTTGAGGGGAAAAAACATTCCCATTTAGTACAAATCTGGATGTTATACTAAAAACCTTAAAAAGCCTTACAGCTATACTTTCTCAAACCATCGCTGATTTTGCATGCCTCAAGATTTGAGTGAACAACTTTGTTTTTAAAAAAATCTTGCTTGTGTCTAACAGGCTTCACGCAGTATCAGATATTCTTGTGTATGTAACATTGTTTACTTGTATATTAACAGTTATATTTTAAAAGGTCTTGGTCTAATACCTAGCAGAACTGAAGTTTTGAAGAAATAGACATGGGTTGACCAGAGGGCAATTGCCAAGTTACTTCAGTTTAAGCGTTATGTTCAATTTCATGCTTCTGCAGAAGAGTTGCCAACTGTACCTCATTTTATGCGAACATTTTGCTCTCCCCAGGAAAGCTTTTCCTCCAGCTGCTCTCTGATTACAATTTAATTGGTTCCAGCGATGACGAGGCAGAATGTCTGGTAGACCACTTCATCCAGTGGGCCTAAGCCTGATCCCACAGAGGTTAATGAGAAATTTGTCATTATTTCAGTGAGAACCATGATGAGGCCTGAATTCTCTTCCTGCAAAAGAGTACATGGAGAAAACGATAAAGGTGCCAACTTTCACTCCTACCAATCAGTTTAATTCTGTATGGCCCCAGTGGAAAGCAGGGATAGAGGAAGACCTTACTCAGGCCTAGCCAGATGAGGTGAGAGAGAAATCTGTCATGTATAGGACTGGTTCTGATACCCTTATTCACACTGAGTAGTAACTTACTCCATACGTAGTACAAACTAAATTAATGGGACTACTCAGAGTAAGAGACTACTGAAGTGGGTAGAAGGATGTTAGAATCTGGCCCTTAAGAAAATTCAGAGTTAAAATGAAAGCCTCAGGTAAGACAGAGAGGTACTACCAGAGAAAGCAAAAAGGATGTAAATAAAATCTACTGCTACAGAAAAATTTTGAAAATGAGGTGGCGCCATAGAGAAAATACAGAGCTGAAAAGAGACTGACAAACAGAAGGGAGGAAAGGAAGTGATCGAGTATAGGCAAAGCGCAATATGTAATTCATATGTTTCATACCCTTGTTCCAGGAAATAAGTGCACTGCAGCACTGATGGCTTGGGTAGCAAGAAGCCAGCAACAGGATTTAAACTGATCTCAGGCAAGGCACTGTGGTGGTAGCACAAGGTCAGAGGGTTCGGTTGTCTAATTACATTAAAGTGAGTAATATCTTGATTTCAGCAAAATTCAAACTAGTATTGGTTACTCAGTTGTTATATGACAAGTAGGAAGCTGTTTTCATACTGGAGAAGTGAAAGTCTTACTTTGGCCATGTCAAAGGGACCATACACATGCATAAAGTTAAACACATGCTTATGTGCTTTGCTGCATCAGGGCATTTAAGAGCAAAATCAGGTATCCGTATATCTGAGCTACAAATATAGAATATAGCTATAAAAGTTAAAATTATTTTCCAGCCGTAATCGTCTATATGGAAATGTCACATTTCTAAACCACGTTACTTTAACTTGCTTAAACTTGTCCAATCTGTTTGAGTGCCCAACAAAGAGGACGATAGGTAACAAAGAATGACACTTGATATTGAAAATTGCAAAGCAATAGCTACAGAGATTAAAATGATACAGAAAAAAGGTTTTGAATGAAGGAAGTTGTACAGGGAAGTTTTGAAAGCCCTGGATTATTCTCTAAAGTCCCAGTTCAACAAGGTACTTAAGCACATGCATAACAAAGCGTATGTGTAGTCTCATTAAGTTCACTGGGGCTGAATAAGGGCATAAAGCACTGATTGTGCATTAAACTTGTGCATGCAAACTCACTGCAAAATTTAGGCCTAGAGTAAAACTTCACTGCACACTACACAATATTGTTCTACATTATTTATTGTAACTCATTAATCTGTGTGTGTGCCCTTACTTTGGAACATTAAAGATGTGAAAAATGTCCTTGAGTGTCCTTTTAAAAAAATCCTTCTAAAAACAAGAGTGCAAAGCCCTGATTTAATGGCCTTTACCTATATGCCAGAGATATATGTCCTTCTGCCACCCCATTGGAAAGTCAGAGAAATAGAATACATGGGAGGCACAAACAGGTATTTTTTGGTCATAATGGTTTCAGAGCAATGATTTATGAAGGCAGCAGGGAGAGATTTGGCCTCTAGAACTTGGAAAGAGGATATTATGGTCTTAACAGTTTCCACAGGGCTTTAGAGCTGCAGCACTAGTCACTGAAGTCCTGTAGACAAAGTTGAAAGAGACAACACCATAGAAAGAATCACAACTGATATATACAAGACCTTGGAAGGAATTGATTTAGAGCCAAATCCTCCTTACTCATGGAAGTACTGTGACTGTAGTCAAGTCTACTCTTTTTATAGTCTATAGGAATAACTCCATGGAGGATTTGGCCCATAGCATATAAAACTATTTTAAAAAAACAAGCAGTCATGGGATTGAGGATGTTTTGGGGCTGAAACTGCAGATAAGTATTTATATTACTGTTATGTCCAATAGCTCCAATCAGGATCAGGGCCCTATTTTGCGAACCGTTCCACACATTTATTAAAAGACAATCCCTGCTCCAGGGATTCTAGTCTGAGAAGTGACTGTAAACCTGGCACAATGGAAGCTTATTGCCTCCCGGTGGTTCCCATATCCAATGTGCTTCATTTACAGATTTTTTTTTTCCCCTGAATGCATCCGATGAAGTGAGCTGTAGCTCACGAAAGGTTATGCTCAAATAAATTGGTTAGTCTCTAAGGTGCCACAAGTACTCCTTTTCTTTTTGTGAATACAGACTAACACGGCTGCTACTCTGAAACCTGTCATTTACAGATCGTTTGTCTCTCTTCTTCCCTCCCCGCCTCTTTCCCCCCGCAACTGCCAGTTCTGCAAACTCCGCTTGGATTCTGAGAGAGTTATTGACTAGTCATTTATCAATGCCAGAAATAAAGGCTCCACAGGCCAAATTTTTTTTACCTTCAGCAACATCTGTGCACATTTATTACCTTCAGTGGGTTTTCATAGGTGTCACTGACTGGAACTTTGGAAGAAATTCTCTTGTTGATGTACACGGAACAGAATCTAGTTCTTTCTTTCAAGTTGTGTTTTCTCTGATGTGCCAAGGGAATAAAAAGCAGTGGGAAGATTCATGGTCATTCTAATCTCTTGTGAGGGAGAGTTCATAGAATCATAGAATATCAGGGTTGGAAGGGACCTCAGAAGGGCATCTAGTCCAACCCCCTGCTCAAAGCAGGACTGATCCCCAACTAAATCATCCCAGCAAGGGCTTTGTCAAGCCTGACCTTAAAAACTTCTAAGGAAGGAGATTCCACCAGCTCCCTAGGTAACCCATTCCAGTGTTTCACCACCCTCCTAGTGAAAAAGTTTTTCCTAATATCCAACCTAAACCTCCCCCACATAGTTCCATAGCCATAGGTCAGATCTAGAGAAAGCTCTGTCCCTGAGACAGCCTGGCACAGTCTGCGGAGAGTTTTGCAAGACCAGTCTTATGTTCATGGCATACACACAGAGAAATTAGATAATAACATAAATACACTTGCTGGAAGGTTGCAGTGTAACAGTGCTTCTTTTCTTAGAATTTAGAACAACACACAAGAACCGCAAACCAGAGAGACAAAGTAGGTTACTCCCTAAAACAGAGAAGCATAACCCACCTTATTCTAGACTGGCTGGCTGCAAACAGACTCGGCTGTGTCCAGATCTCACACTTCCCTACAGACCCCTTCACCTGCAAGCAGGACCAGGAAAAGCCCCTGAACTTTTGAAGTGATATCTTACAATATTAATGGTTTTTGATACACTACAATCAAAATTGTGAATTTAATCTGGTGGAGACAGATGACCCTTAGGAAGCTAGCTAATTCCCAGGTGGGTGACAGTAGGAAAGTGGCTAATTTGTACAGGTGTTTTGGAGCCTTTGGGGATGGGCACTGTGCCAGTAAGGAATGATGGAAGGATTTTTTGGCCTCTGCAAGGCAGGCTCTCAGAAGAAGCAAATTTTGATCTGTCTTGTCTCTCACCAGCCAAGCCTGCTTCATTCCTCGCTCATGTTCCCTCTTCCCCTTCAGAGTGAGAACCAGCAGAACAAACAGGGCTGGTTTGACAGGATGCAGAAGCTGAGCCTGCTGGGTCCCACTAACAAGGAAGCAGAGCTCCCCATACTTGCTCTTCACACCATACCACTTACGGAGCAAGTGTGATAAAGCCAAGTCTGTGCTGAGCCTTGTGAACCCAAAATCTGCTTGACCCCAAACCCTGCTAAGACTTCAGATCCACTTAGTGGGGTAAAAACTTCTCCTTCAGCCTCCCCCTTGTCACTGAGTGAGACATGAGGCAAAATTTGAGATTGGAGTAAGGGCAGAAAGGGTCTGTATTCAGCTCTCAGTTGAGTAACTTGATGTCCCCAACTTGGGGAGTCCTCTGAGTAGCTGTTTTATGCTATCCCTGATTTGGGGGGGTCCCTCCCATCTCCCTTTCTCCCCCTACTTCTTCTGCCCTCTTTCTTTCCTAGCCACTGCTGGGTCTGACTTGGGAATCCCACCACATATGTTTCCTCTGAGTCTCCTTCCTAACCCAAGTCCACCTCAATCATACAACTTAATTTATTTTAAAAATACATTAACACAACTGTGTGTTTGTAGAGACAAATTCTGTAACTCCCACCTCCCAGCTGAGTGGATCTGCAGTGAACCCCAAATGTATTTAAACTAGCCCTGAAGGTCAGACCAGAGACAAAGAGGAATTGACATGGGCCTTAGGGCTTGTCCTACATGACGAAATGCAGTAGAATAGCTATTCTGGAGTAAGTGGATCCTGTTCTGGAATAAAAAAGTGTTTTTATTTCAGAATAGTTACTCCACTTGAAAGTGCACAAATTATTCCAGAATAAAGTGAAGAATGTGACGCTGTTCACTTGCTGGGAGCAGAAGGTGAGCTCTTCTGGCACTTGGTGTGTCAGAGTTACCAGTGTCTGGGCAGAGACGTAACGGGGTGTCTTGTTTACTTTGTGGGAGAACCAGGAACTGGGAGGAATATAGCACTCCTGTTGAGGGGGTGTTTCAAGTATTTGAAATATTTCAAATATTTGAATTGTGGTAGGGTCTAAAGGCCATCTAGGTTGGAACCCAATTATGTTAGTTACTGTACATACATCTAATATATTAAACATTATACTTCAGAATTTAAGTCAATCTTTAAGTATTATAGGTCAGTAGGAGACTATGTTTGGGGGGCCGGGGGGAGGAGAGAAGAGATTATTCCACATATGCCTACTATAGCATTCCCACACCTTCCTCTGAAGTATCTCAGTGTGGCTAATTGAAAACTGGACACTGAGAACAGATATATGCTGCTGCAAGGGTTAAAGGCCTGGAACACCAGCCAATATGGGGAAGGGAAAGCAAGCTTGTTCTGTAGTTATAAAATGAGCTGTAGTTAGAGATAAATGGAAACTGTAGCCATTTTAACATCCTTTCACTTGACTGCCAAAACACAGAGAACCAGAGGAATCAAGAGAAAGAGGGAATCAATAGGGCTGACAAAGTTCTTTCCTCCTGCCACAACGTGTCACATTTACTCTGTATGTTTCTCTGCACAATAACATTTCTGTTTAGTTGGAAATTGGTCAGTCTCAAAGCTAAGCAATTCAGTTTGCTGTTCACTCGTCCCCAACCACAGCTTCAGAGACTTAGCGTGTCTAGACAGGGCTCCATTACAAGATTTTAAAAAAAGTGTTAATGCGTTAAACAGAGTTATTTTACGAAAGCCCAGAAATATTCACAAGGATCTGCATCCCTTCCCTCTGTGAGGTCTGTTTCCTATGTCCCTACGGCAATGCAAATTCAGGGAGGTGATGATACTGGCTGTGCAGAATAAGGTAAAAAAAATTCCAGTTCATCAGAATGTGTAAATAGTATCTGTTATGCTTCTCTTTTGTTATCCAGGGACATCAAAATATAGCTAAACTTAAAGGCAGCATTGCCTTTTTAATTTGGAAGCTCTGTGTGAGTGGTCCCTTCTTGAAAATGGCTTAACGCCTAAGACAATTTATATAAACGCTGAATTTTATTAAATATACCTAGCTCCTTTTAGCATAAAGTAAGAGATGTAAAGAGAGCAAAAAATGAGCAGAGAAGTAATGAATCCAAATGGATATTAGTGGGGTGCAACGGCACATATCCCGGGACGGAGTATATTTGAGTCTGATATAATAGAAGCTGTGCTTCCTTTACTCTTTCAGCTACATATGCTCTGAGCCTGCCTTTGTATCTTGAGCTTCTTCCAACTGTTCAAGAAAAGCAGTCTTACATTTTTAAGAAGTACCTTGCTTTCAAATATATTTACTTACCCTATCTCAGAGTTGTCAATAGCAGGGGGTAGGCCCCCCCACCAAGGTGTGTTGGGAGTGTGGGAGGCTACACTGTCCAGACTAAGACCCATTTATAGGCGTTTTCACCAAAACAAGCCCTGCAGGTTTGCTCTCAGGTATTACAGAGCCTCAAAAGGCAAAAACCAAACAAATGTTCGTGACTCACTGCCATCTTAGGCCTCATCCGTCCCATCCTACCTTAACTTAGTTTATTCGGTGGGGCGTAATGGCCTGCTGCCCTATGGGACTAGGATCCTCCTTCTCAGGGTCTTTGGGAGGTGCCAGTTAGCTGATTCACCCAGCAGGGTCTCTCATGGAAGGGTATCCTCGGTGTGAGAAGATGGCATGACAGCATCTGGAAGGAGGGTCCAAACTATGGGATCCTTTCCATCCACTGCAGCTTGATGTTCTTCCCCGAAACTTGCATTCTCCTTAAGAGCACAGAGGCTGTCAGGCTGGGGGTGCAGGCTCTGGGGTGAGGCTGGGGATGAGGGGTTTGGGCTGCAGGAAGGGGCTTTGGGTTTGGGGGGGCTCAGGGCTGGGGTAGGGGATTGGGGTGTGTGGTTGGGGCACCAGGTTTACCTCGGGCGGCTCCCGGGCAGCAGCACAGCAGGGTGCCGAGGCAGGCTTCCTGCCTGTCCTGGCACTGCAGACCGCGCTGCGCCCCAGAAGCGGCCAGCAGCAGGTCCGGCTCCTTGGTGGAGGCGTGCAAGTGGCTCCACGTGGCTCTCGCCCACAGGCACCGCCCCCACCGCCGAGCCGGTGCTCGGGGCAGGGGCAGTGCACAGAGCCCCGTGGGCCCCCCACCTAGGAGCTGGACCTGCTGCTGGCAGCTTCCGGGGCGCAGTGCAGCATCAGAACAGGTAGGGACTAGCCTGCCTTAGCTGGGCAGCACTGCCGATGGGACTTTTAATGGCCTGGTTGGCGGTGCTGACGAGAGCTGCCACGACCCAGTCCCTTCTATTCCGTGACCCAGAACTGGACTGTGACCCACGGTTTGAAAACCACTGGTCTAGATAATACTTAGTCCTGCCATGAGTGCAGGGGACTGGACTTGCTGACCTCTCAAGGTCCCTTCCAGTCCTACAATTCTATGTTGAAGGCTGCCACCAAATCTCTGCCCATACAGATATTCCAGCATGTCAGAGGTGCAGTTCCACATCCTGCTACATCTAGTGGCATGGCAGTTGGAGTGACGCCTGCAGCTCTCTGAGTTTGCGGTGCACTGCACACAGTCACCTGAAGTGGCCGGACAGCTTCCTGGCTGTTGACAGCAGTACCTGCACTGTACGCTCATCCAGAAGATGCATCACTGCTTGTGACATTTGTTCCTGTCATAAATATAAAGGGAAGGGTAAACCCCTTTAAAATCCCTCCTGGCCAGAGGAAATCTCCTCTCACCTGTAAAGGGTTAAGAAGCTAAAGGTAACCTCGCTGGCACCTGACCAAAATGACCAATGAGGAGACAAGATACTTTCAAAAGCTGGGAGGAGGGAGAGAAACAAAGGGTCTGTGTGTCTGTCTATATTCTGTCTTTGCCAGGGATAGACCAGGAATGGAGTCTTAGAACTTTTAGTAAGTAATCTAGCTAGGTACGTGTTAGATTATGATTTCTTTAAATGGCTGAGAAAAGAATTGTGCTGAATAGAATAACTATTTCTGTCTGTGTATCTTTTTTGTAACTTAAGGTTTTGCCTAGAGGGGTTCTCTATGTTTTGAATCTAATTACCCTGTAAGGTATCTACCATCCTGATTTTACAGGGGGGATTTCTTTATTCCTATTTACTTCTATTTTTATTAAAAGTCTTCTTGTAAGAAAACTGAATGCTTTTTCATTGTTCTCAGATCCAAGGGTTTGGGTCTGTGGTCACCTATGCAAATTGGTGAGGCTTTTTATCCAACATTTCCCAGGAAAGGTGGGGTGCAAGTGTTGGGAGGATTGTTCATTGTTCTTAGGATCCAAGGGTCTGGGTCTGTAATCACCTAGGCAAATTGGTGAGGCTTTTTACCAAACCTTGTCCAGAAAGGGGGGGTGCAAGGTTTTGGGAAGTATTTTGGGGGGAAAGACGTGTCCAAACAGCTCTTCCCCAGTAACCAGTATTTGTTTGGTGGTGGTAGCGGCCAATCCAAGGACAAAGGGTGGAATATTTTGTACCTTGGCGAAGTTTTGACCTAAGCTGGTAAAGATAAGCTTAGGAGGTTTTTCATGCAGGTCCCCACATCTGTACCCTACAGTTCAGAGTGGGGGAGGAACCTTGACACTGCACTGTACGCTCATCCAGAAGATGCATCACTGCTTTGTGACATTTGTTCCATTGTCCCTTGCAGAAACGCAGCAGAGAGGCTGAGGAGCCTACGCCATTTGTTCATGACAGCACAGAGTTCGTGCTAAATGGTCCTGAAGCTGTGCTATTTTTCAAACCTGTGCTATTTTTCAGTGCCGCTGCTGCTCGTCTTTCTGCTACTGTTCGCCCAGTGGGCTGTAACAGACATAGACAGTTGGCTGACCACTGGTCTTTATGTCAGAAGTCAAGGGCACCCTCCTGCACCCGACTGCAATTCTCAGAACAGCACACCAATCTCACTGCACTGTTAGTGAAATAGGAGCAGCTAACGATCTGCCACCAGGAGGCAACTGCAGTCATAAGGTGAATGAAGCTGTCGCCCTCCACCAAGGAAGCATGTCTACAGCCAGCATCCTCACACATTCAGTAGCAAGGGTCATGGTAACCATATTTTTGCCCCCTCTGCTAATATTCCTTATCAATCTTTCCTTGTATTTGGCTTTGAACAACTTGCAAAAGTATCTTAGAGACATGTGATACTAAGCTGATTGTTCTGTAGCCTTTACAATCCAGTGTTATTCTTTGAGATTTAGAAGACTGAATACCAGGAAAATTTGATAAGAAAATAAGCAAACAATACAGCTTGAAACCTGGAAAGGGCATAACACCACTATGAATTTGAAGCTCATATTAGAAAGATCAGTTGAAGTTAGGAAAAAATATACTTGTGTTTTATTGACTTCCAAAAACATTTGACAGAATGTACCACTACACATTGTTCAACATATTAAGATCTGTAGGGATTGATGGACATGAACTCTTCCTAATAAAACAATTATACTAGAATCAGAAGGTAATTAAATGGGAGAGGAAAATGAAAATCTAATAGATATCAGAGGAGTGAGACAAGATTGTATTATCCACCGGCTTTATTCAACATTTATAGTGAGTGTTTGATTAAGTTAATTGAAGAAACAGAAGGAGGTATAAGTTTTGAAAACTCGTGGCGAACGGGGGAAGTCCCAGATGACTGGAAAAAGGCTAACGTAGTGCCAATCTTTAAAAAAGGGAAGAAGGAGGATCCTGGGAACTACAGGCCAGTCAGCCTCACCTCAGTCCCCGGAAAAATCATGGAGCAGGTCCTCAAGGAATCAATCCTGAAGCACTTACACGAGAGGAAAGTGATCAGGAACAGTCAACATGGATTCACCAAGGGAAGGTCATGCCTGACTAATCTAATCGCCTTCTATGATGAGATTACTGATTCTGTGGATGAAGGGAAAGCAGTGGATGTATTGTTTCTTGACTTTAGCAAAGCTTTTGACACGGTCTCCCACAGTATTCTTGTCAGCAAGTTAAAGAAGTATGGGCTGGATGAATGGACTATAAGGTGGGTAGAAAGTTGGCTAGATTGTCGGGCTCAACGGGTAGTGATCAATGGCTCCACGTCTAGTTGGCAGCTGGTGTCAAGTGGAGTGCCCCAGGGGTCGGTCCTGGGGCCGGTTTTGTTCAATATCTTCATAAATGATCTGGAGGATGGTGTGGATTGCACTCTCAGCAAATTTGCGGATGATACTAAACTGGGAGGAGTGGTAGATACGCTGGAGGGCAGAGATAGGATACAGAGGGACCTAGACAAATTGGAGGATTGGGCCAAAAGAAATCTGATGAGGTTCAATAAGGATAAGTGCAGGGTCCTGCACTTAGGACGGAAGAACCCAATGCACCGCTACAGACTAGGGACCGAATGGCTAGGCAGCAGTTCTGCGGAAAAGGACCTAGCGGTGACAGTGGACGAGAAGCTGGATATGAGTCAACAGTGTGCCCTTGTTGCCAAGAAGGCCAATGGCATTTAGGGATGTATAAGTAGGGGCATAGCGAGCAGATCGAGGGACGTGATCGTTCCCCTCTATTCGACATTGGTGAGGCCTCCTCTGGAGTACTGTGTCCAGTTTTGGGCCCCACACTACAAGAAGGATGTGGATAAATTGGAGAGAGTCCAGCGAAGGGCAACAAAAATGATTAGGGGTCTGGAACACATGACTTATGAGGAGAGGCTGAGAGAACTGGGATTGTTTAGTCTGCAGAAGAGAAGAATGAGGGGGGATTTGATAGCTGCTTTCAACTACCTGAGAGGTGGTTCCAGAGAGGATGGTTCTAGACTATTCTCAGTGGTAGAAGAGGACAGGACAAGGAGTAATGGTCTCAAGTTGCAGTGGGGGAGGTTTAGGTTGGATATTAGGAAAAATTTTTTCACTAGGAGGGTGGTGAAACACTGGAATGCGTTACCTAGGGAGGTGGTAGAATCTCCTTCCTTGGAAGTTTTTAAGGTCAGGCTTGACAAAGCCTTGGCTGGGATGATTTGATTGGGGATTGGGCCTGGTTTGAGCAGGGGGTTGGACTAGATGACCTCCTGAGGTCCCTTCCAACCCTGATATTCTATGATTTATGATTCTATAATGAAAAATGGGTGAACAACATTTACTATGCTGGTAACAGTACTGTTGGCTGATTCAGAAGGAGGAGATCTGATGAAGTTAGTGATTATAGAGGAATATGGTGGAGAATATAGTCTAGAGTTGAATATGGACAAGACAAAAAAGTATGGTGGTAGGCACGGATCCTGGGAAAACATGAAAGATTCCAATGAATGACACAGCTGTCCAGAAAGTGAGAAATTTCTACTTAAGAAGCACTGTTACAGCAGATGGAAGATTGGATACAGAAGGCAGCACTGGAACAGCCAGAGCAAAAGAAACAATCTGGAAGAACAAACTTCTGATGAAAAGAGACAAATCTGAAGACTGAATTCTGACTAAAAAAAACCACAAAAAAACCTTAGATTTGATCTGTGTTACATTATACCTGGGAAACATGGATTTTCAATCAATCACTAATTAACAAACTACAATCCTTGGAATTAATGCATTATAGAAGAATCCTGGCTAGACCATGTAAGCAACAAAAATTATTGGAGATGTTTGGAACTTAGAAAATCAGTCAGATCTTATTAAAAAAAGACAAATTTGATTTGCAGAGCATATTCTAATAGGTTCAGCAGGCAATGCGTGTTTATGGGCACTGGAAAGGAAGAAGAACACGAGAAAAGATTTTGGATGGATAATGTGATATATGGGTGGATCAGGAGGACTATTCATTCACCAAGAGATTAGCAAGGATTGTACAGAATTGACTGCCATGGTTGCAAACTTCCAGTAATGGAGATGCCACATAAGAAGATAAACACTCAGCTACAATCTGTTGAGTAATGCTGCTGGGCTTAACTGAGAAAGTAATTGAAGATACAGGTGTCAAGCTCTCCTCTGTAGAAGGCCCAGTGTTTGCTTTTCTCCTGAGCTAATCAGCTGTGGCATGCATGCTCTGTGTGTTCCATGTGACTCAGCATGCCTGATGTTCCCAGCCTTTCGTGGTCACATCCAGACTGATCCTACAGCTGTATGGCTGGCAAATGACACTGTTACTGTCCCCAGTATTCACTTTAAAAAGATATTCTCCTGGCTTTGGAAACATTTCAATGTGCTTGCCAGGAGGGGGTCGGGGGATTGTAGCTGGTGACAGTTACTGCTGAGTTAAATGCAGGGTGGGAGCACTGCCGCCCCCTCTAGTGTTCACACCAAAACCATGTCCAACAGAGAGGAAGGCTGTGACCTCTCCTGCACCTGGAGGCTGTGACTAACAACCACATCCTTTCCAGATCTGAAGTAGTGACAGAGCAGAGTTTCAGAGGGAGCTAATGGTCTCTGGGCAGTACCTTGCCTCTGCTTCAGAACTTGCAAGTCATGTGGTGCTTGATTCGTGGCACAGTTCCAGTCAACCTTCTTCCCACTACCACCACCACCACCACCACCACACACTGACTGGTTGGTTGTGCCCCAGGGGCACATTCCTTTCCAGAGGAGCTATATGCCTTAGGCAAAGAGGACTGCCCTGACTCCTTTGCTGGGGGTTGATCCTGGTTCCAAAGCCTCTCCCATTACTTCCTGTGTTTCCAGCTGCAGAACTTACAACAGCTTCTCCACTGAGCCATTCCCAAACCTGCAGACGTGGTCTCTTTTTCCCCCACCCTAAACTCCTCCATAGAAGTGCATTGCTTCCAAGCTGCCTTGCACTGGAGTCTGCTACTTCCCTGACACAGCTTTAAGATGGGGGCTCTGGGAGAGCTGTTCTTTGCTATTTGCCATAGCATCAACAATTCTGCCTGGCCCGCCCCAGACATCTGCTGCTTTAAAGTCCCTTTTGATCTTGCAGAACAGGTGAGGTGAAGTGCAAGCAGGTTTTGTTAAGTAAAATAGGCCAAAGAATAATTATGGCCTCACACAGCAGTGGCATCCTGCAGCTAGAAGGGTGAGACAGACAGTAATTGCTAATACACTAGCTGAATCCCATCCTGAGAGTCTGACTCCTTAGATTGTTTCTTTCAGCAAAGAGTAACATGCTGCAGTGATTCTGCAGCTTCAGGCAAACAAACAGTCAGGGCTGCTGCAGGTCAGGCTGTGAGTTCATGTGGGTAACCTCAACCAGTCTGAAGTATGTGCACTCATCCAATGAGTGACCACAGTGCAACATATGAGATGAGTGACTGACATACTTCACTGAAGTGGAATTTTCCAGCCTCAAGTCTAAATAAAAGGAGACACTCAAAGTTCAATAGTCAAAACAGATGGATAAAGATATAATACTGATTTTTTTCTTTGTTTCAAATTGTCTTAGTCAAAAAGAAATCGAACCATCTCTGCAAAATGTTTCCATTTTGCCAAAACAGGAAATTCTGACTGGAAATAAGCTGTGTCAATTTTTTTCCAATCAGCTCTGTTCCTCATTGATGGGTCTGTAGAAACACCCAAGTACAACAGGACAAAACCACAACATGAGAAGTTTATCTAAATTGATCACGCCTTGAGCTTTGTTAGTTTAGCTATAAAGAGAGCCTCGGTCTGAACCACCCATGGTTTCTGGTCTGGCTTAAAAAAGATTTTGGACCATCAATAAGATTAATACCAAATAGAGTGACTTCTCTGTTTCATACATATGTATCTCACTAGAACAAGTTTCAGAGTAACAGCCGTGTTAGTCTGTATTCGCAAAAAGAAAAGGAGTACTTGTGGCACCTTAGAGACTAACCAATTTATTTGAGCATGAGCTTTCGTGAGCTACAGCTCACTTCATCGGATGCATACTGTGGAAAGTGTAGAAGATCTTTTTATACACACAAAGCATGAAAAAATACCTCCCCCCACCCCACTCTCCTGCTGGTAATAGCTTATCTAAAGTGATCACTCTCCTTACAATGTGTATGATAATCAAGTTGGGCCATTTCCAGCACAAATCCAGGTTTTCTCTCCCCCCCCCCACAAACCCACTCTCCTGTTGGTAATAGCTTATCTAAAGTGACCACTCTCCTTACGAAGTGTATGATAATCAAGGTGGGCCATTTCCAGCACAAATCCAGGGTTTAACAAGAACATCTGAGGAGGGGTGGGGGGTAGGAAAAAACAAGGGGAGATAGGTTACCTTGCATAATAACTTAGCCACTCCCAGTCTCTATTCAAGCCTAAGTTAATTGTATCCAATTTGCAAATGAATTCCAATTCAGCAGTCTCTCGCTGGAGTCTGGATTTGAAGTTTTTTTGTTGTAATATCACAACTTTCATGTCTGTAATCGCGTGACCAGAGAGATTGAAGTGTTCTCCGACTGGTTTATGAATGTTATAATTCTCGACATCTGATTTGTGTCCATTTATTCTTTTACGTAGAGACTGTCCAGTTTGACCAATGTACATGGCAGAGGGGCATTGCTGGCACATGATGGCATATATCACATTGGTGGATGTGCAGGTGAACGAGCCTCTGATAGTGTGGCTGATGTTATTAGGCCCTGTGATGGTGTTCCCTGAATTGATATGTGGGCACAGTTGGCAAGGGGCTTTGTTGCAAGGATAGGTTCCTGGGTTAGTGGTTCTGTTGTGTGGTATGTGGTCGCTGGTGAGTATTTGCTTCAGGTTGGGGGGCTGTCTGTAGGCAAGGACTGGCCTGTCTCCCAAGATTTGTGAGAATATTGGGTCATCCTTCAGGATAGGTTGTAGATCCTTAATAATGCGTTGGAGGGTTTTAGTTGGGGGCTGAAGGTGATGGCTAGTGGCGTTTTGTTATTTTCTTTGTTAGGCCTGTCCTGTAGTAGGTGACTTCTGGGAACTCTTCTGGCTCTATCAATCTATTTCTTCACTTCCGCAGGTGGGTATTGTAGTTGTAAGAATGCTTGATAGAGATCTTGTAGGTGTTTGTCTCCGTCTGAGGGGTTGGAGCAAATGCGGTTGTATCGCAGAGCTTGGCTGTAGACAATGATCTTCTACACTTTCCACAGTATGCATCCGATGAAGTGAGCTGTAGCTCACGAAAGCTTATGCTCAAATAAATTGGTTAGTCTCTAAGGTGCCACAAGTACTCCTTTTCTTTTCACTAGAACAACCCTCTTGTAGCTGTAGCTCACGAAAGCTTATGCTCAAATAAATTTGTTAGTCTCTAAGATGCCACGAGTACTCCTTTCCTCTTGGCAGTGTTTCTGTATGTGAAATAGAAGGTCAGAAGGAATCACTGAACATTCTCAGTTAAGGCTTTAAGCAGAGCAGCCCAATGTTCATCCTTTACCAAACTGGCAATTACTCACCAGCTTTTGTTCTGTGTTGAACCACACTCTTTCCTCCCATTTCTGCTCTTGGCAATTGTTAACACTGGCTGGAGAGCTCAGCTGACCTAACACTTCTCTGGCAAAATGTAAAGAAAAGAGGGATCGCACTATAGAAATGTAATAATCTCAACTGCCCAATTATCAAGTCATTCATTCAAACTAAACATGCACTCACTAATTTGTATATGGCAATCTTCTTGAGCTGCACCTAAATATGCAAAATCTTTGTTTAATGAAAATGCTGATTTTTTTTTTTTTACAACAGCAAATCAATGATCCAGGCATCGCATCAGCTGGTATTAGGAAAATTCTATCACCTTGACAAATCTAGCTCACTAATTGTACTGCCAACAACTCTTAATTTTTAATAAAAAGAAAATAAGGCCAATATTGTCAGACAGGGGTACATAACTTTCCATATGTAGGCTATTATCTGCCAAAGACTTGCATGTGTGGTTAACTTTAGGTTAGTGAGTAGTCCCAAGGAAGCACTGAAATAAGGTCCTGCCTGATCTTGCAGAGACATAACTGTATGCAACGGAGCATCCTCAAAGACTAACATAAGACTACATGCATGCATAAGTATACCTTTGTATCGCTGGACTAAGGCCTAAATTGCCTGGCTTCTAATGAGTGGGCTTGTCTTCATTATGGGGATAAGTTGACCTAAGTTACACTACTCCAGCTAGGTGAATAACGTAGCTGGAGTTGACGTAGCTTAGGTCGACTTCCCCCGGTGTCTTCACTGAGCTGTGTTGATGGGAAATGCGCTCTGGTCAACTTCCCTTACTCTTCTCAGAGAGCTGGAGTATGGGGGTCGACTGGATGGTGCTCTGCAACTCTTCACTAGACCTGCTAAATCAATCCCTGCTGCATCGATTGCAGCAGCATTGATCTCCCCATAGTGAAGACCAGTCCAATGATGCTTTTGCAGTTTTGGGATCCAAATCTGAAAATGTTGGTCATAATCCCCACTTCCCACCTCTGTGGTTATGTTTTCCCTTCTGTAAAATAGAGACAAAAATACTCACCCACCTTTACACAAAGCACTTTGCGATATATGAATGAAAACAAAGTGACCATTTAACTGCTACTAATAACTATATCTATATGTATAGTGTGTAGCAATGTCTGTTGTTAAAATTGCAAAAGTTATGGAGAACTGGAAAATACTTGTATTTTTGGTTCTCAAAACTATCATATATCCCTCAATATTTCAGTGTGATACCCTGCCTGAAATCACAGTTAGCTCAACAGCAGTTGTTAAATAAACCAAGCAAGAAAGGTAAAACAGTGGCATAGACAAAGAGCAACCCCTCAAAACACAATAGAGAGGTTTAAACCTGTGGAGAGGGACTCCTCAGCACCTAAGTGGCAAGAGGGCTGTTTGCCAAAGCTCAGAATCTGGAGATCAGAAGACACTGGTCTGTTAAAGGATCTGTCCCACAGAGAGGGAAGGGGAAGTCGTCACCATGCTGTGACGCTGACACCGAAAGAAGACTGAGTAGGAGTCGGGGGATCTGCTGCAAGCAAACTGTAACTTGGTGCCCAAGGAGAACAGAGTGGTGTCAGGTTAACTCAAGGGTATGCCAAGCATGGCTAAGAGGGTGTGTAGGTGTCTCTTTTTAAATCCACTTCTCTAAATAAAAGTCATATTCTGTTTTGAAAAAGCTGCTTCTGTATCACTGCATACTATTACTGTCCACAAGCTCACATAGGGAAATACTGCCAAGCCCATTGGGCCTACTAAGTAACATGATCAGCAATGGAGGGTGTAGCCCAGAGACCCAGTAGAAGAATGGGATGAATTCTGTGTAGAGAAGAGAAGGCACATTTTGCCACTTGATATTGGTGCCTTTGGGGAACTGGAAAAAGTCTCAGAAGGGGCAGCCTGCTCCGGCACCATGACACAAGTGTTTCCACTCTAAGGAAGTTAGAAAAAGTTATAAACAATTATCCTGACTACAAAATAAACAACTCTGGCATGGCAGTGGTAGAAAGCTCCCGGCTCACAGTTGTACTTCTTTGGTGGGCTAATGAAATCTGGCAAGTTCTCAATCTTAAAAAAAGAATCCTTAAGCACTTTGCTCACACAAGAATCTGCAATGCAATCTCTTACTGGTCTCACAGCATTCTACTGGTTCTGTGCATGCAGGCCGGGAGAGTTCTCAGGCAGCGCTGTGTCTGCCATGATTAGTGAAAGTCATAGGATATGAAAAAACGTATGTATATAAAGTATGTCAAGGCTCCTGTCTCATGGACTGCAAATATTATGCAATACAGAATGTTCTACTCTAGACTAGCAAATAGTTGAATCTAATGGCTATTTTTAAAACAAAGGAAATTTCACATAAAGAGAAATAAGAATCCAAAGAAAGTTGTAAAATGAAGCACTTTAAAATAATGAAATGGCACATTTAAGGTTGCTGCCTTCTTGTGCATATGCATTACAACACAATGTTTTAGTTGATTACCTTTCTTCCGCCTGACCCACCTCCCACCAATCTCATTCAGGTACATTACGTACAGGCTTAGAAAGGGCTGAATAGCGAATTGGTCTGGGCTTTAGAATGTCTCCAGGCCCTCTCTGAGGTCCAGAGAGGCCCGGGCCACTTCCAGCTTTTGAGACCCCTAGCCATAATAATAATAATAAAAATACCCGCATGAAAACAAAGTAAGGCACCAAAATAAAGTAACACAAAATTTGAATATTTTTTTATTTAACAAATGCTTTTCTAGCCTTTTTCTGTGCAAATGCACTAATTATTGAGGAAAAATCTAGCTTTCGTGCAATGTCACAGTTGATATTAAGCATGGCGAGCCCATTCAAAAACTCTTGTCCCATAGTTGAACGGTGATAGTTCTTTACCTGCTTCAACAAGTTCAAGGTACGTTCACCTGAAGCCACTGATTCAGGCAAACTGACAAAAATACGCAATGCGATGGGGTGTTTCCTAATATCACAAGGGAGTCCAAGTTTGAGTATTTCTTGAAGCAATTTCTTTGGCTTGCAATCCAATTTAAAATTAATGGAGTATATTTCTTTGAGGAAGAGGACCTTGGTCACTGAGATCTTTTGCGATTTTTGTTGTACTGTTGCTGAAATTGTTCAGCTGCAGAAAGTAGATCTTCATTACTCAGTCTGTTGAACTGCCAAAGAAACCCAAATTAGTTGCAGTGACTCAAATGAACGTGTAAGACCTGATTGACTAGAATCAGTGACAACAAGGAAGACATTGACCCTATAATGCTGCTCAGCATCGGATTCAGTTGGTAAGTTGCAACTGGTGGAGAACTCAGATGAAATGCCAATATTCCATGTTCGTAATTTGGACTCAGTCAGGATCGCATCCCATTGTTCACAAATCTGTTGAATGTCATTGATAAGACTTTCAATGTTATCCCTCTCAACATCAAGTGTAGCATTGCGTGCTTCAATTACCAGATTTGTTTGGTGGATCATTGTAAGTTGCTTCATCCACAAAGATGACATCAGAATGCATTCACATTTGGACATGTGCTTCTGAACAGACTGAAGTTCAGTTCAAGCCTGTGGAGAGATTGGGAGATTCAAGCTCATTTAAATCCTTTCTCACTGAATTCAAATGCTGCGCAACTGGTTGAACACCATCAATCTGTGCAGACCATCTAGTTTTGGAAATCCCATGCAGTGAAACAGGAAGACATTGCTTCAGAATTTCCCACCTTTGTGGACCGCTACTGAAGAGACTGTACATTTGCTGAACAGTTCCAAAGTAAGTAATTGCCTCCTTGCATGATTCAGCACAGTCAACACCTATAAGGTTTAGTGTGTGGTTTCCCCAGCTGGCGAAAATACAGTTTGAATTATGCTCAAGCAGAACTGCTTGTACACCATTGTACTTCCCAGCCATATTACATCCATTGTCATAGGCTTGACCAATGCAGACTTGAAACATCTAACTTAAAACCTTCTAGAATTGCTAGTATTTGAGCAGCAATTTCTTTTCCAGTTTGTCGTGAAATTATCAAACAAAATAAATCCTTCTTCAATTGAAAATTTTGAGCTGTCTACAATCTTAACATATTGAATAACTAATAGACTGTCACTTGTGCGAACGTTCTGGAGTGGCATCAACAATGATTGAAAAAACACGTGGCATTTCAAATGTGATCAAGAATTGTTTGTACGAATGACCCACATAGCTCAATAAACTCGTTTTGTATATGTGTGGAGAGATAATGGACTTGCATGTACTTTTGACTCTCTTGCAATTCTCAAACACGTTTAACATGCTCTGATAAAGTGGGTCATATTTGCTGAGGAGCTCACCTATGCCTAGAAAGTTTCCATTTGCACGATCACTAATACATTGACTGGAACCAAAGAAAGCCAATCCCCACTCAGAAAGAAAAAGGATGCGCTCAAGAAGTTTTTTCCAGTTATTAGTTTCTGTAGAAAGTTTCAGTCAAGAGTAAATTCTCAACTGAACTTTCAGCTGATGCTGCCCTGCTGGCTGATTTCCAGGCAACATAGTTTTCTTCGTGTGATGTTGAATTCTCATGTGATGGTATTCGGTCTTTCAACTTCCTCCAACGTCTGTTGATGCCCCATCCTGACTGATCAGAGAGAACTGATGCATTTGCAGAACTTTTGTTCAAAATGAAGCAGGGTGCACAGGACAGAGATTGTTTTTCCGTATTCCAGCATAACCAGTCTCTTGTGCAGGTCTCACCATTTGGAAAAGTTTTTGTCAGCAGATGAGTAGGGAAAGCATGATTATCAGCATCTCGTGGAATGTTACTTGGAATTTCAAAACAACTAATTTTAAGAAAAGATTGCATTTGGGCCTCATTGTTCTTGTGAATAATTCCAGTGTCAGTCACAGTCAAACCTGTAGTACTCATGAATTGCTCTTGCTGCATAAGATCTACATCTTCCTGTTGCTGTTCAGTTTCTTGATTGTAAACAGGATCTTTTGCTGCATCTGTTACTGTTGGCACATCTCCTTCTTGACTACTGTCCTCACATTCAGGTATTGGCATTGAAATATCACCTGTTGCAGTTGCGGAGTTTTCATTATCTGTAGCATTGTTTGTTGGGTAAGGTGTGTTTTCCAGTGGTTTGAGAAATGAAGTTATTGGCTTTGAGCTCTTAGCTGCTGCTTCACTCAGTTGTTTTCGCCATCTCTTGCTTGCACCACTTTCAAATCTCCTCTTCATAGAGATCTATCTGGTCAATATGTAGCCTATCCACACTTGAAATATTCTGCTGTAAATAAGTAGCTTATCTACACTTGAACTCTTCTACTGTAAACATGTACACAAATGCTGAAAAGACTTAAAACGAAGGAATACTAATTAAGAACACAAAATGAAACAGTCAGACAGGTTATTATCCTTATCACTGAATCAAAACTCAAGCATGCAAGGTATAATATAATAGGCTGAGCTGAAGACAAAGGGATGACATATAAATACTAAATGCAGACACGGATATAGACAGAGCGATAATGTCCAAAAATTTCTAATGTGTGTCCTCACGAAACTCACTGTACAAGATTGTCCTCACAAATTTTCACCTTGAATATCTGGGCCTATAGACGACGAAAGCCTATGATGATGGCCAAGCTAGGTCTCAACCAACCAGTCACCTCTTTTAGCTACCATATGAACATGATAATGAGAAATTCTCAGACAAATAATTCCTTAGTCAACTAGATGTAAAACTATAAAGACACTAAAATGTAACAATTCTCTACCTTTCAACATGCACTTGATTCAGCACCAGCCACTGCTAGTGGTTTGTTTATATGATCAGCTGATCTGAGAGGACAGATTCATCACAGTCTAATCTTGTGCCATCAGAACTGATATATTTTTATTAATCTTTATGAACATATTTAACTTTAATATGACAATCTATATCTGTTAACAAAAATATTTCTTTAACCAAATCACATCTCTTATTTGCTTAAACTTACAGCTCTAAGGTGAGTGTGTGCGTCACATTTCGGTCCGATAGGGATGCGCATAAAAACAAGTTGTGAAACTCATCAAATGCCAACAAATTAACATGTGCCTAAATTTGAGGCCCCCTTTGAGCTTGAGGCCCAGGCTAAATGGCCCTCCTGGCCCCCCCTCTGATTGGCCCTGAATGCCTCACATAATGCTAGAAAGAAATCCATTCATGCTTATGAAGCACTCACATCATGGTGTGAAGCACCATAGAAACATCTAAAACAAAAATCTTTATTTAGGCCTACGATAGCATGAAATAAGTGGGCCTAGGCCACACATTGAATAATGAGGATGGAAAAAAAAATAACTGAACAGCTGCCAAGTGTCATCACACACTGAACGAGGCAGAGAGACTGAAAAAAATAGAACGTATCATGTATTTAAAGGCTGTAACATAATGTATATGCACAAAAGGGGCAGAGTTAAGTTTAAGTTGTGGAGTAATATACTATTTAAGTGAGAAAGCATGGCATAACAGAAGGGATGTTTTTTTCTTGACTTTCATACAAATGCTTGCTGCATGCTGAGTAGTGTACCCGACTCTATAAAGGAAGAAAATACATTTAATAACAACAAAGCTTATTTGGCAAGATTCGTACACAGTGCTAAATGGTAACACTGATCCCCAGATCAATACTGGCTCACGCAAGGACACCAGTTAGAGACTACAGCAATTTGCATCAAATCTCTCACATGTTTCACTTGACCTCCTGCAGTGCCGCTGCAGCTGCTCTTTCTTAGCGATTCTCATATCAGTTTCACAGCAGTGCATCTCCATTGACTCCAGTGGAGTGACTTATATTTGCATATCTGAAAGATGGGTCAGACCCATTAATTTTATAATAATCTCAAATTCTTATTTTATAGACCAAAAAAATCAACTCCCTCCTTTTCCCCCCCTTTAAGGTCACTCCTATTTACTATGCTCCTTGCATTTCTGACAGCCTCTGTGGTTTCAATTCTTCTGACTTCTAGTTTAGATGGACAAATTCCGGAAGCCCAGTGGTTTAGTTCTGAAGCCTCTCTAAAACATATACGCTGGGCTTTTCAAAGGCACCTATGGAAGATAGGTGTTCAATTTCCATCAAAATTCAATGGGATTTGGATCCTAACTCACTTAGATTGCTTTGAAAACCCCAGATTTAGACTCCCCAGTACACCAGGGTTCATTTTCATAGCCTGGTCACAGCTTGGATATTTGGGGGCTACTGCAGCAGCCATCCCGCACTCCTGGTCCCCCTTTGAGTGGAGCTTATTACTACCCTATGGTGGAAGCAGATGGCCTGTTATTAGAACCCACATGCTGGGTACTGTGCTCTTCCAAATTAAAAACCTACATGTTCTAGGTTGTACACCAAACTACATTGAATGAATCAGAAGCTTACTGGTAGGGGTCTACTTAAATCATGGAGAAATCACATTTTCCACAGGTTGGTCATGGCATAAATAGCAAATTTTGCTGATGTGTTGCATATATATGCAGACTGTATGAACTAGTATTGTACTGTACTACTCTGATGTTTGTAAGTTACCCAGGCTGTGATTGACTCTCTCCCAAAAAGTGACAACTCCCCCCTGCACATACCATCCCGCTCTTACTTCTGCGCTGCGGGAGGCAGCTGTGCTGCAGCCACTGCTCGCCGGCCACCCAGCTCTGAAGGCTACACAGAAGTACGGGTGGCAATACCATGGCCCCCCTACAATAGGCTTGACCCCCTTTTGGGTAGGACCCCTATTTTGAGAACTGCTGTGTACTTCTGTATATTTTTACCCTAGAGTATAGGGCAAAAGTACACTAAGTGCAGTCATCATGGTCTCTTATGCGTTTTTCATGGCCGTGAATTTGGTACGGCCCTACTTATTAGGGAGGGAGTTGCGGTGGGAGGAAAGGCTCGGGGGGGGGGGGGGTTAGTTGTTCAGTTGTCAGTAATTAGCTCCAAAACAGTAGGTTGGCACTATATGCATATATGCAAGTGTTATAGACTCCTTTTCCTGTTCTCCACCTGGAAACTTATACGTTTGCAACACTGAATGTTGCCAGGTACAGAAAAGCAATCTGGAATTTTATCTGTACAGGGCCATCCCTAGCAATTCTGGGGCCTTACACAGCCCCCACGCGGTGGGGGGGAGGCCTCTGCAGGGGGGGAGTGGGTGGGCTGGCCCCAGGCCTCTGCGGGGGGGTGGGGGGGCTGGCTTGGGGGGCAGGGGGAAACCACCCCCAGCACTCACCGGCAGCACGGCTGAGGCCGGGTCGCTGCACTCCTGCTGCCGGTGAGTGCAGGCCCAGCCCAGCTGCAGAGCTCAGGAGAGTGGGGACGGGGCTGGGGTGGGGAAGGGGCGGGGCGGAATAGGGGTGGGGGCCCTGGGGAAGAGCCGGAGCAGGGGCTGGTGCCCTACACAGCTGCATACTTTGCATATGGGTAAGGAGGGTCCTGTATCTATACAATGAACAGCAAGCCAGTGAAGATAATGGATTGAGATGACCCCTTTTCCTGGAACAAGAGAGCAGTTTAGCCAGAGCATTCTGCACTCCGATGTTCAGAAAGCAAAGATTTTGGAAGTAATCCTACTGTAGTCTATGGGCTGCTCATGAGCATGCAGTTATGTATGTTCTTAAATCTCCACTAGATTAGGACTTTATTTAAGCCCATTATGAAAAAAAAGGGGTGAAAGACATTACAATTACCAACACAGGAAGATATTAAGATGGGTGTAATGATTTCATTAGAGGCAAGATTGTATCCTGGCAACATTCCAGATGTGGTGAATTACAAGCCAGAAACTTCCCCGGGGGCGGGGGAAGGGGGCTGGGGAGTCAGATTCAAAGATGGCACCGAGATTTCTACTGCAGGGAAAGAAGATGAAGTGTTTGGAGTGATTTAAATAGTAAGAAGGACACTCAGACTTTTACCACCTGAAAACAAGACAATTCTTTCTCTAGCAAAAAGGGGTCTCTCTCTAAAATCAGAAAGACACTCCATTTAGCAATCAGAATTAGTTGTGGGTTTAGCCAGCACAATCCCATAATAAAAATATTTTCATTTTTCTATATTTTTGTAATTAAAGATTAGGGTGAGCAGAGGAAGGATAAATAGTAAAATACATTTAATCCTCTATTCATAAAAAAGTAAATAATTGCTGAGATGTGCAGAGATTTTACTGTGCATATTTACTGTACATTCTTGGAACCAAAACACAGGTGTTGAAGGAAACAGCTTCTCTGTTGCAGCTATATCTTTGGTGAGCTTTACTATTCAAATTCCAGTCTGTTGTGTGAGCTGCCTTAGCCTTACTAAATCTTGAGGTTCAAAGAAAGTTAACTGTAGAAATTAGCCTTTTAGGTGCTAGTGCTGATCACCATCAAAGCAGAAATGTATTCTACAAATCAGTGGGAACCACTGTGTTTGCGCGTGCGCACACAAACACACACACACACACACACACACACACCAGTCGTTATCTAGTCTTAAGTCAGTTGAAGTCACTCCAATTCACAGCCAATACAACTCTGAATTAGAGTTAAATGACAGGGTGAAATTCATCCCACTTTTAATTTAACAAAATGATGCAAGTAGTCCTATTGCTATCCCACAGTGCACCAGTTACTGAAGAAACAACCCATTCAGTTATTTTTCTACATTTCACTATAGAAGGGTCACCACTGAGTTAAGTGGGAATTGCGTTTATTTATGCCTTGGCAAATTGTGTGTGCATGTGAACTTATGAAAAAATGCTCAATGGAGAAAAGTAAGCTCTCCGTTCCCAGAACAGGTACAGTACAGTCAGTAGCCATGCAGACCCCTCACCCTACCTAACAATACCGAACCCTTTCCAGCAAGGATCACTTCTAGGAGATTGAGAATAGCACAGACATACCTATTCATTCTTTTACTTCTGCTCAGACTACCAACAAGACCTCCGGTTATTGTCACTGTGCTGTGTGCATTTGTGATGTGGACCCATGTCCACTAGGACATGGACTAACATCATCATAGAGATGAGGTGGGTGAGGTAATATCTTTTCCTGGAACAAACTTCTGTTGGTGAGAGACAAGCTTTCGAGCCACACAGAGCTCTTCTCTCTCCCCAACAGTAGTTGGTCCAATAACAGATATTACCTCACCCACCTTGCCAGTCTAATATCCTGGGATCGACACAGCTATAGTTACACTGCATAAGACCATCATGGGCCTCCACATGGCCATTAAAATATGTGGGTTTTTTGATCACTACAACCAATCTGGGCTGAGTTTGTTTCCCCTCTGTGCAAGACTTATATTTGCATTGTAGATGAGGAAAACAGAGGACAGACATTTGCCTGGAAGCAATTAAAACACAAATTAGAAGATAATTAGGGGGAAAACCAAGTAAATAGACAATTTTGTGTCAAGCAAGAAAGCTTATTTTGTGTCTATTATCTTATTAACATTTGGGTCTAAGTTTTAGGAAGAAAGTCTCATAAGCTATATGCCAGAATAAAATTAATTACAAGGGCTGTCACAGAGCAACTGGACCCTTTATGGGGAATCAGGGCCCATCTGGGAATAACGGACTGCCCCAGATGGATAATTAAGGGTTAATTAGCAAATGAGCACCTGATCCTAATAACCATTACCCAAGCTCAGTTAGAGAGAGACTCCTAAGATGGAAGCTCCTTTCCACAGGAGTCGTCTAAGAGGCCTGAGCAGGGAACCTAGAGAGGTGTGCTACCGTAGACAGAGTTCTCTGTGGAGCCCACTAGAGTAGGGAGCTTAGAAGAGGTGCTCCTAGAGGGAGAGCTGCAGTTGGCAGGCATCCAGAAGGTACCAAAGACACTGGCAGGAAGCCCAGCTTGAATAACACTACATGCTGCCCCTGGGGAGGAACTGCAGTGGATGGACCTCCACAAACCCCTGACTTCAAAGGAAGCTCTTCCTCTGGTAGTGGCAAGAGTGCTAATCCCAAGGATGGAGACCTGAACCTGGTGAAGAGCCTGGATGGAAGAGAACACTGGACTCAAGTGGGGGACAAATGAACGAAGAATGAGTTGGTCATCCAGATAAGATGCTGAGGTGAAGGTTGTGTTTGTTTTGCATTGGCCTCTCTGTTAATAAAGATAAGCCTTCAAATGGGCTGGGTGCTCTTTAGTATACAAAAGGTTTGTCAGGACTGGATATGCTGCGGGGGGGAATTCAGCTCCAACACCATGCCTAGCCACTAGGGGGTGCTTGGGACAGCTTGCAGGATGATGGGACTGTCTAGATTCTACAATAATGCAGCTATTCATGCATATGGCTTTCTGAAGATAATAACTTAACTGATTAAACTATGTATTTAGTACCACAATGGAGGTCAAATCTATCGCTGGGAAATGAGACTAGTGTTCTAGTGCTGCAGGCAAGAATAATTATCAGGAGAACCAAGAAGTAAATTCTTTAATCCACATGGTAGAAGATTAACCCATATATTTCTGCTGCTTTTTCTCATTTACAAGGGAAAGAATGACGAAGGAAAATATACTGTACCTAACGGAGGTAATTAAAAAGTAATCAGTCACTGATGTATTGTACTGTTTTGGATATTTAATCAATCATTACTGATTTGTCCAATTTGTGCTCACTTTGGAGAGCTAAAAGACTCCAATTTTATTGTAGACTACAAGTATACAATTCATACTGATATGTGAGGTATATTAACATAAATGTTCCGAATTAGATAAACGGACTAGTTTATTTAATACATGCTTTATCTTTTTATTTGTTGGCTTTCTGCACAAGTAGGGCTATGGAAGTAAAGTTTAGCTACGCCAATGCATCTGAATGGGGTTTCTACAGTGCCTCAATAGCCTGCGATAAACTCTTGGTATGTGCGTTTGGCTTCCACTAGGTAGAGTCCTGTGCCTGCGTCTTCCCTGTGTCCCAGGGATGGCTACTGAGGCCAGCAGAATTTGGAAGAAAAGGGGTAGAAGAGAAAACAATTCAAGCTGACTTAGAGTGGTGGTGCCCTTGGGCAGAGTGCTCCTCCTGCTCCTTCTTGTCTGGGCTCCAGTGTGGGCTTCGGGGCTGCCTGTGGGCAGTGGGAGGCTGGGGTCCAGGGAACTCCCAAGCTCACCTTGCGCAGGCCGACTCTGAAGCCTCTCCCCTAGCTTGGGGTGCTGAGTATTAAGCCTTCCTCTGTGGATTGGGCTGGAGAGCATGATCCACTCTTGGGTACATTTGGGTGGAGATGGCGGCCAGGAAGAATTTGGGCCATCAGGTCAACCCTCTGGGGACAAGTCAGCAGCCCTGCGATTTTGCTTCCTGGGCCGTCTGCTCAATCCTCGTCTCCTATGAGCTGGAAAGGCAGCTGACCAGGTTCAACCTTCTCCTCCCCTCCCCGGGCCCATCTCTTTCAGCCACAGGTCAAGGAAGGAGCCCAGAGAGGGGAGGAAAGGAGGTGGACAGAGCCTTGTCCTGCCAGCCTCTGTGCTGGCTGGCCAGCCCCTTCCCCCAACAGGGCTCTTGCCTGCTTCCTGCAAGCCCCTCAGCCCATCTCCCTTTAGCCTCTCAGACCCCTAGCAGTCATCGAAAAGAGCAGAAGCCCCACTCTCCATCCAGCACACAGAGTGGCCAACATGGGGCTTGAACCCATGACCTTGGTGTTTTTAGCACCACGCTCTAACCAGCTGAGCTAGTGAGCCCACAGGAAACAGGTACTTGCCTGACCCTTTTAGAAGGAACCACCGCCTGGCGCAGGGACTCCGGTATGACATGAGTGGATCAAGCAGCTTGTGGGCAAGACAGGGGAATTAGCTCAAGTGGTAGAGCGCTCGCTTCGCATGCGAGAGGTAGTGGGATCAATACCTGCATTCTCCAGCAGCAAGGGAGCCACAGTCCTTTCTTTTAGAAGCCATTGACAGTCAGGCAGCTGAGCTCCTCCAGTGGCCTCCATCCCTCTTCCGGCTTGGCCTCCCAAAAAGCCAGCCCTTGCGGAGCAGAAAGCTGTTTGTCCAAGGCCCTTCTCCCCTTTCCAGTGGCTGGGAGACTGGAGACAGGTTGGGGAAGTTAGCTCAAATGGAAGAGCATGGGAGAAGTAGTGACATCGACACACACATTCTCCAGCCTGCTCTGCTGTAGTGGGGGACCTGCCCCCTTCTTGCTGAGCTGTTACTAGAGCACGATCCCTTTCCCCCCACCCTGCTAGTCGACAGAAGACTGATTGGCTGGGAGGGAGTGCCACTCAAATACAGAATTACTCACATCCCTGGGGTCCATGAAGGGAATGAGGAGATGGGCGAGGGGGTGGGGCACATGATACCAGCTCAGCTGAGATCATGTAAACCACACAGCCTCCTGATCTCAGCCAGCATGGCAGCCATGGACCAGAGCACACAGACGGCTTGGAGAAAGCCAAAGCGGGGCAGGGCTGTGTTGGTCTGGAACAGTGAGTCTGTGGGTGTCTATCCTGGTGGAGGCAGGGTTGTTTTGCTGTATGCTGTGCCAGGGGCCAGGGAGCCTCTGTGAGCCCTGCTAGAGTTCCTGAGCTGGGCGTGCTCCTGGCTTTGCTTGGGTTAGAGGAAAGTGGTGAAGATCAGAATGGCCCTCCTGGGTGAGACCAATGGTCCATCTAGCCGAGTATCATGTCTTTTGACAGTAGCTGATGCCAGGTATTTCAGAGGCAATGGTAAGAGCAGGCAATCATCAAGTGGTCTATCCCTGTGTTGTCTTAAATTTTGTGCTTGTTCCAGGGGCTAACTCTCACCCCCCGACACACTCCAGGGAGGGAGCATTGGTGTTTGTGCCGAGGTTCTTGGCAGGGACTCGGGGCCCCTTCCCCAACTCTGGGTAGCCCCCCAACTCAGGCTGTGTTGTGCTTCGGGCCATGGAGCCCTTGCCTTTTTTCCCTGGTGCCTGGGAGTCTGGCTAGCTGTGGGGAATTAGCTCAAGCAGTAGAGCGCTTGCTTTACATGCGAGAGGTAGTGGGGTTGATACCCACATTCTCCAAGCAGTTGACTGAGGGCTCATGGTGGGTGGGCTGGTCGGCGAGCTAACCAGGCAGCTGACTCTTGGCCTTGCTGTCCGTAGCAGTCAGGCCAAAAATCAAAAGCCATCCTCCTCAGGCCCACAGCCACCTAGGGGCTCCTTTGCACCATCTTGGCTTCATTAGTGCCACACTCTGACCAGCTGAACTAGGCAACCCACGGGAAGCTTCTCAAGGTGTTCCCCTGGGGTGGGCTCTGATGTGAAAAGCACCTGGAAGTTCATCAGCTGTTGCAAGAAGTGTGAATAGAAGGAGTAGTGATGGGGCTGTAGCTTTCCACATCATCTCAATTTGAGCAGCTTTCCATTCCCCTTTCTGTGTAATGTCCCTCCCACTGGTTTCATTTGCGGAGCTGTACAATTCTCGCAGGGTGGCCATTTAGAAATCTTTTCCTCTCTCTTTCTTTTTTTTTTTTTAACATTAGGAGCATGAGGACTGTTTGGGTGTTTCAGTGTGTGTATTTTCTCATATATATTACATAACTGGAATGTGTTTTGTACTAGATATGCCCAGGGGTGAAAGTAAGTCAAGTGACTTACCGGTACGCTGGGGCCAGTTCTGGCCCTGGGAAGGGGCAGGGCTGAGGGGGTCAGAGCCAGGCCGCCCTGCAAGGTAAGTGCTCCCCCCTTCTCCTCTTCCTCCTTCCCTCCCTCCCCCACTGGGGTAGCAGCAGCAGCCCGGGGCTCCGGGGGCTATTTAAAGGGCCTGAGGCTCCCCTGCTTCTACTGCCCTGGTCCTTTAATTAGCCACCAGAGCCCTGGAGAAACGGCGGGGCTCCAGCGGCTATTTAAAGGACCGGGGTGGCAGAGGCAGCTGGAGCCCCCACTACCCCAGGGCTCTGGGGGCTATTTAAAGGGCCTGCGGTTCCCCTGCTTCTACTGCCCCAGCCCTTTAAATAGCCCCCGGAGCCTGGAGTAGCGGTGGTGGGCTCTGGCGGCTATTTAAAGGGCTGGGGTGGTAGAAGCAGGGGAGCCCCGCAGCTGCTACCCCAGGGCTCCAGCAGCAGGGCTCTAGAGGCGATTTAAAGGGCCTGAGGCTCCAGCCACTGCTGGGAGCCCCAGGCCCCTTAAATTGCCCTCTGGAGAAGCCGGGCTGCCCCAGTATGGTGCACCAGCTCTTGCCGGTATGCCGTACTGGGGCATACTGGCTTACTTTTACCTCTGGATATGCCATGTAACATATCTCTGCAAAGGTTATGATCTACTCAATATATTCATCCTATTTGTATGCATGTATCATTTTTGTATTGGAAGTTATGAATATTGGCTATGTACTTGTTTGATTTTAAGTAGCCTCAGTGAAGCATTTGGTCAGTTTCTTGAGAAAAGACTATTCTCAGTAAGTGTCCAATCAAGAAACACTTAAGATGACAATAGACTTTTATAGACGCCAATCCACACTTGAGCTTTCCTGGGAACATTTGGGCTCACATGTGAACCATGGCGTTGGCCTGTAAATAACTGAGTCATGCATGGACATGTGACTTGCCTATGTGACTTCAAAACTCCATCTTGTAGCTGTGATGCTGCATAGGAAAACACAAGGGGTTTCCACCCACAAGAGAGAGACTAAAAAAGCCCTGGGAAATCCCTCCATTTTGTTTTCAGCAGGTACAAAAGATAGCCTCTCCTCCCAGAGAGATGCCTGAAAGAAACTGGAACAAAGGACAGTAACTACAGGGGTGGGAGTGATTGCTAGACCCAGACTAAAAGAGGCTTGGAAAATCTCTGAAGGTGAGATTTACCTGCATTTAGTTTCTTACTGTATTAGGCTTAGACCTGCATCTTTTATTTTATTTTGCTTGGTAATTCACTTTGTTCTGTGTGTTATTACTTGGAACCAATTAAATCCTCCTTTTTATATTTAATAAAATCACTTTTACTTATTAATTAACCCAGAGCAAGTATTAATTCCTGGGGGAGCAAAACAGCTGTGCATATCTATCAGTGTTATAGAGAGCGAACAATTTATGAATTTACCCTGTATAAGCTTTATACAGGTTAAAACAGATTTATTCAGGGTTTGGATCCCATTGGGAACCAGGTATCTGGGTGTTGGAGACATGAACACTTCTTAAGCTGTTTTCAGTTAAGCCTGCAGCTTTGCGGGGGATGTAGTTCAGACCTGGGTCTGTGTTGCAGCAGGCTAGCGTGCCTGGCACAACCAGGCAGGGCACTGAAGTCCCAAGCTGCCAGGGAAAATGGGCTCAGAGGTAGTCCCAGCATGTCAGGTGGCAGGCCCAAGGGGGTTTCTGTGATTCAACCCGTCACAGCTTCATAATCACCAATGTCCATCATTCTGGCACTACCTGAGGGCTACATCTCTCTCTCCCATGCTGTCCACAAGCTAGCATGTAACTTTGTAATGTATGCCGACACCACTATATCTAATGCATAGCCAGTAGGGGTACTTCTCCTCTTCCTTATTTGTATTTCCTCAGCCTACTAATGTTGAGGTGCCCTTCTCTTATAGGTGAAGATATTATGATCTCAGCTGATCATACAAGTCAATTCATTGCCAGGGCTCTCTTGTGGCTGGATGTTTTTTCAAATTTTCCAAAAGTTGGTGTTAGCTCATGTTTCTGTGGTTGGCTTATGTCATTATGAACAAAAGTCCCCCATACGCTCTATTTCCAGTTCCCCAAAACGTAGGGGTTACCTTTGGGATGTTTATCTTTGCCAGAGTTCTTAGGCCTCAAGCCTTATGCTAACAGCTGAAGCTAATGTCTTTAGCAGTGTTTCTCAAGCTGGGCTCTGCAGACCCCTGGGGGGGGGGTGTCTGTGGACCCCACTGATCAACTCTTCCCCTTCCCTCCCAGCACCTCCTGCATGCTAAAAGTCCAGAGGCACAGTGGGGCCCCAGCTCCTCACTGCTCCTAGAAGCAGCTGGCATGTCTGCCCTGCACCCCCCCCACACACCAAAACTCCCTCCCAGAGCCCGCACCCCAAGACCGTGCCCCATCCTGGTGAAAGTGAGTGAGGGTGGGGGAGAGTGAGCAATGGAGGGAGGGGGATAGAGTGAGCAGGGGTGGGGCCTCAGGGAAGGCAGCAGGGCAAGGGCTAAGTAGAGGGACTTGGGGTTCCCAAAATTTTTTTAAATCAAAATGGGGGTCCTCAGGTTGCTAAAGTTTGAGAACTGCTGTCTTCTAGGATACAGGCCTGTGGGCAGGGCTGGCCCACAACATTTTGGCACCTGAGGTGGGGAGTTCAAATGACACCTCCATGCCCCCTCTCTTGGGCCAAAACTTTGAAAAGTCTCAATTCTGCCTTCTTCCTGTTCTACTCCCCTCATGGCACTGCTCTGCTACCTACCCCAATAAAGGAGAACTAACAACTTAAAATGCCTTGTTCAAAAATTTTAAGTAACACTTAACTTTCAAACTCCTGAACAGCAAATGTAACTTTTCTTGTCTTCATAGTAAACACTGGCATTTTTATCTGTTTGAATAATCAAAGTGGTGCTTTTGGTGCCTTCTTGGTTGCAAAGATTTGAACTGCTTCCTGCTGAAGGTCCACAGTCTGGACCAGCCTCTCCTGTGTCACTGTGGAGCATAGATGTGTTTTTATTAACTTCAGCTTGGAGAAGCTGCGTTCTCCATTGGCAACTGTTACAGGAAGTGTTAGAAGTATGTGCAGAGCAACAAAAGCATTTGGAAAGAGGGTGGTCATCTTATTTGTGCACATATATTCCAGAACAGCCTTTGGAGTTGATCCTGTTGAAATGTATCTTGAAAGGGCTTTCAGTTCATCAGCTAAATCACTCGCATCAATATTGCACATATCATGTGTCAACACTGTCTCTGGTGCCCTGCATTGCTGGTGTAGGTCTTCTTCAGGTATAGTGCGGAGTTTTGGAATATCCTACAACATCCCAAATGTACTGCTGTGTTCCTTGAGCTGCATGAAACGTTCTTCAACTGACTGTATTGCACAATCTGGCACCTGGTTAAAGAATTCAACTTTGAATTGTTGTTTGGGGTCTCTTATGGGATTATCCCGTGCCTCGTAATCAAAATGTCTTCTTCTTCAGTGACTCTTGTATTCTTGAATGGGTGGGAAAATAGCTTCAGTGTGAAGTTTCTCTGCCAACTTCTGTGCACCCTTCAGAACGTTTTGAAATCCTTCTTTTGACTGTAGGTATGACTTTGCTTTGTCCAGTTGCATTGCTCCAGATATATCAAGGTCAACACCTTGGAGTCTCTTGCTCACAACATTTATTTCAAACAGTCTGTCATGCCACAACACTAAGCCACACAGAAATTTGAAGTTATGTATGTTTCTGGTGATTCCATTTCCCTCTGCCACTGTTCTCCCACGAACAGTTCCTGTCATAGCATTATCCTCCATAATGGCAACTATGGCATCATCTAGCTTCTCAATTTGGTGTTCGATAGGCTTTATTACCTCACTCGACTTTCCCATTGTGTGGTACTCAGTGGTTTCAGTGTCAGAGAGGACGTTCCCAGATGTTGCTTCAAAATTTGCCATCAATGAGTTGATGCAGAGAAATACACAGATGCTTTGAATTACATTAAAAAATTCAGCACCCTCACTAGAAGCTGACGCTGCGTCACTGACCACCAAGTTCAATGAATGAGAACTGCATGGGACAAAAAAACCAAACAAACTCGAAGGTTTAACTCTCTGATTCGTGTCTGCGCTCCTCTGTTCTTTCCTCTCATGTTGGCACCATTATCGTAGCCCTGACCTCTCATGTCAGCTATCGCAATTCCCGTATCTTCCAGCTTTTTAAGCAGCACATTTGTCATGCCAGCTGCTGTAGTATCATCAATGTCAAATTCTAGAAAATGCTCTCTGACAGTCACCATTGCAGGGACATTTTCACTAGGTTCTGTTGTTGTTACAAAACGCACCATTAGTCATTTGTTCCGTATGGCTGATGTCAGGTGTGCAGTCCGGAATAACAGAGTAATATCTTGCTGACTTCAGATCTGCCACAATCTTCTGTTTGACTTTTATTGCCAGTAACTGTATGATCTCATTTTGAATTGTTTTTCCAAGGTAGTGGCGTGTGTACATTTCCTGGGCGGTGACTCTTCTTTGATGCTGTACTCCAGTAGCATCAAACTCAGCCATCAGCTCCAAAATTTTAAGGAAGTTTCCATTGTTTGGCATATACAGCTGATCTGAAGTGTCATGGAGTGCTAGGTTTTGGGTAGCACGCATTCTCACTGTAAGCGGGGGAATAGTCCCGCTATTGCGGGGAACTTTCCTGGTTTCTGCACTACCTCGGTGAAGTGGGCTAGTGAAAGGATCGGAGTCCTCACTCCCACTTCCTTTACCCAGTGCCCTCCCTGCCCTTGAGGACTCCCCTTCCTCTCTCCTGTCTGGCAGAGTCCACGTAACCCCAACAAGCCTGGGCCCAGGATTCCTGGGGGGCTTGACCCCCAACTCTGCTGCGGTCACCTAGGATAGGGGCGAGGGTGTCCCCACTCCGGGGTACTCTCTCTCACATCCTCACTGGGGTCAGAAGGCTCACTGTGAACATTTGTGTCTATGTATCTCAGGAGAGCTCCTTCCTGCTTAGATAGAAAGCAAAGGAAGCTTTTCTTTCTTTTTCTGAATGCTGCCCCAGAGGGGCATTTTCTTCTTTCACTAAAAGAGCCAGTTAGGCCCTTAAGATGCTGATATCTTCCCTCACTCAGGCCCTGCTACCAGCCTGCTTATTTGTCCCCTTCAACTGGGTGTTGAGAGCCGGCTATATTGGCTCTCAACACCCAGTTGAAGGGGACAAATAAGCAGGCTGGTAGCAGGGCCTGAGTGAGGGAAGATATCAGCATCTTAAGGGCCTAACTGGCTCCTACTACTTCAGCTGACTGCCTGTTCTCCTCAAGTGGGTTCAGGGAAGCAACAGGAAACAGGCAGCTCCCTGAGAAGCTGGTGTTAATCAGACCAGGCTCCTGGGGGTGCTAGAGAGGTACATAAGAGGCTCCTCCTCCTCTCTCTCCCTGCAGCTCCTGCCGCTTTCTGTTCTTCCCTCTCACCTTTTTGCTTGCCTGCCTGTTATGTCTCCTGTGCCCTCCTTCCTCCAGCACAGCACTCCACCATCTCTGTGCATCTAGAGCAGAGAGAATACATATGCACCACCAGCAGACACAATTTTCTACATTCTGGGTACTAGTGGCGACCCCTGGCACCTGAGGCAGCCGCCTCAGTTCGCCTCATGGTAAGGCCAGTCCTGCCTGTGGGTTCCTTACATTACTGCTGAATATCATAAATGCAGAATGTAATGAAGGCAAGGCAGGGAATATAATAAAGGTAAGGTAGCCCCATGGGCTACAATACATACAAATGATGGGGTCTAAATTAGCTGTTACCACTCAAGAAGGATCTTGGAGTCATCATGGATAGTTCTCTGGAAACATCTGCTCAGTGTGTCATGGAAATCAAAAAAGCTAACGATGTTGGGAACCATTAGGAAAAAGATATACAAGACATAACATATAATGCGACTGTGTAAATCCATGGTATGCCCACACCTTGAATATTGCATATAGTTCTGGCTGCCCCATCTAAAAGGAGATTATTAGAATTGGAAAAAGTACAGAGAAAAGAAACAAAAATGATTAAGGGTATGGAACAGCTTCCATATAAGGAGAAATTAAAGAGACTGGGATTATTCAGTTTAGAAAAGAGATGATTAATGGGGGATATGATAGAGGTCTATAAATCATGAATGATGTGGAGAAAGTGAATAAGTGTTTTGGTCACCCAATGAAATTAATAGGAAGCAGGTTTATAAAAACAAAAGGAAGTACTTCTTCACACACCACAGTCAACCTGTGGAACTCATTGCCAGAGAATGTTGTGAAGGCCAAAAGTATAACTGGATTAAAAAAAAAGATACATTCATGGAGGATAGGTCCATCAATGGTTATTAGACAAGGTAGTCTGGGATGCAACCCCATACACTGGGTGTCCCTAAACCTCTGATTGCTATGAGTGTGGACCACTCGATAAATTGGTCTGTTCTCTTCATTCTCTCTGAAGCATCTGGCACCAGCCACTGTCAAGACAGGACACTGGGCCAGGTGGACCACAGGTCTGACCCAGTATGGCCATTCTTATGCTTTTAGTCTTATATTCTTGTCTATTTCTAGACATATTTTAGAACTAGCTTCCTGTCCTCAGAGAAATAAATTAGAAGAGTAAAATATCCATTTCGTCATCTTTGTTGAGAGAGTGTTCTCTCAGAGATATCTATGTATTTATAAACAGTTAATGGAGAAGGTGACCGTAGCTGGTACTCAAGAACGTATGCCATTGTTCCTCCTGTACAGGACCAATAAAACCACTTGTAGAGCACTGCACATAGCTTCTTTTGTACTGGTCTTAATCTAGCCTGTTCCCCTACCAGTTTAGCACTGTGTTGCCTGCTATACCCCAAGTGATGGAGTTCCCATGATTTCCTACAAGAGAATATCCACAGCTTAATTTTAAAGATCCTGAGTAGAGCTGGTCAAACTTTTTCAGATGGAATGTTTTTCCATCTGAAAATGCTGATTTGTTAAAATGAAGTGTTTTAAAATGACAATTTGATATAGTATGAAATGAAAAGTAAAAAAACAAAAACAAAATGAAATGATTGTTCTGAAAGGAAATCTCAATCTTTTGGTTTTGTTCTGAATTGAAACAAAAACAAATTTTGAAATTGTGAAATTTCCATTCTGCAGGAAGTTCAGTTCTGTCACAGATCTACTCCTTAGCATTTTGACATCTTACCATGTCTCACTTCAATAATTGCTTAATGAAACAATACATAATAGCTCAGCATCACAACATCCAAATCCCTTTGTCAATCTAGCCCTTAGCTTTTAATAAAAGTTTTCATTTGGAATCTCCTGAGGGACCCCCCACCCCATCTGTTGTTTTTATGTAAGAAAACAGTTAATTTTTCAATAAATTGAGGTGTCATTTGGTTATTAAGTCAAAGGCTAGAAAGGAACATCCATATTCTCCTAGTATGGGTGGTGGTGGGGGGGTAGCGGGAAGAAACCAGTCAACATACACCGCCTAGAAATGGATCTCCCCAGAATTG
Organism: Natator depressus; assembly: GCF_965152275.1. Taxonomy (NCBI): domain Eukaryota; kingdom Metazoa; phylum Chordata; order Testudines; family Cheloniidae; genus Natator; species Natator depressus. The sequence continues at coordinate 119,970,894 of NC_134237.1, read as the reverse complement.
CCCAAGTTCTTCACTGGATTGCATGACGGTGCACCCTGGCAAACAAAGCATGCAGTCCACTGTAGGGTCTGGGCCTTTAATTGTAATGATTGCAAAAAGCAGTGGTCAATAAGAGCACACTAACTAGGTACAAGCAATACCTCATTCCCACATTATTACTGTAGCCATAGAAAGAATTAACTAACATAAGTCATTGTAGAATTTACACTACATTAGAATAGAATATTATCAGGGTTAGAAGGGACCTCAGGAGGTCATCTCGTCCAACCCCCTGCTCAAAGCAGGACCAATCCCCAATTTGCCTTGTCTCTTCATCAGTTTCAATGTCTGAAAACTTTATATAGTTTCTCAGTAATGGCAGTTTAATAATATAGAATGAGCTGCTACACCAGTACAGTAGTCTTGTCTGTCCTAAATAATTTAGGATCTACTGCAGATTTTACCCTTCAGTTCCCCCCCCTTCTCCAGATCATTAATAAAGATGCCAGACATGATGAAACCTGACCACTTATTCCTACTTTGTGTTCTTTCTCAACTGGCTTCTAATCCATGGGAGTACAGTGTTTTTCACCTCTTGACTATTTCACTTCAATAGACCTTTTTTAAGGAACTGCTTTATCAAAGCCCTTAAGACGTTTCTTAACATTTTTTTTCTCCAAAAATAAAACCAAACATAGCAATATAGCCTGGGCAGCTTTCATGTCTCCAACATTTCCTATCTTGGAGAGACGACTCCAGACTCTTCGTTTCATAGGGAAGGCCAACTCTTTGTAACATTCTGAGCTTAACTAGACTCAGAAGCTACTACCTAAATCAGTTGGAATTTCACTCAAAAATACCTGTGCCACTGTCTCACTCAGTGGGGCAGCACTGGGGTAGTCTAACAGGACTCCAGGAGCCCCTTCAGGGATAACCAAATGAACCATACACCTTGACACAGGTCCATTACACAAAGTGTAAACAATTCTGAAATTTACATCTGAACATTTCTGGAGGTTGGATGTTCATATGGGTTTTTGTTAGGCCTATCAACCATTTTTTTTCGTTCTGTATTTGTACTGCACCTTACCCAAATGGGTCCTGGTCCATGAAGAGGGATCTAGGTGCTACAGTAATACAAAGAATACATTTTTATTATTGGTACATTCCTTGTCTATCATATACATGCCACAGTTTTATGCATAAAACTCAGTGATAGCTAGGAGGATATGGCTTATCAATAAATGGTTGTTATAGCAGATAACACTTCTAAACACTTTAGGCCATGTCTTGTGTCAACTCAGCAAATGTTTGTATTGTACAATACACTCTTGCTATGATCCTTGACAAAAGAGGCACTTTATAGCTCAATAAAGTATTTCTCATACCCATCCAGCTGGAAGGGATAGATCCCTTGTTTATTTCAGCTGTATTTCTGATGTGCTATAAATAGGTCAAAAGTTAACACTGTGGAGTCATTTTCTCTTAACCTCACAGGTTACTACAGGTTGTCAGACACTTCTTAAAGGTTCTGTTATATAGATTATTTGCAGTGGGTAGCGCTTGCCTTTGTAGCAGAACAGATGTGTTTGTATAGGATGGTGCTCTGTGAAATTGTCCTAAATGTCTGCATTTTACATAACCATAACCTTCTCACTGCTGGTTTTCCACTACACCAGCTGTATTCTATTATGCATAAGCAAAATCAATGGAGCATGTGATGGGGCACTCACTTCTCATCAACCCCTCCTGTTGGCTGGACGTGGTGCTGCAATCCTTTTTCTCCAATCCTGGCACCAGCTGTAGACCTCACTGGGCAGGTCTTTAGTGGCTCAGCCCTCTGGCTAAGTCACACAGGCTAAAATGAACAAACCCCTTCCAGGGTAACAGATGTCCAGCTGAAAGTTTAAACAAACACCCAAACAAATGATTCCTCTCTTCCTTTTGGTTTATTCTTCAGCCTGCTTACTGGCCTCGGTAGTCACCCCTTTCTGGGTTAAATTTAAGTCCTTCCCTGTTATAGAGCACTGTGGTATTGTAAAGCCCCCAGGGCTTTCTCCCTAGACACTCTTTATTTTCACAGGTTTTCACTTCCCCAGCTCTCCAGCCAGGTCATCTCTCAAGTTTAGTCCCCTTCCAGGGTTGTAAAGAGTTCAACAAAATGGTTAGCCCTCCCCAGGGTCTTCAACCCCATCTCTGAGCTCTTTAAATTTCAGCCCTTTCTCTGCAGCTTAGGCCACTCCAGTACTGGCTGGTGGGGGGACTCAGGCCCACCCACTACTCCAGTCCCAACCCAGGGTCCCTATAAATAGCAGCCAAGTGCTGCTTCCTTTGCTTGGTTACTGCTACATTCCCTAGGCCTCTTCCCACCTGGTCTCTCTACCTCTTTCCATTACCTTAGGGCTAGAGCTCTTAGCTCCTCTCACTTCCTGGTGTAGCTAATGCAGCTCCTCAAGCTCCTTCTGGTTAGGACAGAGTACCCTTCCTTGCCCCTCTGGCCCCAGCCAGAAATAGACCTATTCAGGCCCTGCAGCTGCTTTTATCTGAGCCTGATGGGGTCTGATCGGTTGTTTTGATGAGGCCTCTCTAGCCAAGTCTGGAGGACCCACATTCGCTGCTCCTTTCCTGGTGCCTGGTGTGATAGGACTGTGAGGTTTCCAGCAGGGGACCTGAAAGGGCCTGGTACACCCCATCACAGCACATTAAGAACTTGCTTATTGTGCTGTTTCTTGCTGGAGTGCTGCTACGTTGCTGTAAGTTTTTCTGATTTGTACATTCTTCTTCAAAGCATTAAACAGACGTTATGGGGCAAATGCTCAATTTAGAAATTCTTCTCTGAGGCTATGGAGCTGCTCAGTAGCTGATATTGCAGCCTGGAGCCTAGAGCAATTCTTGTGATTCTAATGCATTGACTTCATGGGGGTGGAGAGAAGGGTTTGCATAGAAGGGAATCCTTTGGTTGTGGGTCAGCCTGTGCCTGCAGCCACCCATCCCTTGGAGTAGTGCTGCATCCTTTAGTGCCACTTAAGTGGCATAAAGATTATGGTACAGACTGTCTTTGGCTGAATTTTTATACATTGTAAATAAACAAACAGACTATGTAGGCAAGAGTCTGGCCTGATGGTGTCCCAACTCATTTCTTTGCCAACAAACTCATGCCAGAAGTCTAAATGCTTTTTGGTTGTCTAGAAGCTGAGCCACTCTCTTTGGACCTCTGTTCAAAGTGGGAAAATGCCTAAAGGGAACACAATCTAGAATTCCAGGGCTCTGACAACAAGAATGTTCGGCAAAATTCCACTCTGGTTTACAGCAGTTTAAGACCCTCAAGGTTACTGGGATCACAGGGGGTGCAAGCCAGCCCAGAATTTGATTACATGACTTTCATGCGAGCAACGTTGCCTTCTCTATGAGCTCCAGTTCCCGAGCCTTAGTTCCTGTCCTCAGATCAGAGCACTGTATTTATTTCTTTTCATTACTGACTAAACCAACATAAAAATCACTCTCTGCGCAGATAGCAGTCATCACCCTGGACAAAAATTTTGAGCATCCTTTGAATGACATTCATTCCAGTGGGAGCTGTGGGGAAATTGGCACAACATGAATGCAGAACTTAAATGCGATTCTAACACAAAAACATGCTGGGTGAAATCCTGGCTTTATTGAACTCAGTGGCAAAAATCCCATTGACTTTGAGGCCAGGATTTCACCTGCTGTTTTTACTGAAACTATTACATCAAAACCTCATCTCTACTTGTCATCATATAGCCACAATACCTGTGGTAGTGTTCAGCCTAGAATATTTTTTACTGAATTTCACTGGGCTTTCATAATATCTCATGCTATGTAAAGCATATTTCAACTGAAGATCTCAAAATGTTTTACAGGGAAAAGTAAGTAACATTCAGTAAAGCTAGGTGAAATTTACACATTCCACAGTTAATCTGAAACATTTATCACATAATCTCACAATCTTTTGCTGATTTTCACTGTCATAACTTGTTACCTCCTGTAAGTTTTGCAGTAGTTAGTTGAAATGTAAGGTAAGATAAAGGTCTCCAGAAAAAATATATCCTATTGAGACTGAACAACTTTAAGCAACTGATTGTGAACAAGAGGTTACATTTCCAGCACTTCAGTTCAAATATTTCCATAAACTTTTTCCTGAAACGTCTCATTTGATTATTATTATTAGAATGATATTGGGCTAAAACCTGGCCTAAAATATGGGTCTGTTGTGCTGTAAAGCTACCCTAATTGGACAGGTGGGGATTTCCCCCAGTGTAAGGGAAGTCTTGGATTGTGCAGAACCACCATGGTATGGGTGTGGGTGCCAGAGATAGGAAAGGGGACATGAGTGAAGCATACCAGCAAATCACAGACCACCCTGAATTTGATCTAAGATATGCAAAGGGTTGAATGAGTTCCCAGCAGCCGCCACAATCAGGGAAGCACAAAAGCAGATTTTAAAGCATACAGCTCTACAGTAATTTTTGTTTAAAACTGTTGTGTTAAACCAGACTCTAGGTAGGAATTAGGCTAAAACCCATGAGCCACCGGAGACTCATCACATGAAAACACCTCTTGGTCATGCCAACCAGGGCAGATTTTGATACAGGGACAGAGGTGAAAGGGTCTGAAGCCTGCTTACAATACCTTAATCCACCCAAACTCTTATTGATTTTATTTAAAATTGCAAAATTTAAATTTGGGAGGATCTATGAATGTTTAATAGAAAACAAGTTAGAAGTAAATGAAAGTAAAAAAAGTTATGTTCTTGTTGCTAGGGCAACAAGTCTCTGATCTTTTCAGTGGGAGTATCGGTGCATTAATAATACTTAATTCACAAGGATAAAAGAAGCTGTTTGATGCAGCCATTTAGTGACATGCACAGTACATGGAGTTATGATCAGTGAGCAAATTTGCTTGAAATTCAAATTTCAGCATGGAGAGACTGATGGTATGGCTACAGTGGGGTTTACAAGGAATCATGTTAATGCATACCTGCAGTTAGCTCGGCACACTGAGATGTGGAAATGAGTGCAGAGGAGAGAGCCTCCATGTTTTGTTCAGCCCTTTAGTCTAGAGTTGCTCACCTTTAATGTTATCACTTAGCCATTTGGGAAGGTGGGTTTGTTTTTTTTTAAAACAAGTTTTCAGTACTGTGGAGTCTCAGGAAACAAATGCAGCACTTCATTAAACAGGATGCAGCGACCAAGAGAACCAACTAGAGGAAGCTCTTGATAACCTCATAGCAACTGTGATGCTTCCCAGGAGTACGCAGGGCTGTAAGGCACCTCGCTACCACCTGGCCTGAGTGTGAGGAAGCCTTGTCTGTGCCTGCCATGGGTCATCTCCCCCACTTCAGTGGCCATGGGCAACACAATCTCTCCCCTCTAGGCCTCACAGGCCCTGCTGCCACTCTACAGGATAGTGACTGGCACACTCCAATGCTTAAGCATCTGAGCGTCAACCTGGAGTGCTCAACCCTTGGTCTATTGGACACTCAGTATTCACGGATTCTCTGCTTCCAAAGCAACAGCTTACCAGTTCCACTTCCCATAACCACTCTGCCTAGAACACAGCACTTAGATATGTTTATAGTGAAATCAAGTATATGTTTACTTAACAAAGCACTGAGATTTAAGTAGTGGCAAGTAGAAGCACTGACAACAAATGGTTACATATAAAACAAAAACACGCATTCTAGAGCCTAGACTTAATTAACAAGATAGCCCCGAGTCTTGAGTATTGCTCACCCAAAATCCTTGCAGTGTTTTATAGTCAAGCTGGCTGTGATCCTCCTTTCACAAGGTAAGGATGCTGCCAGTCTGCCTCCCAGGTGAAGGTTTCAGTATGTTCTTTGCCCCCCCCCCCACCCCCGGCCCAGATTACCAGTGCCATCCTTTGTCTTTATTCATACAGGACACACCCTCTTGTTTGTTTCATGCTGTAGATGTTTTTGTAATCTGAATTTGCCACTGGCTTAGTTTGTAAATGGGTATATAGCGTGAGGTATACAATACTGAAATGGCCAGACAGGGCGAGAGATGCCTGTTACCTTCTATCTAACAGGTCTGAGGGTGCTGAGGGAGTTGGCTGATGTGATTGCAGAACCATTGGCCATTATCTTTGAAAACTCTTGGCAATTGGGGGAGGTCCTGGATGATTGGAAAAAGGCAAATATAGTGCCCATCTTTTAAAAAAGGAAGAAGGAGAATCCGGGGAACTACAGACTGGTCAGCCTCACCTCAGTCCCTGGAAAAATCATGGAGCAGGTCCTCAAGGAATCCATTTTGAAGCACTTGGAGGAGAGGAAGGTGATCAGGAACAGTCAACATGGATTCACCAAGGGCAAATCATGCCTGTCCAACCTGATTGCCTTCTATGGTGAGATAACTGGCTCTGTGGATGTGGGGAAAGCAGTGGACATGATATATCTTGACTTTAGTAAAGCTTTTGATATGGTATCCCACAGTATTTTTGCCAGCAAGTTAAAAAAGTATGGATTGCATGAATGGACTATAAGGTGGATATAAAACTGGCTAGATCATTGGGCTCAACAGATAGTGATCAACAGCTCAATGTTTAGTTGGCAGCCAGTATGAAGTGGAGTGCCCCAGGGGTCGGTCCTGTGGCTGGTTTTGTTCAACATCTTCATTAATGATCTGGATGATGGGATGGATTGCACTCTCAGCAAGTTTGTGGGTCACACTAAGCTGGGGGGAGAGGTAGATATGCTGGAGGGTAGGAATAGGGCCAAAGTGACCTAGACAAATTGGAGGATTGGGCCTAAAGAAATCTGATGAGGTTCAATAAGGACAAGTGCAGAGTCCTGCACTTAGGACAGAAGAATCCCATGCACTGCTACAGGTTGAGTACCGACTGGCTAAGCAGCAGTTCTGCAGAAAAGGACCTAGGGGTTACAGTGGATGAGAAGCTGAATATGAGTCAACAGTGTGCCCTTGTTGCCAACAAGGCTAATGGCATATTGGGCTGCATTAGTAGGAGCATTGCCAGGAGATCAAGGGAAGTGATTATTCCCCTCTATTCAGTACTGATAAGGCCACATCTGGAGTATTGCGTCCAGTTTTGGGCTCCCCACGACAGAAAGGATGTGGACAAATTGGAGAGAGAGTCTAGCTGAGGACAACGAAAATGATTAGGAGGCTGGGGTACATGATTTATGAGGAGAGGCTGAGGGAACTAGGCTTATTTAGTCTGCAGAAGAGAAGAGTGAGGAGGGATTTGATAGCAGCATTCAACTACCTGAATGGGGGTGCCAAAGAGGATGGAGCTAGGTGAGGGATGGATGCAGCACACCAGCCATTTTAATCCAGCCCTTGATCTCCCACTGGAGCTCTGGTGCTCCAGCTGGGGAGCAGGGTCGGGGGCTGCTCCGCACAGCTCTGGAAAGCAGTGGCATGACCCCACTCTGGCTCCTACATGTAGAGGCAGGCACAGGGCTCCACTCCACACACTGTCCCCACCCCAAGCACTGCCCCTACAACTTTTATTGGCTGGGAACCACAGCCAATGGGAGCTGCAGGGGCGGCGTCTGTGGATGGAGTAGCATGCAGCAGAGCCACCTGGCTGTGCTTCCATGAAGGAGCCGAAGGGAGGACATGCCACTGCTTCTGGGACACTTGAGGTAAGTGTCACCCAGAGTCTGCACCCCTGAGGCACCCCCACATGCCCCAGCCCTGATCCCCCTCTGAACCCCTTGGTCCCAGCCCAGAGCACCCTCCTGCACACCAAACCCCTCATCCCCAGCCCCACCCCAGAGCCTGCACCCCCAGGTGAAGCCCTCACTCCTCCGTGCCCCTGCCCCAGCCCTGATCCCCCTCCTGCCCTGCGAATTGCTTGGTCCCAGCCTGGAGCACCCTCCTACACCTCAAACCCCTCATCCCCAGCCTCACCCCGAAGCCCGCACCCCCAGCTGGAGCCCTCACCCCCCAACACATGCCATCCCCCTTACCCCAGCCCAGAGCCCCCTCCTGCACCCTGACCTCCTCATTTCTGGCCCCAGCCAGAGCCCTCACCCCCTTGGACACACCCCAACCCCAATTTTGTGAGCATTCATGGCCCACCATACTATTTCTATACTCAAATGTGGTCCTCAGGCCAAAATGTTTGTCCACCCCTGCCATAGTAGGGCCATTTTGTATGTGTGCAACTGATGATTCCTTCCTAAATGAAGTACTTTGCATTTGTCCTTACTGAATTTCATCCTGTTTACTTCAGACCATTTCTCCAGTTTGTCCAGATCATTTTGAATTTTTAATCCTGTCCTCCAAAGTACTTGCCACCCATCTTGGGCTGATGATCATTCCTAGTCACTTTATTCTGCCAGGCACTGAGGATTCACAACTCCCATTGAAGCCAGCAGGAGTTGTGGGTTCTCAACACGTTAAGATTCAGTCCCGCATTGTAGACCTTGGACAAAATTCTCTGCTGCCGTAACTCCACTGACCTTATTAGAGTTCTGCCAGCAGAGAATTTAATTTGTCTGTTTATTACAGACCGCTACCAAGTAAATTAGAAATATCACCTATAAGTCTCTCAACCCTTCTTATGGCCACGTGATAGCTGGCCGAGCTAGTTTCTTTATATCACCCATTCAGAAAAAGATTGTTTAGGCATATGGCACAAAGTTATCTTGACACCATCTGCTGTGTGTTTCAGGGCCAAATCAATGAGTAAACAGGCTATCATCAGGCAGACATATCCATGGGAAATAGTGAGAACTGAGTCTTTCCCAGCACTCCATGACTCCCCCTCTCTCTTTTTCTCTCTGTTATAATAAAATTACCTGTTGCCATGATGTCTGAGTGCCTCAAAGCTGGTCGACAGCAGAAGCACCAGAAGAGTCTTTACATGTGGTGGCAGGAAAACCATCAAAGCATGGCTCCAAAGGGAGCTGTACGATTATGACAGAGGAGTGGGCCTGGGGACTAATATAGAGGCACTAGATATCAGCATAAATGATCTCGCCCTTGCAAACTCAATCTCAGAACCTGATATAGTGGTTTATTAATGGAACAGTGTAATTTTATCTTGTAAGCACCGGAGAAGGTTCAGGGAAATGGTCAGTACAATATTTGATCTCTCTATAGTTCAACGACTACAGTTAAAACAGCAGAGAGCAGAGAGAGCTTGAAAGCTATGTAATTAAGTTGGTTCAGAGGGACATACAACATCATTAAGGTGCAATAGGCTATAATGAAAAAATGAACAATGCAAGTTACAAGAAATGGGAATTGGGCTTCACAAGGGAGTGATCAAAACTCTGAGATTAAAAATAGAAAACCTATACCAGGAATAGAGAGAAGGCAACTAAACAAGAATTCAAGGAGCCCTATTAGACTTGTGGGGAATGGATAATGGCAGCAAAATAGCAGTAAGTTAACGCTAGCTTAAAGGACTAAAGGGAACAAAAATAAATAATCACAGAATCATAGGATTGGAAGGTACCTCGGTGGATCATCTAGCCTAGTCCCCTGCACTGAGGAAGGACCAAGTACTGTCTAGACAATCCCTGACAGGTGTTTATCTAACCTGTTCTTAAAACCCTCCAGTGATGGAGGTTTCACAACCTCCCTATGTGAGTTGTTCCAGTGCTTAACCACCCTTATAGCAGGAAGCTTTCCTAATGTCTATCCCAAAACTCCCTCGCTGAAATTTAGACCCATTACTTCTTGTCCTGTCCTCAGTGGATAAGGAGAACAACCCAGCTCTTTGTAACAACCTTTTACATACTTGAAAACTATCGTCATGTCCCCCATCCCCCCAGTCTTCTCTTCTCCAGATGAAACAAAACCAATTTTTCAATCTTTCCTGGTAGGTCATGTTTTCTAAATCTTTAATCATTATTGTTGCTCTTCTCTGGACTTTCTCCAATTTGTTTATATCCTTCCCAAAGTGTGATGCCTGAAACCGGACATAATACTGAATGATGTTTGGGGTTTTTTGTAACAATGTTACATTGTTGACTCATATTTAGTTTGTGATCCACTATAACCCCCAGATCATTTTCTGAAGTACTCCTTCCCAGGAGTCATTTCCCATTTTATATTTGTGCAATTGATTATTCCTTCCTAAGTGTAATATTTTGCATTTGTCCTTATAAAATTTTATCCTATTTGTTTATCAAGAGAATTTTTAATTCTAATCCTGTCCTCCAAAGCACTTCCAACCTCTTCCAGCTTGGTATTACCCACAAACTTTATAAATGTACTCTCTGTGCCATTATCCAAATCATTTAAGAAGATATTGAATAAACCCAAACTGAGGGTAGATCCCTGTGGGACTTTACTTAACATACACTTCCAGCTTGACTGTGAACCATTGATAACTCTCCAGGTACAGTTTTCCAACCAGTTGTGCCCCCACCTTGTAGTAGGTTCTTCTTGGCTATATTTCCCTGGTTTGCTTATGAGAAGGTCATGTGACACAGTATCAAAAAGCCTTACTAAAATTGAGATATATCACATCTACTGCTTTCCCCTGATCCACAAGGCTTGTTACCCTATCAAAGAAGGATATTAAGTTGGTTTGACATGATTTGTTCTTGGCAAAATTCATGTTGACTTATTTATCCCCTTATTATCTTCTAGGTGCTTACAAACTGATTGATTATTTCCTCCATTATCTTTCCAGGTACTGAAGTTAAACTGACTGGTCTATAAGTTCCCGAGGTTCTCCTTATTCCCCTATTTATAGTAGATACTATATTTACCCTTTTCTAGTCCTCTGGGATCTTTCCCATACTCCATGAGGTCTCAAAGATAATTGCTAATGGTTCAGAGATCTCTTCAGCCAGTTCCTTAAGTATTCTAGTATTCCATCAGGCCCTGCCGACTTGAGGACATCTAATTTGTCTAAGTAATTCTTAATTTGTTCTTTCCTTATTTTAGCCTCAGATCCTACCCATTTACACTGATGTTCAGTATTGGATCCATTAATACAAGAGGAAGAGAGATTAAATTAGTGATGATTAAAAAATAACCGTGATATTGAACTTTATTTATCTAGTTCCCTAGATAAGCATGATGCTTTAGGATAAATAAGAAAGGAAGATCTCTGCCTCAGTAATTTTCCTATTTAAGAGCCAAATCTTGCTCTTTTTACACATTGACACAGTGTCCGTGTCTTCAGTAAAATCAGCATGACTAAGGCTAGCAGATTTGGCCCCAAATAAGAATACTTGCTGTGTGTTCAATCTAACAGATCATTGTGGTTCACAGGGCAGCAAAACCAGGGTGGAGAGATAAAAATAGAAAAGTGGAATGGGCCCTTGGGTGTGTATTCTGCCCCCATTGAGAGCAGGTTTTGGAGGTTTTGCTTAGAACTGCTGAATTACATGTTATTTTCACTGTAAAACTGTAATTTATCCTTATAGCTCTGTCCGCACATGTTAATGAAGAATTAGATAAAGAGAGGAGAAGGGAGGCAGTTGACACACAGGAAGGTGAATATCATGCCAAGCACAAAGGCAGAATGCTGTGCCAGACCCAGGGATTGTGACTGGCCCTTCTGAGAAAGCTCAGATTGCGAGGCTGAAATAGCCTCTCCCTCCACCCCTGCGAAACCCACCCAAATGCCCATCACAACTGAAGACCTTGTGAGTGTGTGGGGCTGGGGGGCAGCAAGGACTGGTTCCTCAGTGTACCACCAGAGTGCCCCAAAAGACCCAGAGAAGAGACGGAGCTCTGCTACTGAAGTACTTTACCATCGTCAAGGATGGTGTAGTCTCCCTGTGCAATAATTAACTCTTTGTCTTGATTTTGAGATGGAGACAAATTGTCAAAATATCAGAATTTCCCACAGGACAGAAAGTCCATTTCCTGACCTGCTGTAATGGCTAGGCAGCTGCATGGTGAGCCTGCTGCTCACTGTACAGAATATAACCATTTCATTGCTACCGTCTCCCGTTCCCTCCTCCCCTTTTGTTTGTTTTTTCTCCCCTGTACTCGTTTGTTCTGTGAGGGAGTATATAGTGGCTTAATGAGCTACTGTGGGTTCAGTCGGCTCTGCCCCACCACACCAGTGGGAGATGTCAAACTTGGTGGCAGGAGCTTAAAAAAAGGAAAACAGCCTAGTTGGTGGCAGACTAGAGAGGAGCAGACCTCCAGTCTTCAGCTCCTGGAGAGGACTGGCTGAAGGCAGAAACTCCTCAGATGATTGCTGCTCAGTGGCCCCTACCTCAAGGTTTGATCCACCTTTGATGGGACTATTTTCCTGTGAGCCTAGTTGAGGCCACTGCCTAATGGAAGCCCTCAGAAGAGTCTCTTAGCCCACCAGTGGGACGATTCATTTGTGTTTATTGACAACCCTGGAAGGAGTTGACTGCTTGGGGCTCAGACAGAGGGCTGAGCCTCTTACTACTGGATTGGCACGATGGAATACCCAGACATCTCAGAGAAGAGGCGTGGGGGAGTGCAAGGGCCCACCCCCGGGGGAGCTCTAGGGAAAGAACCTGGTGACAGTTCCCTTATAAAATGTTCTGATAAGGGAAGCAAAACTGTTCAAGTACTTATCTGAGAGTGAAGAGGATGAAAGTGATTCTACAATAGGGAAACACTGGATGATTATTTTGTTTCCCGGGGAACATGCCTTAATTCATGAGGCCAACATCTTTCTACCAGAGGGACCCAAAGCCTGGGGAAACAACAGGAGCATTTACAAGGAGTTTGTATGCATTGGCAGACTCCTATGAGCTTGGAGGAAACGGAAACAAGGACTCACCAGGGACAAAATTGTCCAGGATGTTTTCCTGGAAACTGACAATAGAATTTGGCCTGGACTGGAGTAAGCCATACAGCCTGTCCGTAATTCTAACATAATAAAAAAGCCAAGTAAGTGCTTGAGGAGCCAGGAAAAGATTACAGGAAAAAGCACAGAAGCCTCAATCCTCTGATGGTGAAAGGAGCCAAAGAGTATTGTAAACTGCCCCAAAGGCAAATGCAAGGCCCTGCATTCATTCAGCATGGCAGGGAAATAATGAGCAATGCCAGGCCTGGACAGCCAAATGCTGCAAGGGTAAGAAGAGAGCATTTTGCTTCCTGTGTCACATGAGAGAAGTTAGAGTGCCTGCCCAGGGAATGCGAGGGTTCTGGGGATGTTGGTTGGTTGGGTGTCTAAATCATCGGTGACAGTGAAGTCAGATTACAGGTTGACAGAGGAGCTGATGGAGCTCTGAGCTTCTCAAAAGTGAAAGCACCTGGTGGTCTTGGAACACAGTGCAAGGACAGGCATTTAGAGTGAAACAACTCCTAACAGAAGCATTAGTACTTTTTTTTAAAATTGCCAGTAAACAAACTGTGTGTGCGAGTTAGCCATTAATTAGGAGTATTATTGCAAGGTCATGAAGTTTAGTGGTGCACTGCTCTAGGATGCAGACTGATGCTTCAATGAGTTGTGCTTAGACTGAAGAGACTTTGAGTGCAACACAAGTGGAGAATATTTGTCCTTTATGAATTACAATCTGTTAAATTTTTTACTGATCACAAATCTCTGGTACTCCTGCTAATCAGATGGACTGTGACTAATGATCAGCCTACACAACAATATGATTGGCTCGATGCAAATTCCAATAGATAATAAATATTTATGGCTCTTCACTGAACAATAAAAAAAAAAAAAAAGAGAGACAGTTTCCCTGCCAGAGAATGCTTGCAAATCCCTATTCATGTCAGTAAAAGTTTGCAGATTTGGGCAAGTTTGCCAGTTAGCCATCTGCCCTGAATAAGGGGCAACATATAGCTGCATTGTTCCGGGAACCAGACTGTCAAAATCTGGTCCCTAGTTGCCCATCTCACTCCAGAGGAGGGGGAACTAGATTGTTACTTGTGTATTCCTGTAGCAGGTTACTATTCCTGCTGTGGCAGTTCAGCTGTACGGCTCATTTTGCTTGCCTCCTTGTGTGGGTGGGGTAATGACAGTTGCCCCCACCTCCATGCCGCTCTCTGTGATACAGGTAGTGTGTGCAGGGGAATCAGCAGGAAGTAGAGGCCCTACAGCAGCACAGAGGCATAGTGGTAATCCTGCTTTGGGATTGTAAATCCAGATTTGGTACAACGTATGAGAACAAGAATCAATCAGAGAGGAGGGTAAGGGAAAGGGAGGACAAGCTGTACCTTGATGACCACATTTGTTTCATCTGCTTTAATGCATACAGTATTGCTCCAAAGGTGAAACTGTACATACTAAGGATGAATACAGAGGGAAGTTTTAAGATCATGTTGAAAAATTCCTGCAAAACATTTTTTTATTAATGAAAATGCTAGCAGAGGCAGATAACTATACACTGCAGCAGTGGAATTATACTTCTGTGATATTTTGGCAGAATATGAAAGTGAATTATTACTATAATTTGCTTCATAGGAATAATTTTTCTCCATATGCTGATTTGGTCCTGATTCTGATTGTACTTGCATCATTTCTGTGCTAGTATAAACTGCATTGATTCCAGTGGATCTGTTCCAGATTTACAGAAGTGTGAGTCAGAGCAGAATCAGGGCCTGTTGTCTTTAAGATGTTAATCTGACTTTGCAAGTAATGGATGAGGATCTATGTGCACATGCACACCTGACTATTATCGGTCAGATTTGAGCATGTATCTCCCTGCTTAATGCTGTTAAAATTTAGCCAAAAAAGCACAAACAATATATTGTTCAATTCTGTTCCATTCAATTCTCACATTTTCCACATTAAACAAATAGAATTATTTAAGTGACCCTTTTTTGTAATTCATTTCCCACCAGCGCAGTTGGGTCCCGCTGCACTATGCATGTAGTTCAGAAAGGCTTGTAGACTCTGATTGAAAAGTCATTTGATAAATAATGTAATTATCTTGGGCATCCCTATTTATGCCCAGCTTGTACACACAGCAGATCATTTGGCAGTGCTTCATTACCCAGACAGTCATGCATCTTAATAGAGCAACAGAGCACATTTTAGAAGTTAAATGTTGAAAGAACAAGTCTTCCATGAATAAAAATTACAAAACCAGACACAGGGCAAGTATGGTTTAGCATCTTCAGAAGCAGATTCCTAGCCCTCGCTGACTTGAATACCTGTTGATAAAGAGGATGTGTCTGACTCATTAACGAATAGAGCTGGTCTAATTATTTGCTGCAAATAACATTCATTGTATGTTTACTTTTTTGCCCTGCCTGGACATCCTTCATGAACGGACATTGTTCATAACTATTCACCGAATAGTTTCCATGAGCAATTTTTGGTCTCCAGCAAGTGCCTAAACTGCACACTTTCACTATATATTATGTTTGGTGTAGAACCAGTCACTTAAATCTCATGGTATAATTTCTGTTGCCATTTTTTTCAGCCATAGATTAATGAGCAGCGGTAATTAGATAACAGATGGAATCATATCTGTGTAACAGACACTTGCCTCCTGGGCTTTGAGCTTGAAGCATCTCTTGCCTTTTGGGATGAGACCCAGTTTCATAGAATCATAGGACTGGAAGGGACCTTGAGAGGTCATCTAGTCCAGTCCCCTGCACTCGTGGCAGGACTAAATATTATCTAGACCAACCCTGACAGGTGTTTGTCTAACCTGCTCTTAAAAATCTCCAATGATGGAGATGCCATAACCTCCCTAGGCAATTTATTCCAGTGCTTAACCATCCTGACAGTTAGGAATTTTTTCCTAAAGTTCAACCTAAACCTCCCTTGCTGCAATTTAAGTCCATTGCTTCTTGTCCTATCCTCACAGGTTAAGAAGAACAATTCTTTTCCCTCCTCCTTGTAACAACCTTTATGTACCTGAAAACTGTTATCATGCCCCCTCTCAGTCTTCTCTTTTCCAGACTAAACAAACCCTTTCATGGTCCACCCTTTGAGGTTAATAATAGAATTAGAGAACTTCCAGAAGGCTCTGAAGGAGGACATTGCTCCTGCAACAGAGAACTTGACTGAAAGTCTAGTGGGACTTTATAATACTCTTTTACCTCATCACCAATAGGGCAGCCCCCAGGCATCCTCTTCCCCAGCTCTGACCTCATGGGTCACCCTGGTTTTCAGGTGATCAGCAGCAGAAAAAAAAAGAAAAAAGAAGGGATATGGATAGAGTTAGTGGTTTCAGGCTCAAGCTAATGGTAAAATCTTTTTTTAAAAATCCTCTACAGCAGTGATATTCAGACCTCAGTGGTTTAGGAGACAAATTAGTGATCAGCATTACGAAAAAGAGCCACAGTAGTGTGAATTCATTCTTTCAATTACTATAGTGCTATATATTCATATTTAAACAGTATGAAGGGAAATATTTAGCTTTATATATTATTATTCTCAGTGCAGAATGACTGACCACGTATTATTATTTTAATAACATAGTAAAAGCCTCTCAACTGGTTAATAACTTAGATTGGTTAATAATGAAATCGCACAGTATGTTAATATCATGTGCTGCAAAGAGCCACAGGAGACACATTAAAGACACTTGCGGCTCCCGAGCCTCAGTCTGAGCATCACTGCTCTAAGGTAGGGGTTCTCACACTGTGGGTCTTGACCCCTCAGGGGTCATGGGGTTATGACCTCCGGGGTCACAAGCTGTCAGCCTCCACCCGAAACCCCGCTTTGCCTCCAGCATTTATAATAAGTGTTAAATATTTTTTTAAAAAGTGTTTTTAATTAACAAGGGGGGTTGTGCTCAGAGTCTTGATGTGTGAAAGGTTTGAGAACCACTGCTCTAAGGGTTGTGAGGAGGCAGGGAAATGGCTCTTTGCTTCTCTCATCGCATCCACAAAATGCCAAATAGATTTGTGTTGGATTGTGGATAGCCAGGTTAATCTAGACGGTCTCTGCTGAGTGACTGCTCTGAATCCTATCAATTGTGAGGAACTTTTTTCTTTTTTGGTGTGGATTCAGTGCAAGCTCTCTGCATCTCTGTATGTATGTGACTAATTCAAAATCTTCTCTGCTTGAATTTTGGCCAGTTTTACTCACTGCATGAGCTGGAAATGCTAGGTTAAACTTGGCACCTAAACTGCCATTTTTGATTCATGTCCTTCCCAGCTGGTGGTGGCTAGTGAAGAAGTTCTGGGTTGATTACTTGTGTAGATTGTTAGCACCTCTGGGTTTACTCTGAAAGACACGAGTGCAGTCTTAGTTAAGGAACCTATCATGATGTCATCTACCTTTCTAAATACTGTATAGTGTCCAATCTTTCATTTTTGAGTAAGATTTTTGAGATGGTTGTGATGAAATGACTCAATATCTGGATACCTCCCATTTGCTTTGTTCATCTGGGTGTGGGCCTAGATTTGGCATGGAGACTGGTGATTTTCTCCTGGAAATGAATAACTATCATATTATATCTGCTGCCTTCAATCCAATTAATTGGGAACTGTTTCACCTGCATACCGCAGCAAGAGAAGATGGAAATATTCTTTTGTGGCTTTATTGTTTTCCCACAGAGAAATCACAACAGGTAGCTGTGAGCAACTGCTCCACTTCCCCCCAAAGGTTCTCAAATGCAGAATTCTATCCCATTTGGTGAGTAAATGGAGGGTTAGCGAAGAGACATGAGGAGTAGGGTTTGTGTGCCAATTACTCTCTGCTTTGTGTTACTGTTTCACTGAGCTCAGTAATGTATCTGAATGTCTGAGCTAATGTCTGGCTGAGACTAGGGCATGGATGAAAGAAGGCTGGCCAGAGAGGCAAGACTTAGTGGAGAATGGTAGGTTGGCAGAAGCAGCCATTGATGTGAGTTTATCTAAGGGCCAGGTATAAACTGATTAAAAACTAAGGGCAGCAGAATTTAGTAATTTCCATCTCCAATTTCTGTGGTTCAATGACATCTTAATTTGCAAGACACCTAAAATTAATCAAATTCTTAAAATGCTAAACAGATATGCTACTTGAGTTTTGGGCAAAAATTCAGTATTTTATTCAAACTGGCTTAGCCATCCCTCATAGTATCAACTTGCACCCCTACTGAGATGGACACTAGTCATGGCATTTCCCCCCCAACATTTGGGTTATCTATTCAGCAATCTCCTTTAAACCACATCAGGAAACAGTTTCACCTACAGAGAACACCATACATTTTCCTAATTTTAACCATCACTTTAAGATGTTCTAAACGTATTTTAGTACCAAAGAAACATGTCATGACTTAACTAACTCCTACAGACTCAACAACGTGTGCCTATTTTAGCAATCTGTTCTATGATGACACCATCCAATAGAAGGCAACAAGCGGACATATGAATAATACTCCTGGTGAAGTCAACAACAAAAGACCAGAAAAACAAACAAACCTTTAATGCTATTGCACCCATAAGTGGAATAGGAGAAGACCCATAACTACCTAGGATAAAGCAAAGTAAATATTTTTTGCTTGATTACATACTATCCCCTCCAGCCCCCAAAATGGAGCTGGTGTGGGGTTTTCTCAGAGATTTAACCAGATGGGGAAATTTTGAAGGAAGTAACAAGCAAGTTTTGAGCTAGAGCTAGACAAAGTGAGTTAGACAAAATCCAGAATTTCAACTCAGGGTCATTTTAATGATGTGCAACTCAAACTATTTGACACATTTTTCTTCAGACTTTGCAGAAACATTCTCCCTTGACATCAGAAAAAAAATCTGCTAGTTTTCAGGCCAATCCAGTTTTCCAACTCAAAATTACCCTGGGCTAAAATAGGACTTTATATTGCAAGTGAGGTGCAAGTTGAAGTGTGATTCTCTACAGTATTTTCTTTGAACTCCAGTGACAGAGGACTGTTTTTAAGAGCAGAAATTTTGAGTTCTACTCCTCATGCTGCATGTGTGGTTTAAGATGGCAATTGTGATGACTGAGTGTGGGTGGCCAGAGATTCATTACACATGCTACCCCTAGAGGCTTTCACAGTCATTGTAGCATTATCCCAGAGTTGATATTTTTGGGGAACATTATTATTGGTCATCCTTATTTTAATAAGTTCCATCTCCATTTTCAGCACTGGATTTATTGCTTCTCCCCCCCACATGCCCTATAATACTGTTAGTTATTATTACACTTTACTTCCAGTTATAGGCAATGATTTTAGTTTAGTATCCATTTATCATGTGATGTTATTATTAATCAATGTTATATTGCATAGATTCACTGTATGTTCTTTGGAGTTTATTTGTAGGATTACAAAAGTGTAGGACTGATGAGTATTTAGAGGAACTATGTAGTAGACATATGTAAGACAAGTTGAAATGCAAAAGCCTGTAGGCTGAAGCCTGCAAGAGTCTAGCTTAGCTATTTTGGGTCTTAGAGACAAGAAATGATGGTGCAAGTTCATGACCGAGAAATAACCCAAAAGATGATGGAAAACTGGTAATATTGTGAAAGTATACCTGGGAAGATTAAATTTAATCATAAAATGCTTAACAACAAATATTGTCTCTAACACATGCCCTATCCACAGGACAAAGGTGGTACATCAACATTGGCAAGAATCTACCTAGCCTATAGAATTTGGGGTCCCTTGTGTTTCCAGGGGACATCAACCAATAAGAAAGAGAGGGCTGACACTTCCATGTACATGCACAGAATGTAGGTATAGACAGACTCACAGTATGTCCTGTGCCCATAGCAGGACAATTGGGCTTCCTATGGGAAACTCCAGCAGGAACCACTTCCATATTGATAGTCAATCCATGAGAGGGCCAACAGACTCTAAAGCTATCTAGGGGGATGTGAGTATGTCTGTAGGTATAACTGGTTCATTATAGGTTTCAGAGTAGCAGCCATATTAGTCTGTATCCACAAAAAGAAAAAGGAGTACTTGTGGCACTTAGAGACTAACAAATTTATTTGAGCATTAGCTTTCATGAGCTACAGCTCACTTCATTGGGTGCATGCAGTGGAAAATACAGTGGGGAGATTTATATACACAGAGAACATGAAACAATGGGTGTTACCATACACACTGTAACAAGAGTGATCAGGTAAGGTGAGCTATTACCAGCAGGAGAGCGGGGGGGGGGAACCTTTTGTAGTGATAATCAAGGTGGGCCATTTCCAGGAGTTGACAAGAATGTGTGAGGAACAGTTGCGGGGGGGAATAAACATGGGGAAATAGTTTTACTTTGTGCCACTGTGGATGTAGAAGCCCTCTACACCAACATTCCACACAGAGATGGACTATAAGCCGTCAGGAACAGTATCCCCGATAATGTCATGGCAAACCTGGTGGCTGAACTTTGTGACTTTGTCCTCCCCCATAACTATTTCACATTTGGGGACAATGTATTCCTTCAAATCAGTGGCACTGCTATGGGTACCAGCATGGCCCCACAGTATGCCAACATTTTTATGGTGGACTTAGAACAACGCTTCCTCAGCTCTCGTCCCCTAATGCCCCTACTCTACTTGTGCTACATTGATGACATCTTCATCATCTGGACCCATGGAAAAGAAGCCCTTGAGGAATTCCACCAGGATTTCAACAATTTCCATCCCACCATCAACCTCAGCCGGGACCAGTCCACACAAGAGATCCACTTCCTGGACACTATGGTGCTAATAAGCGATGGTCACACAACCACCACCCTATATCGGAAACCTACTGACCGCTATGCCTACCTACATGCCTCCAGCTTTCATCCAGACCACACCACAGGATCCATTGTCTACAGCCAAGCTCTATGATACAACCACATTTGCTCCAACCCCTCAGACAGAGACAAACACCTACAAGATCTCCATCAAGTGTTCTTACAACTACAATACCCACCTGCTGAAGTGAAGAAACAGATTGACAGAGCCAGAAGAGTACCCAGAAGTTACCTACTACAGGACAGGCCCAACAAAGAAAACAACAGAACACCACTAGCCATCATCTTCAGCCCCCAACTAAAACCTCTCCAACGCATCATCAAGGATCTACAACCTATCCTGAAGGACGACCCATCACTCTCACAGATCTTGGGAGACAGACCAGTCCTTGCTTACAGACAGCCCCCCAACCTGAAGCAAATACTTACCAGCAACCACACACCACACAACAAAAACACTAACCCAGGAACCTATCCTTGCAACAAAGCCCGTTGCCAACTGTGTCCACATATCTATTCAGGGGACACCATCACAGGGCCTAATCACATTAGCCACATTATCAGAGGCTCGTTCACCTGCACATCTACCAATGTGATATATGCCATCATGTGCCAGCAATGCCCCTCTGCCATGTACATTGGTCAAACTGGACAGTCTCTACGTAAAAGAATAAATGGACACAAATCAGATGTCAAGAATTATAACATTCATAAACCAGTCGGAGAACACTTCAATCTCTCTGGTCACTCGATTACAGACCTAAAAGTGGCAATTCTTCAACAGAAAAACTTCAAAAACAGACTTCAACGAGAAACTGCTGAATTGGAATTAATTTGCAAACTGGATACAATTAACTTAGGCTTGAATAAAGACTGGGAGTGGATGTGTCATTACACAAAGTAAAACTATTTCCCCATGTTTATTTCCCTCTCCCCATTCCTCACACGTTCTTGTCAACTCCTAGAAATGGCCCACCTTGATTATCACTGCAAAAGGTTTTTTCCCCCCAGCTCTCCTGCTGGTAATAGCTCACCTTACCTGATCACTCTTGTTACAGTGTGTAGGGTAACACCCATTGTTTCATGTTCTCTGTGTATATAAATCTCCCCACTGTATTTTCCACTGCATGCATCTGATGAAGTGAGCTGTAGTTCACGAAAGCTTATGCTCAAATAAATTTGCTAGTCTCTAAGGTGCCACAAGTACTCCTTTTCTTTTTGCGAATACAGACTAACACGGCTGTTACTCTGAAACCTGTCACCTGTATATGCTGTGACATTTATAGCTTTGTTGGTAACTTTAATAAAACTACTAAAAGATAGATGCTCTTGTAATTGTATGTGTTATTTGCCTATGGTTTCATTTGTTCCTATGAACTCTAAATCTAGAACAAACAGAGATAATGCTGTTGAACTTGAGACTGTAGCCGCCAGAGCTGAACCCACTGAAATATGATTAACGTTAAATAGAATAAAAGGCTACACATTATATATCCAAACACTTCAATAATGTGTATATACCTTATTCTGTTAACTTACATTTGCTGTTCATAAATGTATGTCACTTTCAGCCACAAAGTTACATTTTTCATTCACCATTATTTAAATTTCAGTGAGGATGAATATATTCCAGAGAAGATACAG
This sequence comes from Natator depressus, assembly GCF_965152275.1. Classification (NCBI taxonomy): domain Eukaryota; kingdom Metazoa; phylum Chordata; order Testudines; family Cheloniidae; genus Natator; species Natator depressus. Next base: position 119,948,719 of record NC_134237.1, on the reverse strand, counting down.
ATGCATCTGCCCACATTTGAAATGCAAAGAGGGATTGATATTGTCATAAGCTGTTTTAGTGTTGGGCGTTTTGTCATGTCACTGCATAAAATCTACCTGGCTGCTTCTTAAATTTAAGTAATACTTACTGCACCTCTGATAATTAATGTCACCAAAAGAAATTGACACTAAATGAAGCAGGCCATAACTGGTGAAAACAACATTTGCTGGAATCAGTTAGAAAAAAATCTTTACACTAATACCTTATACCGAAGTCATCTTTAGACTAGAAAAAGGCTTAAGCCACAGAATTCTAATTTGAATTTCAAACACCTTCTAACTGCAGAATTGTTTTAATCAGGAGCTTTTGTTCAGCCTGATACAGATAGGTACCAATTGCAAAATTTATAGTAGGTTCAAATTTAACACTCTCCCCACACAAAGTTCACAAATGGGGGGGTCTTTGGATCCTAGGGTCTGGCTTGGTTTTGCTTCCATTTTAAATAATTCTGTTTTCTGGGTGACTATAAAAACCTCAAGTACCTGCCCTCACATACCATAAAGTCTGCCCCGAATATAAAATCAAGGTTGTCCCAAATGCAGTCTGTGGGCCAAGAGCAGCCCATGGAGTTCAAAAGTACAGCCTACCATCATTTAATATGGAATTGTGGCCTGTGGGAAAACTGCATTGCGGAATCTAATCTCTGTACTGAAGATGAACAAATTACTATCTACCGATACCTATGGAAATAAGGTGCAGCTATTGGGTTTCCTGGAAATTCCAAAGAGGCTTTTGCTTGAACCATAATGGGTGTTCTCAGACATTATTCTTCTGAAATTGGCCTCGACAAGATTTAAAAAAACAAAAACAAATCCTCAGTGAAACAAGTTTAGTGCTATCAGGTTCTTCTCTACTTCTTAGAATTGTTTATAAGCAATGGGGAGAGGGATAACTCAGTGGTTTGAGCATTGGCCTGCTAAACCCAGGGTTGTGAGCTCAATCCTTGAGGGGGCCATTTAGGGATCTGGGGCAAAAATTGGAGATTGGCCCTGCTTTGAGCAGGGGGTTGGACTAGATGACCTCCTGAGGTCCCTTTCAACCCTGATATTCTATGAACTTGTCCAATATATAATTCAGTACAACTCAGCAAACCAGAATGGAGGGAGATAAATCTTTCATGCTGGTTTACTGTGACTGCCAATGGTGATTCTGAGTATCTGTTAAACCTCCAGACCTTCATTTCAGTGGATAAAACGATTTCATGATTATAGCTTTTTTAGTTGAATAAGAATAAAATCTACTATTCTTCCATTCTTCTTAAACCTTTGTCACCCCCTGAAACACAAAACAAAGCCATTCTTTCTTTGCTAGTCTCCTATTCCTTTTTACAGAATAAGCCATAATAATAAATATCTCAAGGCACCCCCTCTTCAGCACAGTCTTGAACATTTTTCATTAATTATGAAGACACAGTTAAATAGCATTGTAGTCTTAACCGTAAATGCAGTATACAGTTGGCTCTGGTAAACAAGCCACTGCTGGCCTACACAAAGCCATTAAACATTTAGCAAGATTTGTAATGGAAAAAAATGTTCATTCATATTTGCACATGAGATATATAGCCTAATCTTAGCCTATTGCAACTACTGCGTGGTTGAAGTTATGCAACTTACTGGTAAGTCACTGTAAGGTACGTGCAGAGTGAGGAAAAGGGGGAGGAAGAGTTGTAGGGACAGTGTTATAGCAGCAGGAGTTCAGCAAGAAAAGCAACCAAGAGGGGGCGAGTGTAAGCAGGTGTAGAACATGGCAGACTACAGTGTCTTACACTGTCTTGTCGGTTGACTTTCCTGCTCTAGCCCTGACATTTCACCACCCATTGCAACAATATATATAGTGTAAATAACCGAATCCCTATCCCATTATATTGCACACTGAAGCTGAGTTAGTGTCCTAGGTCACCCCCTGTCTAGTTGCTGCTAACCACCATCACAAATCTCAGCTTGAAACATCCTCTGGGTTTGGCTATGTTCACCTGTAGGCTTTCCTCAGGTCTTAGCTTCTTTGATCCCGCTCTCCAGAAAACCACTCAAACTTCCTTAGATCTCAGGGGGAAGTTACAAGCTTTTGCAGAATTTCAGCAGCTTTATGCAGGGTTCTAACCAGTGGTATAGAAGTTAAAAAAAAAAGTGGGCAAAACTAACCTAAACACTATATTCCCCAAATAAGAAGTGGGTAAATTCTGTTTACCCTTGATTACAACTGCTTCTAACTACTCCTAGCAGGGTGAATCAACAACACAGCCCTGACACCCCTCCTCACTCCCACTGTTTACGTTTACATCACATCGGAAACTGGTCCATTATAGGCAGTGATAGGACTGTGGCAGTCAGAAGGTGAATATGAAATGTTCCCATTGTAGTTTTAAAAAAGGTATAATGGATAAGCAAAAACTGCTTCACTTGTAGTTCTGAATTCATTACATACTGTGTAAAAACTGAATGAGGCTGATTACTGATTTGGCTCATAAAAAGGCCATTTTGTTACCAATGCCCAGCTGGATAGCCTCATTCTGTTGGCATAGTGTTACAATTATGCAGGTCTTATGAAGCAAGGTCGTATAAACAATCAGTGTTAAACTGAGCATCATGAGACAAATTCTCTTCCTGACTCTAACACTTGCTCATTTGGTATCCAATGGCAAGTCACAAAGTTGGCATAAAAAATTAAATACAGTGTTTTGAAACAACCTGAAGAAAGGCCCTACAAGTATGCAGTAGTTTGTTAGCTCTTAGTAAATTCTCAAATCCAATAGCCCTTCACTGTTTTGATTCACACCAAATAACCTTTATTCCAATAGAGCTTTGGGCAGATTTATTCTAAACACAAATTGTATCAACAATTATACTACACTCAGTTATCCAGAGCGGGGGATGCAATCCTTGCTATGTGGAGCAGGACACAAATGGATATTCTCAAATGCACTCAACAACAAAAATGAAGCTTTTAAAATAATAATGGCAAAAGGGAGGATTTGACAGCATAGGCCTTCACAAATATAGCCATTTTATTCTATCACTTATTCTGCTGTAAAAACACGTAACTGGAGCTGGTTGGAGATTTTCTGGTTCATTGCACCCAACATTTCTCACAAAAGTGAGTTGGATTTGAGGAGCTTCCATCAAATGATGTCGCCTGCTTCCAGGGTCCATGGCTCCAGGGCAGCCATCCATCCTAGGACTTCCAGGCTCACTGCTCTGGAGTAGAGATCATGGAAGACCCAACTGGAGCCAGGGTTCTCAGGCTCTCTGTCACAGACCTGGGAACCTGGAAGCCCTAGTATGTGGGCTGCCCCAGGCCAGGAGATCCTAGGGCTTTCAGTCTCTCAGGCCAGCTGTTTATTTCACTCAGCAGCTGATGGCCCTGGGAATCAAATTTCATTTTGGAAACATCATGTGTTGGGGTTTCTGAAACAATTTTTTTTAAATTTCCAGTTTGTGAGTAATTTAAAGACAAAATTAGTGTTGACTGGAACTAAAATCAAATTTTGAAAGGTTGAAATTTCTTGTGAGCTAGAAATCCTGAGTTTGTCAGTTCTATACATAACCCCATTTCAGCTCACTGACGACAATGGAGCTATAATGATTTACCCCAGCTGAGTATCTGGACCTACAAATTGAATGATAGGCTTTCCTTCCAAACAAGCTATTCTCTGGGGAACTGTTTGCTTTCAGGGTTCTAGCATAAAAGATAAGTTATTGGCATCTATTTAGTGTCCTTGATCAAACATTTTTGAAGTGCTTGGCAAACTTACATTATGCTAAATGAAATTTGAAGTACACCAATGTAAATCTGAGTTACTCCAGATTTAAACTGTTGTAATAGAGTAAAAATTGTGCTGCTATAACTTGGAACAGGGCAAGTAACAGCAAATCATGTTTTAAACTGATTTCTGCCGATTCTTCTGTTTGCAAATTGCATGCAAACAGCTTCCTATTTCTCAAATTTATTCATTGTTTTAAAGTAGAATAATCCTCTATGTGTATATTCTTCACAAGGAATCAGCTGTATTTATCAGATATTCAAAGTCTAAAATTCAAAGTTGTATGAGTTAGTTTGGACAGGACAAAGATGTTGAATCTCCTCTCACTTAGATGCAAGGATCTGCATTTAAGTGAGAAGATTTGCAACTCTGTTTCCCTTGCTATGCATGTAAATGAATAGTGCAAATTCAATACCTAGTCTGATGCCTGGACACCGAGCAGTTCCTGATATGCCTAATTTAGACGTAAACTTCATCGTGAATTACATTCTTCAGCCCTTATTTCTTTAAACCCTGGCGAAACTGCAGTTAGTTGGTCTTCTTAACGCAAGTGTCTTGAATTCTGCCCTCCCATCACCCTTCATCTTTACAATTCTAGATATTCTCTCTGTGGTGGGGCAATCTGCCATGGAGGAGCAGTAGTTTCCTGTGGTCCCTAGAGGTCAGTCCACTCCGCCACCTAACATGGGCCTCTACTTTAAGGGTTCAGAAGGGTCCTGGGAATGAGTAGTGCTTGGGACGGAATCCTGACGCTGTACCTTTAAGGGCTAAAAGCCTCGCAGCGGGCAAGGGGCCCCTTTCATCCAATCAACTGGGAAGGAAATGGGAGAAGGGGACCAGCATAAAAGCTTCCTCCTTCCTCACAGCAAACAGATGCTGACAGGGAAGGCAGCCTGCTGAGATGTCCATCTTGGAAAGCTAAGTGGCGAGCGTGTTCAACTGAGCAGAGCTGGCAAAAGCCTTGTAGCTGACCATTCCAAGGCAAGAGGCCTGAGACACAAACCCCACTCCAGGAAGAGGCTGAGGGGGAACTTCTAGAAGGAGAGGAAGGATAGATTGCCCTAAGGCAAGCAGCCTGAGATACAACCCAAAGTCCCAGAGGGAGGGCTGAGGGGGAACTCCTGTCTGGAGCAGGGAGATAGTGACTGCTCTAAAAGTGAGAGACAGAGGGACGGCTTGCAGTACAGCCCAGCTGCTGGAGAGAAGGGCTGGGAGTGGTCTTTGACAAAGTACCTCCTGAGCTGGTTAAGAGGAGGCTGTGAAGAACCACAGATCCAGGCAGCAACAGCAGATTCCAGAGACCTGATGAAGATATTGATAAGTGGTGTGAAGGTCAGAGCAGCTCAGGGAAGTGGCAAAGGGATCAAAAACACAGTCCTTATCCATGCAAAACAGGGTCCCTGAGCTGGACCCTAGAGGAAAGAGCAAGCCTGGGTCCCCCTGCCCTCCTCCAAACCAAGAAGGAAGGTACGAGCACTAGAAGTGGAAGTGGCGGAGAACTGCAAGCCCTGGACAGGAGTTGTAGGCTGGGTTTTAAAAGATATTGGACTTTGAGGGTTTTTTTTTTTAAAGACTTCTGTGTTAATTCTAAAAGGGGTATGGAGTGAGATGTACCCTGGGGCCACACACAAGGACAGACCATTGTGGCATCAGAACAACTGGGTGTTAGACTGAGAGAACCCCTGCAACACCACACCTGGATGCTAGGCGGCGCTCTGGACGTGAGAGGCATGATTACTGCACATGGAATGAGACAGATTGGCAGCCAGGAACAAATGCCTCTCATTCTGCCCCTGGAGCTAGGACAGAAAGGGAGCAACAGGCTGATTGAAGGAAACATTATTATTTGTATTACCAGAACGCCTAGTCACGCACCACGACTCCATTGTGCTAGGAGCTCTGCAAACACAGAACATGATGATAGCTCCTGCCCCAGAGACCATCTGAGCTGATCTGCCTTGGTTCTTATACCAAGCTCATCACTGTAGTATCAGATACCAAATATTTGTAACAAGCAAGCCTGTTCTCTAAAACCACACACAGCAGAAAGCACAAGCGGCCCACAATGCCTGGCCAATTCTGCAAGCCTTCTAGGCGATCTAGCTCCAACGGCAACTCCCAGTGCTGGATACCTCCTTCTCAGCAGCAGCTGGATAATGCTAAGGCTTTAATAAATGCTAAAATACTGAGCATGCAACAGAGTCTGTACAATTACTAACTAAATAATTAATCCTTAATACACCTTTCTCTGGTATGTACTAGCATTTTCCCACTTACCCAGGGCAACACAGAGTGAGTGGAAGAGACATCAGATGGCTATTCACGACCCCTTCACAGAGGTACAGTCTGTGACTGCACCCCAGTAGATTCAGGTATTTGGCAACTGGTGTCTTAAGAGCAATGCTGGAGAATGTACAACACCTTGGTTTCCCTAATACAGTGGGCTGGTTTACAGACTCCGTTGGGGGAAAAATAATAATGGGTCTGCATGGCTCAAAGACATGTCTTTTTGGTTGTTTAGATTTGTTCAGGGATGAGAAATGAAAGTCCATTGTACTACAGATGACTCTCCTGAAGAAAAGCCTTCAGTGGAGAGGAGATAGACCCTTGGCCTCACTTCATTGCTATATACCAAGATTGAAAGAGGTACTTCCTCCCAACCCATCGCTTGTTGGGGATGGTCTCTTCCCCCACCCCAGTTGGAATGGGGAGTTACTGATTAAATACATATTAAATTTATTTATACAGGAGTTGTACACACAAACTGGGCCCTAAGCTGTCTATCTTCCGCACTCTCTATAGCCTTCCAGTAAGAGAGAGTTGACTTCTTAATTTTTCCTCATATCTTCCTCTGACACTTCTTTTCATGTAGGATGAGGGGTTTTTGTTTATTTTGTTCAAAATGCAAACCACAAATCTTAACTGTTCATAGTATTTCACAACTGTTGCCAGGAACAGTTAAACACTTTTATGTTAATTAGGGTAAATCAATTCACACTGAGCACTGTCATATTCCATGCTTAAGAACTTAACTTCTGAATTTGGATAACTTCAGTTTTAAATGATTGAATTCAGCCTTGTAATATCTGACAATATTCTATCACTCACATCCTCTCTGTTTTACAGATTCAGCCCACAAACATTCCCTTGCTGCTTTTCCTCCTGTTTGCAATCTCCTGAACTGCCTCCCTTTCCCCCTAGGTCTGATTTTTCTGCTTTTCTCCCCTTGTCACTGAGCTGCTGTTTTACTCTTGTTTGGTACAGTGTTTCAGGATTGTTTCATTTTGCCAATTTGCTTAAACTGACACTGAGATAGTGGCTAATCCTTTTCTTCCGTATTTGACTCGGTGTGGCTGTCACAGTGGGTGACTTGTGATACAACACAGCTTTATTTTCTAGAGTGTTTCATACAAAGTCTATCCCAGAATATAGAATGCAAATGTTGATGCCCTCTTACTGATATTGCAACAAGTTCTTAATCCCTAATTCTGAATTAGATTCTGGCTTTTGTAGGCAGATATAGGTACATGCTGGAAGGGGGTGAGGAGGGACTATAATGTAACCAGACTCTCAGGAGGAATTCTGCTAAGTCAGATGTGGTACTGTAACTGAGTTTCTCTAGGGAACCCCCTGGACCCCAGTGGGGTTGGGATCCTTTGTTACATCCACCTACTAATGTGTCAGGGTTTCTGCCTCTCAGGCCACCTGTGGGTCTCCCCACGTTGTTTGCTAGTGGAAAATGAAAAACAAATGTTCCAACAGCGCTGAGAATAAGCCCCTTCTTGGGGCCTGCTGACCAGGGCAAAGGTTGCTGGTACCACCTTACTTCAGGGGCACTTGAGTAGCAGCTTTGCTTGGGGCCTCCCCAAATGCACAGCTCAGGCAGCTGGCACTGGAGTCTTTGTAAGGCTAAAGTGTCTAACATAGGGGGAATCCCACTCCCTGCTTTGGGAGCTGCTCTAGCCCCAACTTCCGCCTTGCATTGGTGGCGGAACCAGCATGGTATGAGAAGTACTGGTTGCAGAGTTTAGTGGCCAGCTGACCCCGTACTGCATGTTGCCTGTTCAAACACACTGATCCTGTACTGGCAGCTGCCAGTCTGATAGTTTTATTACTCCTTAAGGTGGCAGATGTCCTTTTAAGGAGTGGCCTAAGACCCTTCCTCCAATTTCTGTCAAGTCACCATTGCACTGCCCCTAGAAGTGTCCCAGTGTTTTCCCCCTCATACAGTGCAATCCCACAGGGTTTCTGCTCAGCCTCACATTGCAGTCTTGTCGTTTAAAGGGACTCTGGGTTTCCCCCATAAAACTTAAACTCATGCCTAAGCATGCACTGCCTGGGTGAAAAAAAAAAATCTTAAAATCTGCTCTCTTTTCCCAAGGGAAAATGAGAAACATGGGGGAGAGGAGGCAATCTCATGGGCTCCAGGGTTTCCAAGTTTGTGGTGTGCTCAGGCTAGGGGACAGTCCAGTATGGGCCTTTCTAATTAGAGACAAATGGAAATGCACAAAGAAGAGATGTGAAATAAGTACTAGTAGCAAGGAAAATATATATTTAGCAGGGCATGAAGGGAGGAGATTGCCTTGAAGTCAGCTCAGGCAAGTGACTGATTTTTTCACTTTCCTGGGAGAACTGAACAATTGTTTTGATTGAACCAAAATGAGAATTTTTCAGGTTCTTGACCAAACCAAAAATATTTCATTGAAGGTTGAACAAGGTGTTTTGTTTCACCTGACACAAATCTTTACCCTTTTGTTTTCTTTGGGGGTTTAAGTGTTAATTAGATTTAGGTAAATTCCAAAATGAAATATCATTCCGAAAAGTCAAAATCCTTCATTTCAGAAATTCCAAAATGAAATCTTTGAAACTTCCAAATTCTCCTTTTTTTTGCACTTGAAACAATTTGTCAAATTTTATCTAAATTCATGAATCATTTTGGTCAACCCCAAATCTGTATTTCTGGTGGGGAAAAAAGCCTCTATTCACACACAAATTTGCCCAGATCTATTTTTAACATCCTGTTTACATGTGGAGGTCACATAAAATGCCTTTAGGGTCATAAATTATATTTGTGGATAACACAGGACCAAGTCAAATGGTCACCAACTTAAGAATCTATATGGAACAGTACTAATAGCCCCCTTATCTGCACGGAAGACAGTGCTAAAGAAACCATGCAGAACAAGCCATTTTCTTTTTATCTTACATTTAGGGGTAAAGCATGTTTATTAACGCTTTTCCTCCAGTTTCTAAGGCAGTCCTATGAAGCATGTATCTTTGCCTTATCTTAGTACTCCCACTGAAATTAAAAATAAGATCAAGCCTGGGTTGAAAAGCTGACATGAACTCAAAGAGAAGAGAACAAAATCAATTGTGTAATGGGTTGTCATTCACACTAGCAATTGAAGTTGCCACAGTGAGTGACACTTGGACACCATGATGGGTGACTTAGAGTTATCTGCAGTAAGATAGGTAGATAAAAAATGATAAATGTACCATGTTTCAGTTTTACAGAGCTGTGTGTCAGCTTCTTTGTTTCATTCCCGGAGGACTTCAGTGCTTTATTTAATATTTCATAAATCTGGTTGGAAAATGTTAATCAACATGAAATTTTAATGAACATTGGAAAAATCATTTTCAAAGTGTTTGTACGTTATTTTTCAGCTTATCAACCATCTCTATTAGTTACACTGTGTTACATCTTGCTGTGTAGCCAATGAAACACTTTTTCCATTTGACTATTTTTCTTCTCCAGTAGGATCAGATTTAGCTCTGAGTTATGCTGACTTCTGTAACCGATTTCAAGTCTATAGCCCACAAACCACTTTTCTTTTCTCACCTTGAAATTCTGCTGCCTACATCCATTTCACAAATACCAGCTTACTCCCACATAGCCAACGACTTGGTACAATGAAACTCTTCCAAAAGGACTGAGTGTAAGGGAATAGTGCTTCCAAGCAAGGAGATCAGCACTTCAAGAGAGATGGCAACACTTGTGTGGATATGTGGGCAATAAAATTCCTACTTAACAGGCATATGAGTATGTCTAGAGATGCCTGAACTTTCACAAGACAGTCTGCATTTTGGAGTGACAGTAGTCGCTCCATTATTAAGGCTGAAGCTACATATTATCCTAAAATATCCTATTGAAAAGGTCAGTTTTCAAACTATCTATCCCTCAAAATGTCATGTCACCAAGGTAGCTTTTTTCTGCAAAGTGGTTCTTTTGCACAGGGAAGGAAGAGGGAAGGGAAGAAATTTTAAAAATTTCACTGACACTGATGGAAAAAGTTTCCTTATTTATTGGTCTACCTATCTGGTATTGGCTCACTGTATTGCCAAAACGCCTTGGCCTACAAATGTCAAATGTGTTGTATTGATCTTGATGGTTCGTTTTCAGTTTTGCAGTTTTGGCAGGGTGGGAGGGAAGGGTGTATTAGTGGAGGAATTACACAACTGTAAATACTACAATATTATTGTGTACTTACTGAACACAAAGGAGACATGGAAGGAGTTAGTTAAGGGCCCATTGGAACAGGGATATAAAGAGGACATGGTGACCGCTCTCGCTTCCCCAGGGAGAAAATAGGTCCAGATTACAAAACAAAGAGGAACAGAGAAACTGAACATCTTTCGTTTGCAGAAAGGTAGAATTACAGCAAACTCCTGTGGCAGGTGCCTGGTCTTTCTTGATGTTAAGACACCACTGAGCACATTAATTGTGCTCAGTAAATAATTTCCCTCCATATTCAAGCAGACACTAGCCAATGTCAAGATAAAAAGGGCTTTTATCCAAGTGGTCAACACTATACAAATTCTGGGTCTGTGTCATTTCATAATCCTATTGTAAATATACATGTGTTCTTTAATGGGAAAAGGATACTACAAAATGTACTTTTCAGTTGACAGGATTCTGATCTCAGCTACATAGTTGTATCTCTGGTGCGGTGATGCTGAGTACAATTATTCCAGACTTACAGTGGTGAAACAGTCACTAGAGTCACTTGAATTCAGTAGCTTCTCTGGATGTACAGTGTCTGAGATCAGAATGTAGACCCACAGTCTGCTGCATGATTGATTCAGAACAATTTTTTATAATGTAACCATAAAGTTATGGTAACAAGATAGCACAACTTTTCAAAACAATGGCCTCTAATTGCGCCTATGCAAACATCTGTCTTTGGACTTTTGGAGAACCAGTACCTGAGCAGGCAGATTATAGATTCTAGCACACACCTATATGCTCAGATGACAATTTTACGCTACAACATCCACGTCCAGCACTCACACGATAAGAATCTATCAACTGGGCATACAGGTGCAAGAGTTCAAAAAAAAAATGCATGCAAGTCTTTGTCATATAGAGACCAGGTTAAGATGCCTGTGAAAATTTGGCCCTATAAGACAGCTGCATTGTAGATACCCAAGATGATCTCTTTGTTAATAAGACAGTTTTCTGATCATTTGATAAACACCTATCAAGGATGGTCTAGATAATACTTAGTCCTGCATGAGTGCAGGGGACTGGACTAGATGATCTCTTGAGCTCCCTTCCAGTCCTATGATTTGATGTACAGCTCTTAAAGCTGTATGTCAAGGGGCAAGCCTGGCCTGTAGCATCCTCAGCTGGCCAAGCATAGCTCTGCATCATCCTGCCTTAATTTTCCCTGTACACGTTCCTAGGAATAATGTACAGAGGTTTATGTCCAATCACAAACCCCTTTCTTGGGGACTGGTTTATTAACATAAAATAAACACAAAGGTGAAGTGAAGGTTTCTCTCCCCCCACAACTTATCCCAGTCTTTCATTGGGCACAGTGCTCCCTGAGGTCTGACTAGTTCCAAGCTCTCCACTAGGTATAACTATCAGCCCTTCCCAGGCCCTGCTGATTCAGTCTCTCCCCTTGAAGGCAGGGGTTGTACAAACCCCTTTCTTGGACCTGTATTTGTGGGACTCCAGCAGCTTCCTTGGGTGCTTTCTTTCACAGCAGCAGCTCCTCTCCTCTTTCTCTTCATCCTGGGCACATCCATTTGCCGTTATTAGGCCCAGGTGCCTTCCCTTAAAACTAATTGGGCAGCAGGTAATGAATCACAGGTGCACTGGACCCTGCTGCTTCTTAAAGGGGCCAATCACCTTGTGACACTGCAGTACGCTTACATAGTGTTCCTTAGTTTGTAACATATCCCATGTGAATGTGATGGGTTGTTCCCTTTAACTAAGCATTAGAATTTTGTCTGATACAGTAACGGGAACTGACAATTGAGTTACCCAAACAGTGAGGCAAATAATTGATTTTTCAGTTCAGCCAGCAAACTTAAAGATCAGGGAAAATATTCCATTTGATTCCAAAAATGTTTGGAATTTGTTAGCAAAATGGAAAAGTCCATTTTGGTCCACCAAACCATGGTGTGTGTGAGAGATGCAGAAGATCCAGTTTTGAATCCCTCTGCTGGAACATGGGCTTGAATTCAGATCTCTTTCCTCCCAGGTGAGCACCCTAATGTGGGGAAGACACCTCAATATTGATGAAAAATGTTTATTAATTTATTTTTTAATAAAGTGATGTTATTACAATTCTGCCTGTGCCTTTACTGAATTTTAGGATGAATTGATAGTTTCTTTCACACATGATACTTAAAAAAAAAGTAGCTCAATGCTTATATATTTTAGCTTATTTAATCATAAAATGTTCAAGCAAAAATTAAATCTCTGGGAGTTCTGTTGTCTGTCAATGGAAAATACCATCCTGTTTATGAGCTCTGAAATGCAGCTTGGACATTTTATGAAGTTCTCTTTTGTTCTAAGATTTGAAGGATGTATATAGGTGTTGGTTGTGTTTGTTGTATGAAGTGTTTGACATAGGAGTCTTTGCGTGCAGCTTGTAATTGTGCTCCAACTTGAAGGCATCATTTGGTTGAAAAGGCAAACTTCCTCTTCAAGATACCACTTTGGTATAAATAATCTTTATCTCAACAAAGCTAATGCTGTAGAATATTCCTGTCTTAGAAAGGATGTGATTGTGTAAAAGAAGGTAAAGCTGCTTCAGAAGAGAAGTAACAATGAAGACTGTTATCAAAAGCTATGGAAAAAATCTTAAAACATAAATAGGATTTTCTTTGCATTCCTCCCCCTTTGCACGAACAACCCCAGTCAAAACCCACCAAATTCTTAGGAGAAGTAATTCCTTTATAAGCCCTCTAAAGTCTACATCCTTGAAACTTTAGTTGGGAATGTTTTGTAGAAAAACCTTTATTTCTTAAATGTCGAAATGGCAATCCTCTTGAAATGCATATTGGCAAATATTTCAAATAAATGGAAAGCCTCTAATGTAATTTCTTAATATCATTGCTATGTAAATGGTAAAATGCCTTCCGTACCAACATGAAATCTAATAATCTGGTTAAACTCATTAATGATGTAAGAAGCCATTTAAGTGTAGAATATTTATATTATTTTGGAATTAATCGGCAAGTTTAAGCAACTCCTCACCCACTCAGAAGAACAAGAGTCATGTCTTCAAAGAGTGCTTAGGATGAACAACAACTTCAATAACTATTCCAGTTCAAAGACGAAAGAATTATTGAATTGTAAAAGACTATTTTAAGAACTGAATACTTTTATATGGTAAATAGGAGTGTTTGAACTCTTTAGAAACAAAATTTCAGTTCCTGTTGAACCCTAATAAAACTGAAGAAATGTCTCAGAAAATGGATGAAACAGAAAGAGGTAAAACTCAGTCTTTAAAAAAAGAAAGGAGTACTTGTGGCACCTTAGAGACTAACCAATTTATTTGAGCATAAGCTTTCGTAAGCGACAGCTCACTTCATCGGATGCATTTGCGAATACAGACTAACACGGCTGTTACTATGAAATCAGTCTTTAAAGTTAATCTGAGACATTTCTGCCACAGAAAAACAAAGGAAATTAGACATATGTGGCATATTCATTAAGCGGACTGCATATTCAGGAGCTGAAGTTGTCACCAAAACCAACCCAAGAGGGCACTAAGAGCCTGAAAGAGGTGTGTTTTCCTGTGATTTCATGGAATCAAGAACAGGAGGGGACTACACATTTGAGGTGAGCACCAGCTCTCTCTCTTTGCAACTTTACAGTGCTCATCAACTCATTGTGTCCATCTCTACAGGCAAGTGGTCACAGACAGCTAACAAGAAAAGGACGGAACAGCTACACAGTAGCAAAAATAATCTTTCAGTCCAGATGACATCACCAGTCCTTCAAAATGGAGCAGTGAGAAGGAAATTAGCTAATATTGTCAAGGGATCAAATTAAAAAAAAATATTGTGAGGACTTTATTGGAATACTGAAATGTGATTATAACTTAAAATATTAAGTTTCTCCTGCTAACCCAATTGTTTAGAGTAGTGGTTCTCAAACTGTGGATTGGGAACCCAAAGTGGGTCATGACCTGTTTTAATGGGGTCGCCAAGGCTGGCATTAGACTTGCTGGGGCCTGGGCCTGAAGCCAAAGTCAGAGCCCCACTGCCCAGGGCTGAAGCCCTCAAACTTCAGCTTGGTCCCCCTCCCCGCAGGCAGCGGGGCTCAGATTTTGGGTTTGCTCCCACCCCTTCCTAGGGCAGTGGGGCTCAGGCTTTGGTCCCCCTGCCCGGGGTCACGTAGTAATTTTTCTTGTCAGAAGGGGGTCATGATGTAATAAAGTTTGAGAAACCCTGGTTTAGATTATGTATTCCTGGACAAGAGATGGGGGCTAAACATTGGAAAACAGAGAAATAGTGAGATTTAATTTGGATGGAAGTTTATTATTCACAGATTTCAAGGCCAGAAGGGATCATTGTGATCATCTAGTCTGACCTCATGTACAACACCAGCTGCAGAACTTCCCCAAAATAATTCCTAGAACATATCTTGTAGGAAGACATCCAGTGTTGATTTAAAAATCATCAATGATCGAGAATCCACCACAACCCTTGGTAAATTGCTCCAATGATTCATTATTCTCACTTTTAAAAATTGATGCCTTGTTTCCAGTCTGACTTTATCTGGCTTCAACTTCCAGCCATTGGGTCATATTGTACATTTACCTGCTAGACTGAAGAGCCCATTATTTCATATTTATTCCCCATGTAGGTACTTACAGACTGTAATCAAGTCACCCCTTAACCTTCTCATTGTTAAGTGAAATAGACTAAAGGAGCTGACTATCACTATAAAGGAGATTTTCAAATTCTTTAACTATCATCATGGCTCTTGTCTGAACCCTTTCCAATTTATCAACATCTTTCTTAAATTGCAGACACCACAACTGCACACAGTATTCCAGCAGTGGTCACACCAATGCCAAATACAGAAGTAATATAACCTCTCTACTCCTAATTGAAATTCTCCTATTTATGCATCCCATGATTAAACTAGCCCTTTTTGGCCATAGAGTTGCACTGGGAGCTCATGCTTGCCTGATTTTCCACCACGACCTCCAAATCTTTTCCAGAATCACTGTTTCCCAGAATAGAGTCCCGCATCCTGAAAGCGTGGTCTACATTATTTGTTGCTATATGTATACATTTACACTTACCCACATGATAGCACATATTTTTTGCTCTCACTCCACTTATAGAGCAATCCAGATTGTTCTATATCAGGGACCTGTCCTCTTCATCATTTACCACTCCCCCAATTTTGTGTCATCTGCAAGCTTTATCAGTGATGACTTTATATTTTCTTCCAGGTCATTAATAAAAATGTTAAAGAGAGTGGGACCAAGAACCAGTCTCTATGGGCCCCACTAGGAACACACCCATTTGAGGAGGAGTCCCTGTTTACAATTACATTTTGAGACCTATCAGTTAACCAACTTTTAATCCATTTAATGAGTGCCATGTTCATTTTATGTTCTAGAGTGGTTTTTTTTTTAAATCAAAATGTCATGTTACCAAGTCAAATGCCTTACAGAAGTCCAAGTATATTACTGCAACAGTACCATTATCAATTAAACTTGTAAAACAAAAAGAGTTAAGTTAGTTTGATGGGATCTATTTTCCATAAACCTGTGTTGATTGTCATTAATTATATAATCCTCCTCTGATTCTTTATTAATCTAGCCCCATGTTCCTTGCTCCACTATGTTGCCTGGGATTGATGTTAGACTGACCGGTCTATAATTACCCAGATCATCCTGTTTATCTTTCTTCCAGTCTTCTGGAACTTGCCCAGTGCTCCAAGACTTATGGAAAATATACATTAACAGTTCAGTGAATTCCTCAGCCATCTCTTAAAACAATTCATTAATTGGCCTTTTACAAAAATGGCTCTGTGAATGCCTGCTTCTAAGAAAGTGATTTAAATACTTCGAGGTCATAGGATTTAGTTAATATACATATTTTGCCCATTTTTGAACTGTTGATGTTACTGATGTTAAACCAAACTGGACTCACCTGTCTTTAAGCAGTTTCTTTTGCCCAGTTCATGATTCTAAGGAATGGTAGGAGGCAAAACAATACAATAAGGATAATGGATTTCAAGAAGGCAGACTTTAGCAAACTCAGGGAATTGGTAGGCAGAATTGCTTCCCAGGAGATCTTAAGGGGGAAAAAAGTTTGAGAGTTGGCAGTTTTTCAAACAGACATTATTAAAGGCACAAGAGCAAACTAACCCATTGCATAGGAAAGATAGGAAGTATGGCAAAAGACCAATCTGGCTTAACCAAGAGATCTTCAATTATCTGAAACTAAAAAAAAAAAAAGTCCTATAAAAAGTGGAAACTAGGTCAAATTACAAAGGATGACTACAAGCATATAACACAAGTATATAGGGACAAAATTAGAAAGGAAAAGGCAAAAATGAGATTAAATTAGCTAGAGACATAAATACATTAGAAACAAGAGGAAGACCAATGACAAAGTAAGCCCGTTACTCGCTCAATGGGTGGGGGGAGGAGGGGACAGTAACAGAAAATATTGAAATTGCAGAAGTGCTAAATGACTTTGTTTCAGTTTTCTCCAAAAAAATGTAGTAGCAATTGGACATCTAATTTAATGAATGCCAATGAAAATAAGGTAGGATCAGAAGCTAAAATAGGGAAAGAACAAGTTAAAAATTACATAGACAAGTTAGATGTCTTCAAGTCATCAAGGCCTGATTAAATACATCCTAGAATACTCAAGAAGCTGATCAGGAGATATCTGAGTCATTAGTGATTATCTTCGTAAAGCCATGGAAGACAGGAGTGATTCTAGAGGACTGGAAAAGGGAAAATACAGTGCCCATCTATAAAAAGGGGAATAAGGGTAAGAATTAGACCAGTCATCTTATCTTAAGTACCTGGAAAGATAATGGAGCAAATAATTAAGCAATCAATTTGCTTATCACCTAGCAGATAGTCAGGTGATCAGTAACAGTCAGCGTGGATTTGTCAAGAAGGATAACTTTCTTTGACAGGGTAGGTAACAAGTCTTGTGGATGGTGGGGGAGAAGTGATAGACGTGGTATATCTTGACTTTAGTAAGGCTTTTGATATGGTCTCATATGACAGTCTCATAAATAAAGTAGGGAAATACAACCTAGATGGTGGGTGAATAACTGATTAGAAAACTGTTCCCAGAGAGTAGCTATTAGTGGTTCAAAGTCAAGGTGGAAGGGCATATCAAGTGGGGTCCCACCAGGACAAGTTCTGGGTCCAGTTCTGTTCAATATCTTCATCAGAGATTTAGATAATGGTAGAGAGTGTACATTTACAACGTTTGCAGATGATACCACGTTGGGAGGGGTTGCAAGCGCTTTGGAGGATAGGATTAAAATTCAAAATGATCTGGACAAACTAAAGAAATGGTCTGAAGTAAATAGGATGAAATTCAATAAGGACAAATGTAAAGTACTCCATTTAGGAAGGAACAATCAGTTGTATACTTAAAAAATGGGAATGGATTGCCTAGAAAGGAGTATTGTGGAAAGAGATCTGGGGTCATAATAGATCACAAGCGAAAATGAGTCAAGAGTGTAACACCATTGCAAAAAAAGCAAACACCATTCTGGGATAAATTAGCAGAGTGTTGTAAGCAAGACACATGTAATAATTCTTCCACTCTACTCTGCACTGATTAGGCCATAACTGGAGCATTGTGTCTAGTTCTGGATGCCACATTTTGGGACAGATGTGGACGAATTGGAGAAAGTCCACAGAAGAGCAACAAAAATGATTAAAGGTTTAGAAAATATGACCTATGAGGGAAGACTGAAAAAACTGGGTTTGTTTAGTCTGGAGAAGAGAAGACTGAGGGGTGACATAACAGTTTTCAAGTACATCAAATGTTACAAGGAAGAGGGAGAAAAATTGTTCTCATTAATCACTGAGGATAGGACAAGAAGCAAGGGGCTTAAACTGCAGCAAGGGTGGTTTAGGTTGGACATTAGGAAAAACTTCCTAAATGTCAGGGTCATTAAACACTGGAATAAATTGCCTAGGGAGGTTGCAGAATCTTTCAGTGGAGATTTTTAAGAGCAGGTTGGACAAACACCTGTCAGGGATGGTATAGATAATACTTAGTCCTGCCTTAAGTGCAGGGGACTGGACTAGAAGACCTTTCAAGGTTCCTTCCAGTCCTACAATTCTATGATTCTATGGTCTATGGACTGTTTAAATTATCTAAGGTAGTGGTTTTCAACCTATGGTCTGCGGATCCCTGGAGATCCACAGACTATGTCTAAGATTTCCAAGGGGTCCACACCTCCATTTGAAATATTTTAGGGGTCCGCAAATGAAAAAAGTTTGAAAACCACTGATCTAAGGTGTACTAAAATTGGACTCACTGCTAATTTCAGAAATACTTCCGTCTTTATTTACCAACAGAGGAGAGTCATAGAATATCAGGGTTGGAAGGGACCTCAGGAGGTCATCTAGTCCAACCTCCTGCTCAAAGCAGGACTAACCCCAACTAAATCATCCCTGCCAGGGTTTTGTCAAGCCTGACCTTAAAAACCTCTAAGGAAGGAGATTCCACCACCTCTCTAGGTAACCCATTCCAGTGCTTCACCACCCTCTTAGTGAAAGTTCCCCCCCCCCATTGTTGGACCCAATCACAAAGGTATAATCCCTGTTAATAACTCTACAGAGAGGGATTGTAATAGAACTAACCATTGTTTATCATTTGTATTCTGTGTTTCTCAATGTTTCCCTCTCCTTTCTTTAATAATAAAATAGCCATGGTTAATAATTGTAATTATTTTGCTTGTTTGTATTTCTGGTGTCCCCTAAGGTACATAAAAGAACCCCTATGACTCAATAGTGAGAGTCACATCTCTGAAGAAAGATAGTAAGAGCTGGCCTGCCAATTCTTGTTACTCTAGATTTATATTTTTAGTAATTTGGGGGATGTGACGAGGTGGGGGAACCCCATCCAGTGCAGGGTGAGTGCACTTAGTCCTCCAAGCCCCCTTCTACCTCAGAGCAATGAGGCCAAATGGCTAGAGTTGATATGATTGCCTCTGCCTCTGGGATGGTATGGCTTAGTGGTCAGAATCAATTCACCTGCTCTTGTTCTCAGGGCTAGAAAGAGCAAGGAGGCCAAACGGCTAGAGTTGATATGATTGCCTCTGGGATGGTATGGCCTAGTGGTCAGAATCAATTCACCTGCTCTCGTTCTCAGGGCTAGAAAAACCTAATGGTTTCAGGGCTGTGTGGCCCAACAGCCAGAGTCAATGGGAGTGCCCTGTGCCTCAGGGCTGTGGGGCCCTATGGCCAGAGTCAGAATCACCCTCACAGACAGGGCAGTAAGGCCTTGCAGGCAGAGCCAATGTGCTGCCACCTTGGCAGGGATGGCAGCTAGGGTAGGAGGACTTAGGCCTACACTGCTCCACGGCTCAGGGCTCTAGCAGTGGCAGAGCACTCCACGACTGAGTCAGCAGGGCTCCAAACGAAACACATCAACTTCCCATAGGGCTATAGCTAGTCCCCCCTAGGCCACTTCCTACCACGTCTCTTGGAGCCGCCATTAAGTCATCGTTGGGGTCTCTGGGCTTCTCGGTGCACACGGTTCCCAGTGACTCTGATCCCTCTTGGGTGTCTGCATGCACATGGTCTTGGTGTCTCCAGCTCCTGCGGTCAGGGATTCCGGCTACCCCCAGGCTGGCGCCAGCAAGGAGTGTCCTTCCTCCTCAGCAGTCATCCCAGAGTGACCTGGGCTCCTCCCTTTTATACTAGTGCTGCACCTGGAGCATGCCCTGTAAGGATGTGGGGGCATGGCTTCCTCAGCCCACAGTGAGGCGTTAATCCTTCCCAGTCCAGTGTGGGATGAGTGCACCCCATCACAGCGGATAAAATTACTTGTCATTTTCAATTTACTCTTTCCCACCTCATACTAACCACCAGGCTATAGGTTATTCTGCTTTCAGTCTCTCCTGTTGAAGCTGTTCCACTTTGTATAAATACTTAAATATTCATTGGGCCAAAGAAAGAAGTGGCTTAATCACCAGGCTATATAGTCATTCCCTTTCACTTTCTGATGGAATGAATATTTAAGTATTTAGAGGAAGTGGAACACATTCAACAGGAGATATTGAGAACAGCCCATCCCAGAAAAGGCTATAGCCTCGTGATTATGGTGCTTATCTGGCAGGAGGAGTTCTGAGATCAAATCTCTGCTCCAGAGTGGGGAGTCAAACCTAAGTCTCATATGTCCCAGGAAAGTTTCATAAGCACTGGGTTAAAGATGAAGAGAGAGAGAGAGGGTGAGTCAATCCATGGGACCTGAAAAACTTTTCCTTGGCCAAAATGATCAGGTCAAATTCACAAATAGTTTTAGGTTGGCCAAAACTGAATTTTTCGGTGAATAAATTATTCATTTGAAAAATGAACAGTCCAGTGATTTTAGAGTTAGCAGTAGATTTCCTACAGATTCTCTTTGCACTTTTGTGCTGAGAACAAAGATTTAACTAAAAACATTGTCTTGAATATAAACAGGCTTATTATGTAAAAGCCTCAGTGTTTTAATGCCAGTAGTGAAATCATTTGGTTGTGATTTGTGCAGCTCAGTTACTTTCTGCAGTTCCTGTAACAGGACTCCATAGTGCAATTTGCATCTCTGCATACTCCTTTATCTAATGGTTTAATGAATCATTTTTACCGTGTACATTATTCTACAAAGTAATCCTAGGTTTTAATCCTGGCTCCTGAACATCACCTTGGAGCTCTCAATCTTTTGGCCAGGCATTGGTCTACTTGTGATGTAGGTCACTTTAACATACCAAGCAGCATTTACATCAGTGACCTCTCCCTCCCCAATCTCACCCATAGGAACCTGCCAAATCCCACTGTACTGAATATTAAGGAGTAATAAAAGGTTCTTAGAGCACATTACATTGTGTTGATGTTTAAACTGAGACACCAAAAGTGTTATGGCACTTGTCTGCAGCCAATGGCACAGGGAGGAGAAAAGTCCTTTTGGTGCCATCTCCCTAACCCAACCACAGCCACTCCTTCCATGGAAATCTTAAAGTGGTGATGGTGGAGCGTGTAGCTTTTGAGATTGATTCAAGCCAAAGAGGTGGATCTGAACATGGTGAAGTTTACGTTGATTTGGAATTTGAACCTGGATCCTCGAGCCTCCATCAGCTCTGGGCTCCTCCCCCGCTCCCAACCTCGAAGCTGGGGGTCCCCATGCTGGTTCAGCAGCTGTATCTCTCCAGCAGCTCTGCATTGTGGACTCGGCCATGAGAGCAGCCCCCAGAGGAAGCTCAGTAGCCCAACCTTGTGCAGTGGCACTGTGTTGGGCCGGGGCAGCCATGGGTGGGGCAGCCATGGGTGGGGCTCAGAGAGCAAAATCCCATACACAACACCGGCACCATGGAGCCGCCCAGCCAGAGAAGAGACCAGAGGCTGCCAGGGGGGATAGGGGTTCTTTGCAACCCCATGTTAGTTATGGATCGGGGAGTTGAGCCCTAAGGAGGGCTAGGCAGCGCTATCACAGCCTCTGCACCAAACATGATTGTGCTGGTGGGCAGGGCCCCCTGGCTATGGTCCCTGAATCCTACTATCCTCCAGTGGCTGGTTTGGTCCTGGGGAGCAGACACCCTGGACCTACTTCATGTATCATTATTACACCCCCAGAACACTCTCTCCCCCCTCCCACTGGAGAGACTGGGACAGTGAATGTTTGGTAGCATCTATGGCCAAGTGGGGACTGCCTTCCCACCATTGCACTCCTACAATATATACTTTGAGACCCCGGCTGGCAAGAGGCCGGCGAACAGAACCCCAGACCGGTAGCGGGCTGAGCGGGGCCGGCAGCCGAGACTCCAGACGGGCAGTGGGCTGAGCGGGGCCGGTGGCCGGGACCCTGGCTGGTAGCAGCATGCCAGTAAAGATCGGCTCGCGTGCCGCCTTTGACACATGTGCCGCAGGTTGCCGACCCCTGGCCTAGGCAGAGCTGACAGATCTCAATTCTGCTGCATGCAAGGGTGAAGGTGCCGCCTGCTCACCCATTTTTCAGCTGCCTTTACCCACATATTGGAACCTCAGTGTGTCATTCACAAAGTATGATGCTGAAGGCAGGTCATGCGGAACTTCATTAAACCCTGTGGATTATTCTGTCCATGGGGCTGAGTTGCTTCTGGCCTAACTCCCTGCATTCCCTCTTCTACTGGTGCCCCTCAATAATTGTCCCTCAAGGGAACATGGGACCTCTTTTCCAATTTAATTCATAATGCTAAATCCTTTGGCCACAGGTTGCTAGCACATAGCTGAGTTGGAGTCTCGCCTTTACCACAGACCCAGCTGGTTACATAGTCTTTGAGATAGTGTGGTCTCCGCAACAGGCGACCTCACCAGGAATGACCGATCTCTGACTCTAGCAAACTATCTTTCTGTGGAGTCTTCTCCTTCCCTGTAGAGCTGGACTCTGGATGGTTGTCTGCCTCTCCATTCTGAGTTTTCTGTAGGGTCTCTCTGGGTATTGTCTCCTAGGGCTTTCATTCTCTCTTGAGGCTTCCACTGCATGCCCCATGTCTAAGAATCTCTCTAACATGAGATTGCCTTCCTGGAGCAACCAGTCCCACAAGTGTTGATCCTAAGTGCCACAGGCTATCCTGTCCTGAATGAGGTGTCATACTATTGTATCAGAGCCAGACAGATTACAGAGCTTGCTCATACTCACCAGGTATGTTGGGCAAAAGATCCTTTAACGGTCTGCCAGGTATGGCTCAAGTTCATTTAAATAAGGTATTTTACACGCAGTGCCACCTAGTGGCTGAACAGGATAATACATATTAGCATTCAATTACATCAGGGAGTCTAAGTCCCCAAAATTGCATGTAGCTGCCAGTGTGCTTAAGGCAGTGACATAGAGTCTAGCCCCTCCCCTTCAGATTGGTCTCTGGTGAAAAACCTCTGTTACTGGACAGTTTTGTTCTGTTTTGGGGAACAAGAGGTCCCCAGGGCTCCTAGGACTGCTGTGGGGCTTGGACAACTGGTATGTTTCAGAGTGGTACAGATCTCTCTGCCTTGTTCCCCAATAAGGTAAAATTGTAGTTGTACTTTCCTGCTGCTGTCATCCTCCTGCATGGTCACAGCTGCATGCAGCTCAAATTCCTCCTTCCACCAGGTCCATCACTGGGCTAGGTTTATGTCTGCAAAATCCGAGACTTTAGGGGGCTTCAGATTGAGTTCCATGGCTCGTGCTGCCACCTGCTGCCCTGCAGACACCTCACAGATCAAACACTGCCACCATGTTTCCTTTGCAAAGAGTGAAGCTGAATGCAGGTCAAGTTGAACAAGTGGAACTTTGTTACGCTCTTTGCACTGCTCTGTTCATGTGGCTGAGTTGCTTCCAGCCTAAGTGCATTCCCAGTTCTGCTGGTGTCATGTCAATAACAGTCCCTCCTGAAAATATGGGCCCTGACTCCAGTTCCATTGATCATGATACATGTAGTAGTTCCACTGCACAGGCCTCATGCAGCCCTAATGCTGCTTGGTGAATTTCATCCTTAGTGCCTCCAGGCTTGTCTACACATACAGCGCTGCAGCAGTGCAACTGCATCGGTGCAGCTGCACCACTGTAGTACTTACTGAAGACGCTACCTATGCCGATGGGACAGCTTCTGCTGTAGGCATAGGTACTCCACCTCCCCAGAGGCAGTAGCTACATTCACAAGAGAATCCCTCCCATCAACATAGCGCTGTCTACACCAGGAGTTTGGTCAGTACACCCCTGAGTGACGTAGTTATACTGACATAAGTTTGTAGTGTAGACCAGGGCTAAGGAATTATCTCTGTGCTATATAGGAGTTTAAGGGAAGTTTGTATAAAAGGATGTAAAATAAGTTCTCTTTTGTATAAACTAGTTCACATTTGTGACAACCAATGCTCAGTTTATTTCCATTAATCATCAGTCAGCTTAATAGGATCGTACCATGCCACATCATCCACTTCCCTGGGCCAAGTCTTCCTAGGCTGTGTGCTCTCTTTCCTCCCCATCCCACTCTTCAACATAGGACCTTGTAAAGGGGCCTTGTGAACACCTCCAAGCAGCCGGGTATGGTATCACACTCCTTTTTTCATCCCTGGTGCTAGCTGCAGGCTGCCAGCTGACCTTGGCAGGTCTTCGGTGGCTTGGTCCTCTGGCTAAGTCACAAAGTCCAAGTGCATCTGTCAAGGTTCCTTCCCCACTCTGAACTCTAGGGTACAGATGTGGGGACCTGCATGAAAGACCCCCTAAACTTATTTTTACCAGCTTAGGTTAAAAACCTTCCCCAAGGTACAAACTTTGCCTTGTCCTTAAACCGTATGCTGCCACCATCAAGCGTTTTAAACAAAGAACAGGGAAAGAGACCCTTTGGAGACATCTTCCCCCCAAAATATCCTCCCTAAGCCCTACACACACCCTTTCCTGGGGAGGCTTGATAAGAATCCTCACCAATTTGTACAGGTGAACACAGACCCAAACCCTTGGATCTTAAGAACAATGAAAAAAATCAATCAAGTTCTTAAAAGAAGAATTTTAATTAAAGAAAAGGTAAAAGAATCACCTCTGTAAAATCAGGATGGTAAATACCTTACAGGGTAATCAGATTCAAAACATAGAAAATCCCTCTAGGCAAAGCATTAAGTTACAAAAAGACACAAAAACAGGAATATAAATTCCATCGAGCACAGCTTATTTTACCAGCCATTAAACAAAATTTCTAGCTAGCTTACTTACAAACTTAACAGGAGTTGTAAGTCTGCATTCCTGATCTGTTTCCGGCAAAAGCATCAGAGACAGACTAACCCTTTGTCTCCCCTCCAGATTTGAAAGTATCTTGAGTCATTTTGGGTCAGGCGCCAGCTAGGTTACCTTAGCTTCTTAACCCTTTACAGGTGTGTTCATTCTGCCTCTGGCCAGGAGGGATTTTATAGCACTGTATACAGAAAGGTGGTTACCCTTCCCTTTATATTTATGACAGCATCTCTTCCAGGGTATTAAAGAGTCCAATAAACAAACAGTCTATTTACTCTCACTAGTGTCTTCAGTCCCTGTTCTAGGCCCTTTAAATTCAACCCTTTGTTTGAGCTTCCTAATTACCCTTGTCCCCTTCTTAAGGTTTATGGCAATTTACCTGTGGCAAGTAGAGGAACCCAGGCCTGCCCATGACACTAGATTCCAACTCAGGGACCCTATAAACAGCAGCCACATACTCCTTATTCCAATCCATCACTGCTATTTCCCTAGGCCTCTTCCTACTGGACCCTTTTTTCCAGCCCTACCTCAGGACCAACATCTTCAGGTTCTACTTCCAGCAATCCCAAATATGTAAGCTCAGCCAGCCATAAACTCTGTCTAATGGTCAGGTTCTATTAACCAGACCACAGTACCCTTCCTCACTCCTCTGGTTCCAGCTAGGAACTGCCTTGCTGAGGCCATGCAGCTCCTTTTATCTGGGCCATGACTGGCTGTTGCTAGCTGCTCTAGCCCTTGAAGGACCAGGTCTCTGTGGTTTCCAAAATGGCTAGTGTGGGGAATTCTCTCTAGGCAAGCTTTGAGAACTCACCTTTCCTGTTGTTTTTCTCTTGGGGTTGGCATTGTGGAGTCCCGAGCAGGATGCTGCAAACGCCCATCACAAACCTCCTTTAGAGCAAACAGCTCTTCCTACAAGAACCAAGCACCTCTAAAACTGGTTTGAGTTGGTTCTCTCCAGGTCTGTCTCTTTTTTTTGGCCAAGCTATAATAGACTTTACAAATGCACTGGCCTTTTTATTTTACCACTGAGCATTCCCTTTCTAATCACAAACCTTTAGCTTCTTACTGTTTGCCCTCTGCTAGTGTTTAATAAACCCTCACTTCTATTAAGAACACCAGTAGATTAGTCTGCTCTTTTAACCCTGTACAGAGGATTTTCCTTTATGCACTTTCTTCCTTTTTGTGCAAACCTTCAAACCAGAGATGAATGTTGGTTGGTTTTTTTTTTGAAAATGCAGTTTTGTCAAAATCTACACTTCTTACAGGACTGTGTCAATTTTGATGACAGTTTTGATAGAAGAAAGATTTCTTTCCACTTTGTTGTTTCATTTTGATAAAGTAGAAACAAACCATTTTCATCTTATTTTGTTCTGACATATTAATTTTACTACATTTATGCATTATGTTTTTAGTTTAAAACAAAATATTTCAGTGGTTCCAAATAGATTTTTGGAAATTTCCATTCTGTGGAAAATAGGCTTGTTTTCATTCTGAACTGAAACAAAAACAAACTTTTAAGTGTCAGAATTGACCATGGGATGGAAATTCTGTTTTCAGACCAACTCTTTAGCAAATGTATATTTGCTTCTGACTTCCCTATTTATATCTCCTCCACTGAAGGGTGAACTGGCTTTCCACAACACAAATGAAGTTTTTTAAAAGTTGCTAAGAGAAGGGGATGTAATTTCTGTGACAAAGGGCCAATCTTGTTGTGATATGTTCCCAATACAATGAAGTGAAAATGGGTGAAGGATATGAAATAGGAATAGAGCATCACTTGGTTCAAGGAGTTTGAATAATGCCCCATAGCAGTCAGTGTTTTACTGGGCCATGCAGCATGGTACAACTAAGATGTAACCAGTTTCAGAGGCAAGATAAATGCCCACCTTTTGGATCTATGATGACACAATGGGTGACTTTAACCAAGAGCAGAAGCAACCATGATACACTGATCATGTTCTGACTCAAGATGGTCAGAAAATGGAAAAAGAAGTTTGCAAGTGCCCCGTCCCCCCAGAATTTTCTAATTAGCTCTAATGATGATAGAAGATTAGCTAGGAATGGGAGCAGCTATGATAGAGTGTAGCTATGTCAAATCTTGTCTTGACACAGGGTATGTCTACACTTAAAATGCTACAGTGGCACAGCTGGGCCACAGTAGCTCTTCAGTGTAGACCCGACCTACACCAATGGGAAGGGTCTCCTGTCGGCATTGGTAATCCACCTCCCCAAGCAGTGATAGCTAGATTGACAGAATAATTATTTTATTGGTCTAGGGGTGTCTGCACTGGGGGGTAGGTTGGCTTACCTCTGCTGCTCATGGGTGTGGATTTTTCACTCCCCTAAGCAACATAGTTAAGCCTACTTAATTTTCTAGTGCAGACCAGGACAAAGTCTAGGTGTTTGGAGTCTGGAGTAACATCAAAAGGCCATGTCAAGTATTCAAGTTAATCCCTCCTTGACCAGTCCCTAATCAAGCAACTTTTGGAGAGTGGCATATTTTTGTACTATCAGAAGTAAATACATGACATACCATCAGGCTGATAATGTGTTACCAGTAGCCAACATAACTGCCGAGAGGGTAAGACAGTCTAATGACCTTTGAGACCCTATCTGACACATTTTCTCCAGCCTCTTCATCTATACTGTAGAAAATGGCAAATTCCCAGGACTTTGAAACAACCATCCTTGTGTAATTAGTTTTGCATAACAGGAGCATGGGGTTTTGTTTGTTTTTGCTGGGATATTTGTTGCCTTCTGTCTCCACCCCACCCCTCCTTGGCCTTATAAACAGGAGTTACAGTAACAATGAGAGTTTGGATATAACCGTTTGGGGAGCAGGTATTGGGTTTTTTTGGGGAGATTAGGCTCGATGACTCTGCTTGGAGTTACAGAGCTTTTCTGCTGACTCACCCAGCAGATCTCATTAGCCCCAACTCAGCAGTATAAAAGATTGAGTCTCTCTTCTGTGGCAAGGCAGAGCTAGAACGAAAAATTGCTATGAAGATGGCTCAGTCAAGCATCCATTGCAAAGTGCCAGAAACCAACTTTCTCTCATACTCTGCCCAGGGACAAGGGGAAATTCTCTTTTTATTTAATTTATAGTAGGATTATTATTTAGTCTGTATCATGATTTTACACAGGGAACAATAAAAACATCTTTGCTTTAAAATTTGTTACATTTAAAACATCAGGGATTCTGTCATCCATACACAGCCGCTTTTGTTCCTCTGAGCTTTTTCTGTGAACAGTAGGTAGAGATAAAGCTATTAAACTGTCAGCCTGGGATCACTCTATAGGGGTTTTTAAGAGTAAGTATGATTATAAATGTTTCAAATGATTCACAAAGACAAATGTCAGATTTACGCAGGTATATAATATATGGATAGGAAGGTTAGTGGTATGTCGTTGTCTGGATAGAAATCTGTTTATGACAGGGTAGTGTCTGGAGCCTCTCTCTTTCTGAGCAACAAACTGCTTGGAGACCTTCTGGTCAAACTCCTCATGGTTTATTTCACCGTGTTCTCCCCATCACCCAAACAAACTCATGCCATTCTGTATTTACACTACCATGCAATCCTTAGCTCACTTGGCCAAGGAGGAGCTGGAGGGGGAGAGACAGAAGGTATCTTTCCCCTGAGAAATCTTTCCTGGTTCTGCCAGCCTGCCTCTTCCCCCTTAGCACTTCCTTCCTGTGCCTTTTCTACCTCTTGCGTGTGTGCTAATCAGCCTTTCGGGCTCTCCTCAGCTCATCCCAATCCATCAATTTGGCACAGCTCTTCCTAATCACAGCTACTCCAGAGCAACTACTTGTAGCTGCAGTGACAGAGTGCTGTTTTCCAGCACTCTGTCACACTTATTTTAAATTAATTTAGCATTGCACTTAAAAGAGGTGCTGGATTGCCAACCGTGGAAATTAAGCCCTCCATTTATTCTTTATCCATGAGCTTTAAGTAATGCAGATCATTCACACTGCAGCATCAGTGTGCCTTACTCTTGTCCTGGGGTGACTACATCTAAGGTTGAGAATTATTCATGTCCCAGTGTAATTTCAGTTCTTGGTATTTCTTCTGAATCTCCAACATGAAGACTAAAAACAGGAACTAAACTGACATTTCATCGGTGGATGGAAATGTATCCTATGGGCATTGGAAACACTGGGTCAAATTCAAGGCCTATATCCCCATTCTTATATCCCTGCATGGAACTGACCTATGTTTCCTAAGAGGCTGCTTCTGCATATCTGACAACAGTCATCCTAGACTGATATGTTACTCACTGAATATGAAACTGCCTATCTTGAAGGTGAAAGTCATGAGAACAGGAGACCGAGCTTTTTCAGCAGTTACCTCAAGACTATGGAAGAGAAGCAGACCACAACTTGCCTGGCTTTCAAGCACAGTGGTAAAACTAATTTCTGTAACAGGGCATAGCAGGGCTCCCGCCTCTGCTCCAAAAACCACTCAGAGACCTTCTGGCTCAGCAATCACCAATGCAGTTTATTTACAGTGTGCAATTCCCACCACCTTCTCACCACGTACAGTTTGGGAGTTTCTGCTTTAGGGACTTCTCAGTCTCTACAGCCAGGAAAGACACACTGCCACTCTCTAACTTCCCCCTTTCTGTCTGCCCCCTTACCTGCCTTCCTCTGAGGCTTTTATGCAGCCCCAGGCTAATCAGGCTGACAGCTGTTTCCCCTTTTCCAATCAGGCACAGGATTCCCTAGCCAGCTCCAATTTACTTCCCTTAATTGGAGCTTGCATGACAGAGGGCTGGCTCGGGTGTTCCTGCCCAGCACCCTGTCACAACCTTAAATTTACCTTTCCCACAGTCTCAACAAGAGCAACAAAGTTGGGTGGGGTGGGAGTAGGAAAGGGGAAAAGAAAGAAAAAGAACTAGGAGAGAAAGGGAAGAAAAATTCCCCAGGCTGCATATGGAAAAGAAGAATAAACTGGACCATATATTTGATATTCCAGTGACAATTTGTTAATGCTCAAATGCCTCAGTGACGAGGGTAGTATGAGTCCTCTACCTAGAATCATGGAATCAAATTAAGTTTGGGAATATTTCAGCTGAATAGACGGACAGAGTTCCTGGGACTCAGATTAGATTGTGGAGGAGTGGTGGTGACTACTTTATCCTTTTGGAGATTTAAATATAGACTAGACTAAGCAGATGATACATTATGCTATGGGAAAAAATGCTACACTAGCATAGGGATTGGGATTTACATTAACCACTAATAAAGGGGTTCACAAGTTTGTTCATAATGTGCACTATAACTTCTTAGAGCGACTGTGTTGTGGACCACTCTCCCTCTGATCTGCCATTGAACAGACCACTTCCTCCCTTCACAAATGGACAACATTCCTGGATTGAATTCCTAAAGCAATTGTTTAAATGGAGAAAGTAAGAGGAGGAAAGTGTTTATGTCTTGAACGTTAAGTGTTTTTTTTTTTAATATAATTAGACAATGGGTGAAATCCTGGCTCCCCACTGAAGTCAATGGGAGTTTTACAACTGACTTCACTGGGCCAGGACTTCACCCATTGTCTGCTTTTGCTCTCCATTCACTCCCATCTGTTCCATTTGTCTTAGCTGGAAACAAGGAGGAGGAGCCAGCACCTTCTGGACTTCCCAGCTCTCCATAGACCACCAGGCAAGTACTCTGAGGACAATTTTCAACTTGAATATCTATGCTTGCAACACGTACACAGTCAGACTTAAGCGGAGGTATGAATGAGATCAACCAGTATCCAGTTCCAGGGTATAGATGTACATGAATCACTTTTTTACCCTGTTACTGAGGTATTTAAAGCATAATAGCCATGTAACCTAGGCCAAGTAGCCATGTAGTGTAACAAAGAATGCTCTATACCTTTGCATTCTCTTTTTACTGGTATTATTTCTGATGGCTAAAGTAACTTTAGCTTCCTTTTGGTTTAACTTTGTTACTTAAGGATATTAAATTCCACTTTCTCCTCTACAGACATTTCCTCCTACACCTTGCTTAATCTTGAGTACTACTCTTATTTTTCTACCAACTCCTACTCTCAGAAATAATTCCCCCTACCTAAAAGCAGATTTTTATTTATTTATTTTTACATTAAGCTGAAACTTTCAATTGTGGAACGATATATCCAACCTCTTCTTAACACTTAAAAATTTCCATTGTTTAGAACAACATCTTTGGTGAAGCATGTAGTACCGAAATGAGTCAGCTCTGGCCTTAATAGGGGGCCATAACTTCTTTTAAAGTCTGATGTTTATTGGATAGAGAAAGAATGTTCAAGTTACATTTACTCACTCCTGAGGATGAAAATGTGGCCTATAAAAGCACTCCTCTTGAGTGAGGCCCAGGTCCTCCCAAGACTTGAGTGTGTTTTTTTTTTTTTTACTTTATGCCCCATGAGTAGTCCCATTAATTTCAGTGGGGCTGCTCACAGTGCATCGAGTTAATAACATGCCTAATTCTTTCTAGGATTGGGGCCCAACGGATGAGGAAAATTGCTTAATATTTTAGTAACCCCCGAAAAAATCAGAAATTCAGGCCCAGTTGTGCTAGGTGTTATACACATCCACAGAAAGACACAGTCCCTTGCTTCTGAGCTCACACTCTAAAGACAAGGGACAGCAGAATCAGGGGGAAGAGGAGAAGAATAGGAGCTAAGATCCAGCACTTACATGAGGTAGCATTTTAAGTAGGGATTTTTTAGAAGGATAAACAAACCATAGGCCCATGAGCTCTCTTTACATTTTCTCCACTTGCAATTTACACTATCCACACAACTCCTTCCCACGATGGGCCTCCTCCCTCTATATAAAGCCTCTTTCCCTTGGGATGCCTGCTTCAAGTGGAGTAGGAAAACTAACAGTCATCTCACTCATCTCACTTTGCTGCTTCTCCAAAGAGCAGGTGCAAGTCCCCATAGAAGGCAGAGGACAGAAAATGCTCTGAGCAGTTAGAATGAATATGCTCTGATGTTACGGTAGTCTGGGGCTGTGAAGGTGCAGCTGATGTCTGACTATTCAGTGGCCCACTTCCCCACTCAACACTCAATCTCCCAGGCCCACGAAGCTGCTCATGGAGTCTGGAACTTCTGACATCATTGGGATTCCTGAATGCATCAGTCTTCTTGAGCTGATAGGGAGGAGTCAAGGGGAACTGCTAGGGCTACATATCTCTAGAGTCCTGGCTGTGCAGGGGACTGGTTATATGTGACATCAGGTGGCTCCTAATATCTCAGTGGGTGCTGCTGCACTATTTCTTTCTAAAGGATCCTGGGGTCTTCTTAATGGGTCAGTCCCCCTTGGAACACCACGGAGGCTCCAGCCCGCATAGTGCTTTGGGACCAGGGGTGGGGGAGAGCGAGGGAATGAAGGATCCTGGATGTGTTGGGGGAGCCTAAAAATGATTTTTTTTAATCTTCTAAATTTGTTAAATTAAATGAGTTTGAAATGTTCAAGTTTAGATGCATGAGTGGATTCTTACTGTTACATTTCAACACATAGTATATACACAGCAGAGAGTTCTGTCGGTAATTACCTATATTTATAAAAATTCTGCACTATTGCAATGCTTTGCTTTCTGGAATGAGTCAAAGACAATCTTTCTTTCAAACAACCTCCAGAAAACTACCTCAGCTACTGCATTCATCCTGTTCAAACAAAATGACTGGAAGACATCAGAAGGAGAAAAAGATCCTAAAAATCACAGAATGTAAATGTTTAGTAAACAACGTACTGTACATGGAATACACCATCCTTTTCCGGGAGAAAATGAATAGTGTTTCCCTCAAAAAGACATTCAAGTTGCTACTGATATTTGTGGATATTGCCTGGAATGCATGACTATAGTATCTCAAGAATAGGTACAAAATCATTAATGTATGAACCCTGTCACCATTTTAAATTTTGCTGAAGGCCAAACTATCCCCTAGCTGGCTCCAGGATCCAAAAGAGGAAGGTGAAGGTGGTGTGAAGCCACCTTTTGTCCCTTCCTAAAATACTCTGAGTGCTGCTGCACACCTGAGAACTGTGAGAGCCGCGAGTGTGTGAACAGTTTTTTAAATGTAGATGACATCCACCAATCCAGAGGAAAACTGTGCTGGTTTGCCCTGATAGTATTACCATGGAGGCAAACCAAATCCTCTTATCTGAAGCTCTTAACTTAGATGAATTGGGGCACTGGGCTTTTGGACCCAGATTTTTATAGTGGTTTGAACCTTAATCCTGCATTTGAGTACACCTGAAATTTGGTGTTCAAAATCTTGATCCAGTTTTTATGTTTCGAGCCCCTCTGCTAAGGTGAATTGAAAAAGAAATATTTCTTATGAACAATATTTACTTTTCTGAGTAAGTGGAAGAAAATAAGGATAGAAAGGGCTCAGATAATATCACAATACAGACTATAACTAGCTGTAGCTGAGAGCACGAGTTTGTTGTGCTAAGCTTCCTCTGATCACTCATTTCAACTTTTCTAGAGCTATATTTAAAATTGTTTTCATAATGAAGTGATGATTTGTCTACCTGAAAAAGTTTCAAACTAGCTAAAACATGCAGTAATTTGGTTTGCATTTCTTTTTAAAATTGAAATGAAAACAGTTCAGTTCATTTGTGAGTTTACAAAATATTGACACCAATTCAAATAGTCTTATGACAAAGCCTGGTTCGGAAGGAAAACATGAATATATTGACAAATCGGGAAAAAAAACAGTGCAATATTTAAGGTTGAAAATGGAAGTCTCGGAAAACAAGAAACACTAGAGATTAAGGTTGCGATCTTGCAACTGGACCCCTGTTGTAGGCATTGGCCACTGTTGGAAGACAGGGCTAGAAGGACCATTGATCTGACCCAGTATGGCCATTCTTATGTTCTTATTCAATCTTGTTTTAGATCTCACCATGGTGTGGAAATAACTCTGGTGATGGTTTCCTGTTAGTCCTTCTCACAGACCAGGCATCATCCTGATTCTTTTAGATCCATCATCTGTCTTTGATACTATTTGGCCACAAAGTATTGCAGAGTGGCCCTTTATGTAATTGGTTGTTTCTCTCAAGGTGGTCCCCTACAGTAGTATTGGGCAACTGCACTTCTGCCCCTGAAAGTCTTCTCATGAGGGGTACTGCAAGGTTCTTTCCTGCCACCTATTGTATTCAATATATATTTGATACCATGGGTAAAATTATCAAGACTGCCAGTGACTTAAGCTTCTAAATCCAAAACCACTCTGTCTACCTATATTAGGAAACCAATTTCTCATAGATAGAAACATCAAAAAGTAATTGCAGTGTATGCAGTGTGTTGTAGTGGGAAACCTCCACTTTCATGTGATATCTAGTTCAAAATTTCTTTTTTCTTTATTCCTCTCAGCACAGGTAAAAGCTAGATAATAAAACACTGTTGGAAACATTTCCCAGAGCTAACGCAAGGATGTTCTGAAGCAAGATGCCAACTAGACTAAAACTTAGCTGTATAAAGGACCAATCATAGGCCCATGAAAAGAAGTATCCCATCTCACTTTAATCAACAGAGTCATAGAATTGAAGTCCAGAAGGGACTACCAGATCCATCTGCTCTGGCCTCCTGTATATCACAGGCCAAAAACCACCCAGCCACCCCACACCAAGCCAACAACCAGAATTAGACCAAAATATTACAGCCCTCAGGAGACTAAACCATCATGTGCCACAGGTAGAGAACAGGAAGGACTGAGTTGCACCAATACCTGAGGCTTCTGCAATGACAGGGAATTGATTCAGTGAGATATACCCAGATGAACCTAGCCAATGTCTTACACCCCATGTTGGATAGTCCTATTACAGCAGGCACAAATAACCACTGTAGTTAAGGTTGCAAAACAATTTCTGCTATGGCTTCCTTTTTCATACACTCAGCACTTTCCAAAATATTCAACGTTAAAGCAGAAATTCTCTCATGACTGGGAATTTTCTTTTTGAAAAGATTTATTCAAATCCCATTGACTGGAATGGGATTTTTCCTAAATGAAACCTGCAGGATTGAGACATTTTTATTTATAGATTGACTCTGAAGGATTCATGCAGGGTTCATGCACTTGGCAACATTCAGGGCACACCCTGAGTGTTGTGTAGGAGCAGTGCAAACACGGCTCCTCTCAAGGGTATGAACCTTGGAAACTCGCCCTGATGACATGAACCGTGGGAAGCCTCCCAGGACTGGGCTCAAGGCCCGAGAGCAAGGAATGCAGTAGATAGAAATTGGTGAATAAGAATATTAAACAAAACCAGTGTATTCCTTTTATCTGTTGGAGTATGTAATGCGCAGGAGGGGGGAGAGAATAAAAGAGAGGGTGGAAAGCTGACAAGGCAGACCAGCCTGCTTGCTTGCTTAAAGCCTTGTTCTGTCTTGTATTTGGACCGCAACATGACTCATTAGTGTGCATGCCAGCTACTTTTTCATACATTGATTTATTACACCAGATATCCTTTGATTTCTTTCTACTAGTGTAACAATGGTTTCATATCGCTAGGTTATTTTCAGTTGGTATCATTTATAGAGCTGGGCAAATAACTGATTTTTCAGTGTGCTGGCAGTCCCAAAATAAAAATAAAAAATGTTTTGTGTCAAACAGCTACCATAAATTCTGAAAAATTTCAGCAAATCAAAAAAGTTGATACAAATTTTGTATTGGGTCTTATGAAATGTTTTTTTCTTGGGTATTTTAAAAATAAAATTAAAGGCAATCAAAGGCTAAATCAAAGTGGCTGGAGGCAGAATCAGTAGTAGTGATGTCTCCCTTATAACATTTAGCTCAGTGGTTATGACACTCATCTGGGATGGGTGAGACCTAGGTGTAATTCCCTTTGCCAGAGCAGGGATTCAAACCAAGGCCTTGCACATCCCATGTGAGTGCCATAACCACTGGGTTAAAGGCAAGCACCAACTCCAGTTGTTGTTTTGTGAATAGGGCCTCTTGTGACTCTAGCTTGCACTCCCTCACCAAATATTTGGGGCTGAAACTCTTTGGCAAAGTCATGACAAATTTGTAAATAATTTTGGGTTGACTGAAACTGCATTTTTTGGCCCCAAAAAATTGTCTAGCTCTAATCATTTAACTACATAATGTCAGATAATGAAGTAAGCAGCTAGGCACAGCTGAAGTTATGTGCCTTCCCTTTGAAGCAAAA
Organism: Natator depressus; assembly: GCF_965152275.1. Classification (NCBI taxonomy): domain Eukaryota; kingdom Metazoa; phylum Chordata; order Testudines; family Cheloniidae; genus Natator; species Natator depressus. Next base: position 119,912,567 of record NC_134237.1, on the reverse strand, counting down.
AGATATAGGGACCAAAAAAGGAAAAGATCCTCTATTTACACATCCAGAATAAGATGCACGGGACTGTCAATCCTGCTCCCTCTCCACATGCTTAAATAAAATAGGAAACACCGTCCTTATTTTAAAGCATATTATAGGTAATACAGGTCTCCAGGGAGATGCATGTAGCTTTGATGCTAAAGTAATGTATATTCTGGTAGCATAGCATGTCAGGTGTCAAATTACTCTTCAAGAGGATTTTAGATGTTCTCCAAAGCCAAGATTTCCCATGATTTACTCTTGCAGACAAGCAAAACATCCTATCTCAAATCCCCGTGTTTCTGTGCATTCCCCCTTAACAGTACCCTGCAGAGAGGAGAGAGCCTCCTGTTTCATTTAAAGCATTTATTATTTGGTATATGCAAAGCGGTTGACCGAGATTCGTGATAATCCTCAAATTCGGTCTGCTATTCAGATCATCCGTTTTTCCAGACCACAGACAAGCTGCATCTGGGTACTTACAGGGGACAAATCAAGAACCCTGATCCATTGTCCCCCATTTATAGCATTCATGGTATCCTTATGACCTGGTATAAACAGAGAATGCTCCAAAATGAGTGATTTCTGAACGGTAGAAACCCTGGTTTCTATAAACAGCACAAGAGACCTACAATCTGTGCCTTTCTCAAGTAAATACAATGTGCAGCATGTCAGTGACTTTGTCGTGTCAATTATCAATTTGTTGGTGACATTTATATTGCATCTTATAACCACATGATATTAATTCTTTCTAACTAGAGGAGAAGGTGCTAGACATCATGTATTTAAATAAATTAAAGTTTCTGGGTTGGATTCTTTTCTGAGATCCAGCCACATTGCAGCACTCAAGTGGTGCAAATGGGCAGCAGAGTTCTCTTCTTGGAGGGAAACTCCTTGCTTGCACAAGTAGGGTGACCAGATGTCCCGATTTTATAGGGACAGTCCCGATTTTTGTGTCTTTTTCTTATATAGGCTCCTATTACCCCCCACCCCGTCCCGATTTTTCACATTTGCTGTCTGGTCACCCTATGCACAAGTATGCTGCCACCAGGCCTAGCACTGCCTCCTGGCATGAGGACATGTCAGGGGCTGGCTGGGAAAGAGGGCACAGCAGAGTTCCATTCTTCCATGCCAATCTTTTAATGGCATAGGGTCCATTAAGGACCATATGTCACACTGTGGCATTTTAGAGCTACCCTGAAGTAGCTCAAAGTGGCACTGGAGGTGGGGAATCAAGGAGACAAAACTAGCTCCCTAGTACCCGTGCCTCCCCTCGCGAATCCTAAACAGAGCTCTGGCAGAAGGGAATCTAGCCTCATTTTTTCAAGGCCAGCCCCCGTTAGAGGTAAATCACGGTTATTCTCTTTCCCTGGGGGCATAGCAATGTTAGGACTTCACTGTGTTTACTTTCATGAACTTGAACTCACATTTTCTGTCTGCAATTTTATAATTCAGTGAAGCTAAAACTACTGTCATTGTGATGATCATAGTGCTGCAGCGAACTGTTATTTTAGGCTATAGTTTCCCAGCTCTCTGTTGTATTCTACCAAGACTTCTCCTCTTATAATACAAAAACTTAAGTCCTCTAATCATTTAATTCTGGTGTTTTAATATGTCATAAAGATGCTTTAAACTTACAACCAACCATTGTAAACTTTGAGTTATTTATTTATTCCTTCCACTTGAAAAATGGAAGAGTTTTTAGTGTACTCTAAACACAAACAACATGTTTGAATCATGAAGCAATAGGCTGATGCTGGGCCATTATTAAAGACTATTCTTCAAACCTTGTTACATATTTTAAAGCTGTAGAAACTTTGTTTGAGGCTTTGATCGAAGTAACTTCACTTGTTCCTAATAAGGAGCAGAGTTCTGGTATGATCAGTTTGAAAGAAAAAAAAATCAACATGAGGTACAATCCTGTTAACAAGAGAGAGTGTGCTGAGCAAGAAATAGGTCTTGTTTGGCAATCCAGTCAAGGAGGGATGTGATGCCAGCCACAAAGGGATCAGACTTAGACAGCTTGATCCTCCACTCCTTAGGGGCAGTGTTGTCAAGATAGTGCTTTTGGAAATGGAACTCCAGCTTACCGTAGACCAGGGTGCTGACTCACCAGCTGGGGATGGAAGAATAATGTCTCTTCACATCTCTTTTTTCTGGGCTTGGTTCATCTCCAAAACATAAATGCAACACCAGAGTAAATTAACTGAAACTATGGAGTACTAATCACCTGAGGCCCAGGGATGAAAGTAAAATTAAATTCTTACCGGTGTCCGTTGAAGGGGCATGGCCTTGCGCAGAAGGGGCGTGGCCTTGGGCAGAAGGGGTGGGGCTGGGGGTCAGCCTCCCCCAGCCAGCCCATCCGCGCTGCCTGTTCCCCATACTGGCCCACTTTCACCTCTGCCAAGGCCTTACCAACTTCAACCAGTTGGCAGGTGAGATGACATAGACTTCCTTTTCAGTAGGTCTTCCTGGCTATACAGAAGGGACCCAGGGCGTCACTGTCTCTCCTCTCCCTACTTAAGAATCAGGAAGCCTTTTAACTAGCTTTCTGTTAGTCATGTTTGCTCCTAGTCGTGTGCCCAGGGCAGACATGAAAGTAAGCCGATGCGGTCCAGTACTGCATACTGGTAAGAGCCAGTACACAGCTGATGGTACCGGCAGGGCTGATGATGAGTGGGGCCAAAAGGGGCAGCTTTCCTGGGCCCGGCAATTCTAAAGGGCCTGGGGCTCCCAGCAGAGGCTGGAGCCCCTGGCCCTTTAAATTGCCACCAGAGCCCCGGGGCTCCCAGCTGCCGCCGCTGCTAGCACTACCCCGGGGCTCCAGCAGTGATTTAAAGGGCCGGGGCCCCCGGGTAGCGCTAGCTGAGGCAGTGACCGGGAGCCCCGGGCCCTTTAATTCACTGCAGGAGGCCAGGCAGCACTGAAGGGCTGGCTGGGGGAGACTGGCTCCAGCCCCACCCCTTCTGCCTGAGACCCCGCACTTTCCGGTTGAGCCGCCCCCCAACCTTGCTCAGGACCCCGGCCGCCCTGCATACGGGTAAGTCCCTTAAGTTACTTTCACCCCGGCCCAAAGTCTCTCTCCCTAGCTATGGCTGTTTGTGCCCCTTCCCCAGTTGATCTTCCCCATTCCCAGACACTGCCCACTGGAAGGTGTCTTGTGGTACCTGTAATCACTACTTGTGATCTATTAATTTGGTTATAGGATAGAGTGTGCATAGATAAGAATCAGATTCATGGCACTTTACCTGGGAGTGTAAGTTCTTCTAGAGAAAAGTAAAATTTAAATGCAGTTTCTGCTTTGACATGAGTGGGATTTTCATGTGAAACAGCACTTTTGTAGAAGTGAGCTGACTTCACAGGGAGAAGAAAAGAGTCTCATTTTAAGTTGCACAGATGTATTGAGTCACACATCACGGGTGGGAAAAGACCTCTGTGGTCATCTGGATCATCCTAGCCCAGTTCAGGAGAATTCTCAACAGTATATTCTCCAGTATTTGGTTCAGTTAAGGTTTTTAGTAGGTGAGAAATACGGCTTTCATTTAATCTCTCTGGAGATTATTGCACCATATAATAGCTCTACAACAATTAGCCATTCTTTCCCACACCCCCCAATCTTCAGTCTATATTTTCCTTTGATAAATTGCATTCCACAGATCCTAGTACATGCTGCTAAGTTGTTTAACTAGTGATAGGCTAAAATCAGAACCATGGATCCATAACCATCTGAACTTCAGGCTGGTGTAAGACACGAGATCTACAAAACAAGTGAAGTATGATATTTCTGACTTCAGTGTTTCTCACATTGTATTTGAGGTCCTGACCCTGACTGAGGCCTCTGAGCTCTCCCTCTAGACAAATAAGGCTTGCAAAGTTTCTGGACAGAACATCTGTTTGTTTTACACACACAAATTAAAAATGGTGAACTGATTTCCATTTATCTTCAACAAACTATATTGACTCAAGCATTAGGGAAAGCATGAGACAGTCCAGCCCAAAAGGAATTAGGGAGTTATGAGAAACTGAAGAGGCCTAACATGGAATCTGAGTCCCAGTCTTCACTAGTGTGGGGTATGAGACAGTCTGGTGATTTTGCATGCTCATACGCAGAGTGTGTATAATGTTCTAAGGGTAATGATTTCACTGTGGTGCTGGAAGTAAGTTGTCAACTGAGGAGGATTTAGTTTTCACTAATGTTAGAGGGAGCTATGTTGCAAAATGTCTTCAGATCATGATAAGAGTTTGCCTCCTAGTGTTTTTGCATTAGCTCCCCTTTGTGAAGGTTAGGCACTGAAAAAAAAAATCATTGTTTTTCAGTGAATTGGCAGGTAGCTTCCCTAAAACATAACTTCAGCTTAATTGCTTTTGAAAAATGACTTGGTGTGTTCTGAAATTTTGTGAGACACTAAATGATGTGGAAGATCCATTAGAGATCCCACTGAGATGTGAGCAACATCCGAGGACCATGCAAGTAGCTATGTACTTGTTAATTTCCAGTCTTTAAGGCATGAGCTTTAAAAGCTTTCACATGTACAATATTTCATATGAAATTACATTTCATAAATAAATACTGCAAGCTGATAGTGCTTTGGCTGGAAAATAATTGAAAACAAAAACGCTTTGTGGTTCCTAGATCATCTTCTAGCAGACATAATCTATGCAGGGCTTTTTTTTGAAGCTGGAGGTAATAAGGTTAGCCTCTAGGATAAGGGAATATAGAATAAGGCTGCTGGCACTAAGGACCTCATTCTTTCTCTGAAAGACAGAGTGGGGGAAGAACCTCAGCATGTAAACTTTCACCTGACCTTCTCCTTCCTCAGTGCAAGTTGATAGCTGGAAGGCACTAAAAGCATGATCAGAAGGAAATGCCATTTGTTAAACTAGGAAAGTTTTAACCTGCAGATTGAAACTGAATACAAATATGAGGGGGAAGGACTTCAAAGGATGACAATAAAGTGATAGTTTAACTGTGCACTGATATGGTAAGTTTTATCAGAGGATTCCAAAATGCTGTATAGACTTGAAGGTTCTCACAAAGCAACTCTTAGATCCTCAGCTGCCCCTGGAAGTACAGGTGGCACTAGTGGGAAAAACCACCTTCTTTCCATCAGTACCTTATTAAACATCTGCGACCATTTCTCTCATCCGTGGCCATGTGATCTATAACATTCTTATGTACTGTTTGCATAGCACGATAGGCACACATACTGCTTTACAGATAAAAACAGGAAGACAAGACCCCATCTTCAGAAGCCTACAATCAGAGGCCCTGATTCTGCAAACTCTTAAGCACATGTGTAAGTTTTTGCAGGATTGGGGCCTATAAGTTCAGCAACCCCCCAATTCTGGATGTCAAGCACTGTTCATCTCAGTAAAGGTCTGAGGACTGGGCAAAAGAAGAATACAAATATGAACATAATTACTACAGTATGTATTGTCGAGAGCTGGCATACAACTTAAAAGTGCTTTTTCTACTAAATAGCAGAGGATTCTTTTGCCAGAACTCCACCAGCGAGCACTCTTGTTACCCAGAATGACTCTTGGACTAAGCTCCAAATCCTTGAGTTCAATATGCTATATAAATCTGCCCTAAATCCAGCTCTCTCAGCAGCTAGAGGATTTCCCCTGTGTATGGGGATCCTTGGATAGCTGCTCCTATGCCATCATCCATCCTTTCCTCCAGTTAGGAAGCTTTGCGAGCGCTATCACATACCATTGCAACTTTGCACCATCAGGCTGCACTGACTTGAACCTTAGGATTGGCAAGCAAGTTTGTGTTCAAAGGCAGCTCCAAGCCACCTTTGCACCCCATCTCTTCTTTGTTGCCCCAAGCACTCCTCAGCCACAACAGAGGATTGGGCCCAATATTTGGAAGGATCACACACAGCCCATTATACACTAAATTCAATCTTGCAAGGTGCTGAACAGCTACACTTCCTGTTTATTTAGGGTTGCCAATTTTGGTTGGACGTATTCCTGGAGGTTTCATCACCTGACAATCTTTAATTAAAGGTTCATCATTAATTCCTAGAGACTCCAGGACAATCCTGGAGGGCTGGCAACCATATGTCTACTTCCGCCTCTAAGCCACACTCTTTAGCTTATGAACTCTTTCACTGCATTCTGAGGTACTTCAGCCTTTGGTCTTCCTCCAGCACTGAACAAGATCTTCCTCTGGCTGCAGCTTGAGAGCGCTGAATGATACGCTATATGGGTAGCTTGAGGGTTTGGGGGGTGGGGTGGAAAAAGGACTTTGGGAAGAAAATGCAAGGAAGGAAATTTCTGAACTTTAAGGTGGTAAGCACTTTTTATGAATTGAAAACAAATAAGGAGAGGATTAGAGCTAAGACTGAGGAAAGTGTATGTTTGATTAAGGGCAGGGATTAAAGATAACCTGATGCCTCACAGAAAATTTTTTTTAAAAAAAGTTTGACTTTGAAACAATTCTGCTCTTTTCTCAGTCTTTGATAATTGACAGCCTGACTAGGCATGTATGGGCATAAACACAAAGAAATTGGTTGATCTTATTTCCCACTGCCTCTAAATCAGTCCTGAGCTGTTGCAATGATTTCCTCATTGTTAAACTTCAGAATAAGGTTGAGCATAGTAACATCAGTTTATGTACTTGAAAGAGTGCCAGTAATAACAACCTATAACTAACTATATCGAGGGTCTTAAGAAATCATAACCCTATAGCTTGACAGGTTTCATTGTTTTCCTTACCTTACCTTAAGGAAGATTTCATACACTGCATGGGTTATAATTAGGCATGGCAGAATCTAATTTTTTTTTATAATTTCAATGGACAATATCAATATTTAAGCTTTTTTGTCAAAAAAAGGAATGATTTGAAGTATTATAGTTGTGGGAAATTATGGCGGGTGTCAGAAACTGAGGAGGTCAGATAATTATTTAATGACACACGGACATTCAAAAAGTTAAAGCTTTAACACAAACTGTCAGCATCACATGCCAAAATATACAAAATAAATATCCTTAAATCAAACTATAATGGTTTTCAAGCAGCATTTTTCTTACTTTGCCTATCTGTAAATTTTGATGATCATTGATGGAAATATTTGTCATTTGTGTGTGTTCAGTAAAATCAACATTTACCAACAAAAATCTAATCTTTCCAAGCCTAGTTATAACCACAGTTATATTCATTCTTTGTGGGCAGTTGAAATCAGTGGCCAAATTTCTATTAAATTCACTAGGCAGGATTGAGCCCTGATATCATTTTCTTATTAGCATGTATTATGTGGGTTTTGGTAGTGCCTGGAATATGCTGGGCACTTTCTGAACACAAAGAAAACAGAGTCCTATCCCAAAGAGCTTCAGTTAAAAAAAGTCATTATTTTCAATACATATATTTGAATTAAAATACTTGTACTAGAGCATTACCTTTGAAACGTTCAGTATAAACATTAGTTTATTCTTGTGACGGTTTGGATAACAGAAAACCCTGTGGGAACTGCCAACTGATGTGCTTAGACTACCTCTGAGCCGTTTCCCCTGCCAGCGTGGGACTTCAGAACACTGCCTGGTTTGAGCCAGACAGGCTTGCCTGCTGCAAACCCAGACCCAGGTCTGAACCATGTCCCCTGAACGCTGCAGGCTTAACTGAAAACAGCTTAAGAAGTGTTCCTGTGTCTAACTCTCAGACGCCCAGCACCCAATGGGGTCCAAACCCCAGATAAATCTGCTTTACCCTGTATAAAGCTTATACAGGGTAAACTCATAAGTAGTTCACCCTCTATAAAACTGATAGAGAGATATGCACAGCTGTTTGCCCTCCCCTCCCGGTATTAATACATACTCTGGATTAATTAATAAGTAAAAAATGATTTTATTAAATACAAAAAGTAGGATTAAAGTGGTTCTAAGTAGTAACAGACAGAACAAAGTGAATTACCAAGCACAATAAAACAAAACCCGCAAGTCTAAACCTAATACAGTAAGAAGCTGAATACAGATAAAATCTCACCCTCAGAGATGTTCCAGTAAGCGTCTTTTACAGACTAGCCTCCTTCTAGTCTGAGTCCAGCAATCACTCAGACCCCCGTGGTTACCGTCCTATGTTCCAGTTTCTTTCAGGTATTCTTTGGGGGTGGAGAGGCTATCTCTTGATCCAGCTGAAGACAAAATGGAGAGGTCTCCCAGGGGTTTAAATAGACCTCTCTTGTGGATGGACACCCCTCCTCCCCCTGTGTGGAATCTCAGCTACAAGATGGAGTTTTGGAGTCACATGGGCAAGTCACATGTCCATGCATGACTCAGAACTTACAGGTAGCAGCCATTGTTCACATGCTACCTTGAACATCCTCAAGTAGACTTCTTATATGGATTGGAGCCTTCCAAGATCCATTGTCCATTAAGTGGTTCTTGATCGGGCACTTAACTTGCAAATTCCTTTCTAAAGAAGCTGCCCAAATGCCTTACGAAGGCTACTTAAAATCAAACAAGTACACAGCCAATATTCATAACTTCGAATACAAAAATGATACATGCATACAAATAGGATGAATACATTCAGTAGATCATAACCTTTGCAGAGATATGTTACATGGCATATGTAGCATAAAACATATTTCAGTTATGTCATATTTACATTCATAAGCATATTTCCATAAAGCATTATAAGGTGCAACATCACAATTCTAACAGCCTTTTTGCAGGAACTAGGTATTATTCTCCCCCATGCGTGCGCGCACACACACACACACACACACACACACTTTACAAATGGGAAAACTGATGAGAGGTTAGGGTCCAGATTTTAAGAAGTGGCATCTAGACTTTGGTGTCTCAAACTTTAGGATATGTCTACACCGCAGTTAAAAACCTGCATCTAGCTAATTTGGGCTCATCAGGATGCTTCATTGCAGTGTAGACTTCCAGGCTCGGGCTGCAGCCTGAGCTCTGGGCTCCTACCACCTAGCACGGTCCTAGAGCCTGGGCTCCACCCTGAGCCTGGACATCTGCACTAAATGAAACAGCCCCACAACCCAAGCCCTGGGAGCCTAAGTCCGTTGGTATGGACCAGCTACTGTTTTTTTAATTGCAGAGTAGACACTTAGGTGCCCATGTCCAGATGTACAGAGTCTGATTCTCAGAGGGATTAAGGATCCAGCTGAAGTCAATTGGAGCATCTTAGCACTTCTGAAATTAGGCTCAAGGTATTTCAAGTTCAAAAATGAAGTCATACTTGAAAATCTTGGCTGAAAGGATGACGTCTGTGGCACAGCTGGGGTCAGAACTTGCTACTTCCCAACTTCTAAACCTACATTTGTCCCTTCAAACCATATTGCTTCCAAATTAGCCTATACTGTGCCTTCCAAATCACAGTAGACACTCCAGATTTATGAGGATTGTTTAGTAGCTTTTCAAAAATATACTAAAAAGCTGGAACAAAATAGCTACTTTTTTAAAAAAATGTTCTTTGTTAAAATTTAAAGATGCAAAAACAAAACTGCAGCAAGACATTTAAAATGTCTAGTTCCACTATTACTGCTCAGGAAAGGGAATGCAAACGTGGAAGCGTATTATCGCTTTTAGCTTGTTTTATTTCTCTCATTCATTTAGATACAGGAATGGCCCCACAAAAAATCATGAGCTTATTGTAAAACAACCAACTTAAAAACAGGATACTTATTTCTTAAAATCCTATGTGCTTTTCCCTGTTCATTGCCTCTTTGAAATCATTATCCTCTGCAGGGGACATCATAGATGGTTACTGTGAAAAATCCTACTATATCGAATCATATCAGAGAGTAGCACCCCAAAAGAGACTATCTGGGTCTCCCAGACAAGCATCAGGACCAGAACTCAGGTGGGAAGGAGCAAAGCAGCTTTAATAAGAAGAAAGATCTTGTTATCCTCTAACTGTCCTTTTGAATAATGAAGAAGAAAAGGCTGCCAGCTTTGACAGGCCAACTGCAGAGATAGAAGTGGAGTGAGACCAAAGAAAGGCATTTGATCTGAGTAGGAATGCAATTTGTAAAGCACTGATGAGTACAGTCTTTTTAATTTTTTTTTCAGAACAATGGATCTGGAGTAGACCTGTGAGAAACACTGATGGGTAATTGTTTTTTGAGCGTCAGTTCAGTAACTCTGCACCAGCTGCCAAGGCACAAAATGACATCAAACTAGCTAGAGACATAAAGAGTAACAAGAAAACATTCTACAAATACATTAGAAGCAAGAGAAGACCAAGGACAGGGTAGACCAGTTACTCAATGAGGGAGAAAAAACAACAGAAAATGTGGAAATGGCAAAGGTGCTTAATGACTTCTTTGTTTTGGTTTTCGCCAAGAAGGTTGGTGGTGATTGGATGTCCCATATAGTGAATGCCAGTGAAAATGAGGTAGGATCAGAGGCTAAAATAGGAAAAGAACACGTAAAAAATTATTTAGACAAATTAGATGTCTTGAAATCACCAGGGCCTGATGAAATGCATCCTAGAATACTCAAGGAGCTGACTGAGGAGATGTCTGAGCCATTAGCGATTATCTTTGACAAGTCATAGAAGACGGGAGAGATTCCAGAAGACTGGAAAAGGGGAAATATAGTGCCAACCTATAAAAAGGGAAATAAGGACAACCCAGGGAATAAAAGACCTGTCAGTTTAAGTTCTGTACATGGAAAGATAATGGAGCAAATAATTAAGCAATCAATTTGCAAACATCTAGAAGAAAATAAGGTGATAAGTAACAGTCAGCATGGATTTGTCAAGAATAAATCATGTCAAACCAACCAGATAGCTTTCTTTGACAGGGTAACAAGTCTTGTGGATGGGGGGAAGCGGTAGACGCGGTATATCTTGACGTTAGTAAAGCTTTTGATACTGTGTCACATGACCTTCTCATAAACAAACTAGGGAAATGCAACCTAGATGGAGCTACTATAATGTGGGTGCAAAACTGGTTGGAAAACCATTTCCAGAAAGTAGTTATCAGTGGTTTACAGTCATGCTGGAAGGGCATAACGAGTGGGGTCCTGCAGGGATAAAGTTCTGAGTCCAGTTCTGTTCAATATCTTCATTAATGATTTAGATAATGGCATAGAGAGAGTACACTTATAAAGTTTGCAGACAATACCACGCTGGGAGGGGTTGCAAGTGCTTTGGAGGATAGGATTAAAATTCAAAATGATCTGGACAAACTGGAGAAATGGTCTGAAGTAAATAGGATTACATTCAATAAGGACAAATGCAAAGTACTCCATTTAGGAAGGAACAATCAGTTGCACACATACAAAATGGGAAATGACTGCCAACGAAGGAGTACGGTGGAAAGGAATCTGGGAGTCATAGTGGACCACAAGCTAAATATGAGTCAACAGTGTAACTGTTGCAAAAAAAGTGAACATCATTCTGCGATGTCTTAGCAGGAGTGTTGTAAGCAAGACACATGTAGTAATTCTTCCACTCTACTCTGCACTGATTAGGCCATAACTGGAGCATTGTGTCCAGTTCTGGCTGCCACATTTCAGGAAAGATGTGGACAAATTGGAGAAAGTCCAGAGAAGAGTAACAAAAATGATTAAAGGTCTAGAAAACATGACCTATGAGGGAAGATTGAAAAAATTGGGTTTATTTAGTCTGGAAAAGAGAAGACTGAGAGGAGACATGATAACAGTTTTCAAGTATCTAAAAGGTTGTTACAAGGAGGAGGGAGAAGAATTGTTCTTCTTAACCTATGAGGATAGGACGAGAGGCAATGAGCTTAAATTGCAGCAAGGGAGGTTTAGGTTGGACGTTAGGAAAAACTTGCTAACTGTCAGGGTTGTTAAGCACTGGAATAAATTGCCTAGAGAGGTTGTGGAATCTCCATCATTGGAGATTTAAGAGCAGGTTAGACAAACACTGTCAGGAATGGTCTAGATAATACTTAGTCCTGCCATGAGTCCAGGGGACTGGACTAGATGACCCCTCGAGGTCCCTTCTAATCCTATGATTCTATGAAACACTGATGGGTAATTGTTTTTTGAGCGTCAGTGCAGTAGCTCTGCACCAGCTGTTCATGACATGGGAATTGATGTGCTTGAGTTGATGTGCTTGTTTCAAGTGTTTCTTTTGTTTTTTCAAAGCAGCTTTTGTTACCCCCACCCTCTGAGTACTTTTGTGCATTCTTCTGTAGAGGATTTGGCCCTCGAGAGGGGAAAAAGTGGATTTGATGGGGTCAGCCCCCATTGTTTTGATTGGAGTACTTGATGACAGAAGCACTTTAGCCAGTCAAAGAGAAATATATACTTACTGTTATACGATTTTCAGAAATAAACTCTACCATATCAGTACCTATGCTGATTGCAAAAAGCTTGGACCTCATTTCCCGAACTAGCATCTTGTAGTCTTGACAATAACGCATAGCAGCCTCATGATCTTCAGTCTATTACTGATATCAGGGAGGGAGATACCTACCAGCAGCTAGGAGACTTTCCATAAGCCTTTCAATAATCTTCACTTTATTTTTTCATGAAGATGCCAAAACACTAAAACAGTTCATCTTAGCTGTATTTATGTTACTTTTAGCAGTAAACGTTATACTAAAGTCTGGTACTAGCTTCTAAGTTATGAGTTGGCAAAAAGAAGGAAAGATCCGTAGTAGTCTAAACCAAGGACGGGGAGCGGAGAATTGAACACCTAAATCCACATTTGAACTCCCAAATAAAAGTTGCCTCAATTTTAGTCCCTGGAAACTGGGAGTGCTCAAGTATATCTGAAATGAACATCCCTTTTGCTAGGCAAATATTGATTTGGGTGCCTAAAGATTGTAGCAGGCTTGAATTTGTGCCTCCATTTTCTACATTTCATTTACTTGCTAAATAGTGCTTTTGAGCTGGCTAACTGGAAGAAAAGGCTGAAGAATGCCAGGTATTACTAGGAGAGAATGTGTCTCCCATTGTTTTCAGTTTGCTAAGAATTTTTTAATTTGTCAAATCAAAATATATGTGTAAGGGTACATGTACACACATGATCTGGCTTCTTTTTTAACCTGTTTCTGGTCAAGCATACTTTAATAGCCAGCCCCCTGAAAATAATGTATATGCAGAGCCTATAGGAGCCTAAAGGGTACCACCTTATATATTCAAACATTTCTCTTGCAGCTAGACTTGCTCAAGTCTCAGTAAGCAATTCATCTCTAGTGAGATGGTTTCAGTGTCTGTGACAGACAGGAAAATGCCCACACTGTAGATGAGACACATCGAACACAATTTCAGTGTTCCAGCTCTCCTGTGGGAAGTCCGTGATAAAGAGGTGTAAGTACGGTGGGAGCATGTTATAAGTGCATCATCACCAGCTTAGCACATTCTTTTGTGTGTTGGCACTACTACCTGCTGCAATAAAATCAGAGCTGAAAGGCCTGGAATTAAGCCAGAGCACAGTTTGTTGCCGCAGCTTCCAAAATAGGGTCTTTTTCACATACGGTTTCACATACGGTATGTTATACTTTAACACAGCATATGCTTAGGATACCAAAATATAGTATTTGTTATTTATAAGACCACAACAAGTGCTTCACACTTTCAAACATCCTAAATAATTAAAACAAAATCTAAAGAAATTAAGAGAACCACATCAATCCCACAAAGTTATAAACTGTTCCACATGGACAAACGGGAATATGCAACCCTCCCTAACTACCGGCCCTGAAGCCACATTTCCCTCCCAAAAGGTTCCTCCGTAAGATGATGAAGCCTGCAGTGTGCCCTCAGGTCAATTAATTCCAACAATGGGCTGGGTAGTCAATGTCAAAGGATTGTTTCTTGACCATAGGCTATACAAGGGCTTCTTTGAGAAGAGCAAGCAGCCTGCCCTCCTTAAAGGAGGCATTGAAAGTTTCTATTGATGGTGGGGAGCCCGGGTGTGTGTATGTGTCACGTACATCCCTCTTGTAGCCCCAAAGATTCCTATCCTTGTTTTCCTTGGTTTACACTAGAAATTATTCTAAACACATCCTGGACCCAAACACCCTTGAACTCTGGGAGTGTTTTGGATCATCTAGGTCTGAGTTTTTTTGGCAAGTCACATCAGAACTCTGACCCACACATTCTAGAACTTTGGATTTGGATCTGAATTTTGCAGATCGGACCCATCTCTACTTTACACTCACACCACATGCCCTAGCTAATGATAACTTACTTACTAAATGGAGAGAGGCATTTATTGTAATAAAGGCAAAGAACACTTTAACTTTGTTTAATAGGATCGCAAGGTCATACCTACATATGAGTGAGGAGCTGTCACAGGGATCAAAAGCAATCAGCTATAAAGGAGAACTATTTCCATATTTGATGCCAGATTCTTATCTGACAGATTGAAGAAAAATGTATAAGGCATGAAACCAAAGTTCAACACTACACAGTATTTAATAGGTCTGTATTTATTCTGATACAGTGTTCTTGAGACACTATGGAGCAGATGTCCAGCTGGTGTTAACTGTGTAGCTCCATTGACGTCAAATGAAATATGACAATTTGCACAAGTTAATCGTGATCTTACGTATAAAGCATGCCTTGTAAGGTATCAAGGGAAAGGTTATGATCTGCTGAAAGTCATTTTTCTATCCATACATGTGTATTATTAATGCATATGAAGTTATGAGAATTGTGTAGTATGATAGTCACTAAAATATGCTGTAAATTGGGGGAATCAGCCAGATATTAGCTCCCCAGAGGCAACAGTAAGGAAAGCAACCAGTGCCCGGGCGGGGTGTCAAACAACCCATCAACAGCCATTGTCCAGCAAGGGAGCTACAATGCAATGACTCACCTGCATGAGGCCACACCAGGGGAATTGCTCAACCTTGCTTGGATAGACTCAGTAAGGCTTACCTGACTCTGGAGGTCGGGGGGAGAGCTTACCTGACTCTGGGGGGCAAAGCCAAAAGGGAGGAAAGGACATGATAAAAGGAAGAGACGTACCACCACCAAGCGACTGAAGCGCTGATCAAAGGGGAGAGCCTGACTGAAGAGCAACCAGCCAGCCTGTGGTGAGAAGCATCTAAGTTTCTAAGAGTATTGAAAGTATTAAGATCAGCGTAGAATGCGTTTTGCTTTTATTTTATTTGACCAAATCTGACTTGTTATGTTTTGAGTTATAATCACTTAAAATCTATCTTTATAGTTAATAAATTTGTTTATTCTACCTGAAGCAGTGCATTTGGTTTGAAGTGTGTCGGAGGCTCCCCTTGGGATAACAAGCCTAGTACATATCAATTTCTTTGTTAAATTGATGAACTTATATAAGTTTGCAGCACCCAGCGGGCATAACTGGACACTGCAAGACAGAGGTTCCAAGGGTTGTGTCTGGGACTGGAGATATTTTCTAGTGTCATTCGGTTGCAAGTAGTTGGGAGTAGCTTACATGCCAGAGGCTGTGTATGAACAGCCCAGGAGTGGGGGTTCTCACAGCAGAGCAGGATAAGGCTGGCTCCCAGAGTCAAGGATTGGGGTGACCTAGCAGATCACCAGTCCGGATGACACCAGAGGGGAACGTCACAATCACATGTGATATCTTAACTCTGGGGTTCTCAATCTTTTTGTTTCTGAGGCCCCCCCAACATGCTATAGAAACTCCACGGCTCACCTGTGCCATAACAACTAGCTTTATGCATATAAAAGTCAGGACCAGCATTAGAGGGTAGCAAGCAGGGCAATTGCCTGGGGCCCCATGCCACAGGGCCCCCCAGGAAGCTAAGTTGCTTAGGCTTTGGCTTCAGTCCCAGGTGGAAGGGCTCAAGGGACTTCAGCTTTCTGCCCTGGGCCCTAGCGAGTCTAATACTGGCCCTGCTTGGCAGACCCCCGAAACCTGCTCACGGCCCCCCAGGGGGAGTCAAACCCTGGCCTCGAAGGATGGCAAAGAGCAATTCTTTACTTCATAAGTAGACAGCAGAAATTTGCCCTCCGTAAGGCTTGTGTGGAATTCAAACCACTTCCCGTGGGAAACATTCAGTCACATTGCTCCTCAGTTCTTTAACCTTTATTATCATAAATCTCAGTAGTATTTACCCATCAAACTTCTTTAAAACAGGTATTTTTGCAAGACAGCAGATTCTTTGTGTCTGTTTGTGTATAAGCTATTGGGATATAATTGCTTTGCAGTTACCTGTGTCCAATCCTCATTACTTAATTTGCTCCTAGCAGTTAGCTAATCTGACCTTGCTACAGGGTAGAGAAAACAGCTACCACTGACTCATTTGAATTCTTTGGGAGGCAAAAATAGAGCCCAGAAACAACCTTATGAGAAAAACAACATTTATTATAGGAGTCATGGTATTCCCCACGTAAATTACTTAGTCTCTTATATATAGTTGAAATATACAATTTATAGTGCTAAAAACTTGTCTATTTTTATATACCTACTGTGTTAGTAAAGCTAATAAGTATGTGAGAAAACGTAACATTGCTTTGTCTTCTCTTTAATCTACTTTTTAAATTACAGTATATACTTAAGGTTATGAACAATGTGTCTAACATATTGGGATGGAATTTCTTCATTCTTTACCTTAGAAACAGTGGAGGCTGGTGACATCTGAAAGTGGGTAGGCCAAACAGATAAGTGAAGATACAATATACTCAAAGCCCATTTATTATACTTTGTGATTCTAAACCAGGTCCCTTGCTTTGTCTGACCCTAAAAAGCCATCAACTACTTAGAAAAGCAAGCATATTTGTTTCAAGAGTAAAATGTCCTTTAGAGATTCATCAGACTTCCTTTTCTTCTGCATGCAAGCACCTCTCTTTGCTAAGCACCCAAGTGGTTCTCAATGTCTCATAAAAATGAATAGGTAAATGAATAATTATGTGGCAATTGTCTAATTGTATCTGTCTGATATTTAATAATGTTTCTTGTCAAGTAATTCCTATCCAAGTATTACATACAACTGCTCCTGTGTTTTGTCATTTCTGCTGAAATAGAGACAAGAGCCAGTGCCCCACTTCTGCTCAGGAAATGCTACATTTATTTCCAGACAAACTGCAGCCATCTACTTTCAGCCAAAATAATCTATATTTCAAATTGAGTATAATGAGAATGAACAGAGCAAGGTGTCCAGGAGTGTGCATGTCTCCTCTGTAGCAGGCTGCATCCAAACAAAGCAATTGAGGGAATTTGGTTCATTTAGATTGTAAGAATCTACCCCATGGTTATAATTATCTTACTTATGTTCTCTTAGATAGTCAATATCAGTTACCATAGAGTAGGTCAGAAAGCACATACTGTATTGAGCAGGTCAAATTCATCCCTGGTTAAGCTCCATTGAAGTCATGACTTTCAATTTTGAGAGTCTGGTTTTCGCCCCCCACCCCCAATAATCTCAGAATGTAAGGATTTGCTACTTCTTAGAATGAACTTTGAACTATCTTCATGCTCCCTGACTAGCTAGCCCTTTAAACCTCACTTTTTTCTCCACATAAGTCACTTTTTCTAGTATTCTGAAAAGTTACAACTTTCTTCTATACCTTTCAGCTTCAGTAAAAACTTCCAGAGAACCTGTAAGTTCTAATACATTCAGTAAATATTTTAAGAACATTATTGCTCTTTTATGAACAACGAGCAAACCTTATTATATATTTAGATGTTCTAGAACCATGTATCATTTGCATTTAATACCTACTCTCTTTATGGTGACTATATATATTATAAAACCCAAGTTTTTCTATCATATTAAAAATATTTAGTATGGACTTCAGTCAGAAATATAAATAATAATTTCACACATATTAAACATAGAATAAGGGTTAGTCTACAAACAGTTGTTGTACCTTTAACTATACCAGTTTAAATTCATGGCAATAAGCTACATCAATATAAGCACCTTCATATCAGTATAATTATTCCCATACTAGGGGGTTGCACTTCTTTAGCCATGGGCATTCATCCATGAAAGCTCATGCTCCAATACGTCTGTTAGTCTATAAGGTGCCACAGGACTCTTGGCCGCTTTTACAGATCCAGCCTAACACGGCTACCCCTCTGTACTTAAACCAATATAGTTATAGTGGTACAAAGAGTGTGTAAATAAGCCCTAATAGAAACCACAGTGATAAGAAGCCAGAGTACCAAGCCTCTGAGCTTATGTAACACATGCAGCCAGATCCTCAGCTGCCATAGGTGGTCATAGTTCAAATGAACTAGGACAATTTATACAAGCTGATGATCTAGCACACTGCATTCTACTTGGAAGAGCAGGGTATTGTAGAGTGCTTTCAGTAATATCATGAGTGAATGGGAGAAGGTGACCAATTACCTTGCAGGGTCCTAGAGCCCAGACTTCTTCCCACGCCTGGAAGTCTGCATTGCAATGAAACAGCCCCTTAGCATGAGCCCCTTAGCTCAAGTCAGTTGACACAGGCAAGTGGCAGGTGTCTAACTGCAGTGTAAACATACCCTGTAAGTCATCAAACAGGAAAGGAGCATTAATTAATGTAGAAATGCTGGCTTCCTAAGGTGGTGTTAGGTCCTGCAAACCAAGAAGAACCAAATGAGCCATTATGAAACATCAAGAAAGCTTATGCTCAAATAAATTGGTTAGTCTCTAAGGTGCCACAAGTACTCCTTTTCTTTTATCGAGAACAAAGACTTTGTTGATTGCTCCTCCCCACATGCCCACAAAGAGGAGACGTGCAGGTGGACTTGTCCTATCAGTTTGAACACTGGGGGAAAAGAATAAAAATCCTTGACAAGAAGGAACCATACCTTCATGTTGCTTGAAGTCTGAGGGGCAAAGATTCTTAAGCAAGAGATCCCCAGCTGATTGGCCTGGGTTAGCCTGAGAGGTCTTAAAGAGCTTGAATATTCCAGCAGCTTCTATTACCTCTTGGAATCTGAGACTGAAAGTTATTTATGTGTGTCTGTTTACCTTCTTTAACCTTTTAAATAGCTCTCATTTCTTTTTCCTAATTAACTAATCTTTAGTACATTTTTTACAGGATTGGCTACAATCATTGTCTTTGATGAGAGATCTAGGATGCAATTGACCTGGGGTAAGTGACTGGTCCTTTGGGACTGGGAGTAACCTGAACATTGTTGTGATTTTTGGTGTAAGCGACCATCTATTACAAGCTTGTCTGGGTGGCAAGATAGACCAGAGTATAGAATCATAGAATATCAGGGTTGGAAGGGATCTCACAAGGTCATCCAGTCCAACCCCTGCTCAAAGCAGGACCTAATCCCCAACTAAATCATCCCAAAATCTAGATCCATCCTCTTTGGAACCTCCTTTCAGGTAGTTGAAAGCAGCTATCAAATTCCCCCTCATTCTTCTCTTCTGCAGACTAAATAATCCCCGTTCCCTCAGCCTCTCCTCATAAGTCATGTGCTCCAGCCCCCTAATCATTTTTGTTGCCCTCCACTGGACTCTTTCCAATTTTTCCACATCCTTCTTGTAGTGTGGGGTCCAAACCTGGTCACAGTACTCCAGATGAGGCCTCACCAATGCTGAATAGAGGGGACGATCAATCTGCTGGCAATGCTCCTATTTATACATCCCAAAATGCCATTAGCCTTCTTGGCAACAAGGGCACACTGTTGACTCATATCCAGCTTCTCATCCACTGTAACCCCTAGGTCCTTTTCTGCAGAACTCTTGCCTAGCCACTCGGTCCCTAGTATGTAGTAGTGCATGGGATTCTTCCTTCCTAAGTGCAGGACTCTGCCCTTGTCCTTGTTGAACCTCATCAGATTTTATTTGGCCCAATTCTCTAATTTGTCTAGGTCTCTCTGTATCCTATCCCTACTCTCCAGCGAATCTACCTCTCCTCCCAGTTTAGTGTCATCTGCAAACTTGCTGAGGGTGCAATCCACGCCATCTTCCAGATTATTAATGAAGATATTGAACAAAACCAGCCCCAGGACTGACCCTTGGGGCACTCCGCTTGATACCGCTTGCCAACTAGACATGGAGCCATTGATCACTACCCGTTGAGACTGATGATCTAGCCAGCTTTCTATCCACCTTAGAGTCCATTCATCCAGCCCATACTTCTTTAACTTGCTAGCAAGAATACTGTGGGAGGTCATATCAAAAGCTTTGCTAAAGTCAAGGAATAACACGTCCACTGCTTTCTCCCCATCCACAGAGCCAGTATGCAAGGGGACTGTCCATGACTCCATGCTAAAATTGTTATAGTGCTTGAGGAGCTCACACTTGATATTTGGTTGGTGAAATCTAAGTATAGCACACACAACCAATTTGGGGTTTGTGCCCTGCTTTAAACAGTCTGCCCTGAGGGTGGCCGCTCCAGGCAGCTTGTCATGTGAACTACGATACTATATGGGAACTAAGGCATGATGAACTTTTAAGTGCTGCTACTAACAGTTGTAACAGACAGAATGACAGTGTCTATATCAGTGGTGGGCAACCTGCGGCACGTCAGGGTAATCCGCTGGTGTTTACATTGACCATGCTGCAGGCAGCCGTGCCTGTGGATGGTCAATGTAAACAAACTGTTTCGTGGCCCGCCGGCAGATTACCCTGACGAGCCGCATGCGGCCCGCGGGTCGCAGGTTGTGCGCCACTGGTCTATACTATACTGTGTCAGCTGATGGAATGGGAAGATGGAGAGATGGGAAGGATTAATCAAACTAGTGAAACAAAAGTTTTGCTCCCGTCTCTCAAACTGAAAGAAAGCTAAATATTTTCTAGAACCCAACTCCCCCCAGGACTTCACCCAGTTTCAAGCAGGAGTAGAAGTTGCAATCAAGAGAATGAAAGTTATACTATCAAAGTTTACGTGTTAACTATGTAAAATAATATTCTGTTTCTTGAAGTTGGTATTAGACAAAGAAAGATAGAAAAGATTAATGATACTTAGACTCAAGAGACATATGTGGATTACAATCATGAGGCTACTGCTGACTTACACAGTTTTTGTGCTGTTTTAAGGGAAATATAATGTTCTAGAATGGCATGGATACTGTTTCAAAATGAACTTTAGAAATGATGAAAAACTTGAGTATTTATCCAATAAGCTCAATGCCAGTTTTGATAAGGGTCACAGCAGCAGACTGGAATAATAAAATACTTAGTGATTTTGTTCTTTGATGCTCTTCCATAGTGAAAGAAGTCCCTGAACTGAAAGTGTATCATAAAAGACTAAGTAGTCAGAATTGTACAGAGGAAATGTACAGACTGCAGAATGACCTATAGAGCAGATAAATCTTGGGACTTTATTAAAGATTGTTTAATGTTTTTAAGCCTTTGCTTATGGGGCACTGAATTATCTGTCCCAGAGGCAATTTAGAAGAATATCTCTAAGTAATGCAAACCGCTATCCAATACTAGGAACCCATCATAAAGACACTAATCAAAAATGCCACATTGTACTCAGAGGTAAAGTGAAATGATCAAAGTAGGAAATATTTTACAGACTAGCCCTGGCCAAGCCAAAACAGCACACTACATACAGTTTTCCCAAGGTGAAATAAAATGTGTTTATTTTTTAATCAATCATTCTGTAGAGTGAAAAACTCAAGGGGAAAATGATTGAATTTTAATAGACAAAGGCTTCATTGTTTTTCTCACTATTATAAATGAAGAGATTCAGACATTAGAAATGGAAAAACCTTGCCAACAAGATCCCCACAATATCTAATCCACACATTATATGAAAGCTGAGATATCATTTGTATCGTATGTCACGTCACATCAGCTGTTTGCATTTCTAAAGCATTTTGTCATATTTTATCTATGCTCTGTACATAAATGTCAGAAAGACATGGATTTAGAGTTGTCTGAAATTTTTGTGTTTGAAAATATGATGAAATTTGGCCATTATTCTAAAATGGTAGACACAATAATGTTTGAAACATTATTTTGACTTTCTCAAAATTTTCAGTTTTTTGATGAAACCTTGTTTTTGTTTTCACTGTTTAGGTCCCTCCAATTTTTCCCTTTTCAATTTTGATTGGTGAGCTTAATTACATGGTGGAAATTCTTAAATTCTTCTTTTTAAAAACTAACATTTTCTATTTTGAAATTGGAAAAATTGCTTTAGAGAATTAAGAATTTCAAAAAAGAAAAAAGTGATCGGTCCAGTCTGAAAACCAGCAAAAACAAAATCATCTTCAAAATTGTTGATAATTTGACTGGAATTTCCCCCCACCCACCTGAACATCTGTACTGACACATGTCCAAAGAGGCAGTCAATTCTCCATTGTGCGTTTAGACATAGGATTTGTTTTCCTTTGGCCCATATCCAGTAGTTTTAAATGTCTCAGGCAATGGAGGTACATTTCTGCCTCTCTCATCATCCACCTGCCCCCACACAATGTGATGGGATGGAGTAAGTGCATGAAACTCGGTAGAAGCCAGCAAAATTGCATTTCCTTACACTAGAGTTTCACTTGGTTCCAGCAGAACACAAATGAAAGATGGGCTGTAGCTGATAACCATTCCAAAATCTGAAGGCAAGGAGAAAAGCCTGTGGCATCTCCCCATCCATCTTAGGTACTTACATGGCACAGTCATGAATATATTTATTCTCGTAGCATCCCTGTGATGGAGGGAAGTGTTATTATCTCCATTATACAGGAACCCAGGTGAACAAAGGTACTTAGGCATTGAAACCTCAGAGTTAAGCACCTAAAGGCTCAGTTTTAGGATCCACTGTGATCCACAAAATTCCCACCTAGTCCTGGAGGTGCCTAAACTCACTCGGTGCTTACGTTTCTGCTTCTAGCACATGCACTGCTGTATCACTCAAAGTACCTGGGCATTGGTCTCCCACCTAAGCCTCAGAGCTATCCATGAACTGGGGGAAGACAGGTATTCATCCACCTAACTCACATGTGGGGCCTGATCCAGTAGGTATGCTCTGAGGCCTCTGTGACTGAATGTAGACCTGTATTCACACCCCACACATCATTGTAATAATTTTTGTACAAAATATGCCTTTTGAGAGATCATTTGAAAACTAATAACTTGCTGGTCAATAATATCATGGTGAAAGGTATGTAGCAACAACATACGTAAAGTTATGAACATAAGCTGAAATTATGACTGAAATGTGTTTACCAGATAAGCCTGGGAAGGGGGTAAATCTGTTCCTGAAAGACAAAGGACAAGCTAATGTCTCTATCCAGGTGTCATCAAAGTTGATTGGCAATCACCCATCAAGTGGCCATTCTTTGACAATGAAGAGTTGCTGGAACAGATCAATGTGCATGTTAGTAAACAGCATAGAAGGTATTTCACCATGAGACTCCATGTCTCCATCCTCATATTGGGAAGGAACTTTTTCTAGAGGTAACTCTCAGGAAAATGCATTTCAAAGGGTGCTGGACTAAAAGAGAGAGGGGCAAAAATATCCCAGGGTCTCTCTCTCTTTCACCTAAGAAGACAAAGGAACCAGCCTTTGGAGTTTGGGAGGAGTTCTGACCTGAGAATTTGGTTAGCCCTGTTGTTGGGAACACGTGGTAAGGATTTTACCTAGAACCAAGTCTAGTTTGTTAAGTTTTGGCTACTAGAAAGCATTTTATCTTTATTTCTCTTGAAACCATTTCTGTCATTAATGCCTTATGCTTGAACTCACTTGAACTCTCTCTCTTTGTAGTTAAAGTAGCAGGCTGTTAGATATTGACCCCTTACAGGGGGAATGGACATATAATATTTTAACTGTCCAGGAGACTGGGAGTGTGTTGGAGTCAGCCTGCAAGTAGTAACCGAGGCTGCTGGAAGACAGAGTGTGGCTGGCATGTTGTTGACAGGCTCCTGAGGTCAGAGTGCTGGACCAGGACTGTAGATATATGCAGACATTCAAGGTGTGACCTGCCTGCTGTTTGGCTGTTTGTTAGTAGCCCAGGTTGGGATCTACACCAGCAAAGTTAAGTGAGGTACCCAAGGTCGCAGGGCAGGTGGTGACACAATCCCTCACTAGTCTGGATTGCATGCTGGAATGTGACAGCCACCTACTTGATTGGGTCCCATTCAAAATGTGGGAGGGGGTGGTGATAGTGCCCACCTTATAACCTTT
Organism: Natator depressus; assembly: GCF_965152275.1. Lineage (NCBI taxonomy): Eukaryota > Metazoa > Chordata > Testudines > Cheloniidae > Natator > Natator depressus. The sequence goes on along the minus strand of NC_134237.1, from coordinate 119,888,573 downwards.
AGCCAAGTGGTTAGAGCACTCACCGGGGATGAAAGACACCTGGGTTCAACTCTGCTTAAAAGGAAGAAATGTCTTTTCTTTTTGATATCAGGCCTGATCACTTCTAGGAATATGTTAAAACCAAAGGAGAATTCAGATATTCAATGGTAATTTTGAGTGTCATAGAATATCAGGGTTGAAAGGGACCTCATCTAGTCTAACCCCCTGCTCAAAGCAGGACCAATCCCCAATTTTTGCCCCAGATCCCTAAATGACCCCCTCAAGGATTGAACTCATAGCCCTGGGTTTAGCAGGCCAATGCTCAACCCACTGAGCTATCCCTCCCCCTTTAGACTTGTCTTGTCAAGCCTAAAGCACTTCGAGATAAGCTAAATATTTTGATAAAATATGGTGACCTGAAACTTACCTCTGCACTGAAAAAAAAATGGCATTTCCAAAATGCTAAATGTTCAAAATCAGGATCAGGCAAAACCCCAATACAATGATGTCACATTACTTGTGTATGGATATTTCTGTGACCCAATATCACCCTGATTTTAAGAACTTAAAGATCAGTATTAAGAATGAAGGCCAAAACATGAAAACAATCTCAACAGACCATTCCTAATTTTTCAAAAGTGACTAGTGATTTTAGGTTCCATCATTTTGTGTGCTCAACTTGAGACATCAAAGAGGGGTCCGATCCTCAGGAATGTGGGTGCTCAGTACTTTCTGAAAAAACAGGTACCTTTGAGCTGGGCACCCAAAAGTTGAAGCACCCAGAATTACTAGTCACTTTTGAAAATCTTGGTCTATAAATTTGAAGCTATAGAGATTCCAGGAAGAGGAACGAAAAAGCAGTTCTAATCATTCAAAGGGAAAGTTTGCCTTGCAATAAGACCCTTTCCTCTGAAAGGCCTCAGTAATAATACTGCATAGCTTCTGGTTCTACTTTATCTTCTGTATTCTGCTGCTGATATTAGACTTGGTATTTTGTTTTCAACTTTCTGATTTATAAACCTTCTGTGAAGCTTCATATGTAAACTTCACTGCCCTTTAAAATTCTAGCTTATTTGACTATATATTTTCAAGTGCCTAAGCCTAGCAACAGAAAAACATTTTGTTAACTTCGGAATTATCAGTTCAAGACTACTTTTTTCCCCATGGTCAAGAGACTCTTTTCTGTGGAATAATCAGAATCTCCAGTGATTTATGATAAGCTTCTGCATAACTGCAAGACATTGTAAACCACTTCTTGTTGTCGGAGGGCATAGATGAAATCCCAGATTCTTTCCACAAAGCTTCTGCCTTTTCAAGATTATGATCAAGAGCTTGGCAATTTTTATTTTGTTTATAGCCATTCTCCTTAAAGAGCACTTTACAAAGACTAGTCCCACTTTGCATTGTTAACAAAAAGATGCTAAGGTCTTCAGGGATGGTCTAGGTTTACTTGGTCCTGCCCAGTGCAAGATTCTGAACTTGATGACCTTAAGGATCCTTCCAGCCCTACATTTCTATTATTCCATTTCCTTGGGGTACCTAAACAAAAAATTAAAAAACTCAAATCCTAATCCCATTCATATTAGTAGCAAAAATTCCACTGGCAGGATTAGGCACTGTCTTTTTTATTTTCCTATATTAAGATGCATGTATATAGTTCACCATAGTTTATAGCTGTGCTTTGTGAGATTTTACAATTTAGAAACTATGGGCCAAATTCAGAAGATTCTAAACCAGTGCAATTTATACTTTCTTCTGATCCCCCTCAATGCATATGTTACATCAGGCTAGACTCCCTCAATTTAGAGTCATAGAGATTAAGGCCAGAAGGGACCACCGGATCATCTAGTCTGATCTCCTGTATATCACGAGCCACCAACACTACCCAGCACACGCACACTAAACCCAACTACCAAACTCAGACCAAATTATTATAGCTCAGAGGAGACTAAACTATTTGACTTACTAAGACTCACACCCACTTACCAACATGTAACTTACACGCCTCCTCACTCCTCATTTTGGGTAAAATTTTCAAAAGCGTTTGACTTTCAATGGGGTTTAGGCTCCCTACGTCACTTAGAGCCAGATTTTCAAAAGCATTTAGGTGCCTAACGATGCAGGTTGGTGTCTAGTGGGATTTTCAGAAGTACCTAGATACCTAATTCCCATTGATTTCCCAATGAATGATGCGAGGACTATTAGAAGAGAGCAGTTCTAATGGGCAATGATGGCCTGAAACATACCAAAGAAGTTGGGCTTCTCAGCTGTTCCAATGGTTCTTTAAGAATGGATTGCTTCACTCAACCCAGAATTTCAAATTCTGAAAATTGAAATCTTCATGAATCTGCTGTGGCGGGAGAAAAAATAGAATAAATACAGGGGCTTCATGATCTTCAGACGCAAAATTGGATTTGGGTTTATGGTTGGACAATGGTTTGATCTCTCAGTTGCCTCTTCCTGTTTCATTTTCCTCTGATACTTTTTTGTCTAGACTGGGGTGCTATTAGAGATGCAGAGAGGATGGGGTGGATCAAGTGAGCTTACTAATCAGTTAGAATCTACAGCATCTCAAAGCCTGTACTACTGTCCCATTATTATTATTCAATATGATGGCTGTGTCTTATAACACACCCGTCCGTGGAGGAGATATCAACTGATGTTCCCAGTGGGCCATGGAACCAGGCAAGAGTACAGGCTGGCTCAGCGGGGTCCTTTGCCCTATTCAGGTGATTGCAAGTCCCAGATTGGTATTGGGGAGGGACACAAGGGTGAGGAAGTGGATAGAATGAAGCACAAGCATGTATAGATCTTTTTTGGGCACAGTTCAAAGGCAGACCAGATGGATGCTGTGCAGTCAGCTTGGGTGGCATGTTGGGAGCAGCCAGGGAGATTCACAGAGCAGGGACTGGATGATGAGTTCAGAAGGGCTAGCAGTGAGGGATGCTCTGCACAGGACCCGCTTAAGGAAAATGAGAGAAGCAGGAGGCATGGTTCCCTTCACCTCCTGGAGCACACAAAAGGAGACATGCGGAGTGGGCAGCCTCATGTGCTGAACAAGAGGCAAGGTGTCCACACAACTCCCTTTGATTGTAGTCCAGGAGGTCTCTGCTTCTGCTGGTGCAGCCAGGCCCAACCTCCGGGGCACCAAGGGGGACTCTATCACCTGCCCAAATAGATGGGGGTTGTGTAGCAGGGGTTCTGCAAAGAGATTTTCCCCCTTGGTGGTCACAATGGACTCACTCGCTGAGACTAGCTTCTGGGGTCTGAAGAGGTCCTGGTAAAAAAGTGGCACCTTACACAAGTCTTGGAATAGATAAAATTGCTGCTCGTTGTATCGAAGGCAGCAGAAGAAGGCATGAGCCAACACACTCCATGCCAGACTGCAGTATAAAGGAACCTCTGCAGGGTTGGAGGAGGAAGGCATGGACCTGGCTGTGGATATGGACCAGGTCCTGTCTGCCCTCCCCCCGGGGGAAGGCTCAGGACACCCACAGAGACCTAGTGCAGCCCTGGCCAGAAAAAACTCCCGGATCTTTTTCTTGAGGCTGGTCAGGGTTCCTGAGGGTGGGCTAAAGTGTTTAATTGATGCCAGTGCATGGACAAGGCCAGTTGGTTGAGCATCAGTACCCGTCCCTAAAGAAAAAAAACACTGGAGTTGCCCCATCTACTTCCACAGCTGGTCAGAAACCCTGGCCTCTAGATTGCTCCAGTTCTCAAGAGAGGAGGGATTGGTGGTAGAAATGTACATGTCCAAATAAATCAGCAGACCTGTACCCCACCAGATGGCACAGACTGTGGGTGGGAGGGAACCCACATGCCACTCATCCCTGACCATCAGACCAGAGCTCTTGATGCAGTTGGTCTGTGAGGAGAAGCCACGAAATAGACAGCTTGGCAAGCCTCCACCCATGCCCGGTCTCCCAAGTCCTGGGCTATGAGGAACACATCATTGTCACCGACAGGACCACCCACAAATCCAGATCATGAAGCACCAAACCCATCATCCTCTTGTGGAGGAGAGAGAGGAAGGGCTTGATAGTGATGGGATAGAGCTGGCTGAACTGGGGGCAGTCTTGGCTGAAGGTGACAGGTGCAGTCAAGGCCCAGTTAAGCTTGATCAGACACTCCACAGAGGCATACAGCATCTGCAGAAACCCCTCAAAGTAGGGCATGAAGCTGGACGCCACAGAGTGCTCATGAAATACCTGTAATCCATCCTGTCAAACACCTTCTCCTGATCCAAGGACAGGTGAGCAAGTGACAGGACCCATCCTACATACTAGATGGAATAGATCCTGGACCAGATAGAGGTTGTCAAAGACGGTCTGGCCCTGGACGGTCTGGCCCTGGGTCTGGTGGGGTGAATCACGTTGTCTAGCACAGACCTGAGCCGCAGCGAGATGGATTTCACTACGACTTTGTAGTCTGTGCTGAGGAACAAAACTGAGTGCCAAAATTTAGCCAAGATTTTCCAGAACACTTCAGCCTGAGGCAGACACATAGCATGTAAAACTTTAGCCTGAATGGTTAATGTCTGACAAAGTTGTAAACAACTGAAAACAGGATCTTGAAAGTCAAACAACTTTAATAATAGGCAGCACCACCAGCCTCACTTATGACATATATGACTCTGAGTTCCCCATGTGGTAATTTTGTTCTTCAGTCTACTTTTATCGAATTTTATCTAAATTCTTATAATAGAACCCATCATCGTAACATCTATATGTTTTCCCCATATGGGATCCAACTCTCCTCTCACATCAGTTTTACATAGGAGTAACTAAACTGAAATATGTGGAGTTTCTCCTGATTGAACTACCATAAATGAGAGGAGAATTAGACCCTTACATTATTGGAGTGTATGTCTTTACATGATTTAACTAAGCAGACGCCTTCGTGTCTATTCTATTAGGCCAAAGGACTTTCATGTTCCATCTTGTAATTGTAAAGTATTTATCTCTGCTGCAGTAAAAGCTATTTGATATAATTTTATATTTGTCAGTTTCAACTTTTATTGTTTAAAGCATCACATAACTTGATTAATTTTAATCGGGGCTTTATTTTGTTACAAATAGGATGAGTTTGCTTTCAATATTTACAAAGAAACCATTGGCAGCATTTAGGAACAAGTATTAAATAAATTACGGTGCTGTTACCATCTTTATAACATGAACCCTATCCATAGATTTGAAGTTAGCAGTCCCCAGTTCACTGATCCTTCACAAATTTTTGGAATGATCTAGTCTTCAAATATCTGTGGCCTCATTTTTCAATCCTTTATTTTTACTGGTTCCTGAGTAGTTCATTTTTATTAAAAACCAAGTACACTGCGAGTGCATAATGTTTTCCATAATCTCAGTGTCAACATTTGTTGTTACATAAATTTACAGTGATTACAAATCACATGTAGGTATAATACCTCATAATGAGCTATAGCAGGCATGCTTCTCTGGTCCCGATTAATGTTGTAGCCGCTCAGTTCCTATCTTCCACTCCCCCAGAATTTGCAGCTTTTATTTTGGTATCAAATAAAGTCTCACTTTGGTTTCCTTCTGTGTGGTCTCCACAAGTTGATTCTAGAAAAACACCCAAATGGAAACGCTGACCTGAACACCCCCAAACGCTGAATCCTTCTTCTATCTCTATTACATCTACCAGTACCATAATAGCTAATATCAGTGTTGGCTTCAGGATTCGAAAGCAATGAATCACAAGAGCTTTTGGGGGTTTGTTTTGGTCCTGGTAGGGTTTTCCAGCAGCTTGTACCAGACCGTGCCTTTCCCTTGTGCTGCGCGCATGTGGAGGGCAGACATTATTGGGCCAACTACTGTACCTTGAAGATGCTTCCAACTGGATTGTAGGCATGGGGGCAGGGGAAAGATTGACTTGACAATTCTGAAGTTGACACCTCTCTAGAGAGCCCTGGAGTGGAACTTATGGGCCATTTCCCAGAAGACAGCAACAATGAGTGGAAGCTGCTGGGGAACTAGGAATGGATGAAGTAAGGGGCCTAGTGAGTAGAGACAGGGAGATGGGAAACTTGCCACTTCATTTCTGATGCCAGATCAGCGTTGGACTGTGGACTGCTGACAATACTAAGATAGAAGTCCAAACCCCAAATTTTAACTGGGACAGCATTCAGATTTGGTATGGACAGCGCATATCTAGCTGATGTTTCATTTCCTTCCTTTTCTTGAATGTTCCAGAAGTTGAATCTTTCTCTACACCCTCCAGAAATTGTTGCTAGAGAATGGTTTGAACTTAAACTTGGATCCATCAAGCTGAGATGTCTCCCTTCCTAAGAAGGTGTGGGATTAATCTGGATGCATTTATTCTACTGTATCAGCTATGTAGAGATATTCCATGATAGAGAGAGAAGCTTCTTTCTTGGACATCTGCTCAGTTTGCGTGACAGGTGAGGTGAAAATTGAAGGAGGCACAAAGACAGTGGTGGGCAACCTGGGTAATCCGTTGGCGGGCCGCGAGACAGTTTATATTGATGGTCCACAGGCACGGCCGCCTGCAGCCCCCAGTGGCCGTGGTTCACTGTTCTCGGCCAATGGTAGCTGCAGAAAGCACGTCCCTGCGGCCCACGCCACTTCCCGCAGCTCCCATTGGCCAGGAATGGCGAACCATGGCCACTGGGAGCTGCGGGCGGCCGTGCCTGTGGACCGTCAATACAAACAAACTGTCTCGCAGCCCACCAGCGGATTACCCTGATGGGCCGCAGGTTGCCCACCACTGCACAAAGATGAACATTTGGCCATTGTGCTGTTTTTAACTGCTTCATGCACACACCACTGTTCTGGTGTTTCCAGCTCTGTGATAGAATAACCTATCAGCTGCAGAGCAATTATTCAGCTTACTGAAGGCTATGTCCTTGCCCAGTTGTTTCTGCAGAAAAGAGCACCTCCCACATATACCTTTTGGGAGCAGCAGGTTCTGTATGGCCTTTCCCCTTCCCCAGCCACATGAGCTTGGAGAAGAAAGAAATGCCTGGGAGGAGCCACCTGGATACTCAAGCTAGCAGGAGCAGAGACCAGCAGCTGTCGAAGGGGTCTTTGAACATGAATTACTAGAGCCCTGCAAATCTGTGGATAACGGCTTGATATCCGCTGACCATTTTTGTGGATAGTGAATCGGATGCAGATACAACCATGAAGGGCTCTACTCACCGATGGCGCCTGGCCCACGGTGTCCATCTCGAGCAGCCCAGGAGGCATAATGCACTCAGGGCCAGTGGCCAGTGGCTGGGGCTGGGTGGCAAGTCGGAATTGGTGTTGTCCAGCACCCGCTCGCCGTGCTGCTTCCTCTCCAGCAGCTCAGGCCCCTCGGGCAGTGCCAGCATCCCCACCATGCCGAGCAGCACTGGCCATGCTCCCAGTCCCAGGCCTGGCCCGCCAGCTCCTGGGCAGCAGGGCCCGCCCCCAGCCCCAGGGATTGGAGCAGGCCCCTCCGCACCACTGTAATGCAACATGTACTGCTGCTGCCATGTGCTGTCACTCACGAGCCCCCAGGAGCAGCAAGCGATGCAACACTCCTTTCCCCCAGCCCCCCCTCTGCACCACCCCTTCTCCTCAAGACTCCGTCCCCACGCTGCCCCTTACCCCCAGTCTCCACCCTTGCGTTGCCTTTTCCCTGAAAGACCCTACCCCACACTCGCTCCCTTTCCTTCCTCCCCCGTCACTAGCCTGTGTGAGGTGGCTTGCTGCTGCGGGTGCAGATGCAGATACAGGTAAAAGATGGCTAGTGGATCGCAGGTCCGATCGTGGGTTGATCTTGGCCGGTGCAGATCAGATGCGACTCTACATTTTTGTATCCCCGCACGGCATTATGAATTACCTTATCAGTAGCAGTCTGCCGTCTGCTTAAAGCTTAAAGCAAAAACAAAAGTAACAGAACTACCAATAAAAGAAGAAAAGGAGTACTTGTGGCACCTTAGAGACTAACAAATTTATTTGAGCATAAGCTTTCGTGAGCTACAGCTCACTTCATCGGATGCATTCAGATAAATTTGTTAGTCTCTAAGGTGCAACAAATACTCGTTTTCTTTTTGCGACTACAGACTAACATGGCTGCTACTCTGAAACCTGTAAATAAAAGAAGCACTCTTTGCAGATGATTGTGCCCTCCTAGTACACACAGAGGATGATCCCTGGTGCATCGTAGATCGCTTTGCTGAAGCATCAAAATTGTTTGGCCTCACAATCAACCTGGAGAAAACAGTGCTATTGCACCAATCATCTTCACCGCTCTGTGCCATATCCCCTAGCATATCCATTCGTGGAAACCAGCTAAAGCAAGTTGACAGTTTTACCTATCTCAGCAGCAACGTCTCCCATGATGGATCTCTTGGCAAAGGAAAGTATTTAACAAAGTCCTGAAAACCCACAATATAACCCTCTCAACAAAAATAAAACTTTATAATTCTTTTGTGCTCACATCTCTCCTCTATGACTGCGAGACCTGGACACCATACAAATGGCATATCAAACAGATAGAGGCCTTCCATATGCAGTCTCTGCACACCATTATGGGGATCCACTAGCAGGACAAAATTATCAACCTGGTGGTTCTTCGAAAGTAAAATGCCATAAGCATTGAGGCCATGCTGATAAAAACCCAACTATGCTGAGTTGGACACATCATTAGGACGCCTGAATACTGACTCCCCAGAAAAATGTTCTATGGAGAATTGGCACAAGGACACCGGAATCAAGGCCGCCCAAGAAAGCACTAGAAGGACAGCATACACTTTGGTGCAATAAAACTGAATGAACTTGAGGAGGCTGTGTTACATAGATCAGCATGGCAACACCCAGCATTCAGAGCTTTTCAAGCCTTTGAAGAGGGCAGAAATAATCGATTGTTAGCTGCAAGGGAAACACGTCATACTACTTCTATAGTTACCAAGAAGCTCACCAATTAATTTGTCTGTCCAATCTGCTCACAAGCATGCGTGTCACGCTTTGGACTTCAAAGTCACTCCAGAATCCATAAAAAGAGAGAGCATGAAAAGGTCATTGTCGAACCATCGGACTACACACAAGCAGACTGCCATCTACAGCTTTCACTTGGAAAAGTCTTTCCCCTCTGCCTACAATTACTGGGCTGGTTAGGTATGGGAGCGTTTCTTGGTACCTACCCACACACAGCCCCTAGAGGCTGTGGCTCATCCCAGAGGGGCAGAAGCAATTCTGAGGTGGCATGTAATGCTCGCTATAGAAATTGCAAGATTTATTTGGACACTGCAACTAACAACTCCAGCACATGCTAGGGTTGCCAGTTTTGCTTGGATGTATTCCTGGAGGTTTCATAACATGACAATCTTTAATTAAAGATTAATTCCTTGAAATTCAGGATAATCCTGGAGGGTTGCCAAACCTAGCACACACACACAGGCCTGAACTTCCTTCAAACACCCCCCATCAGAAATATTTGTCCAAACAAAATAACTTTGTGCTAAGATACAGCACCATCTACTGGTGGAGTTGCTGTCTGTGCTGACCATACAGAAGTTAGGCGATGTGTCTGGACCCTGCTCTGGACAGAAAACAAAACTGGTTTTGTGTGCAACATCATCAGCAGGAGAGGAACTGCCTTTGTCCCCTTCTCTGCTAATAAACAGATGTGGTTCTGCTTTTATCAAGCTCATGCTTGTGTCATTATTCTGAGGACTCTGATTTCTTATAGGTGCAAATGCATGAATAAAGAGACCATGAAATTCTGCTACATCATCTTTGTAATAGCTTTATTTAATAATAATGATTTTTGGCTAAGTGTTTATAAATTGAACCCAGTAAGTGATAGACTCTGAAGATGGTCTTCTTCATATAATAGTAGACTACAACCAGGAACTTACAAAACACCTGTGACACATTTCAGGTACATGCTGTTATGAAATTAGTCGTATCATTTCTGCTTATCCAGCTCATACTATAACTGTAAATACTTCACATAGCTCAATGCTTCTAACCCCTTGACTTGCAATACACCCTTAAGTGACAGACTCAGTGTTAATGTGGTATGCAAACCAAAACATTCAAATCTATTGAGCAATGACAGTAATAAAAAAAAATACTATGAAACTACAAGTTACAAAATGGAATGATTTCCTTTTCTTAAATTTATCTGTGCATAGCCCTAATTTACAATATTCTTCGTGCAGCACCACAGTAAAATATAAAAATAAATCAATATTCATTCAGAGAGCTCATGCAGCTCTCTTCCTCTTGCTGGTATTCATACTGGCTATCATTTCCTTCTCTCCTGTCAAAGGGACCCCATGCAGTTTTACATCTGCTGCTGGTACAGAGTCATGAGACAAATCTGGCCAGTTTAATCTCTGGTGTAAACACATTGGCAAGGGATAAATTTGGCCCACAAACTTTAAATTACTTGTTCTCCGTGAAAGATAACTGTATGCTAATCCTTCCGGCAGAGAAGATGTATTAGAATTAACTGATTTATTTGTTAAGTGTAGGGGACCTCCACCCATACAGAGGCAGTGAAACTGTTTCACACTGCAGTTAATGTGAAAAGTAGAGGTGGATCGGATTGTAAAAGTCTGCCTCCGGATCCAAACTTTCCTGAAATCTGAAGGACTGGTAGAAGAAGCCAAGGTTTTGTATTTATTTTTTGGCCAGTGATAGAGATGGTTGTCCGCTGAATTCAAATTCATATCCAAATTTCCCGAAAGTTCAAGGATGTTTGGCTCCAGATCCTCAACTAATGTAAATTGGCCTAGCTCTATTGATTTCGAGTAGCTACATCAGTTTACACTAGCCAAGGTTCAAGACAGGTGTTTTGGTTTGTGATGGTTTTAAATTAAGAGTATATAACTTTTCCTTTAGGCTGGATGAAAGCATGAAAGTGTAGAAGCCTTGTGGTGGAAAGCTAAAAGGAAATAATTTCTCCAATATGTTAGTCTAAGGGAATTCTCATTCTGAAAATGAAGGAGTATTCCATGTCTAACACTTGTAGAATGTGTAATTCCAGTGTGCCTGTAGAAAGAGCTCTTGGAACTCTAGTGTGATTTTTCTTTTATTATAGAACCAGAACACACCACAGATATCACCCCCCCCGCCCCCCCCCGAAAGCGTCGACTTACAGGTAAAATGTCTCCTTCTTTCTTTTGAACATACATGTCATCTAGATTCTCCACTACCAGCCTCTTCTCTGCTGTTTACTCCTGTGACCGCTGGGGGTGGAGGCACATCACTTCACACGCTGCCCCTCTGCATTCACCACCCCCACAGCTCCCATTGGCCACAGTTCCCCATTCCTGGCCAATGGGAACTACGGGGTCAGTGCTTGCAGGCAGCAGCAGCCCGCGGAGAGAGACCCCTGCGCACCCCTCCCCCAGGGCCGCGGGGGTGTGCTGGCTCCTTTTGGGAGTGGTGTGGGGCTGGGACAGGCAGGGAGCCTGCCTTAGCGGCAGCTCCGCTACACTGCCAGACTTTTCGCAGCTGGAGATTGCAATCAACCAGTTGGTCACCACTGACCTAATTGGCTAGCCCACCCGTTGATTGCAAGGAGCCTACAGGTCTGCATTTAAGCTCAGCAGCAGTGGCAGGTTGCTGGGTGAGAAATACTTACTCCTGCAGCTGGGATATCAGCCTTGTTCCCAGCCGTGCCCCTGGCTGGTTCCAGACTGCTTCAGCTCTGCACCCTTGTCCAGTTCCTGACTCCAGCTCTGACCCTTGGCTTGTTTCCTGGTTCCTGACTGCTTTGCTCTAACTTCCTGTTTCTGGCTCCAACCATTATGCCAGACCCCAGTTCTAACCTGTGGGCCAGCCTCTGGCTCTAACCACTAAATCAGACCGCTCACACCCTGGTCCCTGACACCCATTGACTACAGATGGTTTTGTGTTTGAGGGCAAAGTTAGGCTATGGACGTTCCTTACTCTAATATTCCTTGTTTCTTTTACAGGAAGTCTGTTGTCATTCAGTAAAATTCCTCCACCAGCACATAAGGGATTTTAAAGGCCAAGAAATTCATTTTACACATATACAAAGACTGTATTACAATACTGACGAAAACATTGAAGAAAAACATATTTAATTGATTTAAAATTACACTCTGGTTGCAACTAATTTAATTAGTATGTCTGTATTCAATAATTAGCACTTTGTAAATGAATCTCCGATGATGTAAATTGTTTTTATATTGCTGTGAAAGTGAATTACTCTCAGACAACCCTTCCCAAAACACAGGTTATAAGATGTTGTAATGCTTAACAAATCATTTTTGTTGTTGCCTAAAGTACCAAAAGACACTGAATTCAGGTGACGCTGGATGAGTTCTGTCCTGGGGCAAGTACAACCCATCCCTCTTCTGGGGGCAGGGCAAGAGTGATGTAGCCCCATGGCTATGTCCACCTGACCACCCTCCCTCTCAAGGCTGTGTGGCCTAGCAGCCAGAGTCAATACGGCTGCCCTCTCTCGCAGGGCTGTGCAGATTAGCAGCCAGAGTCAATATGGCTATCCTCTTTAGGGAGGCTCTCCACCCTATCAGCCAGAGGGGGCCAGGGTAGGGGTACCCGGACCTTTCCTATTCTACTGGGTTCCAGCCCAGGGCCTTGTCAGCAACATGTGTATTCACCAACAGAAACACACTGACTTATTGCTTGATTCTACAACTGGATCAATGTCTAGTTCCCCTGGGCTACTTCATACCATACCTCCCAAAGCAGTGGTTTGAGTGTCTCCAGGTTCCTCGGTCTGTGCTGCTCCCTGCAACTTCGACCTCTCTTGGGCATCCACAGGCACCTGGTTATCTGCCTGGGTCTTGGCGCCTCTGGCTTCCACAGTCCGGGGCTTCAGCAGCTCCCAGGCTGGAGCCTGCAATATGCATCCCACCTCCTTTGCAGTCAGCCTAGAGTGAACTGTACTACTCCCTTTTATACTGCTGTTCCAACTGGAGCACACCCAGCAGGGGTGAAGGGGCATGGCTTCCTTGACCCACAGTGTGGTGTTAACCCTTCCTTGTCCAGTGCAGGGTGAGTACATCCCGTCATAGGTCCCTTTAATATTTTTACAACAATTACAAAGCAAACCTGATTCTGCATTCACTGGTATTATATATATATATATATATATATATATACACACCCCATCTCTATGTTCCTCCTCTTTGCATTTCATACTTGCTCCTGTGCACAGTCCCAAAATTAGAACATGTTCCAGAAATGCAGTAAGAATTAGTTTCAAATGAAGTTAGTCTTTCCAAAGACACATACTCAATATGTGGCATGAAAAACTACATACTTGTCTGGCTCTTCGCTGTGATAGCTTCTGTCTTCTAGAATGATGATTAGTTTTAGTATGCTGCAGGCTGAAACTGACACTATAAATCACTGTCATATAGTTTCCAGTTTGCATGATAGTCTATGGAAATTAGTAGACCTGGTTAGGAATTTTCCATCAGAATGGTTTTCCAGTGAAAAATGCCCTTTTTTGTAAAATTTCCATGGGAAAATTTCAGTTTTGCCAAAAAAATTAGATTTTCCATTTCTAGTTCTTCTGCCTGCAAGAAGAAAGGGAAATTGACAACAGCCTTCTAGGCAGACAGCCAGCAAGCCAAAAAAAATTGGTTTCAATTTTCCTGAAACGTAATTTTTCTGGAATTTCCTTCCTAGGAAAAATTTCCAGTTTTTGACTTTTAATCCCAATTGGGCATGATTTTTTTTTTTTTAAAAACGCATCCCCTCACCCCACAGGAAAGGATTTCCATTTTTGGCCAGATCTAAAACTTATTTCACACAGAAATAGGTGTCATAAAGGTGGACCATTTGTTTTTCTAATGAGCTTTCTTGGCCCTGATCTACATATGTTTTTGTACTAATTCAACTATTTGGGATAAGTGTGTGATAGAACTAATCTGGGAAAAAAGTCACACCCCCAATCCAAATAGACCAATCAGTACAACCCCTACTGTGGATGCAGTTATGCAGACATAATGGTGCCTTATACAATTATAGCTTATTCCTATAAATGGAAGGGAATAAGCTATACTGGTGTACGCACTTTCATACAGTTATAAATGAATTCACCCCAATTAGGTGTTGTAGCATTTTAATAACATCTGTTTGAAACATGTATATTTAAACCAGTAAAAAAGTGTGTGTAGATAAGCCTTAGCCAAAGATGCTTAGAAATTTTTCATCAAAACAGTTTTCCGTGAGAAAATGCCATTTTGAAAAACAGATTTTTAAATTAAATCATATAGATTTTAATGAAATCCCCCCCAAAATACCAAATATTTTTGAAATTAAAAAAAATGGAAAATTTTGTTTCAGAAAAATTTTGAAATTTATTTTTTGTTTTCATGTTACTTTTTATTTTTACATTATTTTATGACAAGTCATATTATGATGAATTGAAAAATTTTGTATTTTTAAAATCCTTCAGAGCATCTTATTTCCTTAATAAAAGTGTCTCCTCTTTGAACACTTTGAACAAGAAAATAAGGTAAATACTCAGTGAACTAATTAGAAGAGCTGCTATTGTCAGTATCCTAGAAAAATTATTCCGGGCAAATACAAGGATATTAAACAGCTGCTCCTCTAATTACTACACTGAGTGCTTATCTGCTTTTCTTATTCAAATTTTCAAAGTCTAAAACTGTTTCATTACAACACAAACAGGAGATCCTTTGATATATTAAAATATTATAAGAATGAAAAGACAAATTTGAAATGAAAATTTTGTTTTGAAACAGCATTTTCAAAAGAGTTTTGTCTGAATTTATGTTTTGTGGGAAATTTCAAAAAATATTTGCTTTTGTTCTAATTCAAAACAAAAACAAATTTCAAAATGTCCAATTTTTCCATGAAATAGAAATTCCAAGTTTTGACTAGCTCTAGACAAGGCCTTACTTACTATGTTTGTATTAATAAGTCTCATTCGAACCATTGTAAGTAACATACAATTCCTGAAACAAGTGATGGTCTTAAAACTAAAATGCTGGATTGAACATCCTCAAGCCATTATATAGAAAATTTCAGATCCAACCTCTGCAGTTTTGGTGTATCTCTACCTGAGGTCTGTCAAAGACTGGAATGGGGTGAAAAGTAGAGGTGGGTGGGAATTTTCCTTTAGAACAATTTTCCAATTGAAAATGCAGTTTCTGCAGAATCAAACTTTGCCATTGTAAAATTTTGATTTTGCCACAAAGTATTGATTTTCCATTGGAAAAATCAAATTGAAATATTTAATTTGGGGTCAGTTTGACCCAAACTGGAATATTTCATTTTTGAACTAGCGCATCATGTTTAATTTCAAATCAATTAACAACAGTTAAATTGCCATTCCCTTGTGTCACATTACCTTAAAGGGGGTTCCAACCCTCATTCTCTTCTATGGGCCAAACTCCCTAGAGGACTACATCTTCTATAATGTGTGTGGGGCATCATGGGAATCACATGACTTGAGTGCATGTGGGAGATATAGTCTGGCCAGGGAGAAAATGAGGGCGAGAACTACAACTCCCATAAGGCAATGTGCCATAGGAAAATGCACTTTAAGATTGAAATGACTCTAAAGGAAATGTTCCAGGTCATTTCAAAAAACTGAAGCAAAACATTTTTATTTGGAAAATGTCAAAATATTTCATTTCGATTGAAAATATCAAAATGAAATGTTTAGAAATTTCCAAATCAAAATCTGTTTCCAATTTCCATTCCATTAAAATCTCAACTTTTAACACAAGTTTTGAAATGTTGGAATTTCCCTCAGCACAGAAATTCCAAATTTCACTCAGCTCTAATAAAAAATTATTGATGGTTTATGCCCCATTCCTGCAAAGATGTATCTGCTTAACTTCACACACTGTGACTAGTTCCATTGATATTCACAAAGTTGCTACATGCAGGACTGAAGCCTTACTTATGTTAAAAGTGCAAATGTTTGTGAAATTCATAGAAATTGCTGAGAAGTTGACATGATCTCTTTTTGTAGCATTAAACATTCCATCTGCCTTCATTTTGATGTACAACTCCCAGATTTCAGTGAAAGTTAGTTTTGCTTTTTTCTTCTGTGCCCCAAATGAATTCATCCTACAACTCTCTCAACTGATCCTCCTCCTCAATCTCTTCTATAACTCCTTGTGAGCCTGAATGTAGCCATGTGTCATCACTGAATCTCTATGCTGATCACTGAGCTTCCCAGGGCCACTAGCTTATCTCTGCGTGTCAATGTTCAGTATTACAGCTTAATGACAGTGTTCAAAAAAGAATTATTTTTCATTTCTCTCTGTTCAGTGTATTGTTTAATACTATTTCACAGGAGTAGTCTCATTGAAATCAATGGGACCACTCATGTAGTAAAGTACTACTTAATGTGAGTAAGACTATTCAGAATCTGGCTCTTTGAACCAGATTCTGCCACTCTTACTCACGGTGAGCCCTATTTTTCTCTACAAATGGCTTCTTTGAAAGGCATGCGACTATTTTAGGAGTAAAGCACTATACAACGTGAGTAAGGGTATAAGATTCTACCCCATAGATGAGACATGTTTTCTCCCAAAGAGTTTACAATAGATTATATTGTACCAATGAGAAAAACTTTTTGAAACATGAGGATTGAAGAAGATGGGCACCAGTGTGGATGACACTGACTGGTGAATAACAAAAATAAATCTTTGTGGGGTTTCAAGACTGAGGTGGACAGAGAATATGAACATTATGAGATGATTATTCTGTGCTATGTTACAATGTCAGAGAATAGTTCTTCACTAGATTAGGTTCTAGTCTTGATGTCTTGTATTTATTATATAAGGAAAAAATAGCAAAGGCAGACAGCAAGAAGTGAAATCAAGTTTGTATCAGAGCCACTCCAACTTGGTCTTTAGAGGCAAAACCTGAATGATAGTTATTTTACCTCTTCTCTTTTTCGTCTGTTTAAGTATTGTAACATTTCTAGATAAAATCCTAGTTGCAGGCCAAAAATTAACATAAAACAAGGCGTCTATATGCAAAATATATATTTGCATTAAAGACCCCAAATAGCAGAACAGGGATTAACCGTTGCTATAGAAACTAACCGTTGGAGTTGTTGACTAGAAGATCTTTAGGAGCTACACAATTAAGCAGAAGCTAAGAAGTGATTCAGAAAACATGTGTGTCATATGATGATGGTGTCCTTACCTTCCCTAGCACTTTTATCAGGGGAAGATGGGGTCATGGACATCTTCTGGTGTCACTTTGGAAGCAACAATAAACACTTTAAATGATTGTGACCTGAGATTATGATGACATGGTCTTATATAGGTAGGGGTAAGAAATACTCCAATATATCAATGTAGGAAAAATACCTGTACATTTCTCAGCAGAGCTGACCAGATGTGTAAATTCCCATTCTATAGGAAATTCAAAAATAAAAATAAATCATTCTGGAATAGAACAAAAAATGAAATGTTGAAATTTCTCACCGAACAGCAAATCCAAGTTTGTTTTAAAAAAGCCAAAATGACATTTGATTTTGACTTTTTTGAAATGGCTCCTGAAGCTGCCCAGAGACCTGGAAGCTCAGGTTGAGAGCCAGGCACCTCGGGAAACCTGTGAACCAGGACTCTGGAAGCTTTCTCTGGAACAGTCTACCTGGTGAGGTGGCCCAGCATTGCTAAGGAAGAGCTAAGGAAGTTGCTAATGAAGTTGGAAGAGCTAGCAGGAAACCATGCAGGTTTCCAACAGATTGCAACCATTGCAGTCTCCTTTGGGCCGTAAGTATTTGGTCTAATTTCTGTTGTTGGGTTTAGTGTTTGGGGACTGGGTGGTGTTGGTGGCTTATGATATATAAAACATAAGACTGTATGAGCTGGTGGACCATTCTGGCTTTAAACTCTATGACTACTTAACATAGGCCCTCATCCTGCATCAAATCCACTAGTGCAGAAACATGTGTCCAGGCAGACATCTCATTGACTTCAGTGGTACTGCATATGATTGCAGAAGTTGACATTGGCATATCCCAAAGCAGGACGAGAGCCATAGTCCGTGCTCAGATACCACAGTCAGGGGCTCTATATAAGAACAGAGAGATAGTTTAGAATGGAGGGTGGGGATAAATAAATAGAAAAATCATGTATTGGGTGCCTTACTTTAGTCACACAAGTCCACAGACTAAGGCCCAGTCATGCAAACACTTACCTACATGCTTAACTTTACCCACATCGTTTGTCCCCTTTGACTTCAAACAAATGTATAACAAATATAAATTCCTTTGACTTCAGTTTGGACTATTGACATGTGTAAAGTTAAGCACGTTCATAAGAGTTTTCAGGAAAGAGTCTCTGGCACCGCAAACCAGAATTTCAGAGAAAACAGACAATTTTCAGATCTTCAAAGAGACATTGTATTAATTAACACATCATTTGGGCCATATTTTATACTTAGAAGGCAAAGAGAAGATAATATGTTGCCGTTATCGACAAGAACAAAGAGCTGAGCTTTCACCACATATAATATTACACGTGTTTGGAATTAGGAGTGTTTCTGAGATAAATAACAGTTTTGAGTACCTAAGTGGAGTATGGAAATTATAATGAAACACATATTGCCAAAGAATAGAAATGGGCGATCAACTAAGTTAAGCCATAGAGTGAGAAGAACTCTGTTCGAAACCAGGGAAGAAACACAGGAGGTTGAGCCCTTGGGGAGCTGAAAGAAGAGTTGGGAACATATTGCTGCTAATAGCACAGAAAGCTGAAAGAAGAGGAATAAGATTTTCACTAGAAAATTAACCTTTAAGATACCTTTTCTAACATCAAAGCACAAGGAAATTGTGATTATTATTATGTATTTTATTTTAAAAGTTGGGAAAGAGGGAGATGTGGAACAAAGCTTTAAAATCTGATAAAATGCAAATGAAAATGTTCAACTCGTCTGGAAAAGTTTATAGAGGGAGGAGAAAAGGTGAAACCTTAAAATGAAAATGGCTGGTTCTTTCCACTATGAATTGGAGGTAGGATTGTGATGGGGATGATGGCTTCATCTTTTCCAGAGGGATCAAGTGAGCTGTGCTGCTTTGATGGCATGATATACAGTGCAGTAGAATGGGATACTAACGTTACACATTATCCTATAAGATTCCTACGGTAGTGGCCCTAATGATCTTACTACTGTGTTTTGGACCATTAATGTTCAGTACTTATAAAGTATACTCAATACTCAATAAA
This sequence comes from Natator depressus, assembly GCF_965152275.1. Classification (NCBI taxonomy): domain Eukaryota; kingdom Metazoa; phylum Chordata; order Testudines; family Cheloniidae; genus Natator; species Natator depressus. Next base: position 119,869,414 of record NC_134237.1, on the reverse strand, counting down.
GGTGGAGAGGAAGCTTGGAAGGGGATTTCAGACTTAATCCCGACTCTATAAAAATCAACAGAAACTTTACAAGTTCATTTCCGCAGGAGCAGGAGCAGTCCCACAGATGTTAGGAATAGAAAAGACCTATGATCTTATTGTCAGTTCCTCTGCTGATGCATGCTTGTGCCACATACTCTAGTGTTTCGCCCAGTTTGGATTATTAAAATGTGATTTAACCCTACTAAATGTGCAATATGGAGCAATCCTGCCATGGATTGTCATGGAGATCCGATCCCAATCCCAAATTGCCATAGTCCAAATGTGCTAGTTCAGTGATACTCAGACCTGAGTGGTTCCGGAGCCAAATTAGCAATCAACATTATTCAAAAGAGCCACAGTAGTGTGAATTCATTGTTTCATATGATTCTTACAGCAAAATGACTGGCCAAGTATTAATATTTTATCAACTATTACTATTGGTTAATAACATAGTAAAAACATGCTGATTGGTTAATAACTTAGATTGGTTAATAATTAAATCACACAGTGTTTTAATATCATGTGCTGCAAAGAGCCACGCCTCAGTCTGAATATCACTGTGCTATCCAGTCTTTCCTAAAGACAAACCTCTTTCCTGCGTGAAAGAAATGACAATCACATTTAGGACCACAGGCCTGATCAACTATGGCAGTTCTTATCTGACAGATAGTGGCCAGTACCAGATGCTTAAGATGAAGGTTTAAGAACCCGCCAGTAAGCTGATATAGGGTAATCTGCCCACCAGGGGAGTTTACTCTTACCCCTAACAGGTAGAGATAAGCTTAAGGACTGATTCATGAGATTTATCTAAAGTAACTCACTCAGTCTCCCACATTATTTTATCTTTCTGTGTTTATCTTTTAGACTGCAAGCTCTGTTGTGTTAATTTAGATAGAATGTATGGGTTAATGGTGTTATCATAACCCATTTACTATCCAATATTAAACAAGTTAAGGTTTTGGTAGACAGAGACCTTAGCCTTCTTAGTACCATGGCAAACACACCATTAAAATACTTTTAACCTTTTATTAAAGATAGAAAGAAAGAAAAACAATTAAAGCATTTGAAATGTAAAGTGTTAAATAAGGCTTTCATTTTAATGATATTTCTTGTTCCCTCTCCCTGTAGCTGGAGAGAGCTTTTAAAAGGAAAACCTCCTTGTTTGACAGTCTCTCAGATGGTATTAAAGACGGTAATGTTCCTTTCACGTAAAAAACAGAGACGTTAGTTGAGATAAGCTGGAGATGTTGTTATTGCTGTTGTTGTTAAAGCCTGAAACTGTTCTTTTGGGGAAAAGAGAAGAAGTTTCTTGAGATGGGCCAGAGCTGTTATTATTGTTGCTGCTGCCAAAGTCTGATCCTATTTCATCCCCGATGGTGTTTGGGATTCAACTGGAGTGAGTAGAGGTGGTGATGTTATTTGGGTCCCGCTCTTTGGCCCAATCTGGTCAGGACATTTCTTAGGATTAGAACAAAGAAGGTCTAGGATTCCAGGTGATGCTGGGGTTGGCAGCCAGGATGGTGAAACTTGCTTCAGTAGCCTCCATCTTTTCGCCTTATTCTCCCCCCCAAATTTTTCTTTCTTTCTTTCTTTCTTTCTTTCTTTCTTTCTTTCTTTCTTTCTTTCTTTCTTTCTTTCTTTCTTTCTTTCTTTCTTTCTTTCTTTCTTTCTTTCTTTAAGGACCTGCAAAGGGAATGATGAGAAGAATAGACCATCCTGTCATTATTTTGTCCACCAGTTAGGCCTATGTTCAACACACCAATTTTGGTTAATTTTTGGTTTCACATCTTTTGTGTTTACCAAGCATGATTTTAACATAGTCCTTGAATTATAGTAATGTTGCTTTTTTTTTCGGTTTGGAGTAATTTTGTCTCTGTCTGATTATCTTTGCACTGTTCATAACATTCATTATTAAAAGCAATGTGACCTCCATCAACATTTGTTATTACAGGTTATTGTAATATTTTATAAACGTTCATGTATCTTTTACAATTAAGCTTACAATTAGGGTAAATTTGTAGGCCCAATTATTACAATTCTCTGTGGCAGGGACTGCCTTTATGTCTCTGCCTTGTACAAAACTCAGCATGTAATCAATTATTAATAAATAGTAATAATTTAACCAGATAAACTATGGTCTTTTCCATCTCTAATGTATGTGGATTCAGTTTTGTTCCTTGTGGGTATGAAATGGTAAAACTCCTTCTCTTGGCTTGCACAGAAGCAGATCAAACCCTGTAGATGTAATTCTACAAGCAGCCATCTAGCTCAAAAGGTACTATAACAAAGCACAGCATTATATCCCAAGGTTACAAGAGTAGTGTACCATTGTAATCATTACCTTGTGTTCTCTATAAACTTTTCTGGGTTACTATTAGCTGGTGGGAAGTTTTACCAGCCAGGGAAGGGAAATAAAGCTCCAAGCTTCAGTCCTTTTAAGGCCTTTTTCTCAGAGCTGTGTTATTTATCCAGTAAGGTAAGGGGTCACAAATCAACTGAAAAGCACTGGACAATAATGCCCAGACTTGTGTCCCATCAGTCAGTCCAGCTTCCATTTCCTATTATACTCGGCCCCCAGCAGCTATGTTATCAGCTGGCACCTGTTAACCTTTTACATACTGCAGCACCTTTACCTTTTTACAGTTATCTTGACATAGCTAGAAGGTCCCCACCTTGAACCTGCTGAAACCCATGCTTCAGTTTCCCTTTGCCCTTACTGAATGTAATATCAGAACATCTGTTACCAAAATCCCCTTGGAGGTGGATCAGGCCTTCACTTAGTTCAGAACACAAAAGCCAACAATGAAAGCACTGAACAAAGTATTGCCTTTGAGTATGAAGTTGGTTTGCTTCCTGTTATGTTTTTGTCACCCTGTTTTTGTCACTTTTGTCCTGTTTTTCTGTCACTCTGGCTGATTTTCTCTTTTAATTACCCATTATTGAGTTTCAGCTCTACCCTCTGGCACTTTGATTTGCTTTACTGTTTCACTTGACATATTTGAATGATATGCAGCTCGTTGTTACAGTCCTGTTTGTTTCCATGCTCCTTATACAATTACAAAGCACATCTTTGCATAAACAGTGAGCAGCTGTTCTAAGATTCATTCAGGACCTTTTCAAGATTTTTTTCCCCTTAATGCTTTGTGCAGTCAATGCTGGGTCCTTCTATTCAGAGTTAATGTAGAGAAAGACCCAGTCTGCCAATTATTCAGGCTGAGACCATGCTTTTGAAAGAAAATCCCATGGAGGTTTGGAAGACTTTTACCAACTGGTGCAATTTTTGTCAGAAGAAAGGGGGAAATGGGTCTACACACAACTGCAGTGTGATGCTTCTGGTTCTAAAGCATGAGCCTCTACTATCTGCGCTAAAAGGCCCAGGTCTGTGAGCAGAGGCAGTAGCAGAATTATAAACTTCTGTAGTCCAGCCACTAGAGGGGGGTAGAGAGAGAGAGTCTGTGTCCATATGGGTAATGGACTCAGTCGCTGTTCCCTTCCCCACCCTTACACACTCCTTTCCTCCGACTCCACCGAAGGCCCTGATTATTGTTAATAATGCTGCAGCGCTGATGTTGTTCCCTTTCATGTACCCAAGTGCTCCAAGTGGAAGGCTGCTGTACCGCCCACCCCCAAGCACAACTGGGGAAGGCTCCAGAAGGCATAGTGCCTCTTTCTCGGGGCCATGCCCCTACGTGGTTACTGGCATCTGAGTCTTAGTTACTATCATTAGTTAAATCATGCAAATATTTGATAAATTAGTCTAACATATTTTACAACAAGTTTCAAAATAATTAAATTGAAAATAGTGCTCTAGATACTTTATCATCATCATAAAAACATACAGAACTCAATGAGTTAAAAAGGTTATCAAAGGATTTATGCAAAGCCAAACTTTCATGTTTGTCCATTATTTAGATTTTTCTTTTTTATAAACTCTGGGCCTGATCCTGCACTGCATTCTTCCTCAGGCAGAACTTTCATGTAAGCCCTTCAACTGAGCTCAGAACTTGGTTGGTAATTGCCTTTTTTCTTTTCATTTTGTATTCTATAGTATTTTTTTCTGGCTTTGTATCATAGTGTTCAGAACTGTACTAGGAGTGGACATTTTGTGTTCCTTTGGAGCAGATTCATAGATTCCAAGGCCAGAAGGGACCATTATAATAATCTAGTTTGACCTACTGTCTAAAACAGTCTATAGACCTTCCCCAAAATAATTCCTAGAGCAGAACTTTTAGAAAAATATCCAATCTTGATTTTAAAATGATCAGTGATAAAGAATCCACCACGAACTTTGGTAAATTGTTTGAATGGTTAATCAGCCTCACAATTAAAAATAAGAACATAAGACAGCCAAACTGGGTCAGACCAATGATCCATCTTGCCCAGTGTCTTGTCTTCCAGCAGTGGCCAGTGCCAGATACTTAAGAGGGAATGAATAGAACAGGGCAATTATTGAGTGATCCACCCTCTGACAGGCCTATAATTACCTGGGACATCCCATTTACCCTTTTTAAAAACTGGCACATTAGCTTTCTTCCAGAACTTCCCAAATGCTCCAAGTCTTAATGAAAATCAACATTAATGGTCCAGTAAGTGCCACAACCAGTTCTTTAAAAACTCTTAGGGTTTTAAACTTTAAACTCTTAAAACTAACTTTAGCATCCTCCAGAGATACTAGTGGAATGCATAGAGCGTTATCATCACCATATGATAAGACTACATCATCTGTTTTTACCCCAGATATAGAACAGAAATAATTATTAAATCTTTCTTCCTTTTCTGCATCATTATCGGTAATTCTTCCATTCCCATCTTGTGATGGACCAATACCATTTTCAGGATACTTTTTGTTCCTAATATATTTTTAAAAACTCCTTTTCACTATCCTTAATTCTGCTGGTCATAGATTTCTCCTTGTGTCCCTTTGCTTTCCTTATCAATTTTCTACAATTCCTAACTTTCCCTCTAAGCCAGGTTGTTTTTTAAAGCTAGCTCAGCCTTCTTCCTCAATTTTGGGCATCTAGTAAGATGTTCTTAAATTATTCCCAATGATCATTCATATTTTCCTGATTGAATTATCCCCCCTCCCCCAGCTGACTTGACTCCTAATTGTTTTCAGCTTTGTGAAATTGGCCCCATTAAAGCACCAAGTATATTACATTACTGGTCTGGATGTTATTCCACTTTCACATTATAAATGTGATCAATTCATGATTACTTGTAGTGAAGCTACCATTAATTTTTAGTGATCAGTTCCTCTTTGTCTGTTAGGACAAGGTCTAATAAAGAATTCCCGTGTTGGCTGCAACTCTTTTTGAATTAGAAAATTGTCATGTATAATGTTTATAAGTTACAAGGATATTTTAGTACTGGCAGCAGGAGATTTCCAGCATCTGTCAATCAAAGTTAATCAAATTGCAGTCCCTAGGTGCATAAGGAGATGGTCATCCTGTTCCCCGTTGTGATTTGGTGGTCTGTAGCAGACACCAACTAATATCCCATCTTGTGCTTTATGAGTAAAATGATCTATAAGCATTCAAGATCGTTTTCTTCTGAGTTATCAGTGACTCAGGTAATGCCATTTTTAACATAGGAGAGTGCCACTCCCTCCTCCCCTTTTGCCCACTCAATCCTTCCTAAATAGGTTAAACCATTGCTTTTAACATTTTAATTGTGCGCATCATCCCACCAGGTTTCAATAATACTAATTAGATCAAATTTATGCTCATAAATGAGCAATTTCAGTTCCTCTTGTTTGTCACCCAGGCTCCTAGCATTGGTAAGGTGAATTGCATCACTTGGTGCTTCTCAAGTAAGGGTCAAAAGAAGGCAGGATCATTGTCTCTATGTAGAGTCATACAGTTTAAGGCCAAAAGAGATGATTAGATTGTCTAGGCTGAGCTCTTGTATATCACAGGCCACCAACATCAAGCAGCACTCACAAACTAAACCCAGAAACCAAAATTAGATCAAAGTATTACAGTCATCAAGAGACTAAACTGTTTTGTGCCACAGGCAGAGAACAGAAGGGACTGAGGTGCATCAATGCTTAGTGTCCCTGAAATGGCAGGGAACTCAATAAGTGAGATATATGCAAACAGTCCTGGCAAGTGACTTGCACCGTATGCTGCTGAGGAAGGTGAAACCTCCCCAACTTCACCGCAAATCTGATCTTGGAGAAAATTTCTTCCCAATCACAGTTAGACCATAGGTTCCCAGACTGTAGATCGTGACCTCAAGTAGGGTCAAGCCATTAGCAGATGAGGTTGTGAGTCCAATAGGCCAGATTCAACCTGTGAGATGATGCCATCTGCCCGCAAATATATCTGGACCTGCTCCACAAATGCCACATCAGGAGGCCACCGTTATGAGCTACAAAATGGCAGCCTGTGCACAGCATGACCTCACCCGTACTGTGCATGTGAGGGCAGGTGGTGTGGACATCGCCATTTTGTAGTTCAAAACGGCAGCCTCCTGGTACGGCATTTGTGGAGCAGGTCCAGACACATTGGTTGTGTGAGGGTGGCTGTGCGGATGCCTATTTGGCCATTTGCACCATCTACATGTGCAAGCATCAGGCTGAGGGACTTGAATGGAGAAGATCCTTCCTTATCTGTGGGCAGCAGCCTCATCAACAAGGCATCCTCTCCGCTTGAGCTGGTAGGAGCCTGTGCTAGCTTTTCCTGAGATGGGACTCTGCAGTGGCTTGTAAGCGCCTTAACACAGGTCCCATATTTTCTTTTATGCCGCCCTAAATGCCTGTTGGCACTCAAGGATAAAGAATCATTGTAAGTCACTGTTTCTGTGCTGCTCTAGTATCACCGCACAGGGCCTCCCTAATTCCTGGCCTCATTTGCTTAACAGTGAATTCCTTTTTCTGATTTGTGATAATAGGCACAAAGGACTCATTTTTATCCAGAGTATATCCTTCAGCCTCCAGCAGTGAGTCTAGCAATGAAGTTCTGAATGAAAAACAAGAGTGCAAGAAACATGCTCGCAAATACAATGAGGCTTTCTTTGATTATGGCTTCACCAGTGTTTTGGTCAAGAACAAAGAGAGGCCAAAATGCCTGCTATGTTACACGAAAGCATGAGGCCTAATAAACTTACTCGCCCCTTGGAAACCTTTCACAAGGAACACATAGGAAAACCAAGATCACTTTTCCAGCACCGGGAAGAACAACTTTCATGTCAACAATTGCAACTCAAGAAAGCCATGTCCATTTCTGACCAAGCTCAAAAGGTATCATTTGAGGTGAATTACCACATTGCACAGGCCAATTGTTGTAAACACTTCGATTTTGCCAGCTGCAGTCCATGTGGTGAAAGTAATGTGTGAAGAAACTGAGGCAAACACACTCAAAGCCAAACCACTCTCCAACAACACAGTGAAGTGAAGGGCTGAAGTGACAGCAGCATATGAGGAAAACACACTGGTTTAGCATTTGAAAAACATGGATGCTTTTGCTCTTCAAGTTGATGTGAGCACTGAGGATCGTGACGCACATTTCTTGGCTTTTGTGAAATACACATGGGAGGGTGAAATTCTTGAAGACATTCTGTTCTGTCTCCTTCCCATATGTGAAACAGCATATGGAATGTTCAGTGTGCCACATGGCTACATGCAAGACAAAAATATACCATGTGATTGCATGGTGGGCTTTTGTACAGATGGAGCTCTGTCTATGGCAAGCTGCAAAGCAGGTCTGCATGCCTTGGTGAAGAAAGTAGCTCCATCTGCTGTGTGGACCCACTGAATAATTCACAGAGAACTGGCATCTAAAGCTCTGAGCCCAGAGCTATGTAAAGATTTGTAGCAGGTCTCATCTATTGTGAACTAAAGCAATACTCAACCTCTTCGCACACATCTGTTTGCAAAACTGTGTGAAGAAATGGGGTTTAATCATGACATATTGTTGTTCCACACTGAAATTCATTGACTACCAAGAGGAAAAGTACTGGGATGATTTTTTGAACTGAGAGACAAGCTGCATGCCTAAGCAATGGACTGCAAAAACAGTGACTTCTTCGGTTTTCTATGTGACCAAATAAAGATGTGCCTTCTTGCCTATGTCACAGACATATATGGGAAACAGAATGAATTGAATACAGGTCTGCAAAGAAAGAACACCCACATCTTTCACTTGATTGACTGAATCACAGGATTCATGAAGAACATGGTCTTCAATAGATTATTCTTCCAGAAAACACACTATGAATCCTTCCCACAGCTTTGCAAGTTCCTGGCTGACAATGATTTTTTCAGCCTACCACACAAGTGTTGACTGAACATCTCAGCCAGTTGGGGAGGAACAGTTTGGATCCTTTTCCCCCGACTTGAACATGACAAAGTATAGTTGGATGCAAAACCCTTTCAGTGCAAACCCAATGCCATTAATTTGCCAGCAGTTGAAATCAAACAGCTTATCGAAATTTCCTGAGATCGATTCTTGTGAGGCACATATGGAGAACTTTCTGTCCCCGAGTTCTGGTTCATTGTCAAGAATGAATATCCTGCATCCTCAACACATACCTTAAAACTAATAGTGCCTTTTGTGAACATGTATTTGTGTGACGCTGGATTCACCTCATTTGTGTCTACCAAGTCTTGGTATCAACCTACCATTGATGTCACATTGGAAATTAGATGTGCAATTTCTACCACACCACTGGACGTAGAGAAGCTCTGTTGCAACATACAAGCCCATATATCACATTAGAGAGTATTACATAACATACTTAATATGTAAATTCCTTGGATTCCTTGGTCGTTATGTTCCTTTGTTGTTGTCAGACTTCACAGAAAACAGTAAAATCTCAAAATGTGGTCATGGAGGCACTAAGTTCAGGAACCTCTGAGTACATCAGCAACATCCACCACCAAGCACTTGAGAGAGACATTGCTTGGTGCTATCTCAGAGCACTGACCCATCCCATCCAGTTCACCATCTCTGGTGTTTCAGAGGAAGGAGAGGAAAAACAACAACAGAATACATTAGAGGTGTGGGGAAATTCCTTCCTGACCTCTTCAGGTGGCGCTCTGACCCCTGAAGCATGAGATTATGAGGAACATAAGACCTAAAGAGCAAGAGACTCTCAGGGCAGCTGAGCCCTACCATGATAAGGCCCTACCAGCACAAGCAACCTAATCAGACAATCCCACAAATAAATTTGTCCAGTTCTCACTAAAAACTAATTAAGTTGTTTGCCCCCACAGCTCCTATAGGTTAGAGACCTTCTTCTAATTTCCAGCCTGAACTCATTCATGGCCAGTTTATACTCATTTGTTCTTGTGCCAATGTTGCCTATTCGAGTTCTTCACCCTCCCTGGTATTTACCTTCCTGATGTATTTATACATACCAATCATATGCCCTCTGAAACTTCATTTTGCTAGGCTAAGCACACCAACCTCCTCCAGTTTCCTCTCATAGGACAGGCCCTCCATTCCTTTAATCATTCACGTAGCTCTTCTCCACACCAGTTCCAGTTTGAATTGTTTTTGAACATGGGTGACTAGCATTGTAAACAGTGTTCCACATGAGGTCTTACCAGTGTCTTGTACAATGGCACCAGTACTTCTCCAGCTCTACCAAAAAGGCCTCACCTGACACATCCTAGCATCATATTTGCCTTTTCCATAGCTGCACCACATTGGTGGCTCATAGTCATCGTGTGATTGACCCACACACTCAGATCTCTCTCCTCCTCTGTCACTTCCAGCTGATGAGCCCCCAGCTTGTAGCAAAAATTCTTATTATTAGACCCTAAGTGCATGACCTTGCACTTTGTACTATGGAATTTCATCCCATTTCTGTCAGTCCAGTCTTCAAGATCATCCAGATCTTCCTATATAATATTCCAATCCTCCTCCTGTATTGAAGATGCCTCCCATCAAATTTATCACCATCAAATTTCATTAGCCTGCTCCCACTTTTTGTGCCAAGGCCATTAATAAAAATGTTGAATAAGATTGTTCTCAAGACCGATGCTTGAGAAACTTCACTAGTAACCTCCCCTCAGTCTGATAGTTCATCTTTCAGCACAACCTGCTGCCTTCTCCCAATGGCTAGTTCCTTTTCCACCTTAAAATTATTGTACTAATCCCTGTTTTCTCTAATTTAAAAGAGTAATTTCGCATGTGGTATCATGTCAAATGCTTTGCTGAAGTCCAAGTATATTAGATATACCACATTTCCCTTATTTTAAAAATGAGATATTTTCTCAAAGAAGAAAATCAGGTTAGTCCGGCATGATATCTTTGGTAAACCCATGTTGCATTACATCCACTTTTCCTTTTACCTCCATGAATTTAATTATTCATTCCTTCACTATTTGTTCTAAAGCCTTGTATACTACTGACATCAGGATAACAGGTCTGCAATTGTCCAAATTACTTTTTTCCCCTTTCTTTAATATAGGTATGATGTTAGCTATTCTCCAGTCATATGGTACTACCCTTGCTACTGGACTAACAATTTTATATTCCAGTTCTTTCAGTATTTTTAGGTGGAAATTATCTGGTCCTCCTGGTTTGAACACATTAAACTATTTGAGTTTCCCTTTTACTTCAGATGTGGTAATTTCCTTTTCCCCCCATCAGCCATCCTACCTTTATGCCCATATTATTATCCTTACTGAAAATTGAGGCAAAGCATTCATTTATTTTTGGGCCATACTAGAGTATCATTAATCTCCTCCCTATCCACGGTACATAGTGACTCAACCTCATCCTTCCTTATTCTTTTATATAACTAAAAAACCTCTTATTATTTATTCTAATTTTATGTAATCTGACTCCACTCAGCTGGACCACTCTCCTGACAGTTCTATCCTCAAACACTTCTCTTTCACGCAGCAAAGGGGAGGGTGGATTTAGAAACTCCTCTGTTACTATGGCGATGCAGAACTGTCTTGTACACTACAGTGGGACTTAGAGCAGAGGTTCTCACAACAAATTTTTTGGTTGCCTCAGAATGCGGCCACCAACTCTTGCTGATGGCCACGCTTACACTTTTTCCTAAAATAACTAACTAACTTTAGGAAAAAACAAATAAATATACATATATACATGTCCAAATCATTGTAATTTATTTATGTTGGGTTTTTTTTTCAGACTCAGTATTAAAAATAACGTACAGTGGTCTGTATTCTTTACTGGACCTAAACAGAACAGAAACACAAATAAGGTGCTTTGCATGTTCTTGTCTTTTTGTTGTTGTTTCTTTTGCTTTTTCTGGTTGCTTTTTTAAAAAACTTGCTAGATAGTAAGTCTGCTGCTGTGAAAAGTGATATTTGTATGATTGTTAATATCACTTTTCACAGCAGACTTACTCAGCCTCAGCAAGTCCTGGGAGAAATTAAACCCTGGATGGGGAGGTGGGCAGGGAGGCCACAGGGCCCAGGGACGACGGTGTGGACGGTGAGCCTGGGACCAGAGCCTGCTACCGCATGTATGGAGCCCAAAGCCCTTTGGCTGAAGTCTGCCCCTGGGAAAGTGGGGAATTCACCAGCTGCCTGCACCTCCAGCTTTTGTGTCTCCAGAGGGGGGCAGGGCCCAATCCCCACTGGTGGCCCTGGGAGAGGGGACACTGCTTCCCCCCTCCCAAATCACCTGGCCGCAAGAAAAGCCCCTGGTGGCTGCATTTGAGAAACAGTGACTTAGAGTATGTTGACTTGGCTGGGTCTCCATGGTAACAGAGGAGTGTCCAAACACTGTTCTTCTAGAGGCCTAGTTAGGGAAAGCTTGGAGTTAGTAGTGAAATCTCATTTCAGCCAACCATGGTTGACCTATTTACATGGCCATTGTGCATGGAAAGCTGACATGTGATGGATAGGGAGGAGATATCTTTAATCACTAAAAGTGCATGCAGAGGACTTCTATGGTGGCATCAGCCAGTCACTGTAAACTGAGCTGATTAAGCACCTCAGGGCAGAGGCACTAGACACAAGAATACATACGTTCTGGCCATTTATCTGGTGTAACACTGAACTGGAACCGGGCCAGCATGCCAGGGCGTAAGGTTTTTTTGAGATATTTCTTTATATATCTACTGCAGCTCTGTCTGCTAAGTCAAATCCATTGGTTTAGCAAGGAAAAAGCTGTCAGTTCTGATGCATGATTGTTTTTTCCTCTCAAGCTGGAAATGAACACGTCAGTGTGCTGTTATCAGGAGATCTCTCTCTGATGGCCAGGAGTCAGTGACAGGTGTGAGAGGGCAGCAGCTGAAGTGGTGGTAGCATTCTCCCTTTTAGCTCTGTCCATGTGGTGGTTGAAAACATGAGCTTCATCCAGCTTTCGTTAAAATCAACAGGCATTTTTCCGCTTTTATAGGGGGACATCAAGAGGAGTTATTTCCATTGATTTCAATAGGGTTTGGATTAGGCCCCATGTTAGCAACAAATTGTGTTAAAACACAGTTCTTGTTAGCACAGTTTCCAGAACCAGTGTAAATGGAGATTGTATTTTTCAGGGTAATACGTGATATAACCTTGCTAAATGGATGACTACATGTATTCCATCACCAATCGTTGTCAGAAAAATCTCTTCCACTCTGGTTAGGGAACTATTACAGACCCATGTTAGCAACAGTAAGGACTCAATACAGTTGTAATTAGCTCAGTTTCAAACATCATGGGGTCAGAGCCCAACATACATTTTTTGGATACATTTAAATAATCTGTAGCTTTTGTGACATTGGAAGCTCTGGTATTTGCTGTAACTATTTTCTTACAGTCTGATAATATTTAATACTGAATAATCTTTCTACAGAATTTTTAAACCAGCCCTATATCAATGTTCAGCAAGGGTATAATTCCTAATTAAATTCCATAAAATGGTTTAAATATTCTTTAAAATGGGCATTCTGTGGGTTTTCAGGTTATTTTATATAGAAATCTTTTGCGTTTTCTCTAGAGCCACAGAGTACAAAATGATTGTGTTTTTTTCCAATCATGTTAGTTCAACTGAGCTCATGTAACATGACTGAAAAACCCATTAAGATGTAGGTTAATCAGTCAGAGGCCATATTATCTGTGTTGTAGCCTGGGCTATCATCCTAGGCTACAACAAGGGCTGTAAATATGCCTTCAGATACATTAGCCTGCATATTGACAGGGCTTTTCAATCATGTTACACTAACATGATTGAAAAAAGACATCCTTTTTGGCCATCAGCCTTAATGGATTCATCCCTATTATATTCTAAAAGACTTTCATTAAGGTTAGGTTTCCTGGTGATTTTTCACTTTCTCATTCAGCTGCAGCACCCTATGGCAACAGATTAGGAGATGAGACTTCACCGAAGTAAACCTGGAAAAAAAATGGCTTTCCTAATATAACCTTTGGGTGGGCTAGAGTTCTCTTCATTGCCCTTCTCCAGTGCCTAAAAAGCCCCATCTCCTACAGAAAAGTAGCTGGAGACCCAGAATTCAGTCAAAGGATTTTCAGCAAGGATTGCACAGGGTCAATCTCTCCACATTCAAGTCCCAAAAGGAACTAAAGAAATGAATTTAATTAATTAACAACTTTACAAAATCTTAGGATAAAGAAACAATTCATAACAGTAATAACAATGTGTACAACATGGCTATTTTATAATCCACTTACATTATACAATTACACGTAAACATAAATAAAGAAAACAAATTATATCTAATCGGGCCAGTCCCCACAGAAACACAGTGAGAAGAAACTGAGAGTTCCCAAAAGCTTAGGCCAAGTTCACCTGAGTCTCAGTTACAGTTTTTGATCACCAAATCCATACAGTCTGAGTCAAAAACAACATCTTCCCTCCTCTTGCTTGTAGGAATCTTCAGTTGGAATCCATGTAGACTCTTCCTCTGCTGAAATCACTGCTAGCCAGTCAACTAACTGATTAACCACTCAGTTAAGTATATAGATTTTAAAAAAATGTTACAAGAAAATACAAAACCAAGAAGAGCAAAATATAAATGACTCTTTCCCCATTGCTACATTTAAAGAGAAGTTGGTGAAATTGACTAGTTGAGACAATTTAACTAGGACAGTTTGGCTAAATTCAAAACCGTCAAAACATACAATTAAAATAGAAGTTACTTTCCCCTCCCAATTTCCCCCTGCTATAATTAGCATTGCCCATGCTTCCCTGTTGGAGGGCTAACAATATCTCTGACCTGCTGCAAAATGCTTCAGAGTTAGGGACAACAGCCTGCTTTCTGCTCCTGGACTCAGGTTCTCCCAACTCACACAGGGCACATGGGCTTCTGCAAAGCAGCTGCCCTGACTACTTGCCCTCATAAAGTCTGACCCCAGCAACTGGGAACCTATGGGAGCATACCCAAAATTACCACACCCAACATCCAGAAGCTTCTGGATGTGGAGTGCTAAATCTACCTAGCACCAATGACCTTAGGGTGACCAGCCGTCCCGGCTTTGGCCACTCCGGCGTTTTTGTGGGGGGGGAGAGGGGGGTGTTGCGCTTCGGCAACTCCGCTCCGGCCACCTTTTTTTTTTTTTTTTTTGCTTCCCCCATGTGTCCCAATATTTTGTCCATTTCATCCGGTTACCCAGACACAACTCACTCCTCCCCCTGTCCTCCACTGTGCGTCTCTTAAAGAGATATCTCCCTATTAGGCACATGGGTTACACTAACACATTGCTAAGAAAGAAAAAAATATATAGACGGGATAATATATTGCCACACCTTTAGCTCTCATTATTCAGTCTTCCTGTTTTTCTTTGAACAGGGCTGCTTGGAGAGCTTTTAAATGACAAAATATGGCTAGGATTAGTCTGGTCATGTTTCTGATACTGTACTGTATACAGTAATATACATGGCATTATATCCATTTTAGGACTTTTTTATAAAAAGCTTATTTTGGAATTCAGTTGAACAGACTATGGGAGGATAAAGCAAAGATCAAGGAACTCATAACATTTAAAAATATTAGTAGTACCTGGTGTTGTATCTCTGTGGTCTTATGGGATGTCATGGTAAGTTTATTGGTCAACTAGCACAAGCAAGCACAGACTCTAGAAAAATGAGAGCAAGGACAAGATCATTCAGCAAAGGAACAAGTCTTTTAATGCTGGAAAGCAGGGCACAGGCAGCTCACCTTCCTGATACTGTATTGCTGTCACCTGCAGACACTTTCAAACAGATCTCAGAAGTACTTCCTGAGCCAGAGGTCCTCTTTAGATTGGGGGATGTCTGTGTCACCCTGCCAGCAAAATAACTGTTTTAGCAATAAACAGATTTGTGGTGATTTTAAATAGCAAGCACTGATTTCTGCCTTCAGATGTGTGAAATCTCTGTCTCTCAGAATTAGATGGAGCTATGCTTCTGCATCTGAGGGCAGATTTAGGAAACTTAATTCTGCAGAATTCAGTCTATTAGACATCATTCCCCCTGTTTTCATTGTGTATTCCTTCTTACTAAGATGGGAAAACTTAACAATGCAGCAGAGAAATCAGTACATTTTTAGAGCATTATTCAGCACAACGTCTGGGAAATGTGCAGAAGATATAAATCTCTAAATAATACAGAGTAGACCTATTAAAGTACAAGATAATTTCTCTTGAACTAAAAGGATTGGTATACTAATCTTCCCAGTGTGATCTTCATTTGACATATGTGGAAGCCAACATTAATGTGTCAGGAGGCTTGTTAATCTCTAGGGGAAATGATAAATTGACAGTTTGATAGAAATTGCTAACTTTAGTGCAGACTATTTCCCATGTCATTGTCATATATAAAGTGTTGGTCATAATGGGTAGGATTAGGAAAGAAAAGCAATAAGCAGCAAAAGCAAGTAATTCAAACCACAGGTTTTAATCACAAGTTTTAAAGCATCTGAAAAACATCAGAGAATTTACTTTTTATACCACAACATGGTTCTAATTCCCAGTGTACAGAACTACAGTACTTAGAAATGCATTTAATTCCAGTGCTTAGAACAGTATTGTTTCAATTTAATTTTGGGGGACTGAGAAGAGTTTATATAGGTCATACAGTCCTTCAATAAACCAGGAGTCTGATTGTTTTGGGGTTTTTCAATTCAAAAAACTGTGTGTGCTCAGTCAGTTGTATCTCAGTGTTTTGTATATACACTTTTCATCGTTGCAACAGTACATCTAAAAAACTTAATGCAATTGTAAAGAAAATCCCATCAAGCAAAAAAATATAGTACAATGTAAAATGGGGACTTTTGCAAAAAATTGTTAAAAAGTAGCACTTCTCTTTTGCCATCCTGCTCCACAAGACACAGTAGGTTTTGTTTCAGTTCAAAAAAGCATTTTAGGTGGTTTCAATACTGTCAAATATTGTAGGAGGAAAATAAACCTCCCACCACACCTCAATTCCTTATTTTCTTAAACTTTTCAGGCCTGAATCACCACCATGTGACTTCAGTTTTCAATGGAGTTAAACTGACAAGAATCTGGAATAATTCAGTGGAGAACCAGGCCTATTTTTTTGAAAAGTGATTAACCTTACGCTTCCTAGCACATCCTTTAAAACAATGTTACTTTCCAAATAAAAATGGAGTGTAACATTCTGTTTGAAAAAGAGGTGCACTTTGTCAATGCCTAAATGAATTTCCAAGGCCATAGTTTAAGTCTCTGCACCATAAATTATTGCATTTGAAAGACAGGTATATTTAATTCGATAAAGAAGCAGTTTTCAGACTGATTAGCTGTAAGGGATGAGTTAACCAGTTTAGATAAAATGAGCCCCCCGACCCCAGCCCTGAAACATCACCTACTATTTTCAGAACTGGACTTGAATTGACCCCATATTGAAAATCTGAATAAATGTCTCTTCATTGGTTTGTGATTGGGGCCAGAGTCAGAGTAGCCAACAAATGCAATCTTTCCAGTCTAGAAGAAGGGATATTTTAGCAGTATCTGTTCTTACAAGCTGTCTAATCCAACAGATCTGGAGAAAAGTGGGCCCAAGCCACAAAGCTGGTTTTGGTTGCAGAGTTAGGTGGCAACCATCATGTTTGTGGCTGAATCTGGATTCCCTCCAGGATTCAGGTAGTGTTCAGATGATGCTATTGAAGTAAATGGGAATTTTGCCATTGACTTCAACAGGGGCAAAGACTTCATCCCCAGTGTTTTGATTAGGATACAATAATTTATTTATCACAACTTTTGGATGTGTTTATAAATAAACCCAAACTCTTTCTTGCCCTTCTATTATTCTGATTAGAGACTATCTGGGACCATAATACTCAGGCTATCTGGCTACTAACAGAAATCACCAAACTCTGAAACTCTTGAATGGTATCGGCAAGAGACAAAATCAAGCCATGGGTCTGTATTCTATTGCTGATCCACTAAACCATCAAGCTCCTAGATCATTCCAGTATTGTTTATGAAAAAAGCCCCCAAACAGAAAAGATATCTAACTTACGAAGAATATTTATGATTTTTAGATGTATACATTAGTCTGCTAATATATGTTCTGTCTATTCAGATGCATTTTCACACTAATAATAGTTTTAACATTAAGGAAAATGTGGGATAATTACATAGATTTTGTTTTCACTGCTTCTATTGAAGTAACCAGTTTCTGAGCCATGATGTTTTTCAATTGAAACTTTAACCACAAATCTTCACAATGAACTATTACAAAGTGTGACAGCAAAGAACGCCATTCCATGAGCATGAAAATGGTTTCTTACCAAATGAGTCTGACATGATCAAGAAATCCTGGATTATTTTGACAATAGCTGTATTTTTTTTCACTAATACCTGGGTTTCTGTTTGTAATTATATGAATAGCAACTGTATTTATACTGACAGAATAAACAAATATAGAAATGTTGATTCGGTAAAGGTACTGGGAGGATGTTACATTTCAGACTGTTTGCGCTTAATTTCCACTGCAGAGCTCTTTCCCTTATTTGCTAAACGCTCAGCTGCTGGTAACTTTGGAGAAATGATCAGTTATAATGATGATACTTATCCAAACGTTTTTAACAGAATTGCCACATACTGCTAAATCTCTGGGAACAGTCCCTTTCCCCCTCCCCCCATTCTGATCACTTCTCCTCTAATTTTTACTTATTGTTGTTTATAGCTCCACAGTGCAAAAGTCTCAACAGGGTGCTGTACAAATATACAGTAAGAGGCAATCCCTACACCCCAAAATTTACAATCTAAATAGACAAGACAAAGTGAGAGTAAGGTAGTATTATCCCCATTTCAGAGATGGAGAAATGAGGCACAGAGAGAATTAGGGTCAGAATCTCTGCTCCGCCAAATTTGCTTTGCATCTTCCTCCTTTGCCAGCTGCCATCCTCCCTGGCATAAGAGTGAAAAGAGTGCAGAGCAGGGACTGGCTGGGATGTGGTAGATCTGAGCTCTACTATGTATGTCTGATCCTCTGCTGGCATGAAAGCTGCTATGGAGATTACATCAAGGACAGAAGTTAGAGTAGGCCCTGTGATGATCTAACTTCTGCTGGGACTGAGCAGCCAAAACCTGCCAACTGCAGCCACCACCTTGCTGTTCAGACAGCAATTGGGGCGTAAATGATTTACCCAAAATCATAGAGAAAATCTGTAACAGAGCAGGAAACTGAACCTAGATCGTCTAAGTCACAATCCAGTACCTTAACAGCAAGACCATGCTTCATGGGCACCGCCATGTTTACCTTTGTTGACCAGCCACCCAAGTGACTGGCAGGTATAGGTTGCCTAATAGAGGTGCTCTATAACAAAAGTTCCAACAAAATTGTACTGTATAAAAACTTTTATATTAGATGCTTCCTAAAAGGGCTTGTCAATTGCAAGTGGTCCTTAGTGCATATTTTTCTCTACTTATTTGTGGTCACAGAACAGACAAACACTTAGCTCAGCCTCAAGCTGGAGTGAAGCAACTCTGACCCTGCACCAAACCAACTACACAATGATGTCCTCTTTTCCTCTTAATACATTAATTTCTTCATAGAACTTCATAGGTTTCCCAGGACAGAAGGGACCTTTGGTATAACACAGGTCTTAAAACTTCCCTGAAAAAATCCTAGAATAGATCTTCGAGAAAAACCTCCGATCTTGATTTAAAAATGTTCAGTGATGGAGAATCCACCATGACCCTTAGTAAGTTGTTTCAATAGTTAATTACTCTCACTGTTTACAACTTATTTCTAGTCTGAATTTGTCTAGCTTCAACTTCCAGACATTGGGTTGTGTTATACCTTTGCCTGCTTGACTCAAGAGCCCATTATTAAATATTTGTTCCCCCTGTAGGTACTCAAACTGTAATCAAGTCACCCCTTTAACCTTCTCTTTGTTAAACTGAATAAACTGAACTCTTTGGTTCTATCACTACATGACTGATTCTGATTAATCATTCTTGTGGCTCTTCTCTGAACTCTCTCCAATTTATTAATGTCCTTCTTGAACTGTGGACACCAGAAGTGGACACAGTATTCCACGAGCGGTCACAGGAGTGCTAAACACAAAGACAAAACAACCTCTTCACTCCTACTAAAAACTCCTCTGTTTATGTATCCAATTATCACATTAGCCCTTTCAACCATAATACCATACCGGGAGCTCATTTTCACCTGATTATCCACCACAACCCCCAAATCTTTTTCATAGTTACTTCATCCCAGGTTACAGTCCCGCACCATGTAAGTACGACCTACATTCTTTGTTCCTAGATGTCCACATTTACATTTAGCTCTATTCATAGAATCATAGAATATCAGGGTTGGAAGGGACCTCAGGAGGTCATCTAGTCCAACCCCCTGCTCAAAGCAGGACCAATCCCCAACTAAATCATCCCAGCCAGGGCTTTGTCAAGCCTGACCTTAAAAACTTCTAAGGAAGGGGATTCCACCACCTCCCTGGTAACGCATTCCAGTGTTTCACCACCCTCCTAGTGAAAAAGTTTTTCCTAATATCCAATCTAAATCTCCCCCACTACAACTTGAGACCATTACTCCTTGTCCTGTCATCTGCTATCACTGAGAATATTCTAGATCCATCCTCTTTGGATCCACCTTTCAGGTAGTTAAAAGCAGGTATCAAATCCCCCCTCATTCTTCTCTTCCATAGACTAAACAATCCCAGTTCCCTCAGCCTCTCCTCGTAAGTCATATGTTCCCTAATCATTTTTGTTGCCCTTCGCTGGACTCTCTCCAATTTCTCCACATCCTTCTTGTAGTGTGGGGCCCAAAACTGGACACATTACTCCAGATGAGGGCTCACCAATGTCAAATAGAGGGGAACGATCACGTCCCTCGATCTGCTGGCAATGCCCCTACTTATACACCCCAAAATGCCATTGGCCTTCTTGGCTACAAGGGCACACTGTTGACTCATATCCAGCTTCTCATCCACTGTCACCCCTAGGTCGTTCTCTGCAGAACTGCTGCCTAGCCATTCGGTCCCTAGTCTGTAGTGGTGCATTGGATTCTTCCGTTCTAAGTGCAGGACTCTGCAGTTGTCCTTGTTGAACCTCATCAGATTTCTTTTGGCCCAATCCTCCAATTTGTCTAGGTCCCTCTGTATCCTATCCCTACCCTCCAGCATATCTATCTCTCCTCCCAGTTTAGTATCACTATTAAAATGCATATTGTTTGCTTGTGCCCAACTTGCCAAGTGATCCAGATCACTCTAACTGTGACCTGGCCTCTTCATTATTTACCACTCTCCTAATTTTTGTGTCATCTGCAAACTTTGTCGGTGAGGATTTTGTTTTCTTCCAAGTAATTGATAAAAATGTTAAGTAGTGTAAAACTGAGAACCCAGTCCCTGCAGGACCCACTAGGAGCATACCTTCTTGATAAGAACATAAGAATGGCCATACTGGGTCAGACCAAAGGTCCATCCAGCCCAGTATCCTGTCTGCTGACAGTGGCCAATGCCAGGTGCCCCAGAGGGAGTGAACCTAACAGGTTATGATCAAGTGATCTCTCTCCTGCCATCCATCTCCACCCTCTGACAAACAGAGGCTGGGGACACCATTCCTTACCCATCCTGGCTAATAGCCATTAATGGACTTAACCTCCATGAATTTATTTAGTTCTCTTTTAAACCCTGTTATAGTCCTAGCCTTCACAACCTCCTCAGGCAAGGAGTTCCACAGCTTGACTGTGCACTGTGTGAAGAACTTCCTTTTATTTGTTTTAAACCTGCTGCCCATGAATGGCCATCTTGATGATGATTCCGCATTTGCAATTACATTTTGAGACCTATCAGCTAGTCAGTTTTTAATCTAATATGTGCCATAATATTTTTATATCCTTTTAGTTTTTTAATCAAAATATCATGTGGTACAAAGTCAAATGGCTTACAAAGGTCTAAGTATATTATGGAGATAATAATTCTATTACCTTTATCACAGAAGACTAAGTGAATTAACAAACTGTAGCTGTAGAACTGTAGAAAAAGTATGTTGAAAAATTGTACAGGATTCAGAAAAGAACTACAAGAATGATTTGAGGTCTGGAAAACATATTTTACTATGAGAGACTTAAAGAGCTCAATCAATGTAGCTTATTGAAGAGAAACTCAGAGGGTGGCTTGATCATTATGATCTATAACTATCTAAACATGGAGGATATATCTGATACTACAGCAGTATTTAATCTAGCAGATTACTCTTGTATAATTTATTATACCATGTGAGGAAGGGGGCAGAATCTGACTTACAATGTATTAAAATAGAACTAGATAAGTGGCTGATTTCAATTAAATGGCTGAAAATTTAACCTAGAAAAATTCAACCTGTGAATAAGATGCAACATTTTTAACTATGAGTTTAATTAACCATTGGAACTGTTTACCAAAGGATATGATATATTCTCCGTCATTTGAAGTCTTTAGTTTAAGATTAGATGCCTTCCTAAAAATATGCTCTAACTCAATCAAAAATTATTGGGCTTAATGAAGGAATTAATATGAAATTCATGAACTTTCATGACCTGTGTTATGCAGGAAGTCAGATTAGCTGATCACAGTGATCCCTGCTGGCCTTAAAAAAATCCATGGATCATCTATATCTATTATTTTTGTTATTTTAAAAAAAATGGACACATTTCATGGAACTGGGAGAATAAATTATTTTCTCTAACTTATTTTAAGGTGGAAGGCTTTTAATTGCTGCAGCAAATACAGAAAAATATTGGAGACCATTGCAGTTTTGCATTTTCCCAAGCTTTTTAATGTGCTTTTCATTGACTAAACTGCAAATTTTGGGACAATATGAGAAAACTATACAAGAATTATTTGAGAGAGAGAGATGAGGAAAGTAAAGCTTTAAAAATCATATAAAGTACTTATGACTCTGAAGGTGACAGAGAAAACAATGAAAACTTGAACCAGAATTTGAGTGACATAGACTGGAATTGCAGTTGGACTTATTATTTTTTCAACTTGTTCAATTGCAGTATCAATTAAGGGAGCCCAAATGAAAACTCTGTGTAGTACTGTGTGACTCCTGTCAAATGACATTATATGGATTCAAATAATTACTCTTTTTGGAGTCAGCTAGATATAAGAGAGATCTCCTTTTCATAAAAAGGAGTAAATTCTGGTGAGTTTCTTTTAGGTGCACTTCAGGTAAGGGGGTGCAGGAAACCTCTTCTCTTCTTGCACAACAATCAGGCAGAATGTACTTAGGTGTTATTGTGACAAAGGCCTCGACATATATAGACAGAACACAGCCCCTCGTGCTCATGGACCAATGTGGATAGGAGATGGAGGGGTGGAGCCAGTAAGCACTTCTGGCAATATACCACAATCATAGGGTGATGGCCATATTCTCACCCTCTGCTTCAGCTAGCAGACTGCACTGGGGTCAATCTGCCCGCTCATTTCTAAAGCAGCAGCAAGCACCACTGACTCTACTTCCTCCAGGATTCCCTGAGAAATTCTTTCTGTGCCTACTCTACACAAGCAGAATAGCCTGAGCACCCATCACTTGGCTGCTCTTTCAGGGGATATGCAAGCACTGGCCTGTAGTGTGTAATGGTAGCTCTCACTGATCACTTCTGGTTTATGTTGAATGACTGTATGTAAATTAACAGTGTTGCGCTATTTAATTGGATGTACTGCATGTTCTTGGTGGTGGTGGAGTTACCCTTGGTTGAAATCTACAGGAGTGTGCCCAAGTGAGACTGCAGGATCAGGTTCCTATATTGGGATATAACCTTTGTTTTGTTAATAGCTGAATTAAGAAGGTTTCTGCAATCTGGGATACAATATCAACAGATAAAATGACAGCTCATTTAAGAGAAAAATAGTCACAATTTTTGGCTATTTAGATAGCCATTTTCAGACATGCAGAAATGGGTCCTTCAAGAGCAGCTGGGATTTCCAAGACATTGTATTAGTTATTAATAATAAATAATAATAATTATACATGCCTGATTAACTAGAGACCTGACAGGCAGAAATATGTTTCTTTTTTAGAATATGAATAATTTTGCATAATTTTAAAGTGTATTTTATGTGAAAACTTGCAAGAGTTTATAGTTAAGAGTCATGAATTTAAAAATTGTTTATATCCTTCCTCATGGTGAATCATACCTTATTCCATGAGTAGGTTTTATTGAAATCAGTGAGAATACTTGCGGAGCAAGCTACTACTCAGTGTGAATAAAGGTATAGCACTCTGCCCCCCAGAAAAAGAACTTTCCTTTTCCTTTCTTCAAAAGGAGTATTAAAAGCCTAAAACAGACCTTTTGGCCCTGAAATGACACTCTGTGCTATACTGCATTATCTTTCTTTAGTGTAGTAAAGAGCAGCAGCTAAGACAAAGTCATTCCTGAAACAACAGCACCCTGAATTTGGCATTTCAAAAGGAAACAGCTTTTATTTTAAAATAAGAACTGCTGTACTACAAATGAACTTTATAGGACTTTAAATTTCAGGCAGGGTTTGTGAAAGCCGATGTCATATTAATATAGCAATGTCATTCTGGTGGTATATCAACATGACACTGAGCACTAGGAATCCTATCTTCAGCCTAAATCTCTGTGGCTTTTATTGCAAAACAATTAATTTTTAATTAAAAAGGAGTATTTAGAAAGATTAAGCAAGGAGATACAGGATTATGAAGTCTCTCAAATGAATTGATTTGAATTTTAGTGCAAATATTCATGCATTCTACACAGTGTAGACTAGGAGGAACCAACTTGGTTTTCATAAATAATTATTCCCTCAGATTGTGTACACTATTTTATAATTTATATTTAGATACTTTGAATTGTATTGCTTTCATGCTGTAGACTTTTTATACCACTCCATAAGCTTGGAGTGGCCTTCTGATTAATGTAAATCAGGCTCCCGCAGTCTCCTCCTTCTCATAATTCCTAGACACACCAAGTCCATGAATTACTTTGGCCTTAAGATCACCCAGCATTCTGTGTTACTTACTGAAGTGTATTTAAATTGTAAACTTGTTGAGGCAGGGACTCTGTGTCATAATGCATGGGCTAACTTTCAGGATAACACCTGGTATAAATGTTAAACACACCTTCCACAAATGATGATTCAGACCAGCAATCATCAGCTCGTGATGAATGCTGTATGAAGAAAGTCTATAGCTTTGTACTGTGAAAAAGAGAGTTTACACCAGAGGTGAAAGTAAGCTGGTATGCCCTGGTACGGCATACCGGCAAGAGACGGTGCACCTTACTGGGGCAGCCTGGCTTCCCCAGGCAGGGCCGGCTCTAGGCACCAGCAAAACAAGCAGGTGCTTGGGGCGGCACATTTCTAGGGGTGGCATTCCGGTGCCGGCCATGCTGCCCCTAGAAATATGCCCCCAGCTCGCCTCCGCTCCGCCTCTGCCTGCTCCCCTGAGCGCGCCGCCACCGCTCCGTTTCTCCCCGCTCCCTCCCAGGCTTGCCACGCGCAAAAGAGCTGAAACACAGATCTGGGTCTCCCCCTCCCAGGGGAACCCCCACCCACTATCCCTACCTCACCTCAGTCTTTGGCTACTGCCAGTCACCATTGAGCCCCCGCACACTGGGGAGGACTGCAGTGTATAAGCCAACCATCACAGACAAGGGGGATTTGGACCTGCTGCCTTTGCCTACCCGTGGGCTGCCCCCTGCAATCCCATTACCTATCTGGCCTCACACTAGGCCTGCAGCCTGGGGGGTTTCCAGGCTGGAGCTCCCCAGGCAGCCCTGCTCCACCTCAAGTACTCTAGTACACTCCCCAACAGCCAGGCCCATCTCCCTCCACAGCTAGAGGAGACTGTCTGCTCCTGGCCCACTGCCCTCTTATAAGGGCCAGCTGAGCCCTGATTGGGGCGTGGCCACAGCTGAGCCTACTTCCCCAATCAGCCTGGGAACTGCTTGCTCCCAGCCACAGCCCTCTCCCAGGGCTGATTTCAAGCCCTTCAGAGCAGGAGCAGGTGACTACCCTGCTTCAAGGAAGTTTTTGAACAAATTGATAAATTAAACAGTAATATGTCACCAGGACCAGATGTTATTCACCCAAGAGTTCTGAAGGAACTCAGATATGAAATTGTAGAACTATTATCGCTTAAATCAGCCTGTTTATCAGTTGACTGGAGAATAGCTAATGTAACCTGGTAATTACAGGCTGGTAAGCCTAACTTCAGTAACAGGAAAATTGGTTGAAACTAAAACAAAGAACAGAATTCTCAGACACATAGATGAATGTGATATTTTGGGGAAGAGTCAACATGGCTTTTGAAAATGAAAATCATGCCTCACCAATCTATTAGAATTTCTGAGGATGTCAACAAGCACATAGACAAGAATGAGAAAGTTGATCTAGTGTACTTGGACTTTCAGAAAGCCTTTGACAAGATCCCACATCAAAGGCTCTTAAGCAAAATAAGCAGTCATGGGTTAAGGGGGAAGTTCTTCTCCGGGATCAGTAACTGTTTAAAAGATAGGAAACAAAGGGTAGGAATAAATGGCCAATTTTCACTATAGAAGGAGGTAAATATCGGGGTCCCCCAAGGATTTGTACTGGGACTTGTGCTGTTCAACATACTCATAAATGATTTGGAAAAGTGGGGAAAGAGTGAGGTGGCAAAGTCTGCAAACAATACACAGTTACTGAAGATAGGTAAGTCCAAAGCTGACTGTGAAAAGTTACAAAGGGTTCTTATACAACTGGGTGACTGGGCAACAAAATAGCAGATGAAATTCTAGGTGGATAAGTAATTGACACTGGAAAAAAATAATCCCAACTATACATACAAAATGATGGGGTCTAAATCAGCTGTTAACCCTTAAGAAAGAAGTCTTGTAGTCATCATGAATAGTTCTCTGAAAATATCTGCTCAATGTTCAGCAGCAGCAATTAGGAACGAGATACGTAATAATACAGAAAATATCAAAATATCACTATATAAATCCATGGTATGCCCATACCTTGAATGCTGCATGCAGTTCTCATCACCCAATCTTAAAAAAAAGATTTATTAGAATTGGAAAACATACAGAAAAGGGCAACAAAAATTATTAGGGATATGGAACAACTTCCATTTTTGGAGAGATTAAAAGGACTGGGACTGTTCAGATTAGAAAAGAGATTAGAAAGTGGGGATCTGATACAGGTCTATGAAATCATAAATGGTGTGGAGATAGTGAATAATGAAGTGTTATTTACCCCTTCACATAACACAAGAACTAGGGGTCACCCAATGAAATTAATAGGCAACAGATTTAAAACAAACAAAAGGAAGTACTTCTTCACATAATACTCAGTCAACCTGTGGAACTCTTTGCAGGGGATGTTTTGAAGGCCAAAAGTATAATTGGGTTCAGAAAAGAAATAGATAAGTTCTTGGAGGATAGGTCCATCAATGGCTATTAGCCCAAAATGGACAGGGATGGAAACCCATGCTCTAGGTGTCCCTAAGCCTCAGAATGCCAGAAGCTGTTCATTCCCTCTGAAGCGTTTGGCACTGGCCACTGTCAAAAAACAGGATACTGGGCTAGATGGACCATTGTTCTGACTCAGTATGTCTGTTCTTATGTTATGTTCCTATGTGATGCTTCACGACATGTCTGGGATCTTAACATATTCTCCTCTTTTACTCTGCTCAGGTGGCATGTCTGGGAATGGAGGTGCATATCTGAAGCAGATTCCTGGCTGGCAGCTGACAAAAGATGGAGCAAGTCCAAAGAACAGAGGGGCTGTCAGTGCAGCTAGGTAGTTTGGAACACCTGGGCCCAAGATTCTATCTTCTCTTCTTGATACACATGCATAACTCTAATTGATATTAACTCACATATCAAGGAAAGCAAAGTCCAGGGAATGATTTTTAGAATAGATGCTAACCGTCTGGATTTTACTCCAGTTTTATTGTGGCTGGTAGAAATAGAATGAACTGGCAACACATCAACAGTAAATTAAGAAACTGTTACATGTTCATCAGATCATTTCCCATGTTAGTTTCCCTGTAAAGCAGTCTGCAGAAATAAACTGCTAGATTTTCAAAACCGCAGTGGTTCCATTAATTATCATTATTATAATGAGACCCAAAGAAACAAGAGAGCTAAAGTAGGCATCCACTTCCAATCCTTACCTTTTTATAAACACCAAAGTCATTATTATTTCCCAGTGCTAACACAATTTTCTTCCCAATATTTGAAATGTACTTGGAATCATTTTCCCGGTTCATTTGATAGATTGTAATCATGAATTGCTTTAATGTATTATTAGTTGCTGTTTGTTTCTATATCTTCACATGCTTCCGATAAGAGAGGTTTCCATTGTGCACTGTAGCTCTTCCTAATGTAGGGGAGGTTAGGACTTGACACTCGCTAAATTGCTACCATCATGACCCTTTCTGTTTCAACAGTATCAGTCTGAAACAGAACAAATTATCCATCTCTATTTTACTTCCCTCTGAATAACTAGTTGTCTCAGTACAGAGACCACAATCTCTCTGTGGGATTCAGAAATCTGCTGTCCTGATACACATTGTTCCTTTGGTTTTGGGATTCGTTATTAGGTGTGTAGAATCAGTGCCATTTACTGAATCACATTATAAAGTTTATCAGCATGGAAGCAAACTTCTTCGGTTCAACCACTTCACAGGGCTGTAGCAAAGGGCTCCCTTTTAACTTAACCTGAAGTCACTGATGAACATTAGATTTAAAAGAAAATAAAATCATTCTGTCGCCCTCAAGCATGCATTCTTCACTCTAAATAATTTATTGAAATCTAGATTCCTTTTTACAATTGTTGTTCTGAGTCTGTTATTCTAAACAACAAATGATACTTTTGAGTAATATTTTACATAACAGTATGTTGCTACTAGTACTAGTCATCTTCATTCAGGAAGTATGTTTTATATATGAATCAAAGAAGAATACATATTTTAAAGAGTTAGAAACCTTATATAATATCATCCTACTAAAAGAAACGAAGAACTTCTGTTCCAATAATGAACCTTCATTTCATCTTTTATATTTTTCAGTGGATAATTTATAGGCTGTTTATTTACTATTTTGAAACTATTTCCTTAACCTTATGCTACTTAAAAAAAAAAAAGACTGTAATGTTCCCTTTCTGTCCTAAATTGTTGTCTAGTGGTGATATGGGCTGATATTAGTGTAACCTTTCTGACGGGAGGTTAATGACTGGTTCCCTGCTTCTATTTAAGCCAAGCATAGAAACAGGAAGTTGTCCATGCAGCTGGGTTTCTCCTGCTTAGGGCTGTTTCCCTTGCACTACCTGCTTCTACTCCTGACTCTGATCTCCTGGTAACCTGACCCTGCCTGCCTCCTGACATTTGACTCCCAGTTTGTCATTGGCCTGTCTCAGACTCCGATCTCCTGGTGTCTGACCAAGATTGGATCCTGACTCCTGCTCCAGTTTCTAGGTCAGACCACCCCTGTTCCAGTCATGACAGTTTTCCTGGACTACTTAGGCCACAGGAGTGGGCCCAGTGCTGGCAGCATGGACCTGGTTATTCTTTTGGGAGAACATGTTTCAGTGGGCTGCCCACGATCAGGTGGACCACCAAGTCCTGCAGGCCTGAGACATTCAGCTGACCTCGGAGAACCAGCTTGCAGGAGCAAGTCAGACAGTTGCATGCTGAGAATGCTACACTCCAGACACGGCTCAGCGAGCCCTGTTCCCCAATACATTGTCTGGAATGGTTTGATGGTAACCACCAGTGATTTTGAGATTTTATTCACCAAGGCTGCCTCCTGTTCCTGATGCTTCCTCAGTCCTCAGTCATTGAGTTGATGCAACCTGCAAAGTTGAGCCTGGTTATCAGCCTGCTGTCATGGGAAGCATTAGATGGGGCCTCCTCCTTCTTGGAATGCAACAGCCCATACTATCGAACTGGGAGGCCTTTCACCCAGCCTTGTCAGTGCTATTTGACAATCCCCAACGAGCTTGAACAGTGGAAATTGCCCTAAAAAAGCTCTGACAGGGCCAGGGCACCATAGCCTCAAATGCAGCACAATTCTGCCACCTCACGTCAGATAAAACAGAGTGGAGAGAGGCAGTGCAGCTGTACCAATTTCGGTGGGGCTGGAGAGAGGAGAATAAAGATGAATTAGCCAGTGTGAAGTTGCCCGTGAGTCTGGATGCCCTCATGTATCTCTTCATCCATATAGACAATTGGTTATGAAAACACAGGGAAGAAGAAAAGCAAGAGGATGTCTTCCAACTCTCCTATCTATGTATTGTTACCTTTTAATCAATGACTCCCACTGAACCAATGCAGGTAGATGTGATTTGTCAATGGCTCTCTCCCGTAGAAA
Source organism: Natator depressus (assembly GCF_965152275.1). NCBI lineage: Eukaryota > Metazoa > Chordata > Testudines > Cheloniidae > Natator > Natator depressus. The sequence continues at coordinate 119,839,685 of NC_134237.1, read as the reverse complement.
AGGAACAACAAAAATGCCAGCACAATCTCTGCTTCTACTGTGGTAAGTGAGGTCACTCCATCTTTGTTTGCCCCATATGACCTTCAAGGAATCAGAGAAAAGAGCTTCCCCACACTTTTGGCTCCCCTCTTGCAGGTGCTGGTCCAGTTGCACACACATGGGATGCCCCTGTGAACTCCTGTCCTACTGGCCCTCATTGACTCAGGTGCAGACAACTGTTCCATAGATGCAGTGGCAGCCCAGATCCTGAAGATTCCCCTGAAGTACAAGGCCACTCCCAATCTCACAGAGACTATTGACTCTGTCTTCTGGGCCAGTAAGGGAGGAAACAGCTCCCCTGGAGTCCCGGATTCAGGGTCACTGAGAAATGCTACAATTCAGCACGATCCATTCTCCATGCTTTCCCTTGATTCTCAGTATCTCCTGGCTGGCCTTCCACAGTCTGCTTGTTTGTTGACAAGCACAGGAAGTCTGTTTTCTATCAAAGAGTTTTGTCAGCAGTATTGTCTACCAGTCCCCACTTCCGAACCCAGAGAGGCTCAGGCAGGGGCAGCTATCCAGGCAGAACTTTCTGTTGAAGCTACAGCAGAATTCCCGTCATGATACCAAGACTATGCCAATGTTTCTGAAGAGGGGAATGTGGAAACCGTGCCGCCGCACTGGGACTATGACTGCCCAATACAGCTGCAGCCAGGAGCAAAAATACCATTTGGATGAATTTATGCCATGTCAGAACCCAAGCTGACAGCAGTCTGAGAATACCTCCAGGAAAACCTGGCCCAAGGGTTTATCCAAAAGCCGACTTCACTGGCTGGCACACCAGTCCTTTTCATCAAGAAGAAAGATGGCAGCTAATGACTCTGCATTGACTACTGTGCATTGAATCAGATAATTATCAGGAATCATTACCCCATAATCCTGATTCCTGAGTTGCTGGATTGCATGGGAGCTGCCCATTTATTCACTAAGTTGGACCTCTGACGGGCGTACAACCTTGTGCAAATCAGGGAAGGCGATGAGTGGAAGACTACCTTCTGAAGCGGGTATGGCCACCATGAATATATTGTAATGACCTTTGGGCTGACCAAAGCCTGGGCCACCTTCCAACATTTCATAAATTATGTGTTCTGAGACATATTGGATAAGTACATAGAATCTACCTAGATGATATATCGGTCTTCTCTGAATACCCCAAATAGCACACTGCTCACATCTCAATGGTCCTGGAATGCTTCTGGCTGAATGACCTTTATGCTGAGCTCAAGAAGTGTGTCTTCAATCAGGCCTCCACTGAGTTCTTGGGCTTCATTTTATATTCCCAGAAGGGATCCATATGGACCTGTGTAAAACTGGCTGATCCCCCACTCAGTGCATGACCTGTAATGCTTCCTGGAGCTTGTCAGTTTTTATTGATGATTCCTTCTGAATTTCTTTAAAAAAAAAAAAAAGCCCCTCACTGCTCTCCTCTGGAAAAATGCCTAACTCCGTTGGTCTCCTGAGGCCCAGCATGCATTCAATCAACTGAAACTCGCCTTCACTATTCACTGCACCCATATTGCCTCATCCAGATGTCATGCAAGCCTTCATTGTAGAAGTTGACATCTCCAGTATGGTGATCGGGGATGACCTCTACCTTAAACCAACAGGAGTTTTGGTGGGCCCTATCTTTCTCACAATTTGATTTCATCATCACATATCATCGCTGATCCAAAAATGGCAAGGCTAATGCCCTGTCCCAAAGATATGGTACCAACCCATGAGGCCCCAGCCAGGAACTGACCCTTATTCTCAAGCCTTGTAACTTTCTTAGCACAGCTCATTACCAGGATATACTTACCTCTGCCTCAGGAATTCTGTCTCCAACAAGGTATTATCAACAAGCAACTCCATGACTCCTGGGAAGGGACCACATACTTAAGGGACTGCATATATGTTCCCCAGGATCCAGAAGAGTTGCAGTCCTGCAACTATAATATGAATTTCTTTTTCCATAATACAACCATTTATTGCCTCCTGCAATGTTTGTGCCCATGCCAAGAACCTATACCACAAGCTCTGTGGTCTCCTCCAGCCCTTGGGCACCCCATTTCATGGTGGCCTTTGCCATAGACTTTATTGAAGAGTTACCAGAGTCCAGAAAATTTACAACAATTTTGACTGTAGCAGATCACTTTACCAAAATGGGCCACTTATCCCATGCACAGGCCTCCCCTCTGCTGAAGAGATACCCCAGCTGTGAATTAGCCATGTAGTCTGCCTCCATTGCCTTCCAGAGCGCATCACCTCAGTTCACAGCTTAGTTTTGGCGGAAGGCCCTGAGCCTGCTGGGGGTCTACACATGTCCCTCCTCTCCTTACTATTCCCAATCTAATGGTGAAATGGCCAACCAAATCCTCAAACAGTATCTGTGATACTACATCAGTTATCGTCAGGATGACTGGTCTTCACTTCTCCCTTATGCAGAGTTTGCATAGAACAACACAGAGCATGCATCCACAGGTCAAAGCCCCTTTTTTAATCAACTGGGTACCAACCCCGATTCCACCTGCAATTACCCACATCCTCTCCCAACCCAGCAAACTCAGATCTAGTGCAACAGATTCATTGGGCACAAGGAGAAATGAAGGAACACCTGAAAAAAGCAAGAGCGGACTATAAATGGTACTCGAACCAACATCAACAGCAAGGCCCCTCCTATTCAGTGAAACAGAAGCTATGATTCTCCAGGGAACATCTACACACAAACAGATCAGCTTTCAAGATGGACTTTTGGTTTCTTGTTCTTTTTAGGATCCTGCAACAGATTAACCCCGTCAGTTTTGAACTTCAACTACCTTGCTGTTCCATGTATTGCTTTTGAAACCCTACACAGAAAAGCCTTTCCCTCACAGGACCCAGCCACCTCCTCCACGAGTACTGGTCCAGGGCCACAGGGAATACATGGTTCTTGAGATTCTGGACTCTAAACATAATTGTGGTAGACTCTGGTATTTTGTTGACTGGGAGAGGCATGGTCTTGAGGAATGCACCTGAGAGTTGGTGGAAAATGTATATGCCCCCCTGTTCCATAGGAATCACCCCCAAAAGGCCAGCCCAACATCACCCTAAGTGCACCTCTAAGGGAAAGAGTTATATCAGGATCTCAAACCCTGGTCCAGAGGGCTGTTAGGAGGCAGTAAGTTGCAACCTACCACCCAGTGACCTGTTGATAGTTGTCAGAATTAGAAGCTCAACTCTGACAAAGGATTCCAGTCCTGGCATATGACTGGTGGGACACTGCGGGTCCTGACTGGTTCCCAGCTTCTAAGTGCCTAAGCCTAGCATGGGATCAGGAAATTGTCCATGCAACTGGGTTTCTCTGGCTTTGGACTGCTTCCCTTGCACTACCTGCTCCTGATCTGACTCTGATCTCCTGGTAACCTGACCCTGCCTATGACCTGATACCTGACTCTTGTTTGCCCTCAGGCCTGTCACAGACTCTGATCTCCTGGTATCTGATCCAGCCTGGCTCCTGACTCCTGGTCTGAATACTAGATCAGACCACCCACATCCCAGCTGTGATAGCATCCTAAGCAAATGAAGCTCCCTGTGACAGCACTTTTCCCTTTTCACAAAGAAGGGGAGTAGAGAGCTCTTCCCCTCCTGAGATTCTGGCCTGAGGGCTTACACCAATATTATTATTTAACATACGTTCAGTCTCCATTTTTCACTGGTGTAAATGACCACGAGGTGCAGGGTAATGGTGAATATGGTGCCTGTCTTGAGAATTTTGTCACTGTGAATTAAGAGGTGGGACTCAAGACAGAGGAGAGAGCAGGAAAAGCAGGACAATGGTGACAGTGAGGAGATCAACTAAGAAGCTGGAGGGAAGGATACAAGGAAGAGGAATGGGGTGAAGCAAAAGGCATGAAAGAGGCATGGAAGCCTGGAAACTGTGAGGCTAGGCAGAATGGACTGGTGACAGAGGCAGATACTGATATCCAGTTGAAAAGTTCTAATGTGTTTAGGGCTCCTCATGTGAGGAAGCAGAGGTGCTGAAAGCTTTCTACCTCTGGTCCCAGCAGACTGGTCATGCCGGTTGGAGAGGGTTTCTGGAAAAGGTGAGGAGGCTGGGCTCTTTTAGAGAGCATCCTCTGATGTTGCTTTGTGTACATAGAGGGGAAGCTGGGGCCAGGTTGTTCCCAGAGCAGGTGCTGTCCGGTCAAGCTAGTGGAATGGGCCTGTGCTCTCCCTCTTTTGATATTAGCTGAAGGAGGGGAGTGCGTTGAGCTCACAGTCAGCACTGAGCACCTTGAGATGCCTAAAGGAGCATGCTTTTCAGAATGCACTGAGCACTCATCCTCTGAAAATTAGGTCCCTTTACGTTTCTCAAACGGGCACCCGAAAATTAAGGCAACAAAATCGCTTTCGAAAATCTTGACTGTATGTGTATGTGTTTGTTTATCTGCACAAGTAGCTCTTGGGTAAAGTAATTTTCATGCAAAATAGCAATGGTACAGAAGAAAAACGCAGTTAATCAGAATCAGCAGTAAGTGGAAAAGAAAGAAATGTAATGCAAATAAATCTGAACAGGCCTGACTATACCTGCATGTTGATCATGGTTTTTCCTTAACGTCTAACATTAAAATGTTGAGCTTCCCGTTTCCATAGTGATGCTTTTTATGGTACTTGTAGAAAGCAAAAAGACCAACATTTTCTTTCAGTAAAACAAATTCCCTAGGAAATAAGAGCAGATGGAGGAAAACAGAAACATCTTTAAACTCCTCTTATAATTAAGGCACGAGTGAACTTCATGAGTATTAGGGGTTCGGTTTGGGCAAGCACCTAAAAGCCTCAATTCTCATCTGTGCCTTATTCAAACTATTCAGGCTCTCAGAATGCAGATCAACCCCATTGACTACCTGTTCTTACCACTATTCCCACAAACAGTGGCTTGCTTATCAGCTCTGACCTGCTCCAGCACCATGTTAGCTCTATTCCCACTCCCATAGATCTGTGCTGCCAAACAGCCTTCCTTTCCCATGATTTCCAGCCTCCATGGTCACGTGAAAGAACCAGCAGTGGGGAGGTGGACTGAGTGAGGAGTTAATGTGGAAGATTCCTTGTTGCGGGGACTATTAGATAATTAGACTATTTATCACATGGCTTTTTTCTTTTCTCCCTTGGACCTGCAGTAGATTAGATGATAGTTATGGCCATATGCAGTTTCTTCTGGTTCTCTCTTATTTCCCTGTGCATATCTCCATCTTCCTTCGAAGCAAGTAGACTGCTCAAATATAAGTTGAGAGGAAGATGATGTGCAGCTGTAAGGTAATCTCTTTTGAATGGAGCACTTGGTCTCCCTGATGCATTCTTTTAAAATCCATATTTTCAATTTACACTGAGCTAGAGATACATTTCCAGGGCCTGATTCATACTACGTCATACTGGCTTTCCACCCAGGCAACATTACTGAGAGCCATGAAGTTACAGAGGTTGAAAGCTAAAGTTACACCGGGTTGAAATGCAGCACTGAACCAGGCCCACTCTAATACATCAGCCTGCATATGTAAGTAACCAGGTAATCTTATTATTCCAATTCTAAGCCCTGATCCAGCAATGAACTCTGCATCGAGACCCACTGAATTCAGTAGGACTCCACCACAAGTGCAGGGGTCCGTGTTAGTCTGTATCCACAAAAACAACAAGGAGTCCGGTGGCACCTTAAAGACTAACAGATTTATTTGGGCATAAGCTTTTGTGGGTAAAACACCACTTCTTCAAATGCATAGAGTGAAAATTACAGATGCAGGCATTATAATATGACACATGAAGGGAAGGGAGTTAACCTCACAAGTGGAGAAACAGTGTTGACAAGGCCAATTCGATCAGGGTGGATGTAATCCACTCCCAATAATAGATGAGGACATGTCAATTCCAGGAGAGGCAAAGCTGCTTTTGTAATGAGCCCGCCACTCCCAGTCCCTATTCAAGCCCAACTTAATGGTGTTAAATTTGCCAATTCAAGCCCAACTAAATGGTGTTAAATCAGAATTTTAGTTCTGCTGTTTCTCTTTGAAGTCTGTTTCTGAAGTTTTTTTGTTCAAGTATAGCTACTTTTAAATCTGTTAGAGAATGTCCAGGAAGATTGAAGTGTTCTCCTACTGGCTTTTGTATGTTACCGTTCCTGATGTCCGATTTGTGTCCATTTATTCTTTTACATAGGGACTGTCCGGTTTGGCCAATGTACATGGCAGAGGGGCATTGCTGACACATGATGGCATATATAACATTAGTAGACATTCAGGTGAATGAGCCTCTGACGGTTGATGTGGTTGGGTCCTCTGATGGTGTCACTAGAGTAGATATGGGGACAGAGTAGGCAACAAGGTTTGCTACAGGGATTGGTTCCTGGGTTAGTGTTTCTGTGGTGTAGTGTGTAGTTGCTGGTGAGTATTTGCTTCAGGTTGGGGGGCTGTCTGTAAGCGAGGACTGGCCTGCCTCCCAAGGTCTGTGAGAGTGAGGGATTGTTTTCCAGAATAGGTTGTAGATTGTTGATAATGTGCTGGAGAGGTTTTAGCTGGGGGCTGTACGTGATGGCCAGTGGTGTTCTGTTATTTTCCTTGTTGGGCCTGTCTTGTAGTAGGTGATTTCTGGGTACCCGTCTCGCTCTGTCAATCTGTTTCCTCACTTCTCCAGGTGCGTATTGTAGTTTTAAGACTGCTTGATAAAGATCTTGTAGGTGTTTGTCTCTGTCTGAGGGATTGGGGCAAATTCGGTTTGTCTTAGGGCTTGGCTGTGGACAATGGATCGTGTGATGTGTCCTGGATGGAAACTGGAGGCATGTAGGTAAGTATAGCGGTCAGTAGGTTTCCGGTGTTTATGTGACCATCACTTATTTGCACTGTAGTGTCCAGGAAGTGGATCTCTTGTGTGGACTGGTCCTGGCTGAGGTTGATGGTGGGGTAGAAATTGTTGAAATCCAGGTGGAATTCTTCAAGGGCCTCCTTCCCATGGGTCCATATGATGAAGATGTCATCAATGTCATCTATTTCCATTTAGACTCATAGACTTTAAGGTCAGAAGGGACCATTCTTGATCATCTAGACTGACCTCCTGCACGTTGCAGGCCACAGAATCTCACCCACCCATTCCTGTAATAGACCCCTAATCTCTGGCTGAATTACTGAAGTTCTCAAATCATGATTTAAAGACTTCAAGTTACAGAGAATCCACCATTTACACTATTTAAACCTGCAAGTGACCCAGACCCCATGCTATAGTGGAAAGTGAAAAATCACCAGAGCTCTGCCAATCTGATCCGGGGTGGAAATTCCTTCCCAATCTCAAATATAGCAGTCAGTTAGAGACTGAGCATGTGGGAAAGACCTGCCAGCCAGACACCTGGCTCACTGACCACACCACAATGTTTATTGCTTTTATTCTTTGCATCAGGTCTTCAATTAGATTGTAAGTTTCTAGGGGAAGGAACTTTTTATTTGTTTTGCCAACAAACATTAAGCCCTGTATAAATGAATAACAGTAATAAGGAACCGGAGAGCAGCAGTGAATGCATAATTTAATTGGAAAGGATTCATCCCACTGCAGGTGTTGGTATGTCTGGCTGTTGTGGACATTATGACATTCAGCGTAACATGCACACATACAGTTTTTGCCTACAACTATAAAAGCAATCATTTTGTATTGCCAAGTAAAGGAAATGAATGCCTCAGAGAGCCTTCATATTTTCAGTCCTGCTGAGTGATTGGCTTACACAACCTAATAGGAAAATCAGCAGGCTGCAGATATGCGTTTTTACTTTTTAATAATAAAAGTAACAGCAGAATCAGCCTTGTTAGTGGGTAGTATAATGATCACAATCTTTTCCTGTCTTTGGCCTAGTACATAAATACTTACCTACAACTTGCAATCTGCTGTTATAAACTCCAGACGTAGTAAAAAGAAAAAAAACAAGACCACCACCAAATTGAAATTGTGCATTGTGTAGGGGCCCCTGGAAACCTGCAGGGTCAAAAAAATTGGGATTTCTTTTTTCTTAACGTGAATTCAGTGCCCAGGAGAGATGTTGGATTGACAGCCCTGGAGACTGAAGTCTTCTGTTCATCTGGAGAAGCACAACAGCTCAGGCAACATCAGTGCTGGGTTCCCACGCTCTCCCGCGAACATGCCTCGTCCCTGCCTTGGAAAGACCACTCTGAGAGATGAGAGGTTGCTGCAGTTTCAGTCCTTGGTCTCTCTGCTGAGACTTTTGTCAATTAGCACCAACTGTGGTGCTGGGTTTTGTGATATGGATGTGTGAGGGGCCCCTATTTTGGGAGACCAAGGGCGGGCTAGTTTTGGAAGATATTTTTTGGTGGCAGGGGAGTTTGGGTGGAATATGAGCTAAAAATAATCCTGATTGGGGCCTGGAGGAGTTATCATAGTACAAATGATACCAATTTATCATTTTGCTTTCAATGTAGAATCAGGCAAAACTCAGTTGTGATCTAGTTTGGGATTTGCTCACAATGTAACACTCTAAGCAAAATTGGTCTGGATGGGGCAGGGACAGTTTGAAGTAATAGTGATTAAAACCAAATAAAACTTTTGTACCCGGTGTTTGCTGCAACCTTGAAAAGTGAAAATGATGCAAGAAGCTCTATCAATAACATGACCAGGCAACACTTAAAAAGAAGTTTTATAGCGAGAACAACTTGTGTGGATATTTTATGGAAGAGAGTTGCACCAGCCATCAGCTAAAGCATGATCTTCAATATGTATGAGATAAAGTCCACATGAGAGAGTAATAATGAAACAAATACAGAAAACAAAATGAGAACTTCACCATAAATGTAGTTAAGGTAAAGTGCTTGAAGTGTGAACTTTAAACCCAAAGTTAAGGTGCAGAGGAGCCAGTGTAGTTGTCTAAATAAGAACTAGATTCTGATATGCTTACTCAAGTTTAGTAGTATGATACTGCCCAAGCAATAACATTGGTTTCAGTGGGACCTCTCCTCTGGAGGAAGGTACTACTTAGTTTGTATAAGGTGTCAAAAGCTAACCCTCAAGAAAAAAACCTGAAAACTTCACAAATTGGGGAAAATTCATACATATGAAAAAAACGTTGAGCAGACTTTAAACATGGGATAGATGAAAAGGGAAGACCAGTTAAAATGTTAAAACAATGAGCTTGTTGAGAAATGCCTAAAGAGTTAAACGGAATCATAGCAGCAGGCACTAATATGTGAATTTTGTGAGATTAAACAAATGATGTTGACAGAGATTCGTTACTGCCTCACATGAGAAGAAAATGATATATGGAAATCAAAGAAAATTCCAGCATTTCTGACCTGAGGGATAAGAACTACCAAGTTCTTATTTTATTGAGATGAATTTCTCGTGAGATGGCATGCTGATTACTAGGGCTGTTCAGCTCTGTCTAAAACAACTTCAGAGTAAGATAGTGCTGCTCAGATGGAAAATAGTCTCCGTCCAGATGGATAAAACCAAATGGTAATATTCAGATCATAATCATAAGAATTTAATTCTACATTGAATATGCCAAGAATTGGTTTAAAAATGAAAAGGATGTACAAGTGAAACAGCAGATCATCCTCTAGGGCACTCCAACCTAAATGACGAGCAAAATTAAGACACAATTTCCTGTTTGTTATATTTTCATTTTTCTTTCTGCTCCAGACTCTTCTTGCTGTGGCTGGCCTACTAGTTAACAAGGTGTTTTTGCCCACATTGGATCTAATACCCACAGAAAATACGACGGGAGGGGGTGGCGTACTGTACTTCCCAAAAGGTGGCAGAGAGAGAGAATAGATTTTGCACATCATGACATCTCCGAAGCTTTAGCAGGCAACATGCTATTTAATCATTGTAAGAGGCAGAGCTGCAGTCTGCATAGACTCCCTCAGAACTCTCAGAGTTCCCTTAGAACTCTCAGTTGGGCCACCCTTATGTTGAGCAGTTTGTATTCACAAGAGTAGGCCCAGGGGGCTACTCATGCAAGCGAGAACTGCTCGGTATGATTGTGGGTGGCAGAAGTGAGCCTTTAATAAGGCCAGTGTAGGAGAGGCAACTTTTCCCCCCCATTCCTGGGAGATAACATAACGTGCCATAAAAGCTCTTTTCTGATCACCTCTCATTGTAAATCCACATCTCACAATGATGTGTGGGTCCTTCTTCTCACTCTACCTCTTTCTGCTCTCGCACTTTCTCCCTTCTCTATTTCAATTTTCTCTTCTTTAATCCTCTCTTGTTCCTCCCTTCCAGTTCTTTTCACGTTTTACAGATTAAAAATTGACTATTGGGCACTGTGTGGGCTCTGACACAATGAAATCCTTATTTTTAAATTTAATTTAGTAATTTTCTCTTCTTTTCCCAAATCCCATATAATGAAAATCTTTTTGGACAGAACTTTGGATCAAAGTGAACCTTTGTTTCCCATTAAAGTTTTCTGCCCATTCTTCTTTGCTTATATAGGGTGAAGTTTCTTTGTACAGTTTCTCCAATTAGCTCCTTCTGCAAATGTTTATACTCTTGTATGTTTCTTTTCAAAAGGCCTTTTTACCATTTAAAGTGGGGATTTGGGGTCAGGATTGAGTGTTCCCACGATGCAGAGACAGATCAAGGAGTGGTTTGCAGAGCTGTTGAAAAGTTCTCCCTTGCACTGCCCTGATGCTTCAGTGATTTCTATCACTGTGCTGTGTTACAGCAGCCCATAGGCTGCTGTGAGTTACATTGGCCTGTAAGACCTGCATGGTACCATAAAACCATGTCATGAATCAGAGTAATGATAATGGCACCCCCTTCTCCAGTGTGTCAATAGCCAGAAGATGATGTAGCATATGAGCCTCTATACTGGCTTTAAACAACTGCAGGAACACCCTTATGCTGGGGTGAGCCTTTCTGAGACACGTGGGACTGGCAGCAGAAAAAGGGTATACACTACACTTCAAGGTCTAGCTCATGGTTAACTGCCTATCCAACAAAAAGAAAAGGAGTACTTGTGGCACCTTAGAGACTAACAAATTTATTTGAGCATAAGCTTTCATGAGCTACAGCTCACTTCATCGGATGCATTCAGTGGAAAATACAGTGGGGAAATGTATGTACATAGAGAACATGAAACAATGGGTGTTGCCATAAACACTGTAATGAGAGTGATCACTTAAGGTGAGCTATAACCAGCAGGAGAGCGTGGGGGGAAAAACCTTTTGTAGCGATAATCAAAGTGGGCCATTTCCACCAGTTGACAAGAATGTCTGAGGAACAGTGTGTGTGTGGGGGGGGAGGGAATACACATGGGGAAATAGTTTTACTTTGTGTAATGACCCATCCACTCCCAATCTCTATTCAAACCTAAGTTAATTGAATCCAGTTTGCAAATTAATTCCAATTCAGCAGTCTCTTGTTGGAGTCTGTTTTTGAAGTTTTGTTGTTGAAGAATTGCAACTTTTAGGTCTGTAATCGAGTGACCAAAGACATTGACAGGTTTCAGAGTAGCAGCCGTGTTAGTCTGTATTCGCAAAAAGACAAGGAGTACTTGTGGCACCTTAGAGACTAACAAATTTATTTGAGCATAAGCTTTCGTGAGCTACAGCTCACATCCGATGAAGTGAGCTGTAGCTCACAAAAGCTTATGCTCAAATAAATTTGTTAGTCCCTAAGGTGCCACAAGTACTCCTTTTCTTTTTGCAAAGAGATTGAAGTGTTCTCCAACTGGTTTTTGAATGTTATAATTCTTGACGTCTGATTTGTGTCCATTTATTCTTTTACATAGAGATTGCCCAGTTTGACCAATGTACATGGCAGAGGGGCATCGCTGGCACATGATGGCATATATCACATTGGTAGATGTGCAGGTGAACGAGCCTCTGATAGTGTGGCTGATGTGATTAGGCCCTATGATGGTGTCCCCTAAATACATATGTGGACACAGTTGGCAACGGGCTTTGTTGCAAGGATAGGTTCCTGGGTTAGTGGTTCTGCTGTGTGGTGTGTGGTTGCTGGTGAGTATTTGCTTCCGGTTGGGGAGCTGTCTGTAAGCAAGGACTGGCCTGTCTCCCAAGATCTGTGAGAGTGATGGGTCATCCTTCAGGATAGGTTGTAAATCCTTGATGATGCGTTGGAGAGGTTTTAGTTGGGGGCTGAAGGTGATGGCTAGTGGCGTTCTGTTATTTTCGTTGTTGGGCCTGTCCTGTAGTAGGTGGCTCTGTCAATCTGTTTCTTCACTTCAGCAGGTGGGTATTGTAGTTGTAAGAATGCTTGATAAAGATCTTGTAGGTGTTTGTCTCTGTCCGAAGGGTTGGAGCAAATACGGTTGTATTGTAGAGCTTGGCTGTAGACAATGGATCGTGTGGTGTGGTCTGGATGAAAGCTGGAGGCATGCTGGTAGGAATAGCGGTCAGTAGGTTTCTGGTACAGGGTGGTGTTTATGTGACCATCGCTTATTAGCACCATAGTGTCCAGGAAGTGGATCTCTTGTGTGGACTGGTCCAGGCTGAGGTTGATGGTGGGATGGAAATTGTTGAAATCCTGGTGGAATTCCTCAAGGGCTTCTTTTCCATGGGTCCAGATTATGAAGATGTCATCATTGTAGCGCAAGTAGAGTAGGGGGCGTTAGGGGACGAGAGCTGAGGAAGCATTGTTCTAAGTCAGCCATAAAAATGTTGGCATACTGTGGGGCCATGTGGGTACCCATAGCAGTGCCGCTGATTTGAAGGTATACATTGTCCCCAAATATGAAATAGTTATGGGTGAGGACAAAGTCACAAAGTTCAGCCACCAGGTTTGCCGTGACATTATCGGGGATACTGTTCCTGATGGCTTGTAGTCCATCTTTGTGTGGAATGTTGGTGTAGAGGGCTTCTGCATCCATAGTGGCCAGGATGGTGTTTTCAGGAAGATCACCGATGGATTGTAGTTTCCTTAGGAAGTCAGTGGTGTCTCGAAGATAGCTGGGAGTGCTGGTAGCATAGGGCCTGAGGAGGGAATCTACATAGCCAGACAATCCTGCTGTCAGGGTGCCAATGCCTGAGATGATGGGGCGTCCAGGATTTCCAGGTTTATGGATCTTGGGTAGCAGATAGAATACCCCAGGTCGGGATTCCAGGGGTGTGTCTGTGTGCATTTGTTCTTGTGATTTTTCAGGGAGTTTCTTGAGCAAATGGTGTAGTTTCTTTTGGTAACCGTCAGTGGGATCAGAGGGTAAAGGCTTGTAGAAAGTGGTGTTGGAGAGCTGCCTAGCAGCCTCTTGTTCATATTCCGACCTATTCATGATGACGACAGCACCTCCTTTGTCAGCCTTTTTGATTATGATGTCAGAGTTGTTTCTGAGGCTGTGGATGGCACTGTGTTCTGCATGGCTGAGGTTATGGGGCAAGTGATGCTGCTTTTCCACAATTTCAGCCTGTGCACATCGGCGGAAGCACTCTATGTAGAAGTCCAGTCTGTTGTTTCAACCTTCAGGAGGAGTCCACCCAGAATCCTTCTTTTTGTAGTCTTGGTAGGAAGGTCTCTGTGGGTTAGTATGTTGTTCAGAGGTGTGTTGGAAATATTCCTTGAGTCGGAGACGTCGAAAATAGGATTCTAGGTCACCACAGAACTGTATCATGTTCGTGGGGCTGGAGGGGCAGAAGGAGAGGCCCCGAGATAGGACAGATTCTTCTGCTAGGCTAAGAGTATAGTTGGATAGATTAACAATATTGCTGGGTGGGTTAAGGGAACCACTGTTGTGGCCCCTTGTGGCATGTAGTAGTTTAGTGTCCTTTTTCTTTTGTAGAGAAGCAAAGTATGTGTTGTAAATGGCTTGTCTTTGCTGTTTTGTTCAAAGTAGGAGAGAAGAGCAGAGAGGTGACAGAAAATAGTGGTAGGTAAGAAAATTACAGGAAGAAGACAAAAGACGAAGGACATATAAAAGAGAAATAAGCAGAGAGGAATAGGCAACCAGAAAGGCAGAGGAGTAAAATGAAAAGAGAATTGTTTAAAAAGATGGAGAGGCCAGTGGAATTAAGATATTTTCTCTTTCTGTTCTTGGTTTCTGAAAACAGCTCTACTGAGGATGAAAGATCCTTTGTAAGTTCATGACCTTTCTTAGCAGTCTCACTAAGTCCTAAGTATAGTAATGGCCTTCCATAGTCACTTTGAGGGTGTCAACCTAGGACTTTCTTTATCAAAGCACAGAGCTTTAACATTTGAGCAAAGGAGAAACTTCATTAGCTGATAAGTGGTTTAGGCTGTTACCCTTTAGTAGAGCATCCATGAGCAAGGAATAAGACACACTTTGCCAGTGTGTTACCCTATCATGGAAGTATTATTTCAGTATGCTATTGTGGCACATGTTGAATATAAATGAGATGGGGGCATTTACTTACTGAGGGTATGTCTACACTACGAAATTAGGTCGAATTTATAGAAGTCGGTCTTTTAGAAATCGTTTTTATATAGTCAATTGTGTGTGTCCCCACACAAAATGCTCGAAGTGCATTAAGTGCATTAACTCGGCGGAGTGCTTCCACAGTACCGAGGCTAGCGTCAACTTCCGGAGTGTTGCACTGTGGGTAGCTATCCCACAGTTCCTGCAGTCTCCGCTGCCCATTGGAATTCTGGGTTGAGATTCCAATGTCTGATGGGGCAAAAAACATTGTCGCGGGTGGTTCTGGGTACATGTCATCAGGCCCTCCCTCAGTGAAAGCAACGGCAGACAATCGTTTCATGCCTTTTTTCCTGAGTTACCTGTGCAGATGCCATACCACGGCAAGCATGGAGCCCGCTCAGCTCACTGTCACCGTACGTCTCCTAGGTGCTGGCAGACGCGGTACTGCATTGCTACACAGCAGCAGCAACCCATTGCCTTGTGGCAGCTGACGGTACAATAGGCCTGCAAACCAGCCTCATCATGTCCAAGGTGCTCCTGGCCGCGTCGGTAAGGTCGGTCAGGAGCGAGTGGGCAGACGTGGGTGCAGGGACTAAATTAGGAGTGACTCGACCAGGTCATTCTCTTTAGTCCTGCAGGCAGTCCTATTGTACCATCTTATGGTGAGCAGGCAGGAGATGTGGATGGCTAGCAGTCCTATTGTACCATCTTCTGCCGAGCAGCCAGGAGATGTGGATGGCTTGCAGTCCTTCTGCACCGTCTGCTGCCAGCCAAAGATGTAAAAGATAGACGGAGTGGATCAAAACAATAAATAGACCAGATTTGTTTTGTATTCATTTGCTCCCCCCTTCCTCCCGCCCTCCATGAAGTCCTGCCTGAAATATCAGAGGGAGGGATAGCTTAGTGTGTTGAGCATTGGCCTGCTAAACTCAGGGTTTTGAGTTCAATCCTTGAGGGGGCCATTCTGTGTTACAGTTGATTTTGTTTCTCCTTGATGTAAAGCCACCCCCTTTGTTGATTTTAATTCCCTGTAAGCCAACCCTGTAGGCCATGTCGTCAGTCACCCCTCCCTCCGTCACAGCAATGGCAGACAATCGTTCCGCACCTTTTTTCTGTGCAGACGCCATACCACGGCAAGCATGGAGCCCGCTCAGATCACTTTGGCAATTAGGAGCACATTAAACACCACTCACATTGTCCAGCAGTATATGCAGCACCAGAACCTGGCAAAGCAAAACCGGGCAAGTAGGCGACGTCAGCGCGGTGACGAGAGTGATGAGGGCATGGACACAGACTTCTCTCAAACCATGGGCCCTGGCAATGCAGGCATCATGGTGTTAATAGGGCAGGTTCATGCCGTGGAACACTGATTCTGGGCCCGGGAAACAAGCACAGACTGGTGGGACCGCATAGTGTTGCGGGTCTGGGACGATTCCCAGTGGCTGCGAAACTTTCGCATGCATAAGGGCACTTTCATGGAACTTTGTGACTTGCTTTCCCCTGCCCTGAAGCGCATGAATACCAAGATGAGAGCAGCCCTCACAGCTGAGAAGCGAGTGGCAATAGCCCTGTGGAAGCTTGCAACGCCAGACAGCTACCGGTCAGTTGGGAATCAATTTGGAGTGGGCAAATCTACTGTGGGGGCTGCTGTGATGCAAGTAGCCAACGCAATCAAAGATCTGCTGATATCAAGGGTAGTGACCCTGGGAAATGTGCAGGTCATAGTGGATGGCTTTGCTGCAATGGGATTCCCTAACTGTGGTGTGGCCATAGACGGAACCCATATCCCTATCTTGGCACCGGAGCACCAAGCCGGCGAGTACGTAAACCACAAGGGGTACTTTTCAATAGTGCTGCAAGCACTGGTGGATCACAAGGGACGTTTCACCAACATCAACGTGGGATGGCCGGGAAAGGTACATGACGCTCACATCTTCAGGAACTCTGGTCTGTTTCAAAAGCTGCAGGAAGGGACTTTCTTCCCAGACCAGAAAATAACCATTGGGGACGTTGAAATGCCTATAGTTATCCTTGGGGACCCAGCCTACCCCTTAATGCCATGGCTCATGAAGCCGTACACAGGCAGCCTGGACAGTTGTCAGGAGCTGTACAGGCTGAGCAAGTGCAGGATGGTGGTAGAATGTGCATTTGGACGTTTAAAAGCACGCTGACGCAGTTTACTGACTCAGTTAGACCTCAGCGAAACCAATATTTCCACTGTTATTATTGCTTGCTGTGCGCTCCACACTTTCTGTGAGAGTAAGGGGGAGACGTTTATGGCAGGGTGGGAGGTTGAAGCAAATTGCCTGGCCGCTGGTTACACGCAGTTAGACACGAGGGCGGTTAGAAGAGCACAGGAGGGCACGGTGCGCATCAGAGAAGCTCTGAAAACCAGTTTCATGACTGGCCAGGCTACGGTGTGAAAGTTCTGTTTGTTTCTCCTTGATGCAATCCCCCGCCCCTTGGTTCACTCTACTTCCCTGTAAGCTAACCACCCTCCTCTCCTCCCTTCGATCACTGCTTGCAGAGGCAATAAAGTCATTGTTGCTTCACATTCATACATTCTTTATTAATTCATCACACAAATAGGGGGATAACTGCCAAGGTAGCCCGGGAGGGGTGGTAGAAGAGAGAAGCACTGGGAGGGGTGGTGGAGGAGGGAAGGACAAGGCCACACAGCACTTTAAAAGTTTAAAACTTTAAAACTTATTGAATGCCAGCCTTCTGTTGCTTGGGCAATCCTCTGGGGGTAGAGTGGCTGTGTGGCCGGAGGCCCCCCCACCACGTTCTTGGGCATCTGGGTGAGGAGACTATGGAACTTGGGGAGGAGGGCGGTTGGTTACACAGGGGCTGTAGCGGTGGTCTATGCTCCAGCTACCTTTCCTGCAGCTCAACCATACACTGGAGCGTATTAGTTTGATCCTCCAGCAGCCTCAGCATTACATCCTGCCTCCTCTCATCATGCTGCCGCCACCTTTCAGCTTCAGCCCTCTCTTCTGCCCACCACTTACTCTCCTCAGCCCGCCACCTCTCCTCCCAGTCATTTTGTGCTTTCCTGCACTCTGACATTGTCTGCCTCCATGCATTCATCTGTGCTCTGTCAGTGTGGGAGAACAGCATGAGCTCAGAGAACATTTCATCATGAGTGCATTTTTTTCGCCTCCTAATCTTCTCTAGCCTCTGGGAAGGAGAAGATCCTGTGATCCTTGAAACACATGCAGCTGGTGGAGAAAAAAAAAAGGGACAGTGGTATTTAAAGAGACACATTTTATAGAATAATGGGTACACTCTTTCACGGTAAACCTTGCTGTTAACATTACATACATAGCACATGTGCTTTCGTTCCAAGGTCGCATTTTGCCTCCCCCCACCACGTGGCTAGCCCCTCCCCCCTCCCCCCTCCCCGTGGCTAACAGCAGGGAACACTTCTGTTCAGCCACAGGCAAACAGCCCAGCAGGAATGGGCACCTCTGAATGTCCCTTTAAGAAAAGCACCCTGTTTCAACCAGGTGACCATGAATGATATCACTCTCCTGAGGATAACACAGAGAGATAAAGAACGGATGTTGTTTGAATGCCAGCAAACATACACTGCAATGCTTTGTTCTACAATGATTCCCGAGTACGTGCTACTGGCCTGGTGTGGTAAAGTGTCCTACCATGGTGGACGGAATAAGGCTGCCCTCCCCAGAAACCTTTTGCAAAGGCTTTGGGAGTACATCCAGGAGAGCCGCAAATGCCAGGGCAAATTAATCATTAAACATGCTTGCTTTTAAACCATGTATACTATTTAAAAAGGTACACTCACCAGGGGTCCCTTCTCCGCCTGGCAAGTCCAGGAGGCAGCCTTGGGTGGGCTCGGGGGGTACTGGCTCCAGGTCCAGGGTGAGAAACAGTTCCTGGATGTCAGGAAAACCGGTTTCTCCACTTGCTTGCTGTAAGCTATCTACAACTTCATCATCATCCTCATCATCATCTTCCTCGTCCCCAAAACCTGATTCCGTCTCCATTGAAGGAGTCAAACAACATGGCTGGGGTAGTAGTGGCTGAACCCCTTAAAATGGCATGCAACTCATCATCGAAGTGGCATGTTTGGGGCTCTGACCTGGAGCGGCCGATTGCCTTTCTAGTAGGCTTGTCTTAGCTCCTTAAGTTTCACGTGGCACTGCTTTGGGTCCCTGTTATGACCTCTGTTCTTCATGCCCTGGGAGATTTTGACAAATGTTTTGGCATTTCAAAAACTGGAACGGAGTTCTGATAGCACGGATTCCTCTCCCCATACAGCAATCAGATCTCGTACCTCCCGTTCAGTCCATGCTGGAACTCTTTTGTGATTCTGGGATTCCATCATGGTCACCTCTGCTGATGATCTCTGCTCTCACCTGCAGCTTGCCACGCTGGCCAAACAGGAAATTGAAATTCAAAAGTTCGTGGGCCTTTTCCTGTCTACCTGGCCAGTGCATCTGAGTTGAGAGTGCTGTTCAGAGCGGTCACAATGGAGCACTCTGGGATAGCTCCCGGAGGCCAATACCGTCTAATTGCGTTCACAGTACCCCAAATTCAACCCAGCAAGGCCGATTTCCGCGTTAATCCCCTTGTCGGGGGTGGAGTAAGGAAATCGATTTTAAGAGCCCTTTAAGTGGAAAAAAGGGCTTCGTCGTGTGGACGGGTGCAGGGTTAAATCGATTTAATGCTGCTAAATTCGACCTCAACTCCTATCATAGACCAGGACTTATTGTTCTTTAGATTTTTTCCTACTTACACCTTGTGAAACTTCTGATTTTATTTTGTAGTCATGGAATAGTTAGATGCCTTCCAAAATAATACGGTACTTTGCAGAGCAATTTATTAAAAATACTTTTATAATAGACAGGGAGCAATATCCCAGCATTGGCAATAATACAGTAACAATCGAGACAATCATTACATTGTCTAATTTACAATGGTATATTTGACTGACAGTGAGAAACAAAGTTCTTGTGCCGCTGAGCACAAATTGAAAATGTAGTTGCTAATCTCCGCACCTGTTAGAGTCTCAAATCTTATGAACAGGAAGTTGAAAACATCTACTTCAGTCATTATGATATTTACCAAAGGATGAAATGTTCCTGAACAATTTCTCTAATGTATTCGCTACAAAAAGGCTTTACTTTAACATCAGCCATACCTGTCTTTCCGTTCAATACTTGGAAAATTCAATTCCGTCTGTATGTAAGGCCTTGAATCAGAGGCTTTACTTTAAATCTCATTGAGTCTAATGGCTCTTAAATACATGTTTAAGTGCTGTTCTGAATAGGGATGCTTTTCTGAATTGGGTCCTGAATGCCTGTATATTTCTCATGTCCTATCAAGTTAGTAGATAGTAACATTTTAATTTTTGTTACAGCTCATCTTGGGAGCATAATTTTAAAAACCAACTTTGAAAGGAAAAGAGGTGAAATATTCAAATCAGGACTTATTGGTCTGCACTTGATCCCCCGATGTGCTGGCCTGGCTCCAAGCTTCAGCAGGTTTTTGTGGTAGCATGATAGCTCAGCGTGATGCACGTGTGCGCGCGTGGGTCACATCAGAACAATGAACCAGCTGGTTATGGCAGGATT
Organism: Natator depressus; assembly: GCF_965152275.1. Classification (NCBI taxonomy): domain Eukaryota; kingdom Metazoa; phylum Chordata; order Testudines; family Cheloniidae; genus Natator; species Natator depressus. Next base: position 119,819,717 of record NC_134237.1, on the reverse strand, counting down.
GGATATTAGATAAATAATATGCTGGATATCCTTATTTAGCATGCTATTGGGAACACTCTGTACATATTGAAAACTGAATTCAAACGTCGACCTCCAACTACATGCCAACTCTATTATTTGATTTTTAAAACAAATTCAGATTATGATAATATTCACCAAATTGCACCTCTCAAAATGTGGAACTTTAATCCCTCTGCAAAAATCAAAGACAAATTTCTTCATAGGCAACGTATTTTTTTGGCATCTCTCTGATTTCAATTAAAAAAATCAAGCTAATCTTTGGTCTGAATGAGATCTCTCCTGCCATCTAGTGATGAACTAAGGGGAAAGACCTCAGGAGCAGACTGTATTTGAATAGACACACCTATTTTGCTTAGGTGATCAGAAACCAGACCTGCTTTGCTGAAGTGATCAATTTTGGCTGTTTTGGGTTAAAATTCACTTCAGTCTTGTTGTTATCCTTATTGTATGACTAAAGGGCAGCAAAACTAACATGCCCTAATTGAGTGTGGATCACCTTAACTGTAATCTCACTGGCTAAGTAGGGTGAGTAGGAGGTGTGGACTAGGGAGTTGGACTAGATGACCTCCTGAGGTCTCTCCGAATGGATTTTTTCACACCAGTTCAATTTTTCCACTTGTGGTGTTTGCTTTGTATGTATTTCTATAGGCAAAGCTTTGTTATCTTAGCAAAGGGTGTAAAAGGAATATACAACATATTTCTAAATAAAAGTTTGAAGCTACTATTTTCAAAATATCTGTGTGTAATAACACACATTAAGGACCTTATCCAAAGGCCATTGAAGCCCCTTTGATTTTGGCCCAGGCTCTCTACCTTTCTTGTTTCACCTGATGGAATTACTTTATTCTAAAATGGCAAATGGGTTTCACATGCTGTTTATTATTTCCATAGTGTCATAAAGGTACAGAGCAGGTAAGCGCAAACCAATGTGTGTAAGACACCTGCATTGTTATGGGAGATTTATTGTTGGTTGCCATTGCTGAAATGACTTTGCTTTATTAAGAGCCTTAATTCTGTATGATTTTGCACACTAAATTGGTGCATAGAGCATGGGGTGAATATGGAATGCAGGACTGGGCAGCAGGAGATCAGTACATAAACGTTTGTATCCATGCTGAGATGTGGGGGTCGGGAGGGAAATTATATTTTTGCCTATTTCTTGAAGAGTGAAACAACTTACAATGTTATTCTGTAGCCTCTACAAACCCAAATTTTACCTCCAAAAAAGCCATTTCTGAGAAAATGGAGGAGAAATTCAGATAGAATCTGATTTTATTATTTTAACAGGGACTTTTTAATAAAATGTTGCTGCCTAAGTGGAAGAAAAACACTTTAGGGAGTCTGGAAAAGATGTTTTGATGACCAGTAAACTTTTCTAACCGCTGGTCCTGAAGAGAAAAAATATCTGAACAATGAATCTCACTGGTGCTACTTAACTATACCCATCCATCTGTCCCCACCTACTTACTAGATCCACTCACAAAGATGGATTGTCTTCTACATGGGAGGGGGTGGGGGAAGAGAAGGAGGTAGTTGTCACAGCTGCCTACAGTAGGGAGAAGGCATGCACATTGTAGCCTGTGCTTTTGGGATAGCACCATGGCTTGAACCCAGACAGCCCCCTCCCAGGGCTCATTTGAAACCAAGAAGTGCACACGGGCAGGAAAACCTCACTTTGAAAAAGTTATCTATATTTTTCAAACCTCATAAAAATCTCAGTATCAGTTCAATTTGGAAATTCATTCCCATGTCCCTCTTTGCTATATTATGCTGTGAGCCCTAGAAGGGTGAAACTCATATCTATTATTCCACAAATACATTGGAAGCAAGAGGAAGACCAAGGACATGGTAAGCCCATTACTCAATGAAGGGGGAAAGACAAGAACAGAAAATGTGGAAATGGCAGAAGTGCTAAATGACTTTTTTGTTTCAATTTTCATCAGAAAAGTTAGTAGCGATTGGGCATCTAACATAGTGAACACCAGTGAAAATGAGTTAGGATCTGAGGCTAAAATAGGGAAAGAACAAGTTAAAAATTACTTAGACAAGTTAGATGTCTTCAAATTGGCAGGGCCTGGTGAAATGCATCCTGGAATATTCAAGCAGCTGTCTGAGGAGATATCTGAGCCATTACTGATTACCTTTGAAAACTCATGGAAGACAGGACAGATTCCGAAGGACTGGAAGAAAGCAAAAATAGTGCCAATCTATAAAAGTGGGAATAAGGACAACCTGGGGAATCACAGATCAGTCATCTTAACGTCAGTACTCAGAAAGATAATGGAGCAAATAATCAAGCAATCAGTTTGCAAATACCTAGAAGATAACAAGGTGATAAGTAACAGTCAACACGGATTTGTCAAGAATAAGTCATGTCAAACCAACCTAATAGCTTTCTCTGATAGGGTAACAAGCCTTGTGGATGGGGGAAGTGGTATATGTGGTATATCTTGACATTAGCAAGGCTTTTGATACTGTTTTGCATGACTTTCTCATAAACAAACTAGGGAAATATAGCCTAGATGGAGCTACTATAAGATGGCTGCATAACTGGGAGTAATTATCAGTGGTTCACAGTCAATCTGGAAGGGCATATCATGTGGGGTTCTGGAGGGATCGGTCCTGGGTCCAGTTCTGTTCAAGATCTTCATAAATGATTTAGATAATGGCATAGACCAGTGTTCCCAAACTAGGGGTGCCACTTGTTCAGGGAAAGCCCCTGGTGGGCCAGGCCAGTTTGTTTACCTGCTGCGTCCACAGGTTCGGCCGATAGCAGCTCCCAGTGGCCGTGGTTCGCCGCTCCAGGACAATGGGGGCTGTGGGAAGCAGCAGCCAGCACGTCCCTCGACCCGTGCTGCTTCCTGCAGCTCCCATTGGCCGAGAGCAGTGAACCGTGGACACTGGGAGCTGTGAGCAGCCGAATCTGTGGCAGCAGGTAAACAAACTGGCTCGGCCCGCCAGGGGCTTTCCCTGAACAAGTGATGCCCCTAGTTTGGGAACCACTGGCATAGACAGTACACTTACAAAGTTTGTGGATGATACCAAGTTGGGAGGACTTGCAGGCATTTTGGAGGATAGGATTAAAATTCAAAATGCTCTGAACAAACTGGATAAATGGTTTGGAGTAAATAGGATGAAATTCAATATGGACAAATGTGAAGTACTCCACTTCGGAAGGAACAATCAGTTGCACACATACAAAACGGGAAATGACTACCTAGGAAGGACTACTGCAAAAAGGGATCTGGGGTGTCATAGTGGATAACAAGCTAAATATGAGTCAGTGTAATACTGTTGCAAAAAAAAAAAAGCAAACATAATTCTGGGATCTTTCTACAGGATGTATCTATAAGCAAGACACGAGAAGTAGTTCTTCCACTTTACTCTGCTTTGATAAGGCCTCAGCTGGAGTATTGTGTCCAGTTCTGGGCACCACATTTCAGGAAAGATGTGGAGAAATTGGAGAAATTCCAGAGAAGAGCAACAAAAATTATTCAAGGTCTAGAAAACATGACATATGAGGAAAGATTAAACAAACCCAAGTTTTTCAGATTGGAGAAGAGAAGACTGAGGGCATATAACAGTTTTCAAATAAATAAAACATTGTTACAAGGAGGAGTGTGAAAATTGTTCTCCTTAACCTCTGATGATAGGATAAGAAGTAATGAGCTTAAATTTCAGCAAGGGCGGTTTACATTGGACATTAGGAAAAACTTCCTAACTGTCAGGGTAGTTAAGCGTTGGAACAAATTCCCTAAGGATGTTGTGGAATCTCTGTAATTGGAGATTTTTAAAAACAGGTTAGAAAAAACACCTGTCAGGAATGGTTTAGTTATTACTTAGTCCTGCCTTGAGTTCAGGGGATTGGTATAGATGACCTGTTGAAGTCCCTTCCAGTCCTACACTTCTATGATTATTGTATATTAGAGCCTAGTTAAACACTGCCATCCAGGAAGGAGGATTTTTCTTCTTTGTGATTTTGTTTATCTTATTAAGGACATTGGTTTAACATTAAAAAGTTAAAAGGGGCTTATTAAAAAGGGGGCTTATTATGGTCTGGATGTGTTTGGCCTACATGTGCACTGGATTCTTTTATTTGTGTATGTGCTTTGCAAGCAAGAGTTATGGAAAGACACTTCCCATTTATTAGCCCTGTCTAGCCTTTTCTGAAGTTGCTCTGTTCATTGTGTGTGGTGCATAGTCAACCATGCTGCTCAATATTAATTTCTGCCATCAATCACATTTTCTTTTCTGCAGCTGAAGGAATATCTTTTCACTTCTTGTACAGCATAATGCACCAATTATATTTGATTTATAATGTTGTGTATCACATTCAGTTAAATTTAGTATACAAGATATAATTTTACTTTTCAAAAAGTCAAGAATAAAAATGGAGAAAGGGGTAAACAGAGAGGTGGCAAAGTTTGCAAACGATACTAAACTGCTCAAGATAGTTAAGACCAAAACAGACTGTGAAGAACTTCAAAAAGATCTCACAAAACTAAGTGATTGGGTAACAAAATGGCAAATTAAATTTAATGTGGATAAATGTAAAGTAATGCACATTGGAAAAAATAACCCCAACTATACATACAATATGATGGGGGCTGATTTAGCTACAACTAATCAGGAAAGAGATCTTGGAGTCATCGTGGATAGTTCTCTGAAGGCGTCCACGCAGTGTGCAGTAGCGGTCAAAAAAGCAAACGGGATGTTAGGAATCATTAAAAAAGGGATAGAGAATAAGATGGAGAATATCATATTGCCCTTATATAAATCCATGGTACACCCACATCTTGAATACTGCGTACAGATGTGGTCTCATCTCAAAAAAGATATACTGGCATTAGAAAAGGTTCAGAGAAGGGCAACTAAAATGATTAGGGGTTTGGAATGGGTCCCATATGAAGAGACATTAAAGAGGCTAGGACTTTGCAGATTGGAAAAGAGGAGACTAAGGGGGAATATGATAGAGATATAAAATCATGAGTGGTGTGGAGAAAGTGAATAAGGAAAAGTTATTTACTTGTTCCCATAATATAAGAAATAGGGGGCACCCAATGAAATGAATGGGCAGAAGGTTTAAAACAAATAAAAGGAAGTTCTTCTTCACACAGCACACAGTCAACCTGTGGAACTCCTTGCCTGAGGAGGTTGTGAAGGCTAGGACTATAACAGGTTTTAAAAGAGAACTAGATAAATTAATGGAGGTTAAGTCCATTAATGGCTATTAGCCAGGATGGGTAAGGAATGGTGTCCCTAGCCTCTGTTTGTCAGAGGGTGGAGATGGATGGCAGGAGAGAGATCACTTGATCATTACCTGTTAGGTTCTCTCCCTCTGGGGCACCTGGCATTGGCCACTGTCGGTAGACAGGATACTGGGCTGGATGGACCTTTGGTCTGACCCAGTATGGCCATTCTTATGTTCTTATGATACAACTTCATTGATAAATAGGAGGTTAAGCAGAACCGTGAATCTCTACAGCAGATGATGTATAGAAAATAAAAAACCATGCTTTCTTCTCACTGTCTTAGAATAACCTAGATAAGAAGGTCAAGTATCAAGAGGTAGCCGTGTTAGTCTGTATCCACAAAAACAATGAGGAGTCCGGTGGCACCTTAAAGACTAACAGTTTTATTTGGGCATAAAGTTTTTTGGGTAAAAAACTCACTTCTTCAGATAAGGAGGCTCAAGGTTGCTACTGGTAATTCTAAGAGTAATTTTAAAATACAGTTCAGAGTGTGCTCATTAGAAGATATGCTTAACAGTCATATGAGAGCTCTCAGGCCTGTGCTGGAATAAATTGAGCACAGGTTTATTTTAAATTAGCAAGTCCAGTTTTTTTTTGCTGCATGTTCCAAGAAAACATCCAGTCCTCTAACTCTGTATCAATATGATCCCTAGGTTTTGTGATTTCCTACTAAAGGTATGTTTTGTCTTAGTTAAATATGCAATGGGACACAAACAGTAAGTTCCACTAATATTATTCTCATGCTCACTTTATTTTTGTAAAGTCTGTCAACTTCTCAGGAGGCAAGCCATTTTCCTGGATGTGATGTTGCAAAATTAAGTATGAACACAGATAAAAACTAAGAAAAATGACTCAGTGATTCAAACTGTCATGTGCCTGTATGGGGACAGGGTTGGTAAATGTGATGAAAACAAATGGCTAAATTAAAACATTTAGAGGAAAACCGCCTGGAACAAGAATTGTGGACCTGAGGTGTGACTCCTTAATAGATCTATAATTCTCTTTTGGACAGGGTAGCGCTGTCTGATGCATCAGAAAAGGAGGAATGTCATTCATTTAAATTTCCACTGTCTAGATAGCGAACAGTTTTACTATGATATAGGGGAGGCAATTGCTAACTATGGGCTTGGCCAAGTTTGTTAGAAACTTATTGTGGTAGGCCTATGCAGGAGAGCTCAAAGAGCCTTCTCCCATGCAAGGGACAGCTACAACTGTAGCGTTTTGTAAGCCATGCAATGGGCACTAGTTTACTTCAATGCCATGATCCAAACTAACCAATGGAACTGATCAGCCATAGAGAGGCGTGTGTGCTGAACCCTCTTAAGGGGTGCGACAAGGTGGGTGAGATAATATCTTTAACTGGGACAACTGAGACAAGCTTTTGAGCTACACATAAATCCAGTGTCTCTCTTGAGTCCATGATTTTTAATGTCTACCAAAGTTAGGAATAAGATTCCAGGCTCATCTTTTAAAAGTGTTATGCGGGTTTCTTTTAAGGACTGAGAGTCATGTATGGAGGGATTACTTTGTAAAATAAGTGTCTTTCATCATTTTTCTGAGTTTATTGGAGAGCAAAGTGATTGCCTGGTTCCACTCACATAGTTGTTGTTGGGGCATTTCATGCACTGGGTGAAGTACACCACATGTTGTGATATCCATGGGTCCTACACATGCCTCTTGAAAGGTGTGTTACAGGGGGTATCAATCATCATAGTAGTGGAGATACGTCTGCAGGTTTTGCATCTGTTATGGTACAGTCTGGTGCCACTTTGAGTTGGTGTGTCCTGGTCTCTGGGGAGCTTGCTTCTGATGTTGACCTTGGCAAGGTTGGGGGTTGTTTGAAGGCCAGAAGAGGTGGTTCGAAGGCCAGAAGAGGTGGTTCAGGAATGATTTCTTTCAGGAGGTGGTCCCATCAAGTATGGGTTGTAATTGTGTGATGACACTCCATATGGGTTCTAGTGTGGGTAGGTGGGTAGGTGACAGCAGCATGTGCTCACTGGTTCCCCCTCCCATATTAAAGCAGGTTCTCTTGGGGTATTTGGTATTTAGGTGGCTCATTCCATGATGTGATCTACTTCTCTGGTGAACCATCCTCATTTTATGAAGACAGTTTCAAGTGTATATCCTGGACTTCTTCCTTGGAGCATTATTCAGCATTAATGCAAGGAACCTATAGGCCTGTATCATGTAAGACATTGGCTTCGGCAGTTAGCATAAGGCTTGAGGCCTATGCACTTTAGGCCATTTATCTGTGCCAATGGCCACCCTTAAGATTTGGGGAACTGAGAATAGAGTGTTTAAGTTTGTCCATAACGACAGCAGCCAACCATAAGAACATGAGCTAACAACAACTTTTTGATATTTTAGGATGGGAATATCTGCAGATGTCTGACCACAAGAGTTCCATGGCAATGAATTGACATATACGATAATAAATTGAGATCATTATTGTGCTAACCTATAGGAGAAGGGCATCCCAACATTAATAGGGTGAGGAAATGCAAATAAGGAAGAGGGGAGAACCCCCTGACTGAATATGCATTAGATATAGTGGTGTTAGCATAACATATTATAAAATTTGTATCCCAGCCTATGGGAAGTAGGAGAGAGAGATGTAGCCCTTGGGGGGTGCCGGAATGATGGCCACTGGTGATGATGGGGAAGGTGATGGTGATGGGGAAGATGATGGCTAACATTTCAGGTTGTTCTGCAAGGGATGGTGTGAGTATATGGACGTTCAGCTGTACAGTGTGCTTTATCTCTATCCACCTGGCTGGGTTAGAGTGTTTGGGACTTTGCTAAATGTATTAATAAACTATTACAAATACAGAAAGGTGGCAAAAAGAGTGAGTGTTGCATTGTGTACATCAGGGTTCCCAACTACACAGTAATACTAATAAGAACACAGAATACAAAGTGAGATCTGGACCTCAATCTCTTACCTCACAGCATAAATTTGTCCTCCAGGACCTCTCACCAATGACCGAGGGAAAGGTAGGAATCTACATGTACCGTGACCAATAGCTCCTCCTCAGCATTGCACATAAGTCTGTCTACATGTCTTGACAGATCCACAACTTTTGCACCCCACTGGCAATTCACTATGTGGTTCTCCCAGTCATCACAAACCCAACTATCTATATTTTTAGTAATCGAATCCCCCATTATAGTTACTTGTCTCTTCCTAATAACTCTTGTCCCCTCCCCAGAAGGGGTATCCTCAGTGTGAGAGAATATAATGATATCATGAGAGAGGAGGGTCCCAGTTATGGGATTGTTTCTCTCTGCTCCAGCTTGATATTCTCCTTCCCCAAGACTTTTATCCTCCTAAACAGCACAGAGGCTACCAGAATGGGACGTGGGATGAAACCACTCTACTGTGTCCCTGGAAGTCTCCTCTCTGTACTTCTCTGTCTCCCATAGAGCCTCCAGTTCAATCACTCTGGTTGCAAGAGCCTGCACTTGATCTCTGAAAGCCATGAGTTGTTTGCACCAGATGTGCACATACTCCACTGCCCACAAGGCAGATGATCATACATGCTGCATTCAGTGCAATAAACTGGATAGCTCCCACTCTGCTGCTGGACTTCTGCCTGAAATACTTTTACTCTTGCAGGGCTTTTGTTTGTTTGTTTCTGTTTTTTGAGAGTGGGGAATGGGTTATTTGCCTAGGTTTAGAGTATCTGTTTCTCACACTCCCTCTTTAAACTCCCTCACAAAACTCTGTTAGGTGCTCCTGTTTGCTACCAGTATTGTGGTACTCAGAGCTAAATGTAAGGTAGAATAGATTGTTACGTATAAAAGAGTTAACATGTTGCAAAAGATCATTTTGCCTTATGTATGCCTTATACATAACATCCTTGGATTAACAGTATTACATAAATGTAAGTAGTTATTTACTGGTTTTCTAGAAATATAGAATGTACATGTATGATTAAGAGGGAGGCAGAGTGATGAAGCATTAAGGTGAAACCATCTGTATGCTGAGGATATTAAGACTTGAAGAACAAATCTAATAAAGGCTCATTGCATGCAAGCACACTGTTTCTGAATCAATATTTCCATAGTAGCTCACTGTAGGGAAATGTTAAGAGAATGCTATCATGATAATCAATTGGTATTCTTAAAGAATAAAGAGCGGAAACCCCTCTAAATGGCAATGTGCTGCAGTATGTTGGGCAAAAAGAGATCTGAAATGCAGCAAAATCCCTAAAGCTTTGAATCAACTGAAGTGAAGATGGAAAACTGAATGAACGGCTATATTGCTAGAGGGATAAAAAAGTGGTATTATAATGAGCACCTGGCGATACCTCTTCTCCAGGTCTGCCAACTGTCATCACTGTGCTCTGGATAAAAATGATCCTAAGGAGGGAATGTGTAAAGCAGCCAAAATAACTGCTGTGGGAGACTGAAAAAACAGGTATTAGATCCTTTTTACAATAGCAATTAGCCATATAACACCAGGTATAACACCATGACCTTAATAGAATGCTTCAAATGATGAGCAGGATTGATGAGAATCAATCTAACCAAATAACCTAATGAAAAGATGTGACAAAAAATAGTAAACAAGCAGCAGAAATATTTCAAACAAAACAATATCACAAGTAGGTTAACCAACGTATGGCACATATCAATCAACTGTTTACCGAGGCAGGAGTATAAGGTGATCAAGCATCTAGCTTTAAAGATAATTGAAAATGTGAGGGGAAAAAACAACCAAAAAAAATCAGACGTGAAGGATTAAGAGGCTTAAGTGTTCCTGTAAGCAATTGAGCTGGTGAAAGCATATTTCTGATCGAGTTAATACTTTTGGTACCTCCATTTAACAGATGGCATAGAATAAAAACAAACAATGTAGTCATCACACTAACACAGAACCTAGTCTGATGTAGTTGGCATTACATAGTTCAACATCTTAAAAAGGTAGCCTCTCAAAATAGAGATGTCGGCTTTTCAACATCACCTTATGAGCCTGAATCACCCCAGGTTGTGTTTTGGGCCTATGTAAGGCCCAAACACAGCAGAAATACCGTGTTTCCGTAGTTCTGTAGGAAAGGGGGACTCTCTACCTTGACTGCACAAGTAGAGGGACAGCCCTGTGTACTGTGACATGGAGTGAGGGGAAACAGATATATTGGGCTGTAGCATGTGATTTAATGCATAGTTTGAATCCATAATGACAAAAACTCACTTTGAAGAGGAGCAATGACTTACCTCCACGGATTCCCCTCCCCATGCTCTAGATTAGCAGATGGCATGGGTTAGATGGCACATGTTAGGACTGAGGATTCCTTCCCTCAGCTCAGATGTGCTTCAGCTCAATTTCCATATACTAAGAAACTTTGCCTATTAGCTAGCTATTTCATTGAAAGACTTCTTGGACCTTTCTCTGATATTGACCACCATCAGAAACAGAATTCTGGACTTAAGGATAAAATAAAAAAACAGGTTTGCAACTAGGGTCCTTGATTTCAAGAGGACAAACTTAAAAAAATTAATGGAATTAGTTGTGGAAGTGGACTGGACTGAAGAACTCCAGGATTTGAATGTGGAGGAGGCTTGCAATTACTTTAAGTCAAAGACGAAGAAGCTATCAGAAGCCCACATCCCAACAAGGGGGAGAAAAAAATTCATAGGGAAGGGTTGCAGATACTGGATGAACAAGAATCTCAAACAGATTATTAAGAGAAAGCAGAAAGCCTATAAGGAATTGAAGATGGGGAGGATCAGCAAGGAAAGCTGCCTCTTGGAGGTCAAAAAGTGTAGGGTAAGAGTGATAACTGCCAAAAGGCAAGCAGAGTTGGATTTTGCAAAGGAAATTAAAACCAATAGTAAAAGGTTCTATAGCTATGTAAATAGAAATAAAAGAAGTGGGACTGCTAAGCATTGAGGATGGGGTGGAGATTAAAGATAATTTGCTATGGTCCAACACCTAAACCACTACTTTATCTCAGTTTTTAATAAGGGTAATGAGGAGTGTAGGAGTAGGGTGGCTAATGGAAATGAGGATATGGAAGGAGAAATTACCACAACTAAGGAGGAAGTCAAACTCAAACAGATTAATGGGACCAAATCAAGGCACTTTGATAATCTCCACCCAAGAATATTAAAGGAACCGGCACATGAAATGTCAAGCCCAATAGCGAAGGATTTTTAGTGACTCCCTAGGCTCAGGGGTCATACCCCATGACTGGAGACTTGCTAATAAAGTACCTATTTTTAAGAAAGAGGGGGGAAAATGTGATCCGGCAAACTACAGGCCTGTTAGTTTGACCTCAGTTTGTTTCAAGACCTTGAATACAATTTTGCAAGAGAAAGTAGTTAAGGACATAGAGGTAAATGGTAATTGGGATAAAATACAACATAGTTTTACTAAAGCTAGATCACGCCAGACCAACCTGCTCTTTGAGAAGATAACTGATTTTTTAGACAAAGGAAATGCAGTAGACCTAATCTACCTGGATTTCAATAAGGTATTTGATACAATTCCACATGGGAAATTAATTAAGATGGAGAAGATGGGGATTTATATGAGAATTGAAAGGTGGATAATGAACTGCTGGTTAAAGGGAAGACAACAACAGGTCATACTGAAAGGTGATGTGTCAGGCTGGAGGGAGGTTACTAGTGGAGTTCTTCAGGGATCGGTCTTCAGACCAAATCTTATTTAACATCTTTATTAATGACCTTGGAACAACAAGTGGGAGTGTGGAGGACACAAAATTCGGAGATATTGCCAATATGGAGGAGGACCAGAATATCCTACAAGAAGATCTGCATGACCTTGAAAACTGGAGAAATAGAAATGGGATGAAATTTAATAATGCCAAGTACAATGTCATGCATTTAGGGACTAACAAAAAGATTTTTTGCTAGAAGCTGGGGACTTATCAGTTAGAAGTGACAGAGGAGGAGGAGAATGACCTGGGTGTATTGGTTGATCGCAGGATGACTATGAGCTTCCAATGTGATGCAGTCATGAAAAAGGCTAACACAATCTTACGATGCATCAAGCGAGGTATTTCCAGTAGAGATAGGCAAGCCTTATTGCCTTTACACAAGGCACTGGTGAGACTTCATCTGGAATACTGTGCACAATTCTGGCCTCCCATGTTTAAGAAAGATGAATTCAGACTAGAAAAGGTGCAGAAAAGGGCTAGTAGGATGATCAGAGAAATGGAAAACCTACCTTAGAAGAGAAGATTCAGGACGCTTGGCTTGTTTAGCTTAACTAAACGAAGGCTGAGGGGAGATATAATTGCTCTCTATAAATACATCAGAGGGATAAATACCAGGGAGGGAGAGGAGTTATTTAAGTTAACTGCCAATGCTGACACAAGAACAAATTGATATAAACTGGGCATCAACAACATAAAGTTCCTAACCATTCAAGGAGTGAAGTTCTGGAACACCCTTCCAAAGGGAACAATGGGGGCAAAACCCTAACTTATTTCAAGACTGAGCTTGATACGTTTATGGAGGGATGGTATGCAGAGATTGCCTACAATGGCATATGGCCCATCTATGAATGCTAGTAGCAAAAATCCCCAACAGCCAGAAATGGGGCAGGCTCTGAGTTACTACAGAGAATACTTTCTCAGGTGTCTGGCTGGTCGATCTTGCTGACACGCTCAGGGTTCAACTGATTGCCATAGTTGGGGTTGAGAACGAATTTTCCCCCAGAGCAGATTGGCAGAGACCCTGGGGTTTTTCCTCCTTCCTCTGCAGCATGGGGCATGGGTCACTTGCATATTTAAACTAGTACAAATGGTGGATTATCTGTAACTTTAAGCCTTTAAATCATGATTTGAGGACTTCAGTAACTCAGCCAGAGGTTATTGGTCTATTAGAAGAGGTTCTGTGGCCTGCGATGTGCAGGACATCAGACCAAACGATCACGATGGTCCCTTCCGACCTTAAAGTATATGAGTACAGACTTTATTCCAATATTCAGGCTGTAACCACTACATAACTACTAGCACTTTATGAATTATCTATTATCTTGATATTTAGGAATGTATGTTATTCATTTATTTGACAAACATTTCATACAAACATTTCAGCCCATGGATTTTTTGCAAGCTATTGGCTTCGGTTATGTCTGGTTATTGGCTATTTATGGTGTATGATTGGTCACAGTCGTATAGTATTGTTTCCACTTACTTACTAACCAAAGCTTCTCAAGTTCTGGTTTGAAGAGTACATCACCCTTAAACAAAAATGCAGCAGAAAGTCAATAGAATTAAAAGTGGACTTACGCGTTGATATGGCTTTTCTGGTCCTCTCCATAGGGGTGCATTTCTTCCCAAATGGAGAAGTGGAGATTGAAACTTCAATGACTGATAAAAAAATTTTAGTTTTTGACAGTATTGTAAAAAGCGGGCTGAAAAATATAAGATGTTTCCCTGGTTTTCATCTTTCAATTTGGGTATCTAAAATAATAAGAGCCTGTCTTAGCCTTATTAGACTGAAGATATAAAAAATACGAGAAACATGTTTTATGCCACGATCTTGCTAGATCAGCCAAGAAACTGCATTCAGAGCAACCAGATCTTGAATATTCAGATTATTATTATTATTATTATCAGGCCAGAGTGGAGAACAATGGTGACAAAGGATTTATTTGTTTTTTAAATTTCCGTAGAGCAAGTAAACACAGCTTTTCTTGCCCTCAGGAAGTTCCTTTTAGGACAAGTTGATTCCTGGATTAAGTTTTACCAGTGCAGTAATTTATTCCCTTCCTACTTTTAATTGTCCCCTTGATTGGGCCAGGGATTGTTGAGGAAAGAATGCTAAATGTAACTGCTATATGAGGAACAGTATGTTTGCATGTTAAATATTAATGTCCCTGTCTCTGGAACAAAACAAAAATTCTTAAAATATTTCCCTTAGTTAAATTCTACATTGAAGTTTCCATGTACAGTTTTAATTGCATTTTAATATGTCAGGCTATAGATAGGACTAGATGTAAGCCTCACTCTAAGAAATTACAAGAATGTATTGTGTCTTGGCACTGAATACAGGGCTGGCTTTAGCATGAGTGCAGGGGTCCTTTCAGTCTAGTGTTCCCTCCAGCCCTTCCGGCCCCATAACAGGCTGTCATCTCATGTGGCCTAGCTCTCCCATTAAGTCACTACTCTTGTGAGTAACAGGAAAGTCCCAAATTACAGAACTCAAAGTCCAGCAGTCTCAGATTCTCTCTCCCACCCCTAGAATCATAGAATCATGGAATATTAGAGTTGGAAGAGACCTCAGGTGGTCATCTAGTCCAATCCCCTGCTCAAAGCAGGGCCAACACCCACTAAATCATCCCAGCCAGGGCTTTTTCAAGCCAGGCGTTAAAAACCTCTAAGGATGGAGATTCTACCACCTCCCTAGATAACCCATTCCAGTGCTTCACCATCCTTCTAGTGAAACAGTGTTTCCTAATATCCAACCTAGACATCCTCCACTGCAACTTGAGACCATTGATTCTTGTTCTGTCTTCTGCCACCACTGCGAACAGCCTAGCTCTATCCTCTTTGGAACCCCCCTTCAGGTAGTTGAAGGCTGCTATCAAATCTCCCCTCACTCTTCTCTTCTGTAAACTAAATAATCCCAGTTCCCTCCGCCTCTCCTCTTAGAGTCTTTGACCATTTTCCTTCTCCCTTCTTAGTCTGGGCAAGAAGTAGGGAAACCCAGGCCCATCCACTCCACTGGTTTCTAGTTCAGGGCCCATGTTCAAGAGCAGCCCAAGTTAACCCTTCTCAAGTCCCTTGTTTGTTACCTGAGCTACTTCCTATCTCTGGGGACTTTCCAGCCATTTTTTCCATTTCTCTCTCTGGAGTGCTGGTTTGTCTGGTGGCCTCTCACAATTTGTTGGCAGGATCTTCTCTCCAGAATCTCTCTGCCTCTCTGTCAGCCATCCTGCCCTCCTGCCTTCCAGCTCTTTTATTCTCACAGCAGCTGTGGGGCTGCCAATCAGCTCTGACTGAGCAGGCAGGCAGTTGCAACATTAACCCTTTGGTTGCCAAACCAGCACGGGGTGTATAAGCCCCATGCCATGATACGTGTTCATTGTTTCAGTTGCACCCACAGAAGTCATGAAACCAAGGGTGCAAAAGCAGACAAATATACAGTGGCTCAGAGGAGAGGCAGGGGAGTTGGAGAAAGACACCCCCCTGTACTCATCCTGCAGCAGCAGCAGCTCTTGTCCCATGGGTTTACAAGTGTGCCTGGTTCCCCGCTTCCAGGCCTTACAGCCTGGTGCATGGTGTCACAGTGTCCCTCAGCTTAACCCAGCTGCCCCTTATGGGTGCTGCTGCAGGTGGTTGGTGACCCCCTCAGTGTAGTGCACCCATTGTGTTGGGAGTCTACATCCACCCCTGGGTTATTCGGTATGATGCCTGTGAATTCTCCACACAGGGCAGCTTAAAATATGAAGATGTGGTAATAATTCACTTCCTGTTGCTTTGCCTGATAGATTCAACTGCTTCTTAGTTATGCTGTTAAACTGAGCCAGCAACATAATTCTGAACTCCCACTGAAGCAAACAGGCACTCTACATGAAATCCTGGCCCCATTTGAGACAATGGGAGTTTTGCCATTGACTTCATTGGAGCCAGGATTTTACTCTGAGTGTGCATGCTGGGCCTGGAGTTGTGTTGTCACTGCTGACGGATCTCAATTTTGTTATTGTCAGCAGCAGAAATGTAAGTTTCTCCTGTGTTTAATTATCAGCAATGAGATTATGATGATTAATTTGCGACATTCTTTTACACATTTTGGTTAAACTGGCATTTAGGTTTGCAGCAACTGTGAGACAAAAGAAAAGCGTAAGTAAAGATACAGTATGTCAGTACAGAAATCAGTTGAATCAAAGGAAACTGACAAGCTTTATAACAAGATTAGTTTGTAAAGTCAGAACGTTTTCTATAAAAGTGTCTGGCTGCCCATCACAATAGACTATTGAACTAAAGAACCATGTTCTTAATGCAAAACTACGCACTATAAAAAAAAATAGAGAATTTCATGCATAGAACTGTTATAGGTAGGCGTGGTAGTCCCACCCATTAAAGTTGCCCATTACCACTGTAAAATTCTATTTCCAGTTGCTTAAAAATTAGAAATTTGATAGGGGAGTGACCAGTGTGTCAGGGACATACCTTTTGCTGTCCCCATGAAAATCCTCCCAAATTTGGCCAAGTTATAAGACTTTGAAAAGTTGCAGTTTACACATTCTCAATAGATTTTAAGCAGGTAAATTCCCTGAAGACTGCATGTGCACTGAGCATGCTCCAGCTGGGGATGAGCAGGGCTTTTTCTGCCATTGCAGCTCTGGGATATGCTAGGCCCAGGTTGGGGCACGGGCACCTGAAGTGAGAGCAGGAACACTGTTTCTCCTGTGCACTCAATGACCTCCCTGCTGGGCCTAGGCGGCATAGAGGAGGAAACGGATTTTGAATGCAAAGAGGAGTAGAAGACTGGGACAAGGAGCTGGTACTAGAAGCCAACAGTGTAGGAGCGAACATGGGCCTGGGGCCCTCTGAGCAAGGAGACTGGGATTGAGAACTGATTGCAGGGGGAAGGCAGAGTGGGAAGTGGGGGGAAAACTGGGATTCCCTGAGCAAAGACACTTGGACAAGGAACTGCGGGGTGGGGAGAGACACTACGATTGGATGAGGAGACTGGAGTGGAGATTGGGACTGTGAGCTGGTGGGGATGGGGAACATGGATGGGGGGTGGAGGACAGAATGAAATCAGATGACAAACTGTGACTAGCTGGGAAAGGAGACTGGGACAAGTCACTGAGGTGTAGAGATGGGGTTAAAGAGTCCAGAGGGATGAGATGAGAAAACAGCTGGGCAAAGAGATGGACTGGGATGAGAAACCTGAGAGATTAAAACTGGGACTGGTTAAGTGGGGAGAATGGGACTGGGATGAGGCGCTGGGGGTGGGGAAGGGTCAGGCTAGGACAGGAATGATTATTATAGCTAATTAAGAGTCACCTGAGGACAGGGAAATGGACTCTGGGTCACCTACCTCCCAGGTGGGTGCCCTAACCACTGGACTACAGAATCATTCTCTCACACGGTCTCCGACCCTATGAATCCACATCAGAAAATCCCATAGCTCAGTGGTTAGTGGCCTCTCCTGCAAGTTCAGGTATCTCTAGAGTTCAAAACACCGACAGAGTTTGGTGGCAATTGAGCAGGAGTTTTGCGGATCACAGTAGTGCCTAAAACTAGAACTTTGGTGTCCAAGTATCTTTGAGGATCTGGGGCTGAATGCCTATGTAGCCTGAGACATGGTTACTTTCTTGTTAACAGGAATCTCCCTAAATTGTTACCTAAATAAACTACCTGAAATCTATGTATTATCTTCACACTTCCACTGGGTTGCGTTACATAATTGGATACAATACTTTCATGATCAGTGAAGGTATATTTGATAATTCTCCTTTATCTCCAAGGCCCTAAATTAGTTTTTCCCCACTGTTGCCTAAGTAAAGAGGGAGATTTTAAGCATGTGACATCCTGGATCCCTTTTACAGTGCTCATAGCATCTTGAATCATTCTAGCTAAACTAATCACAAAATCACCATGAACATGAAGGACTTTTATTATGAACAACTCTATGCAATTTCTGGCCAGTCTGCTTTAAATAAAATGCAAGGGTAATGTTTGATTTTTACAGAACAGTGAATTCAGAATTATCCAGGTGCTCTAATTTCCTGGGATCAAGAAACAGCATTTGATCCCACTAATTTTGAGTATTTTTATTTAACTGAACTTTAGTGCTTATAAATGACTGACAGCAACTGAGTGACAAATGTGCTCTAAAAGGGCAGGAATAGCTTTGATATCATGTCATGAGTTTACAGTTTGAGAAGTTCTATGGAAGATAATAGGGAACTCTATTTGCTGATTAAAAATCCTTAGAGCATGGATATCGTTCTCTAGTGGAGTCTATGGGATTTTTCCTTAGGAGAATTTTCAATATATTATAAACTATGGACTCACTCCTGCAACCCTTGTTCACACAGATAATGGGACTAGTTGCATTAATAATGACTCAGTAATTAAGGGTATGCAGGTTTGAGAGCTCTATTTTTGGAAGTACTATATATTGGATACTCATGCATTCTGTCATGAAGTTCAAAATATATTTAAGATTATTTGGAATCCAATAAAGGTGTTCCCGCTTTTGACTCTCACATTAAGGTCCTATTTAATAGATTCATAGATTCCAAGGCCAGAAGGGACTGCTGATCATAGAATCACAGAAGATTAGGGTTGGAAGATACCTCGGGAGGTCATCTAGTCCAACCCCTGGCTCAAAGCAGGACCAAGCCCAACTAAATCATCCCAGCCAGGGCTTTGTCGAGCCAGGCTTAAAAAACACCTCTAAGGATGGAGATTCCACCACCTCCCTAGGTAACCCATTCCTTCACCATACTCCTAGTGAAATAGTTTTTCCTAATATCCAACCTAGACCTCCCCCACTGCAATTTGAGACCATTGCTTTTTGTTCTGTCATCCGCCATCACTGAGAACAGCCTAGCTCCATCCTCTTTAGAGCCTCTGTTCAGGTACTTGAAGGCTGCTATCAAATCCCCCTTCAGTTTTCTCTTCTGAAGACTAAATAACCCTGGTTCCCTCAGCCTCTCCTCATAAGTCATGTGCCCCAGCCCCCTAATAATTTCCGTTGCCCACCACTGGACTCTCTCCAATTTGTCCACATTCTTTCTGTAGTGGCAGGCCCAAAACTGGATGCAATACCCCGGATGTGGCCTCACCAGTGCCGAATACAGGGGAATAATCATTTTCTCGATCTGCTGGCAATGCTCCAACTACTGCAGCCCAATACGCCTTTAGCCTTCTTGGCAACAAAGGCACACTATTGACTCATATCCAGCTTCTCGTCCACCCTCATCACCAAGTCCTTTTCTGCAGAACTGCTGCTTAGCCAGCCGATCCTCAGCCTGTAGCAGTGCATGGGATTCTTCCATCCTAAGTGCAGGACTCTGCACTTGTCCTTGCTGAACCTCATCAGATTTCTTTTGGCCCAATCCTCCAATTTGTCTATGTCACTCTGGACCCTATCCCTACCTTCCAGCGTATCTACATTTCCCCTCATCTTAGTGTCATCTGCAAACTTGCTGAGGGTTCAATCCATCCCATCATCCAGATTAATGAAGATGTTGAACAAAAAGGGCTCTGGGACCAACCCCTGGGGAACTCTGCTTGATACTGGCTGCCAACTAGACATCAAGCTATTGATTACTACCTGTTGAACCCTACAATCTAGCCATCTTTCTATCTACCTTATAGTCCAGTCATCCAATCCATACTTTTTTAACTTGCTGGCAAGAATACTGTGGGAGACCGTACCAAAAGCTTTGCTAAAGTCAAGATATATCATGTCCACCGCTTTCCCCATATCCACAGAGCCAGTTATCTCATCATAGAAGGCAATCACTTTGGTCAGGCATGACTTGCCCTTGGTGAATCCATATTGACTGTTCCTGACACCTTCCTATCCTCCAAGTGCTTCAAAATGGATTCCTTGAGGACCTGCTCCATGATTTTTCTAGGGACTGAGGTGAGGCTGTAGTTCCCCAGATTTTCCTTCTTCCCTTTTTTAAAGATGGGCACTATATTTGCCTTTTTCCAGTCGTCCGGGACCTCCCCCAATCACCACAAGTTTTCAAAGATAATGGCCAGTGGCTCTGCAATCAAATCAGCCAACTCCCTCAGCACCCTTGGATGCATTAGATCTGGACCCATGGATTTGTGCATGTCCAGCCTTTCTAAATAGTTCCTTCACCACTGAGGGCTGTTCCTTCAGCACTGAGGGCTGCTCACCTGCTCCCCATACTGTACTGCGCAGTTCAGCAGTCTGGGAGCTGACCTTGTCTGTGAAGGCTGATCTAGTCTGACCTCCTGTATAATACAAGCCGTAGAACTTCCCCAAAATAATTGTTTGAATTACAGTATATCTTTTAGAAAAACCTCAGATCTGGATTTAAAAATGGCCAGTGATGGAGAATCTACCACAGGAGGTCAGGCCTTGAATCTGTGAAGGGCTTAGGCTACTAACTTTAGGAACCTATGTTTGAAAATGGGCTCAGTTTCCCTGTTGCACTAATGCATTAAGCGTGACTGGATTATATCATGGTTAATAAAGGTATAAGCAACAATGAAACTGGAAAGCACTAGTGGAAATAAGTCACACAAAGATGCAAGACTTGGAATACCTGGTCTCTCTTATCAAAGCACTTTGGCTTTCACAATGTTAATTAGAAGGCTCCCTTAGCAATCCTGATGGCTTTTCACACCCTGAGGGGATTCGGAGCGCATTGTAAAAAACGCTGCTGTCACCCCAAAGGGTTCAGCTGCAGCAGAGCCTGGTGGTACATGTTCATGTATATCTTATCCTTTGTGTTTTTATAGCATAGAGATTTCAGTATTATTCAGGGCAGTCCACAGTGGTTGCAATGAAGTATTGTCAATTAAATGAAGCCTCAGTGGAAAAGTTTTCATAAGCCCTTGTTGCATAAGAGCACTGGAAATTTGCAGTGGTGACTCGCTCATGAAGATGCCTTCTTGGATGTTTTGTTAAAGTGAAAATGCCTCACCATTATTTCCATTTGGTAATATAAGGAGACAACACTTCATTTATTCTCCTGGTGGTATCTTTGTATTCGCTACTGTATAACTGAGTGAGAAAGTATAGCACAGTATAATTGAGTCACTGTTCTTTTATAGATATAAACTTGCATTTTAAATCCCTTTACTGGAGAAATTCAGAACTCTTTTTCTCCCCTCTGTATACACATGTAACTTCCTTTGATACTGAGAGGAGTAGCACCCACGCAGGAAAGGGAATGTGCAAGCATGTACAAATGGGACAAAATTCAAAATCAGGGATTCTAATATTTAAATGATGTTTATGTATCTGAATTGAATATTTTGCTGTTTTCCCCTCAAATCTTTCCTAGTCCCCATTTAGCCTAGGAAACCCTCTCTTTTGATATCTTCAGAAGGAGGGAGGGCAGCCTTGTGGCTTACAACTTCTATTCCATATCCTCTTGAATGGCAGGAGGGATGCGTTCTTCTTCCATGGCACCAAAGCAGGCACCGCTAGCTATGCCCACTGGCAGGTCTTCTAGGAGCTGCTGTAACTGCTGCCTGTCTGAAGCCATTAGGATGGAGTAGGGCTGGAGACAATATATCTCCTTTCACTACAGTAGTGAGAGATGTCAAGAGTTTGGCTGGAGAGGGCCACCATAATGCCACTGTATAAATCCATGGTACACCCAGGCCTTGAATACTGCATGCAGTTCTGGTTGCCCCATCTTAAAAACAGATACTAGAATGGGAAAAAGTACAGAGAAGGACAACAAAAATGGTTAGGGGGTGAAACAGCTTCCCTATGAGGAGAGATTAAAAAGACTGGGACTGTTCAGCCTGGAAGAGACACAACTAGGGGGGATACAGTAGAGGTCTATACAATCATGAGTGGGGTGGAGAAAGTGAATAGGGAAGGGTTATTTACTCCTTCCCAGAACACAAGAACCAGGGGTCACCTAATGAAATTAATAGGCAGTAGGTTTAAAACCAACGTAAGGAAGTACTTCTTTGCACCACACACACAGCCTCTGGAACTGGTTGCCAGGGGATGTTGTGAAGGCCAAAATGTATACGTGGGTTAAAAGAAATTAGATAAATTCATGGAGGATAGGTCCATCATTGGCTATTAGGAAAGACAATAGGGAATCCAACTCCATGCTTTGGGTGTCACTAAATCTCTAACTGCCAGAGGCTGGGACTGGATGAATCACTCTATAAATTGCCCTTTTCTGTTTACTCCCTCTGAAGCATCTGGCACCAGCCACTGCTAGAAGACAGGATACTGGGCTAGGTGGACCCTTGATCTGACCCAGTTTGGCCATTTTTATAATGTTCTTATTTTTACCCATTAAGGACTCCTAATGCCCAAATCCTATAGGGTTTTCAGCAGAACCAGGTGTAAGGCCTGCCTCACCACAAAGTGGGGAGAAATACACCTCCTGCTGTGACTGGTACTACTAAACCAGGAGCAAATAATGCTCCAAAAATCCCCAGGGCCGTAGTTACTGTAGGGAGTAGAGGGTGTTTGTCTGCTGCAAACTCCTTACAGTATGTGCTGAAAGTGGTAACAATAGCATTTACCTTCTTCACCTGCCCTATTGGGGAAGTAAGTGTATCTACCTCCCTGTTCAGGGTCAGTGCTGTGGCTCCGTAGCCAGGCACACTTTTTTGGTGCTGCTCTGTGCATCTGCATATTATCCCCCCCTGCCCCTCCCACCACCCTTTTAAAGTGTCTGTTTCCATCTCTTTCTGTTCTCTCCCAGACTCCAGCTAATCTAGCAGCGGGAGAAAAAGACAGGCTTTTGCCCTACAGTACTTCGCCTGGTGCCTACTGTGAGAGAAATTAGCTCAGACTTGTGTTGGTCAGTTTCACTCACAGCAGGTGCCACCAATTAAATGGTTCAGTGCAAAAGTGCTTTGATCCTTTTCTGTAGCTGATAGTCTCAGTTCTTAGCAAATGACCAATGGCGAGCTGGAGCCGGTTCGCACCGGTTCGCTAGAACCGGTTGTTAAATTCAGAAGCCCTTTTAGAACTGGTTGTTCCGTGAGGGACAACCGGTTCTAAAAGGGCTTCTAAATTTAACCGGCCCAAAGTGGCGCCTTAGGCGCCGACTCCACAGGTGCTCCAGCCCTAGAACACCCAAGGGGAAAATTTTGTGGGTGCAGAGCACCCACCAGCAGCTCCCCACCCCCAGCCCCAGGTCACCTCACCTCCGCTCTGCCTCCACCTCCTCCCCTGAACGCGCCGCCCCACTCTGCTTCTCCGCCCCTCCAGGCTTCCCGCGAATCAGCTGTTCATGCGGGAAGCCAGGGCGGGCTGAGAAGCAAGCGGCGACTTCGGGCTCAGGCCCAGGGAGGCAGAGCGGAGGTGAGCTCGGGTGGGGGGGGCGTGAGGAGGTCCATCCGCGCCACAGCAGGTAACCCGGGAGGGGGGTGCGCAGGGGAACCGCTCCCCAGCCTAGCTCACCTCCGCCACCCTCAGCCCGAGTGGGAAGCCGCCGCCTGCTTCTCAGCCTTCCCCGGCTTCCCGCCGAACAGCTGATTCGTGGGAAGTGGGGCGGGGCGCGGAGAAGCAGAATGGGGCGGTGCATGCAGGGGAGGAGGCAGAGGCGGAGCGAAGGTGAGCTGGGGCCAGGTGCAGGGTGGAGAGCTGCCGGTGGGTGCTTTGCACCCACCAAATTTTCCTCATGGGTGCTCCAGCCCCGGAGCACCCAGGGAGTTGGCGCCTAAGGTGCCACTTTTGATGTGATCAGTGGGGGGAGTAGCCGCTCCCCCTGCTCCCCCCCAGCTACGCTCTCCCACCCCTAGGAGCCAGAGGGACCTGCTGGATGATTCCTGGGAGCTGCCCTAGGTAAGCACCGCTGGAACTCCCCACCTCGTCCCCCAGCAGGTGCCTCTGGCTCTTAGGGGTGGGGTGGGCACCCACTACGGTGGCCCACAAGACCCTCCTGCCTGGTTCTGGGGGCAGTCAGGGGACGGGGAGGGGGGTGGATGGGGCAGGGATCCTGGGGGAGCGTC
The DNA here is from genome assembly GCF_965152275.1 of Natator depressus. Taxonomy (NCBI): domain Eukaryota; kingdom Metazoa; phylum Chordata; order Testudines; family Cheloniidae; genus Natator; species Natator depressus. Next base: position 119,795,809 of record NC_134237.1, on the reverse strand, counting down.
AAGGAACACAGGGGGGTTGGATGGGGCAGGAGTCCCGGGGGGCGGGGCGGGCAACAACCCCCTCGTGGGGTGAGGAGGGAACCCGTTGTTAAGATTTTGGCAGCTCATCACTGCAAATGACCACTGGAAAAGGAAGTGTAATAATGGGGCTGGTAAGAAGGCCTAGAACCTTGTAAATCTGTTAGCAGCAGCCCAGATTGATAGTGGCCAGATGATGTTACTATCAGATAGCCCTTCTTTGAATAAACAGAGGACCTGAGCTATGCTCTTGTCAATGTGGCATCTTTTATCATCATCTCCAGATGGACAATTTATATACAGATGAGCTCACAGAAAAAGCTATGAACAAATGACTCAAATGCCTGCATCTTTGCAAGGTGGGCCCTTAGTTTCCATTGATATCCCAGTCCCCTTTCTGTATCTCCCTCTTATGGCACAGCAATGGGCTGGCTGCAGTATTTACAATGGTCACGATTAAAATATCAACAGTTACTGTATTGTGGGTGTCAGAACAGACTTCTTCCCTTTTCTAACTATAGGGAAATGCCATGGGAAATCAGACCCCACCCACATATTAATAAATTATTTTAGTTATGATTTTTAATGGTGACCAATGTAGACCTTTAATACCAATATAAGAGTGATCACTACATTTCTTTGAGAAAAAAAGATTTCCTTTAAGTATTTTTTGTGTGAAAGAACATGTGCATGCACACACGTACATATGAAAGAAAGAAATATGCACTTATTCCAGGTCAAATGCTCAGTAATGCTCCTGTTGTCTTTCAAGCAATCTTGCTACCATGAAGAGAGATGGGGGAGGAGAGGTAGTCAGAGGCCTTTCCCCGCCTTTTTATATTCTCAGCCTTTGTACTGGAAAAAGTCTTTGCTGGGTCACGGGGTCAGCAGTTCTACTGCGTATGTGCTCTGCCACCTGCCCTTTAGGTGAATTGTAAATATTTTGTTTATAACTCCCCTGCTGGTGAATCTCTGATTAAGGGGGGAGGGACAGCTCAGTGGTTTGAGCATTGGCCTGCTAAACCTAGGGTTGTGAGTTCAATCCTTGAGGGGGGCCATTTAGGGATCTGGGTCAAAAATTGGGGATTGGTCCTGCTTTGAGCAGGGGGGTTGGACTAGATCTCCTAAGGTCCCTTCCAACCCTGATATTCTATTATATGATTAAACAGGTGATGGCCTTTTAGCACTGAACTGGTGTGCCAGTTTGCTTTTGTCTCTGAAAAACTAGTTAGAGCCAGATTTTCTAACAAGTTACAGTAAAATCATTTTTATACAGTAGAGTCTCATAACTTTACATACAAAAGCTGCTATGTGTATTTTATCAGAATAATGTTCAGTAGGTTATGAATTTTCAAATGATACCTTACAAGGCATACTTTGTACACAATATATCATAATCATAAAAGTGGTGAACATGGGGTACAGGATGTCACAAGAGGTACAATGTACCTCTAAGAGGTATTCTGGGATTTATTCCAGGACAATATGACCCTGATTTCAAACACAGAAAACAATTTAGATATGGGGACAAAGTAAAGTCTTAAATTCTGGAAGGTGTTATGTCAAGTTTTGAACAGCTGAAAGCCAAATATAATCCTACCTTGAAGATTTCTATATCTTTCGAAGACAGACATTTCCTTAATATAATACATGTAGAAAACAGTACCTTGTTAGGCTGTTCCTCGCTCGAGGGCACTAAAAAACTGGCCTGAGACAAAGGACCTTTTATCTAGAGTACAAATGATATTGGTTGCAGGTCATTCTTGAAAGACCATGCATCTAAAGACTCACAGTTGAAATCCTGGCTCCACTGAAGTCAAGGACAAAATGCCTATTGACGTCAATGAAGCCAGGATTTCACCTGTTGAGCAGCAGATCTTAGAGTTATCCTCCATGAAAAGTAACAGAGCAAAGCCATGACCCCAGCCCATACATCACAAATTCAAGCAGATGCAGTGTTGTATTTTACACAGATTATATTGTACTCCTTTAACATGCTGCTAGGGACACCCATAGCTGTGAGCTATTGTGTTACCCTCCTACCTCAGCAAGAGTAAGCTTTGCTAAAGTTTAGACTGTCAGTTTCCTGCCACGCCAGTCTGTCTTCTTCACCAGCAGACTCCTAAAGGCTCTCCCAGCCCAACCTTGCCTAGTTTTAAACGGTCAGTGAACTCCACTCCCCCCACCCCATGCTCATTAGAGATGTTTCTTTGCAATGAACAGCACTTATCACCACACATTCACGGAGGCTATTAAGTTCGCTCTCTGTTAAAGAGTGAGTACATTACAGTTTATTAATGTAACTGGGGTGAATACACCCTTCCCTGCACACAGCACTGACTTGGCTTCTGGCAAAAGTAAAACAAGTTTATTAACAAAAGAGCATGGATTAAGGTTTTACCAATTAACTGATAAAGATAAAGATGGGTACAAGTGAAAATATGCATCTAAAAGTCTAAAACTTGATCTAGCAAGGTCCAGTTTTTGTTCAAGATGGTTTCTCTCACCCACAGTCTCCTTTCCAGCTTTTTACTGGCTGGCCTGGCCAGAGCCCATCACAGATCAAATTGCCTGGTTCCTTTGTCTCCTTAAGGTGAAGGATCAATGGTAGGAGTAGGTATTGTGCCTTTAAGAGCAGAACACATGCTAGTGAGAACCAGTTGGAAGCAGTCTAGTGTCAGCTTCCCCAGATGCACAGCTAGAAGCACTTGGCTCTCCTTTGTCTTATGTTTCAGTTCTAATAAAGCCTTACTTCTAAGAGTCCAGACTATGCCTCCTTCTTAGGAATCCACAAGACACCACATGGTACCAGAGTGAGGTAGAAGTGAGGACAGAGAAAAGAGGACTCTGAGAAGGAGTCACCAACTAAATGCCCCCAACGAGTTGAAACTCTCAGGAAATGCAGCAGGCTTCTGCAAGAGACTATATATAAAATCATCAAAACTCTGGTTTGATGATTTTATATATAAACAAATAATATGCACAAGCAGCAGCCATTTTTGTGGTGAGAAAGAAGACGACCAACAGAATATAGCAATCTTCTTAAACATTGCAGGACTTGAGGCAGTGGATGTCTTTAATAGCATACAACTAAGTCAGGCATAGAAAGCAAGTTATGACACAGTTTTGCAGAAATTTGAGGGGTATTGCATACCTAAAAAAGCAAGTGAAACATTTGAAAGGTATGTTTTGCCTTAGAAAACAAAAGGAATGGGAGTCCTTTGAAGAATTCTGAACAGCACTGAAGTTAATGAGCTAAACCTGCAACTATAGACAGTTAGATTCAATTGTAAAGGGATCAAAGTGGAATTGGAATCAGAGAGCTAAAGCTGCGAAAGAGTGTATTAGAAAATATGTATCTCACCTGGAATAAAGCAGAAAGACTATATCAGGCAGTAGAAATCACTCTGAACAGAATAAAAATAATGGGAGGAATACTGGACACTGCCACTCTGGATAGAGTGACAAGAGGAAAAAACCTGTCAAGGTCTCATGGGAGACTTCAATCACCCGGATATCTGCTGGGAGAGCAATACAGAGGTGCACAGACAATCCAGGAAGTTTTTGGAAAGGGTAGGGGACAATTTCCTGGTGCAAGTGCTGGAGGAACCAACTAGGGGCAGAACTCTTCTTGACCTGCTGCTCACAAACCGGGAAGAATTAGTAGGGGAAGCAACAGTGGGTGGGAACCTGGGAGGCAGTGACCATGAGATGGTCGAGTTCAGGATCCTGACACACGGAAGAAAGGAGAGCAGCAGAATACGGACCCTGAACTTCAGAAAAGCAGACTTTGACTCCCTCAGGGAACTGATGGGCAGGATTCTCTGGGAGAACAACATGAGGGGGAAAGGAGTCCAGGAGAGCTGACTGTATTTTAAAGAATCCTTATTGAGATTACAGGAACAAACCATCCCGACGTGTAGAAAGAATAGTAAATATGGCAGGCGACCAGCTTGGCTTAACAGTGAAATCCTTGCTGATCTTAATCACAAAAAAGAATCTTACAAGAAGTGGAAGATTGGACAAATGACCAGGGAAGAGTATAAAAATATTGCTCAGGCATGCAGGAGTGAAATCAGGAAGGCCAAATCACACCTGGAGTTGCAACTAGCAAGAGATGTTAAGAGTAACAAGAAGGGTTTCTTCAGGTATGTTAGCAACAAGAAGAAAGTCAAGGAAAGTGTGGGCCCCTTACTAAATGAGGGAAGCAACCTAGTGACAGAGGATGTAGAAAAAGCTAATGTGCTCAATGCTTTTTTTGCCTCTGTCTTCACGAACAAGTTCAGCTCCCAGACTACTGCACTCGGCAGCACAGCATGAGGAGGAGGTGACCAGCCCTCTGTAGAGAAAGAAGTGGTTCTGGACTATTTAGAAAAGCTGGACGATCACAAGTCCATGGGGCCGGATGCACTGCATCCGAGAGTGCTAAAGGAGTTGACAGTTGTGATTGCAGAGCCATTGGCCATTATCTTTGAAAACTCATGGTGATTGGGCGAGGTCCCGGATGACTAGAAAAAGGCTAATGTAGTGCCCATCTTTAAAAAAGGGAAGGAGGAGGATCTGGGGAACTACAGGCCAGTCAGCCTCACCTCAGTTCCTGGAAAAATCATGGAGCAGGTCCTCAAGCACTGAATTCTGAACTCAATTCTGAAGCACTTAGATGAGATGAAAGTGATCAGGAACAGTCAGCATGGATTTACCAAGGGTAAATCAGACCTGATTAATCTAATTGCCTTCTATGATGAGATAACTGGCTCTGTGGATGAGGGGAAAGCAGTGGACGTGTTATTCCTTGACTTCAGCAAACTTTTTGACACAGTCTCCCACAGTATTCTCGCCAGCAAGTTAAAGAAGTATGGGCTGGATGAATGGACTATAAGGTGGATGGAAAGCTGGCTAGATCATCGGGCTCAATGGGTAGTTATCAACGGCTCCATGTCTAGTTGGAAGCCGGTATCAAGCGGAGTGCCCCAAGGGTCCGGTTTTGTTCAATATCTTCATTAATGATCTAGAGGATGGTGTGGATTGCACCCTCAGCAAGTTTGCAGATGACACTAAACTGGGAGGAGAGGTAGATACGCTGGAGGGAAGGCACAGGATACAGAGGGACCTAGATAAATTAGAGGATTGGGCCAAAAGAAATCTGATGAGGTTCAACAAGGACACGTGCAGAGTCCTACACTTAGGACGGAAGAATCCCATGCACTGCTACAGACTAGGGACTGAATGGCTAGGCAGCAATTCTGCAGAAAAGGACCTAGGGGTTACAGTGGACGAGAAGCTGGATATGAGTCAACAGTGTGACCTTGTTGCCAAGAAGGCTAACAGCATTTTGGGGTGTATAAGTAGGGGCATTGCCAGCAGATCGAGGGATGTGATCGTTCCCCTCTATTTGACATTGGTGAGGCCTCATCTGGAGTACTGTGTCCAGTTTTGGGCCCCACACTACAAGAAGGATGTGAAAAAATTGGAAAGCATCCAGAAGAGGGCAACAAAAATGATTAGGAGTCTGGAGCACATGACTTATGAGGGGAGGCTGAGGGAACTGGGATTGTTTAGTCTGTGGAAGAAAAGAATGAGGTGGGATTTGATAGCTGCTTTCAACTACCTGAAAGGGGGTTCCAAAGAGGATGGATCTACACTGTTCTCAGCAGTTCTAGCAGATGACAGAACAAGGAGTAATGGTCTCAAGTTGCAGTGGGGGAGGTTTAGGCTGGATATTAGGAAAAACTTTTTCATTAGGAGGGTGGTGAAGCACTGGAATGGGTTACCTCGGGAGGTGATGGAATCTCTTTCCTTTGAGGTTTTTAAGGTCAGGCTTGACAAAGCCCTGGCTGGGATGATTTAGTTTAGACCTGCTTTGAGCAGGGGGTTGGACTAGATGACGTCCTGAGATCCCGTCCAACCCTAATATCACCCTATACCAGAAACCTACTGACCGCTATTCCTACCTACATGCCTCCAGCTTTCATCCAGACCACATCACACGATCCATTGTCTACAGCCAAGCTCTACGATACAACCGCATTTGCTCCAACCCCTCAGACAGAGACAAACACCTACAAGATCTCTATCAAGCATTCTTACAACTACAATACCCACCTGCGGAAGTGAAGAAACAGACTGACAGAGCCAGAAGAGTACCCATAAGTCACCTACTACAGGACAGGCCCAACAAAGAAAATAACAGAACGCCACTAGCCGTCACCTTCAGCCCCCAACTAAAACCTCTCCAACGCATCATCAAGGATCTACAACCTATCCTGAAGGACGACCCATCACTCTCACAGATCTTGGGAGACAGATCAGTCCTTGCTTACAGACAGCCCCCCAACCTGAAGCAAATACTCACCAGCAACCACACACCACACAACAGAACCACTAACCCAGGAACCTATCCTTGCAACAAAGCCCGTTGCCAACTGTGTCCACAGATCTATTTAGGGGACACCATCATAGGGCCTAATCACATCAGCCACACTATCAGAGGCTCGTTCACCTGCACATCTACCAATGCGATATATGCCATCATGTGCCAGCAATCCCCCTCTGCCATGTAAATTGGTCAAACTGGACAGTTTCTACGTAAAAGAATAAATGGACACAAATCAGACGTCAAGAATTATAACATTCAAAAACCAGTCGGAGAACACTTCAATCTCTTGGTCACTCGATTACAGACCTAAAAGTTGCAACAAAACTTCAAAAACAGACTCCAACGAGAGACTGCTGAATTGGAATTAATTTGCAAACTGGATACAATTAACTTAGGCTTGAATAGAGACTGGGAGTGGATGGGTCATTACACGAAGTAAAACTATTTCCCCATGTTTATTCCCCTCCCCCCCACTGTTCCTCAGACGTTCTTGTCAACTGCTGGAACTGGCCCACCTTGATTATCACTACAAAAAAGATTTTTTCCCCTGCTCTCCTGCTGGTAATAGCTCACCTTAAGTGATCACTCTCGTTACAGTGTGTATGGTAACACCCATTGTTTCATGTTCTCTATGTATATAAATCTCCCCACTGTATTTTCCACTTAATGCATCCGATGAAGTGAGCTGTAGCTCACGAAAGCTTATGCTCAAATAAATTTGTTAGTCTCTATGGTGCCACAAGTACTCCTTTTCTTTTTATGATTCTATGATTGCACAAGACGTGGACACAAACACAGACCTCACGAATGCCCAGCTTTTGGTAAGCACTGCAATATTTATAAGATACAATCTTTTTGCCAAAGTCTGCAACCAGGATCAAAAACTGCCGACAAAAAAGCAAGAATGAATGCTAATCTAGTAATCGAGGAAGAGAGGACAGACAATAGCATACAGGAGGAGTTCTATCTAGGAGCTGTATCTGAAGAGAAAGGAAACAGTGAATGGACAATTTCTTTTGAGACTAATGGGACTCTCTTGTAACCTTCAAATTGGACACTGGTGCTCAGGTAAATGTTGTTTCAGACATTAGTGTTAAGAGGTTGAAGGAAAAAACCCGCCAGGAAACAAGATGAGCAAATGGGTTAAACTGAAAGCTTATCATGGGGAGCTCATTCCCACAAGAAGTAAATGAATTAAAAGGGAAGGGAAAAGATCAAATAGAATCGATAGACTTTGTGATAGTTAGAGGGAATAAAGCACTGACAATTTGTTTAACACACCAAGCCCTTGGGCGGATACAAAGAGTGCAGAAGGGACACAGTATCCCAAGCATTTGATAAAACTGTAGTAGAAACAGAGGTGGAGTCAGGCAGTGCACGTTAGCCTGACAATAAAGAACTGTTCAGTCTCAGAAAGGAAATTGAATGAATTTGCTGAGGCTTCAGCTAATGATGAAACTTGACAGAGGATAACTAAATCTATTCCCACAGAGCGGCCAGGACATTACATACCAAGTAGAGTTGGACCTTGCAAAGGGAATTAAAACCAATAATAAAAGGTTCTATAGTCATATAAATAAGAAGAAAACAAAGAAAGAAGAAGTGGGACCGCTAAACCCTGGGGATGGAGTGGAGGTCAAGGATAATCTAGGCATGGCCCAATATCTAAACAAATAAATACTTTGCCTCAGTCTTTAATAAGACTAAAGAGGATCTTAGGGATAATGGTAGCATGACAAATGGGAATGAGGATATGGAGGTAGACATTACCATATTTGAGGTAGAAGCGAAACTCAAACAGCTTAATGGGACTAAATCGGGGGGCCCAGATAATCTTCATCCAAGAATATTAAAGGAATTGGCACAAGAAATTGCAAGCCCATTAGCAAGAATTTTTAATGAATCTGTAAACTCAGGGGTTGTACCGTATGATTGGAGAATTGCTAACATAGTTCCTATTTTTAAGAAAGGGAAAAAAAGTGATCCGGGTAATTATAGGCCTGTTAGTTTGACATCTGTAGTATGCTACCTCACCTGGAATACTGTGTGCAGTTCTGGTCTCCCATGTTTAAGAAGGATGAATTCAAACTGGAACAGGTACAGAGAAGGGCTACTAGGATGATCCGAGGAATGGAAAACTTGTCTTATGAAAGGAGACTCAGGGAGCTTGGCTTGTTTAGCCTAACTAAAAGAAGGTTGAGGGGAGGTATGATTGCTCTCTATAAATATATCAGAGGGATAAATACCAGAGAGGGAGAGGAATTATTTAAGCTCAGTACCAATGTGGACATAAGAACAAATGGATATAAACTGGCCACTAGGAAATTTAGACTAGAAATTAGACAAAGGTTTTTAACCATCAGAGGAGTGAAGTTTTGGAATAGCCTTCCGAGGGAAGCAGTGGGGGCAAAAGATCTATCTGGCTTTAAGATTAAACTCGATAAGTTTATGGAGGAGATGGTATGATGGGATAACATGGTTTTGGTAATTAAATAGTCATGGTAAATAGGCCCAATGGCCTGTGATGGGCTATTAGATGGGGTGAGATCTGAGTTACCCAGGAAAGAATTTTCTGTAGTATCTGGCTGATGAATCTTGCCCATATGCTCAGGGTTTAGCTGATCGCCATATTTGGGGTCGGGAAGGAATTTTCCTCCAGGGCAGATTGGAAGAGGCCCTGGAGGTTTTTCGCCTTCCTCTGTAGCATGGGGCACAGGTCACTTGCTGGAGGATTCTCTGCTCCTTGAAGTCTTTAAACTACAATTTGAGGACTTCAATAGCACAGATAAAGGTGTGAGGTTTTTTTTTGTAGGAGTGGTGGGTGAAATTCTGTGGCCTGCATTGTGCAGGAGGTCAGACTAGATGATCATAATGGTCCCTTATGACCTAAATATCTATGAATCTAAGTCCATATTTCCAGTTCAAAGCAGAACTGTCTGTCACTGAAGGCATATTGTTTAGAGCAGGGGTGGCCAACCTGTGGCTCCAGAGCCGTATGCAGCTTTTCAGAGGTTAATATGCGGCTCCTTACCTTGGCACTGATTCTGGGGCTGGAGCTATAGATGCTAACTTTCCAATGTGCTGGGGGGTGCTCACTGTTCAACCCCCTGCTCTGCCCCAAGCCCTGCCCCCACTCCACCCCTTCCTCCAAGGCCTCTGCCCCTTCCCCTTGCTTGCTCTGGCTCCCCCCCCTCCCCCCAGCCTCCTGCGCACCTGAAACAGCTGATTGTGGTGGGTGAGAGGACGGGGGAGTAGATGCTGATTGGTGGGGGCTGCTGGCAGGCGGGAGGCGCTGTGGGCTGGGAAGCGGATGTGGAGCTGCTGACATGTTACTGTGGCTCTTTGGCAATGTACATTGGTAAATTCTGGCTCCTTCTCAGACTCAGGCTGGCCACCCCTGGTTTAGAGGAAATAGATTTGTATTGCCCCAGATGTTACAAGCTGACATGCTCACAAGAATACATGGACACTTGGGCATGAAGGCAGGTAAATGCAGAGCCAGAGAGATACTGTATTGACCACAAATGATAGATAGAGAACAGGCCAAAAATATCAACCTACACACAGCCTATGCTAGTCAACAATGAACAGTTAAGGGCATGGTCTAAAGTTGGTGTGGATTTGTTTACATATGCAGGTAAAGATGGTTTTAGTTTGGATTATTATTCTCATTATCCAGAGATTGTTTCATTAAAAACTACCACCTCAAATCATGTTATAATGCACATGAAATACATATTTTCCAGACATGGAATCCCTGAAGTTATCACATCTGATAATGATCTGCAGTTTGATGGACAAATTTTAAAAAATTGCTAGAGCGTCTGGGTTTAAGCATGTAACTTCGCGTCCCAGGTATCCTCAATCCAATGGCCTTGTAGAGAATGGTGTGAGAATTAAGACTTTGAAAAAGGCCACTGATTCAGGTATAGATCCATATTTGGCTACCCTGAAATATACAGTGGCACCAGTGAATCATGGACTGTCACCAGCATTACCATTTGGCAGAAAATTGAGAAAAAGAAAGACTCATTAACTTAGTAGTAATCCTTAATGGCAATGCTGATTTAGATGTGTCTAAGCAATGTAAGTGTAAACAAAAGCTATTTTATGACAGAGCGTCCAGTGTGTTGGAGTCTTTGAAGCCACAGATGTGCAGATTCATGATGGTACTTGCATAGAAGGCAGGAGTGACTCCAGAAGTCACCTCATGATTTTAAGAAGTACAGACTCCTGAAGGACATATGTTTTGGAGGCACAGGAGACATCTGCAGCATCTTGCTGAAGAAGAGGGGGATAAGGAGGCAGATACTGCACTGACAGCTACAGGACAAAGCTGTGAAAAAACCAATGAAGATCCTTCCAGTCAGTGAGCAGAGCAGTCGGTAGATTCAGCTAGCGCAAGGTTTGAAGTGGTGCCTCAGAGCTCTAATGGACTGCACAGAGCATCTGAAAGACTCACTGAGCACTTCTAAAAAGTTGAGTAAGTTATGGTATTTGTACAGAAAAAGCTGGTATATATGTTTAACGGTATGGGGTTGCTTTTGATGGAAAGGGGAGATGTTAGGAATATGTACTGTGCCTTTAAGGGCAGAGGACATGCTAGTGAGAGCTGGTTGGAAGAAGTCTAATGGCAGCTTCACCAGAGACACAGCTAGGAGCACATGGCTCTCCTTTGTCTTATGTAACTCTGTTTTAGTGCTAATAAAGCCTTACTTCTAAGAGTCCAGACTGTGCCCCCTTCTTATGAATTCACGAGACAATACAACCAAGAGACACACTCCATGGTCTTATACACCAAAGGGATGTCTTAGCTTTACAAGTCAGGAAGGCCTCCTGGGGGTCTCTTCACTCTCTCTCTGGGGTGCAAGAGCTATGCTAATATTCTGTCTTTTGAGTCCAGGCTCAGGATAACCCCCACTGATTTAACTCCATAGCTTTGTTTTCAGCGAATATGTAAATTGAGGTAAACCCACATTCCTTGGTCTAGGACAGAGCTATTTATCACCTTTAACTAGGCGAGGTTGTCTGGTCTTAAACATGTGCTAGTAACATCATACACAGGGAATTCATAAAATTACATATAATGTAAACACAGCCATGTTACACTTATATTAATAACCAGCATGGTATTAGCTTTCATATGATACCTGACAAGGCATATTTGTACAAATACTATTGCAGTACTGTGTAAGTTGTGAGTACAGGGGCACCTAAGGTCACAACACCACCTACCTTACATTGGATCAATCTTTAGTTGCTCAGCAACATTTAACTGATAAATAACTGAAAGCTAGGTAGTGCTTTCTTTCTCTTTTTCTATCCTACCTTAAATTAGCAACAAGGGTGATCAGCCATTTCAGGTACGGTTCATAGAAGTCCTTTAAAATGTTTTAAGCTTTGTGAATTACGTTTTTGCTCATTGCTGATCCTACAGGTAAAATGATATCCATGTCACACCCAAACTGCAGTTGCTGATAGCATGGCAGGAAGTTAAAGAGATTTAATGACAGATGGTATGGCTTTTGAGGCACCCAAAAGCCTTGGCAAAAGCTTTCCTTTTCTCTTCTTCCTCATTGCTGGTTCAGAATTAGAATTTAGTAATTCTAATTACTGACCCCATTTTAACATCATAAGTTGAATAATGGTGTGGATTGCAATTTGTCTACATTTGTAGATATTTTATCAAGCCTCTGGAAACAGTTAATGTCAGGTTCAAAAGAATTTCAAACATATTGTAAATAGCTGGTCTAACTGGAGACTGAGGAGAAAGTTTTCATCATGGTGATGCTGGATTTACCTATCCAATAACATCAAAGCTTAATGGGAGTCCAACAACTAAATCCTTGTGAAACACATTGAAAATTTACCCCTACAATTGCAAGAGACTGTACATACAAAGAAACATTTTGTGTACAATAAATTGGCTTAAGGCCAACACATAGCTATCACAAAACGGAGAAGATGCTATGTGATAGTAAAAGGGGGATATGATTAACAATAGGCTAATCTCATAAGTTCAGGTTTGGTTCTTATAGGGGCTCCAGAATGGGGAGGGAACAGGGGCCCATAGTCCCCCCACTTTTAAAAGTGGGAGGGCTATGCCCTTCTACTTTTACCAGCCATAAGGGTGAGTGACACGGGAAGGGGTGTGGCCTGGGGGGGGAAGAGGTGGCGTGAGGGTGGGGGGTCAGGGGCAAGGAGCACAATGATGGTGGGAGATTGGGGAGGGAGGGACAGCATGAGGGGGTGGGGCCACAGTTCAGGCACCCCACTGTTAGGAAGCCTCTGCCGCCCATGGTTCTTATCAGCACTCAGAAGTACAGGTGTTTTTCTAGAGCTCAAAGTACGTGACTCACTTGGATTTTCACAACTGGCCTTGGAAACAACCAGCTTTCTCACATATATCTGATATTTCCGGGTTCTGGTAAGACAAGGAAAGCCTCTCTCTACTGGTATCTTATTTGCATCCCTAGCCAACATTCAGAAATGCTGGCATATGTGAAATTGTAATTAAATTCTAAATTTTTAGAGTGCGAGTTTAAAATCTGAAAGTCTTTGAAACTAAAAAATGGCACATGCATGTAGGAATAATGGGCCTGATTATCCTCTCACACCCATATAACTTCATCAGCGTGTCAGGATCCTGACTTGGGCTGTTAGGACCAAGGGTCAGAGCAGGGTCAAACGTGTGGCTGGGAGTAGCAGAGGCGTTTGTTGTCAAATTCCAGGTGTGGGTCAATAACAAGGGTTAGAGTCTGAGTCAGGATTCAGGTCAGGAGGCAAGATCCCAATCAAGCTAAGGTCTAAGCCAGGAGTTCAGGAGCAGGAAGAGTCATGGCAGCTAAAGGAGAGCCACAGTGTTGCCTACAATGCCCGTTGGGTTTATATAGGGCGAGGAGCCAATCGGGAGCCATGAAGCTGCTGCCTGCCAGACCTTTTGAGGTGGGATGTGCCAGGGTCTGTGTCCACAATGGGTCATAGGCAGTGGAGCACAAGCTAGTTCTATCTAGTGCTGGGTAGCAATATGAAGCTGTTAGCTACCTAGTATTTCTATAGGGCTGGGTTCTAGACCTGTATGGCCTTACACTAAGCCACTCTCTCTGAGAGGTGCATCTGGCCCAGATTTGTTACATGGGAAACCTTGCAATACTTTCGTAGTTTAGAATGATATGTCTGAAAGACAGTGAAATGGTTCACAAATAGGAAAAGGCATATGGACTGAAGGATAAATACTGATATGGGGCCAGTGTGTGGGAGCTGTGAAAAGCAAGAGTGATGACAGCTGGAGGAGTTGTCAATTATGACTATGAGCTGAATGGCTCTGTGCATCAATTGCCCTTATGTGGGAACAGGAGTGATGTTGTCACTGAAAAGGAATCTTGCGGTGATCTGTTCATCTTAATTGAACATTTAAAATTATGGGGGAAAAAAAAAAAATCTAACGACACTAAAATGAAACCACCATAAATCTTTAAAATAAGGAGGAAAAAACTGTTTCCTAGCAATGAGAAGATATTTTCCAAATACGGAACAAATTGCTAACAAGGCCTACTGTAGCAAAGCACCATTCAGTTCTAAAGATTTAAATGAGGTTCTAGACAACTGGCTCTCTCCTTAGAAAAGCAATGATCATTTTTCAATTTCATTTTGTGGTCGTTGGTTAAAAGTAAAACATACCTTTCCCTCATTCTTCTCCATAATTTTAACAATTGTATTTCTTTCCAAGTGTGTGTTTGTGTTTTCAGCAAAGGCACTTACTGATGCTTATTATCTGAACTATTTCACCCTTAATTTCTATGTATCCCAGTTATGAGCAAGGTATAATTACAAACTGGACGCAGACCAAACCCTTCTAGGACCAAATCTTTCAGTCCTTATTCAGGCAAAACTTCCCATTAAATTGATCAGTCTTTCTTCTGGTAAAGACTGGGAATCTGACCCTAAAGTGCAGATCTACCCTGAAAAGTGACAGAGCAAAAATGTTCTTTTCAACAGATCCTCTCCCTTGTATATTCAGAATCATTTCTATTTCAATGTTAGAGGGTCAAACTGTGTACTCATGAACTGACGAAATCTCAGATTAAATTAAACAGGAATTTTATTTAGTTCAGAACTTGGCCCTCTTTAAAAAATTTCCAGTTTTTAACTCCTAATATCATCATCATCATCTTAACTAGGTTCCAAATGCAGGGCAAATTTCCACCCTCATTTCCATCTTTGCAACTCAACAGAAAACATTTCATTACACTTATGCAATTCTATGAAATATAATGGGGTTGTTCAGGAGTAATGGAGTAAAATTTGGTCTGCAGGATCTTTATTATTGATGATGTGTGTGAATGGGAGAACCCAGCTTGACTTTTAGATTCCAGGCTGAATTTACAGGACTGGCACTTAGGAAAACCACCTTCTTCCTTGCAAACTAAGCAAATGTTATACAGAAATCACCGAGCCAAAATACACATGGAGCTCTGGTACATTATTATTATAGAACATTAGTTTTACATATAGTCTTTACAAGTAGGCATCTGTATCTTGAGATATTGTACTTCTATAGAGGAGTAGTTACTTACATGAGTAGTTCCATGGAAGTTAGTGGAAACAATGGGAGCAAGACTTTCAGAGCCAGTCTATGGTGTTGACATACCCTCTATGCACACAAAGAACAGACAGATTGAACTGGTATAGAAAGCCCTGCAGCAACTGTGGGGGAAATAAATCCACCCTAAGACTGCAGGTGTGGGGTATCTTCACAGTTGCTATTTCAGAAAGCGGGGGGGGGGGGTGCATTGGGATCCCAACCCATGCACACATCCATATATGTGTCCATTGGACATGCATGATTCCAGACTCATGTGGTCAAATCCTCAACCATCTTCAAATTTAATTGATTTTAAAGCTAAAAGGGATCATTACAATCCTAATGTCCTCTCTGTAGTGTTCTGTACCGGGTGGGTATAGAACTTGGATGACTGGACAGTAAGTTCCTACTGTTGAGGAACTTACTGTCCAGTCATCCATCACACATACACTGGTACTTCTATGGTTTCCACTGCATGCAGGGAACTTCCATAATGCCTACAAAGCTGGGTGAATTCCACCTCCCAGATAACTGCATTCCACTGAGAAATTGAGTAGCGACGTTGATATGCAATTAACCTAGCTTTAAAAGAATTCTTAATTTATCATTTTCTATAATGAGACCGCTAATTATGACAGAGTGCTATGTTTTTATTTTGTTTGATTAGAATTTGATTACAAGTGTGACCAATCTGTAGAGGATTAGGTACGGTCACAACTGTTGCATTCCCTAATGTGGTGATTCTGAAATGAATATGTAACTTCCCATCATTAGAAAAAACAAATAACTTCATTTGTGTAGCTACCACAATTTTCCTTGCTCAGAACATTATTGGATGAAACTAATCACTTATGAAGATCTACAATAGTTGTGCACAGTCAATATATTTTGCCATAGTTGGCAATTACTGTTTTTATTGTAGTGGTGCCGAGAGGCTTTTTTCAGGTTAGAGCTTTGTTTTTCTAGGCACTCTATATAAATGTAGTAAATGACACATAAGTAAAATGTATTTTAGAAAGGTTGAAGTGCATATGGGACATGCAGAATGAAAACCACAGGGCCTTAAATGTCCCACAGGTGGGATTTTAAAGCTACAGGATTGTAGTTCTTTATTATAAACAATCATTTTTGTTTATTCTCCTAATGTCAAGAATCTGGCTCGCAGTCACCTCTACTGCATTTGGGAAATATTTTAAATTTCCTGTTGTTACTATGGAGGTCACAGAATGTTCATTCCTTACTGTGAAGTTATTTAACCTGTAAATGCTACAATCTTATTGAAATGTCAGCTGATCATAACAGGGTATTTTAAAGGGACTCAGTCAATCTTTTTTTCCTCTTACCTTGATTTTGAATTGTGCTTTACAAACATAAGAATGAAATCTACTTTTCTTACCGATTGCTGGTCTGAACCTGCCTCAGCACTTGATTTCTTTTGAGGAGGAGCTGCCCAATGCTATCAGAAATCCAGAAGCAGTAGTAGGGTCTTTCTGAGAGACACCATGGACTTGGAACATCTGGCAGCTGCAGTATCTTTGTAAATGATTGCTTTGAATTGACAAACTAAAAATGGGTGAAACTAGGGATGATCAAATTCTCAGGATTCAGTTGACATGGGCTATGTGAACCAGACTGCTAGCTCCATTAGCAGGAGTTATCTATATGAATCTATACCTCCAAGAAAATCCTTATGCCCCCTCCCCCATACACCCACCCAGACAAACTCCATCTCTTTCAGGACCTGAACACACCTTCACCTTATCTTTAAAAGACTTCAAGTGGAGCTCTTCCTTGCCCACACATGCATATACATGTATGCACTGGGCTATTCTCTTGGCCCTAGGTGACCCTGCCCCGAGTCTTCAGGGCATGCAAGGTATCAACTTCTCCAGGTAAGTGTTGTTCCAGGTATGGGCTGCTGAATTAAACCCCAGCCCATGGTAAGATGTGAAGGTCCCACTCAACAGATCAGCAGTAGTGCTTTAAAGTGTAGCCCTGCCCCAGAAGCACTGATTGGATGGGGATGGGCAGACAGGAGAAATTGACCTCTTCACCTTCCCCGCACCCACCTCCAGCCCAAACTAGCTAGAGCATTGGCAAGAAATCTCACCCCTACTTCCAGATGCGAGGTCTCCTCTGATTGGAATAGGGGGGTGCAATGGGAGAAAGCTACGTGTGGACTGCACAAGAGGGAATGTGCTTCCACGGCAGGGCTTCAGCCAGTCCTGAAGGAGCCTGAGCTCAGTATTAGGGAAATGACCCAAAGAGTGCATGGTCCCCATGAACCTGCATCACACATATGAATCATTCACTGTCCAAAGGGAAAGAGGTGCTTTAATCTGGGACTAAGGTGCTGAGACTTTGCGCAAGTTTAGAGGAACTACTAATTTCAGGGTAAAAAGAAGTAGAACTTCAATTGTGCCTGTGTCCAAATGAAGCCAAAAAGGACACACACAGAGCTATATTATAAGCAGGAAACAACTGTATTCACAGTCATGCCCCAAACTGATGTTTCTTGCTGTTTTAGAGTCTTTGAGGGTCTTGGCCTGATGACTCTCCATTTAAGTTTGTGTTTCAGCTGTGACATATTCCAGTGTTTTGAATATTGTGACTGCTGCAGTAAGCCTGAAACTCCAGCTCAGAAATGAGTGCCACAAGCAACATACTGACAGCTGCAGAAAAATGTATGACTCTTTTGACCCAGGGATATCCTTGTACTAAGAAGGATGGCAGCCAGCAATTCTCTGGATAAATCAGTGTCATGCTGACTCCTTTGTATTGGACTCACTCATTTCCTCTCAAAATTGCATTCAGTGGCTGGAAAGGTAACAAGCCACTTATACTTTGAGTGATTAAGTCCTAGTCAGGGATAACAACAGTAATAACCAGCTGCCAAGATAGTCTCCCACACAAATAAGGGTAATAAAATCAACACTGCTGTCAATCATTTTGTCTAAATTTTCTACATGTATTTCTCACAGCACAAGAAGAACACAAACTAAAAAGTAATTGTATTTTACTGCCATGCTATGCATTAAATAGCTACTGTCTAATGGCATAATTGCCTGGAAGAGATTTTACACAATGGCATGGCATTTACCCATGGTATTATTCATCTGTGAAACTCATTGCTGCATGGTATCATTGAAGCCAAAACCATAACAGGATTCAGAAAAGGACGAGACATTTATAAAGCTAATGAGAGATGCACAGTTGCATAGATAGAAGATATATATGTGCTATTTGCCATCATGTTTCAAGGCATTAAATAAATGGTAACTACAAAAAGCTTCTTATGTGGGCAGGTGATTCCAAAGTTGTCCACTACAGGGTTTCTTGCATTTCCCACAATCACTACTACTAGACGAACCACTACCCTGATCCACTGTAGCAAAATCCTTTGTTCTTATCACGATTCCTGCTGTACATCCAAAAATGAGATCATTATTAGTGGTCAATGGCACCAATTAGGAGGGGGGCAAATGCCCCCATAGTGATTTTGCACGTCTCAAAGTTCCAGCGGCCATGGAGCGGGGCGGGGGGGCACACACCACTTTTAAGCAGTGGTCCTGTACTAAATCAATATGGCTGCTGCCAGAGTGGTCCAGAGTGTTGATCCATCTGTGTGTTCACTATGCCACAAAAAATTGACCTACCTGCTCTTCTGTATAGGCAGAGGGGTGGTCAGGCCAAATTTCAGTGAGTGGTGCTGCAACCTGGGGAATGGAGTTGAAGTGCCACTCAAATTTGGCTCAGCTGCCCTTCCATCTGGGTGGAGGGGAAGCTGGGCCAAATGGTTCTGTGACCTTGCACACAGGGAGTTTGTTTCTCTATGGGGGAACACAGGGGAGTCTGCCAAGGACTCGACTCCTAGCCTCACCTGCTCATGCTCAGTCCCGGGAAATATCATGGAGCATGTCCTCAAGGAATCAATTCTGAAGCACTTAGAGGAGAGGAAAGTGATCAGGAACAGTCAGCATGGATTCACCAAGGGAAAGTCATGCCTGACTAATCTAATTGCCTTCTATGAAGGGAAAGCAGTTATTCCTTGATTTTAGCAAAGCTTTTGACACGGTCTCCCACAGTATTCTTGCCAGCAAGTTAAAGAAGTATGGGTTGGATCGATGCACTATAAGGTGGGTAGAAAGTTGGCTAGATTGTCGGGCTCAACAGGTAGAGATCAATGGCTCCATGTCTAGTTGGCAGCCGGTATCTAGCGGAGTGCCCCAAGGGTCGGTCCTGGGGCCAGTTTTGTTCAATATCTTCATAAATGATCTGGAGGATGGTGTGGATTGCACCCTCAGCAAGTTTGCGGATGACGCTAAACTGGGAGGAGTGGTAGATACGCTGGAGGGTAGGGATAGGATATAGAGGGACCTAGACAAATTGGAGGATTGGGCCAAAAGAAATCTGATGAGGTTCAACAAGGACAAGTGCAGAGTCCTGCACTTAGGATGGAAGAATCCCATGCACTGCTACAGACTAGGGACTGAATGGCTAGGCAGCAATTCTGCAGAAAAGGACCTAGGGGTGACAGTGGACGAGAAGCTGGATATGAGTCAACAGTGTGCCCTTGTTGCCAAGAAGGCCAATGGCATTTTGGGATGTATAAGTAGGGGCATTGCCAGCAGATCGAGGGACGTGATCGTTCCCCTCTATTCGACATTGGTGAGGCCTCCTCTGGAGTACTGTGTCCAGTTTTGGGCCCCACACTACAAGAAGGATGTGGAGAAATTGGAGAGAGTACAGCGAAGGGCAACAAAAATGATTAGGGGTCTGGAACACATGACTTATGAGGAGAGGCTGAGGGAACTGGGATTGTTTAGTCTACGGAAGAGAAGAATGAGGGGGGATTTGATAGCTGCTTTTAACTACCTGAAAGGTGGATCCAAAGAGGATGGATCTAGACTATTCTCAGTGATAGCAGATGACAGGACAAGGAGTAATGGTCTCAAGTTGCAGTGGGGGAGATTTAGGTTGGATATTAGGAAAAACTTTTTCACTAGGAGGCTGGTGAAACACTGGAATGCGTTACCTAGGGAGGTGGTGGAATCCCCTTCCTTAGAAGTTTTTAAGGTCAGGCTTGACAAAGCCCTGGCTGGGATGATGTAGTTGGGGACTGGTCCTGCTCTGGGCAGGGGGTTGGACTAGATGACCTCCTGAGGTCCCTTCCAACTCTGATATTCTATGATTCTATGCATCATGTGGGTAAGACAGAGGTGAGACTTCCTGGCCAAGGAAGGAACCAAGTCACTCTGGGAGGAGGGATGAATGAGCAGGGACCAGAACTGGGTCACTGCTGGAGGGCATGGGGGTAGGGACTGGAATTACCCTCCCCCAAGATATACCTGAATTGGTGCCAGTGCTAGTGGTGTCATTGTGCTGGATACATATGTCAAAAGAGGAAACCGTCTATGCTAAATAAAGACACATGGCAGGGACATCAACAAATATTTGCCTTTCAGGAGAAAATAAACCTGAGATTTTCTAGTACACACTGAGTCTGGAAGTTATTCTTTAAGAGATTACATATGCCTTTTAAAGAACAAAATTGTCAGACACATAGATGAACATAATTTGTTGGGGTAGAGTCAACATGGTTTTTGTAAAGGAAAGTCATGTCTCACCAATCTGCTAGAATTCTTTGAGGGAGTGAACAAGCATGTAGAAAAGGGGGATCCAGTGAATATACTGTACTTACATTTTCACAAAGCCTTTGACAAGGCCCCTCACCAAAGGCTCTTAAGCAAAGTAAGCTGTCATGGGAGAAGGTACGCTCATGGATTGGTAATTGGTTAAAAGATAGGAAACAAAGGGTATGAGTAAATGGTCCGTTTTCAGAATGGAGAGAGGTAAATAGTAGTGTCCCCCAGGGGTCTGTACTGGGACCAGTCATATTCAACATATTCATAAATGATCTGGAAAAAGGGGTAAACAGTGAGATGACAAAATTTGCAGATGATACAAAACTACTCAAGATAGTTAAGTCTCAGGCAGACTGTGAAGAGCTACAAAAGGATCTCTCAAAACTTGGTGACTGGGCAACAAAATGGCAGATGAAATTCAATGTTGATAAACGTAAAGTAATGCACATTGGGTAACATAATCCCAACTATACATATAAAATGATGGGGTCTAAATTAGCTGTTACCACTCAAGAAAGATCTTGGAGTCATTGTGGATAGTTGTCTGAAAACATCCACTCAATGTACAGTGGCAGTCAAAAAAGCGAACACGATGCTGGGAATAATTAAAACAGGGATAATAGGACAGAAAATATGTTGCCTCTTAATAAATCCATGGTACACCCACATCTTGAATACTGGTGCAGATGTGGTCACCCCATCTCAAAAAAGATATATTGGAACTGGAAAATGTTCAGAAAAGGGCAACAAAAATTATTAGGGGCATGGAACGGCTGCCGTATAAGAAGAGATTAATAAGACTGGGACTTTTCAGCTTGGAAAAGAGACAACTAAGGTGGGATATGATAGAAGTCTATAACATCCTGACTGGTGTGCAGAAAGTAAATAAGGAAGTGTTATTTACTCCTTCTCATAACACAAGAACTAGGGGTCACCAAATGAAATTAATTGGCAGCAGGTTTAAAACAAACAAAGGGAAGTATTTCTTCACACAATGCACAGTCAACCTGTGGAAATCTTTGCCAGAGGATGTTGTCAAGGCCAAGACTATAACAGGGTTAAAAAAAGAACTAGATAAATTCATAGAGGATAGGTCCATCAATGGCTATTAATCAGGATGGACAGGGATGGTGCCCCTAGCCTCTGTTTGTGAGAAGCTGGGAATGAGCGACAAGGAATGGATCACTTGATGGGTACCTGTTTATTCCCTCTGGGGCACTTGGCATTGGCCACTGTTGGAAGACAGGACACTGAGCTAGATGGACCTTTGGTCTGACCCACTATGGCTGTTCTTATGTTCTTAAAACATTTCATTGGTAATAATCTAAGTGGAAAAGACTGCCATCACAACAGCAAATTATTGTATCTGAACTTGGAAATACCTGTATGAGAAACAGATTTCTGCTTTTTCATAATGCAAAACAACTCACCAATTGCCATTTTCCAAATTTATGAATCACATATAAAAACACTATGTAAAACAGTATAAAGTAGCATGAAAATTTGCCAGGTCTCATCAGGTTTATTACATTACCCTACTCCTAACTTCTTTGGGGAAACACAGTACCTAGTCCCTGCAGAAACAGGCAATAAGGCAGATTCTAAGCACGCTCTAAGCATCGTTTTTCTCTCTGCTCAGAATCTCACCAATTTCTTCCAAGAGAAAATTGACAAAACGACATAACTTTCTCTCTCCCCTCAGCTTGCCTTTCCTTCCCCCTTCCCTTTCTACACTTCTCTGTTCCTTCTCCCATCACAGATGCAGAAGTTTCTTATCTTCTTTCCTCCTCTAACTCCTCTATTTACCCAGTGACCGCATCCCATTCCATCTCCTGAGCTTCCTCATGCACACACTAATCCCTTCCTTTACTCTTATCCTTAACCTCTCACTTTCCCCTCACAAGACAAACATTCTTTAGCCTCTCCGATCTTAAAGAAAGCACTCCTAACCCCACTTGTTTCTTCCACTACCGTTCCATCTCCCTTTCACCTCTAAGCTCATTGAACATGCAGACTACAATCGCTGTCTGGAGTTCTTCTCCTCCAATTCCATCCTAAACCCTCTTCTGTCTGGTTTCCACCCTTTACACTTCACTGAACCATCTCTCCCCAAAGTCTCTAATGATGGCTTCCTAGCCAAAGTTTAGAACCAGTACTGCATCTTCATCAGCTTTGGCCTGTCACCCACCTTTGACACAGCCCACATTGCTCTTCCTGAAATTCTGTCCTCCTTTGGCTTCTGTGACCCTGTCCTCTCCTGGATCTCCTCCAACCGTTCTCATTGCTCCTTCAGTGTGTCTTTTAGAGGATCCTCCTCATGTGCCCTCCAACTTTTTGTGGAAGTTAAACAGGGATTGGTCCCCTTCTCTTTTCCCCTCTAGCCCTTATCCCTGAATAATCTCATCTACAAACACAAATTCAACTACCCTCTCTATGCTGATAACTCACAGATTTACCTCTCTACTTCAAACCTGCCTCCTTCTGTCCCAACTAAAATCTCCATCTGTCTCTCTAACAACCTGTAGAGAGATGGAGTGACCTTCCTCCAGACTCGAGAGCGAGGGACCACTATACTGCTCCTGGCGGGTGGCACCAAACCTGCCCCCCTTGCCAGAAGTACCAGAGTGGGACAGGAAGTATAAAAGGAGAGCCCTGTGGCTCAGTTGGGGCTGGACCAGGGAAGCAGGCAGACGTTTCTTCTAGGGAGCCGAGCCTTCTGTGGGAACCCAAACCAGTGCCTTACTGACAGAGGAGGCAGACAACTCCAGGGAATTACCAGCGAGGCCACTGCCTGACTGCCAAGCAGCGCAATGAAGCAACACCAGCAGAGTTGGCTAGGAAGCAGCCCAGGGGAATCAGACATTGATCCAAATTTGCTGCCAGGAAGCAAGGCAGAGTGTGTGTATTTCCCTGCTGACCCAGTGGCCGGACCATCTGCCACTATTAGGGCTCCTCGTTTAGTATTTCACTGCTGATCAAAGTGCAAGACAAAATGAGAGGGACAATCACACATCTGCACCAACTGCTGTGAACAGCATCTCTTATTGGTGGCTTAATTGGGTGGACCTTGGATTTTAGGAGGAGGTTGGGAGAGTGCTACTAAACTGTTTCCCTATCTGACACCTAAATAGTAATCAAGTCATTAATATTTGCAGATCTGTTGTACACAGGAAATGGTTAGAAACTGTAACTGACAATAAGCAGCTTGGGGTTTGACAAGGAAACTCTTGTGCTTCTCTGAATAGTTTGAATAAATTCGTAACAAATAGCATGAGGTCCTTTAGTTCTTTTCAATGACAGTCCAGAATCATAACTACAGATATGTTATTTCCTGTGCTTTAGGCTTGATATAATCTTCAAGTAAAGATTTGTTTTCACTACTCAATTTTATTACAGTATATTTGTTCTCTATGATTACAGCAGCTGGTTTTTAGATACCAGTAATTTTGTCTAAGGAAAATTAAACTGATTGTTCCCTTTTATTTTCCTTTTTTGGACAATAACTGTTTAGTTTAAGTTGCTTTTGCTGCCTTGCACTATTTTTTATCCATTGAAGTTGTAAGACTCATATTTTGGGTTGTTGTGTTGGAATTTTTAAAAAATGTATACTATGTAATACAATGAACTCCAGTTTTAAGGGATATATGCTTGACTTTCACTCACCACAGCAAACTTCTTAGCTGCTTCCTGGGTTTCAAACTCTTCATTATCCTTAGTGCATGCTCTTTTAGGCTGAAATCCTGGCCCCATTGATGTCAGTGGGAGTTTGCAATTGATGTCAATTAGGTCAGGATTTTACCCCTAGTCTTTTCTAGTTCCAATTCCAAAATAACTTCAACCCCTTTTGCATTCACATCTTGAATACATTTTCTCTATTGTATATATATATTAAATGTCGCCCTCTCCAGCACAGTTCCAATCCCAAATAACAGTGCCCTGGGTCTAGGCTGTGGGGCTGAATTACTTTTTTCCATTTACTGTGGTGTTATATAGAGTCCAATTGTATCTCGGATTTATCCTAATTTGAAACCTAAACCATGCTGGCCTTTGTCTGCATCTAGAGATTTTGGGTGGGGTTTTCATTCACCGTGACCTATCTCTGCTGCCAGTGAAGTAAATGCCAACTTTACCATCAACTCCACTAAACCAGAGTTAGGCCAACACAATGTGATTTAAAGAAAAACACTTTTTTCCCCCTGTTTCAATCAATTCTTTGCTTATGCAGTCCAAAATTTTTGCAAATGCAATTCTTTGCAAATGCAGTCCATCTCAGTCCAAAATTTTAAGATAGTAGAATCATAGAATATCAAGGTTGGAAGGGACCTCAGGAGGTCATCTAGTCCAACCCCCTGCTCAAAGCAGGACCGATCCCCAATTAAATCATCCCAGCCAGGGCTTTGTCAAGCCTGACCTTAAAAACTTCTAAGGAAGGGGATTCCACCACCTCCTTAGGTAACGCATTCCAGTGTTTCACCACCTTCCTAGTGAAAAAGTTTTTCCTAATATCCAACGTAAATCTCCCCCACTGCAACTTGAGACCATTACTCCTTGTTCTGTCATCTGCTACCACTGAGAACAGTCTAGAGCCATCCTCTTTGGAACCCCCTTTCAGGTAGTTAAAAGCAGCTATCAAATCCCCCCTCATTCTTCTCTTCCATAGACTAAACATCCCCAGTTCCCTCAGCCTCTCCTCATAACTCATGTGTTCCAGTCCCCTAATAATTTTTGTTGCCCTCCACTGGACTCTTTCCAATTTTTCCACAACCTTCTTGTAGCGTGGACCCAAAACTGGACACAGTACTCCAGAGGAGGCCTCACCAATGTCAAATAGAGGGGAACGATCATGTCCCTCGATCTGCTGGCAATGCCCCTACTTATACACCCCAAAATGCCATTGGCCTTCTTGGCAACAAGGGCACACCGTTGACTCATATCCAGCTTCTCGTCCACTGTCACCCCTAGGTCCTTTTCTGCAGAACTGCTGCCTAGCCATTCGGTCCCTAGTCTGTAGCGGTGCATTGGATTCTTCCGTCCTAAGTGCAGGACTCTGCACTTGTCCTTGTTGAACCTCATCAGATTTCTTTTGGCCCAATCCTCCAATTTGTCTAGGTCCCTCTGTATCCTATCCTTACCCTCCCGCGTATCTACCTCTCCTCCCAGGTTAGTGTCATCTGCAAACTTGCTGAGGGTGCAATCCACACCATCCTCCAGATCATTTATGAAGATATTGAACAAAACCGGCCCCAGGACCGACCCTTGGGGCACTCCACTTGATACCCGGCTGCCAACTAGACATGGAGCCATTGATCACTACCCGTTGAGCCTGACAATCTAGCCAGCTTTCTATCCACCTTATAGTCCATTCATCCAGCCCATACTTCTTTAACTTGCTGGCAAGAATACTGTGGGAGACTGTCAAGGTTCCTTCCCCACTCTGAACTCTAGGGTACAGATGTGGGGACCTGCATGAAAACCTCCTAAGCTTACTTTTACCAGCTTAGGTTAAAACTTCCCCAAGGTACAAACTATTTTACCCTTGGACTTCCACTGCCACCACCAAACTTTATCTGGGTTCCTGAAAAAAACGTAGTTTGGACACGTCTTTCCCCCCAAAAATCCTCCCAACCCTTGCACTCCACTTCCTGGGGAAGGTTTGGTAAAAATCTTCATCAATTTGCATAGGTGACCACAGACCCAAACCCTTGGATCTTAGAACAATGAAAAAGCATTCAGTTTTCTTACAAGAAGACTTTTAATAGAAGTAAAAAAGGAATCACCTCTGTAAAATCAGGATGGTAGATACCTTACAGGGTAATCAGATTCAAACATAGAGAATCCCTCTAGGCAAAACCTTAAGTTACAAAAAAAGACACACAGACAGGAATATTCATTCTATTCAGCACAGTTCTTTTCTCAGCCATTTAAAGAAATCATAATCTAACACATACCTAGCTAGATTACTTACTAAGTTCTAAGACTCCATTCCTGTTCTGTCTCTGGCAAAAGCATCACACAGACAGACACAGACCCTTTGTTTTTCTCCCTCCTCCCAGCTTTTGAAAGTATCATTGGTCATTTTGGTCAGGTGCCAGCGAGGTTACCTTTAGCTTCTTAACCCTTTACAGGTGAGAGGATTTTTCTTCTGGCCAGGAGGGATTTAAAAAGGGGTTTACCCTTCCCTTTATATTTATGACAGAGAGAGTGTCAAAAGCTTTGCTAAAGTCAAGGAACACCACGTCCACTGCTTTCCCTTCATCCACAGAACCAGTTGTCTCATCATAGAAGGCAATTAGATTAGTCAGGCATGACTTGCCCTTGGTGAATCCATGCTGACTGTTCCTGGTCACTTTCCTCTCCTCTAAGTGCTTCAGAATTGATTCCTTGAGGACCTGCTCCATGATTTTTCCAGGGACTGAGGTGAGGCTGACTGGCTTACTATTAATAGTAATAGTATTGCTATTACTATTAATTACTGAATACATTTGTTTTATTTATGGAATATTAGTATGTACATTATGATAATCCACTGTAATTTAGTAATTACAGTTGTCACAAATTATAGTTTCATATTTTCCATTCAGTAAGAAAGTGAGATAAAATCCCTAATAAACAGTAAAGCAAGTACAGGATAGGAAGAACAAAAGCACAGACTCAACCAAAAGTGAGTCCTAAGAGAAAGAGCTGGTAAAACCACCATCCTGCACATAACTTTTTTTTATGGGCATCACTGAAGAGTGGACTGTCAAACTTTGGTCTTTGTTTCAACTCGGATGCTTTTCTAAGCATTCTGATGCTTGTTAGTCTACAGCAGTGGGATACAAAGCTCACAAAAACATATTTCATACAGCATCGCAGACACTTCCATTTCAGGTCCCTGTTGGAAATAGCACAAGAACAACTTCTCTCACTGTGTTTTGGAAATTTGACTTTTCTGTTCCAGCCCAAGCCAGAACTCAGATATGCAGTGTTGGAGGTAGGGGTGTAGAGTTAACTGAATATTTCAAAATCATAGAAAGGATTCATTTCAAATTTGGTACTAATAAAAGGTGAAGGATCATGGGTGGGGCTATAATTTATTCCTCTACCCTCCAACTGGTTCATCCTTCTTTAATGGGTGGATTCAGGGATCTGTTCCACAGCAGGCAGACAAGACTCCTCCATGCTAAGGACAGGTAGTGGTGAGATGCCTCACAACCCTGGTTACCCCTGCAGAGCATCACACTGTTACAAAAAAGGACTGTGATCAATTGTTTCCCATGTCCATTGAAGGTAGGACAAGAAATAATGGGCTTAATCTGCAGCAAGGGAGATCTAGGTTTGATATTAGGAAAAACTTTTTTTACTATAAGGATAATTATGCTCTTGGAATAGGCTTCCAAGGGAGGTTATGGAATCCCCATCACTGGAGGTTTTAAGAGCAGGTTAGACAAACACCTGTCAGGGATGTTCTAGATATACTTGGTCTTGCCTTAGCTCAGGGGACTGAGTTGAGGACTTCTCAGTACCCCTTCAAGTTGCAAATTTCTATGATTCTAGTATTTTATCTAACTGGAAAGCTATGCAGCTTGCATTGAAAAGTCTGGATACCTGGATGTTTCTTCAAAGCATGTTTGAACTTCAAGTTACAAAATTGTGACAGAAATTTTAGAATAATAAAGCATCTCATGAGATTTCTTTCACTTCCATTTCTGGACCCAGCAAGAAATACCTTCAGAGCAAGTTTCCTCATGTTAGCGTGGCATTTCTAATTCTGGCTCATAACATAACATATATATTTGTGAATTCAAGCTGATTTTGTCTAGTTGTTCATGTCAAAACCAAATAAACCCAAAAACAAAAAAAGGAAAAATATTTTGAAATAAAATACAACATGGGGGGCATTCAAAACTAACCTCTCTATAAGGGATGAGTAACTCCTGCACTATTTTTCCAAGGCATTGGCCACAAACAGACTTTCCTATAGCATTGGACTGCATTTATGTTAGCTCCACTTCTTTTTCTTTAAAATAATAGTTTTATTTTAGTCATCACAAAGAAGCTATTTTGAATTTCCCTGTATTCTCAATTTCAGAACTCCATTTACATAGAATTACCGCTAGTCTTTAAATATAAATACCTTTTGCACTAGCAGTCCAACCCTTCTACACATACCGTGGTAAATCCAGGACAAACAGCTACAACAGTGGGGTAGTAACTAGTCCCAGGGAATTAAAAAGCCCCTCCCTACCTACTGAGGAGAGATAACCAAGGGGCAATAAGGTTTAGCTGGAAAAGGGGTTGCTAGGGAACCAATTAGGTTCAGCTGGCTCCAACTACTTGGATCCTTTCTAAACCCTTCCCTGGGTGGAAGGAGGGGGAGAGTGTGGGAGTGAGAGGAGCAGGGAAGCTGCTAGTAGGCTGTTTGCAGCAAGACACGAAACCTTCCCCGTAGGGAGGCTGTACTTGCTCTCCAGAAGGGAAGGAAAATAAGCACAGGGGACTGACTGAGGAGAGGAGTAGCAGGCCCCTGTGCCACCTATAAGGATTTGCTTTGCCCCAAACCTGAGTCTCCAAGGCTAAAAAGGACTGAGCCTACTGAGGTGAACAAGGTATTTTGCCACACTACACATGATAATGCTCATTGTTCTGCTACCAGCACCTGCATTAGATGTTGAGGAAAGAGCAATCTGGCAGCACGAACATCATCTTCCAGGCCTCCACAGGCCCTCTCTGCACAGGAAGCAGCAGTCACACAAATATTCACACTTTCTGTAGGATCCAGCACCTTATCCACAGGTCCATAGTGGGTTAAGATATTTGAAACAAATGGTTACATATAAAATAAAATGATGACACAATTTCTAAGCAGTAAAATTAACTTACAGGACAACCTCCTCTATAGGGAAGTTTAACTCACCTAAAGTCCTCTTCAGCATTTTCAGTCAAGGCTGGCTGAGACCCCACTTTCATGAATGCAAATGCACTGTTTGATTTACTTCCTGTCTGGAGGAACCAGTCTGAGGCATGTTGTATTTGGGTGACTTGCTTTTAACTCATATACTTAAGACCATAAATTTCTGTTACAGATATATAACTCCTTACGTAGTGCATGTACATACATGTCACAATGATACTGATGACCAGTGTGACACTGGCTTTTATCTGAGACCTCATATGACATTCTTTGGTGAACCAAAATGCACATACCAGAATCTGGAGATTCCTGTAACTGCACTGCACTGCACCCCCTTGTTAGTTGGCTTTAAGAGGTTCTTTGGTCACAAACAGTCCTTAACATATTTGAAGACTGTTATCAGGTTCCCACTCAGTCTTCTTCTTTCTCAAGACTAGACATGCCCAGGTTTTTTAACCTTTTGTCATAGTTCAGATTTTCTAAATCTTTTATCATTTTTATTGTTCTCAGAACTCTCCCTAATTTGTTCGTATCTTCTTAAAGTATAGTGCCCAGAACTGGACCCAGTATGCCAACTGATGCCTCACCAGTGCTGAGTAAAACAAAGCAATTATCTCTCATAGCTGACATATGATACTCCTGTTAATACACCCCAGAATGATATTACCCTTTTTTGCAACTGCATTACATTGTTTACTCCTATTTGTGATCCACTATAATCCCCACATCCTTTTCAGCAGTATTACTGCCTAGCCTATGAATTTCCCATTTTTTAGTTGTGCATTTGATTTTTCCTTCTGAAGTGAAGTACTTTGCACTTGTCGTTATTGAATTTCAATTGGTCTGAAATCAGAAAATTCTCCAATTTGTCAAGGACATTTTGAATTTTAATCATGTCCTACAAACTGCTAGCAACCCTTCCGAACTTGTTGACATACTACCAATAAGTGGAGGGAAAAAACTTCAGAGATATAAAGAAAAGAGGGAAAAATACAAGTTTTATTATTTATATTGTGGTAGGGCTTAAAGTGTACAGCATAGTGTCCCAAAATATAAGATGGCATGGTTACTGCCCAGAAAAATGTATGGTCTAAAAAGTTTTCAAGGGAGATTTCAAGGGATCTGATCTCACTTATCTCCAATATTCCTTTGAAATGACACTAGCATGAGACTGGTTTGAGGTCAGAATCAGGAAGAATATTATAAATGGCAGGTGAAGCTTCTCCTCTGCAGATCATACCATCAATAGGAAAGCTGGGTGAAGGAACAGAGAGGAGTCTGGTGATGGGGGAGTGGGAAGAGTGTCACAGTTTTGGGGCAACTGCACGTGCAGTCCCCTTCCGTGGTCACTCAAGGGCACCCACTTAAAGGTTTGCAGCTCCCAGCTGTCACCTCTCCTGGGCTGAGATCTGCATCTCACTCCCCTCTTACTGGGGTTTTAAGGTTGCACTGTGATATCCCCTGGAAGCCAGACTGCTTAAAAGGCCAGCACCTGCACTTTGCTTTCTCTCCAAAAGCTATTATCAGTGTAATGGCCCACAGTTGCAAGTTACCACACAGCAGCTTCTAAGAAAGCATGTTTATACTGAAAGGGAAAGCATTATAGAGAAAACATTAAAACAATAAAATAACCTATAATACTATTTCTTTTGTTTTTACAGTGCAAATATTTGTAATAAAAATATATATATAAAGTGAGCACTGTATAATTTGTATTCTGTGTTGTAATTGAAATCAGTATCTTTCGGAATGTAGAAAACATCCAAAAATATTTAAATAAATGGTATTCTATTATTGTTTAACAGTGCGGTTGATCATGTGATTAATCATGATTAATTTTTTAATCGCAATTAACTTTTGTAATCGCTTGACAGCCCTAAAAATTTTATTGTTATAAATGAGTTCATATTATCCTAGCCTTTCTGGGACACTCATCTCAATTTGAAAAAATATAAGAACATTAAACTGCAAAGTCAAGGACTCAAAAGTTTGGAAATGCCAGAATTAAGGTTTCCTGTGCAACCTTAATTTGGCTCCCCTCTGCATTATGAGACCGACTTTAATTACATGATCACATATTTTTTCCACAGGACTGCTGCTTCCGTCAGTGCACAATATAGGCAGTGGTCACTTAATAAGCAGCTATTCAATATTTTGTTTTCTCCTCACTGTTCAACATATGGCTGTAGGCCTTATTCACTACACTGTTCAAACCCTGCTCTGAAGGCAGAATTAATTTCCTCAAGGACTTTTCTATGGCACTCATCACTATAATATCTGAGTATTTAACAAACATTAATTTACCTTCACAGTCCATCTGTGAGGTGAGGGAGTTTTAGTTCCTTATCTCTAAAAAAGGGGATAATGAAACACAGACAGATTTTTCAATTCACCTAATACAAGTACTGTAGTGCAATCTCTTTATCATGAAAGTTGAAGCAAGGGAGGGGCTGGGGGTAAACTGCAAGGGCAGCAGGGCTGGGGAGGGGGTAAACAGGATCCCACACACACACCCCTGCCCACATAGAGCAGGTACCTACCTTCTCCCTGGTTTTAGCCCATTCTCTTTGTCTCTCTCTGCACCAAGCTGAGGGTGGGGGTGCACTGAGAACAGGGCTGGGGATGCAGGGTCTGGGAGGGAGTTAGGGTGCAGTAGCAGGCTGGGGGTTGGGGTGCAGGGTCTGTCCAGGAGCTAGAATGAGGGAGGGGGCTCAGGGTTGGGGCAGGAGGTTGGGGTGTGGAGCGCTTACCTGGGGCAGCTCCCATTCGGTGCGAGGGGTACAGGTGGGTATGTGGGGTGGGGGAGGGTGCAGGAGCTACTGTTTGGTGCTCAGGGTGGGGGTGGGGATGTGGGGGGGTGCAGGAGTCAGGGCTGGGGGTGTGGGCTGGGGTCATGGGGGGGCAGGAGTCAGGGCAGAGGGCTGGGGGTGTGGGCTGGGGTCACTCCCAGCTCCCTGCCCTGAGCCGCTCAGGGCAGGGGGCTGGAGGGGGTATGCCCTGATTCCACCCCCTTCCCCAAGGCCCCACCCCTGCCTCTTCTCTGCTTCCTCATGCCAGCAAACAGCTGATGGGCAGCAGGGAGAGAGAGTGAGAGGGGGAGGGGGAATGCAGCACACTGGGGGCAGAGGCGGGGGAGGCCCTTTAAATTGCCACCTGGGGAAGCTGGTCCGCCCCGGTACGGCGCACCGGCTCTTACCGGCTTACTTGCCCCTCTGGGTACCCCCTAGATCCATGGAAGTAGCAGCTCCTTTCTCTGCTTTGGGCTGCACCACCCACACCTGCCTTCTGCCCAGACAGAATGATTCCTTCCAGAGCCATAGTAGTAGTGGCTAGATCAACAGCTGTGGCTCAGAAGCAGGTATAGTAAGGCCTCAAATTTCTGTAGTGGATGGTGCTACAGAATCACTACATCCAGTCTCCTGTTCCTACCACTCCCATGCAGCAGCACCCCCCAAAACCTTCTGAAGTTCCAGAGGACTGGTAAGCCAGATATGGAAGACAGTGAGGCTGGCAGAGATAGCACATCCCACTGCTTCTTAAGGGCAAGGGGAAATCAGTTTAGAGGAGTATCGAAGGGATACCTGCTTCATCTTATGCCTGCTTAGACTCTGTTGGTTGCCTTACACAAGCATGTGGTTTCCCTGCAAAGCACTTGGGTGTCAATAGTGCTGTTCCCCCACACCGTGTTCCAGCACTGCCTGCAATATGGAGGGGGAAGGCTCATGGAGCCTGAGGGCTTGGTTGTGCTGACGCAGAGTATTTTAGGGCTTTAGATAGAGATGGCCCTAGAGTCTCGTGGCCAGTGGAGGATAGGGGTAGCAGAGCTACCTGCCCCACCTCCTCCCCATCCCCAGAATGCTCCCTCCCTCCCCTACCATGCTCCACTATGCCAAGGATGGCAGTTGGCTGGCTGACTCAGGAGCTGCCTTTACTAGTTTTATGCCAATGGGAGCTCCCCTATGCCAAGCAATACCCTGACAGCCACTAGGGGCCAGATTCCAGACCATTTGCGTCACCTGGGCAGTGCAAACGGACCAAATCTCAGTAGAGAATGTGGTCTTGTATGTATCCCAGGCTCTCAGATATGTCAAACATTTGCTCATGTGCACAAGCAGATGGCAAAATTCAGAAAAATCAGCATGCTTGCAGGGAAAAACAGTCAAAGTGCTGCTTCAGATTCTTTTCAATTCATCTGATCCAAGAAAGAGTTCAGCAGTCACCGTCTTTCTGAATCTCTAACAGAGATTGTACTGACGCTGGGACTAATGAGAAAGCTATTGCTTACCGCATAGTCTTATTAAAGGCTCACTCAAGTCTAGCTCAGAGGAGATGTTGCCTCATAAGAGAGAAGGGTCTGAGCAGAAAAGGCAGCAGCAGTTAACATTGCAAGGAAAATAATATTAATATCCCGGCAAAGAAAAAGACGATTGAGTGTCGTTGCTTATACGGCTAATTGTCTTCACAAATAAGATGCATTGTGGAAAACAGCAAAGAAACGTATTTGCCATAATCTAATTTACTTCTCTGTCACAATAAAATGATCAACTTGATAAAGTAAGTGGGACATTTATCTTGTTTCCTTACAAGCGGACATGTGAACTTTTCTGTCCTGCCAATTTGTATTGATCCTATTCACTTTGTTTCCCTCTAATAATCCTGTAATAAAATCTGACGCATAATTTGCTGAAATAATTTTTTTCATTATACTACATCTGATCTCATCTGCAAACAGCGATTTACAATAGTCCCTATTCTGCTGCTTTGTGGGTATATCACTCTATTTAATATCCTTTTTGTTTGTTTTAAAAGCTAACCTACAAAACCCATGTGTTTTTGAGGAATTTTGGAATGCAAACCACTAGAGAACTAAAACAGCATATGGCCTGAAGTGTATACCACATGACAAATTGTACTGAACCAGGGATGTATTTAGTTCATGCATTTTTTTAAAAGAAAATTGAAAAATGCATCAGCGTTCAGAAAAAGCTGAAGCCCATCGATATTAAAGTTGATTAAAGCAGAGCAAGAAAGCTTGCACGTTAACATACTCCTATCTAACCTATCATTCCTCAGAACACATATGTTTTCATTTTAGCTGCTTTATGCAGGTTGTAATTCCATCATATTTTCTTTAAAAAATTCTCATCAAGATTGTGGGCTTTGTGGCAGAGTAGTGAGTTCCCTCTACATTACATAATACATCATTTTGTATCTTCAGTTTTGAGAAAAGCTGGAGCAACTATGGGGCCAGATCCTCTAGTCCAGGACCCGAGGTCAGGGAGCAAAGGAGGCTCTGAGCTATTTTCATGCCCCATTAATCCCAGAGGCTCCCAGAGCTCTGTTGAAATTTGAGCAGTCCCAGAGCTGCTCTAAATTACATGGGCATAATGGCTTCTTGGGGCCGTTTTGCCAGTTGGCCATAGACAGATCACAGAACGCTCCAGACACACCGCCTCCCTCCCTGACACCACCACATCATACTACTTAAGACAGCTTAACACACCCCAGAGATTCTCTTATACTAGGGGAATGAATGTTCAGATAGATGAATGTGTTTGCTTTCACTTATGGGAAGAGGATTCTAGCATGAGCTAAATCCATTCCTGGCCAGTGAGCAGAAACTGTCAATAATGCAGAACCCTTCTACAGAATTTAAATTGACCGATGCAAACCTTGATGGGGATTTGGGTGGTGTAGAACTGGCTCTGGTGGATTCCTCCGCTGTGTGTCTGCTCAACCATGTCACGGGCAGCGATCCATGTATTAATAATGCTCAGCCAGGTTAGCTTTATGTCTGTCTGTTTCCAGTATTGCTATTTATGAAGGGAACACATTTGCTCTAATTTTGAACCCACTTGAACAGCACAAGTTCAGTTAATCAGTTCTAGAATTATTGACTTACGTGGAAAGACTGAAAAAAATATGCAGCTCCTAGTCTGACCTAACTCTAATATAGAAATGCATTTTGGGGAGCAGGCTATAGTTTATCTACAGAGGTCTAACTACTCACTGTAGGGGAGTGTGGAAAGGGCACAGACAAGGAGATGAAGATAAAGGATATTTTGGGGTTTGATGCAATGCCCGCTAACATCAGTGAGAATCTTTCCACTGACTTAAATGGGTGTTAGGTCAGGCCCTAATGCACCGCCTCTCACAATTTCACTTTCCTCTGATTATTCATGCTC
The DNA here is from genome assembly GCF_965152275.1 of Natator depressus. NCBI lineage: Eukaryota > Metazoa > Chordata > Testudines > Cheloniidae > Natator > Natator depressus. Next base: position 119,760,108 of record NC_134237.1, on the reverse strand, counting down.
CCTATAACAACAACCAACAAAATTTTAATGAATAAAAAACAAACAGGTAATTCAGCTAATTTATGGAATTTTAAATGTTTTCTTACACCAACTCCCTCCTTTCATCACAAGGAATCTGCAACCTGCTTGGGAAGTTGTGCTGGAGTGGGCAAAGTAAGAGTCCCGTTTCTCTGTTCATTATCTGTTTCTGCCATGATGAAGAGGCTGAATGTTTTTACTGACCCACTCGGCAGCAGCATATGTAATCAGCATGTATAATTCTGGGTGTATCTCTGCATGTAGCTGTAGCACTGAAGAGCTCCTGCCAAGATTTCCCTGAGAAAAACTCAACGACAGAAAAATATCCTCTGTAATTACTTTGGTTAATTCCCTGTGATACACACTTATGCCTGAGGTTCCTAAGCTAAATGAAGAAAACAAAAAGCAGTTGTTCCTTTCTGAATGTAACCAAAGGACAATTACAGTCCCAAGGAAAACCTTAACAATCCTACAAAAAAGCAGACGAAAACGTGGAAACAGAAATCTATCAATGGGGTCTCCCGTGTAGGAAAAACACCAGCTACACAGAAACCCTCCCTCTCCTCTGCCCCACATCAAAATATGGAAATGCACAGAAAATCTATGCAGTCTGAGAGCTAGTGAGAGCTCTGGGTAGCACTGATTTATACAGAAGACCAGTATTTTCCATCTTAACCTTTATTGTCATCTCAAAAGATCTTAACATTTTCGCCACCAAGGGCACACCATGGATTTTCCTCCTGGCTAATCCTGCCCCTAGTTTCTATTTGTAAATTGAAATAAAACTAATGTCTCTGAAACTTCATTAAGTCAGGAATAATAATATACCCCCCACATAGAGTGAATCCAGATCGTAGCACAGCTCAAAAACTGTCTTCTAGGTGGACACTCTCTATTTCCCTCTAGTCTATTCAGTTTCATTTTCACGCTTGCAGCGCCAGATCCTTGGCACTGCCAAAAGCCATGGAGATGTATTATTAATTTTAAATAGCTACAGCACTTCCCTTAGGCTCCTAAAACAGTCTAACTGGCACATATGCAGCGGCAACTACACCACCCTTGAGGTCCTACATTGAATTCTTAAGAACAGAGGAAGAAAAGGCAAATGGACAAGAATATCTCAAGTCAGTCACACCTAAGAAACAGTATGAATAGAAGCATCCACTCTAGATATAGCGGCAGCACTGTTTGAATAACTTCTACACGGGCCACTTGGGCTTGGATCAGTACCTCCCAAAAGATTTTCCCATTATGCTCTGACATAAACAGAATCAACATGTCTAGCTATTAGCATCTTCCCTGTGATTTGTCTAACTATAAGGCGTGGAGCCCTTAAGCCCTTAAGCACAGCAGGAGAAAGCTGTGTCAGTGATTCTGATGAAGTGGAGAGTACTGGGAGCGAGTTTACAATAAGATAACTTTCCAGTCAGAGCCAGCCTATTGGAAGGCACCACTTGTACTACCGTGGTATGCTATGTACTGTCTCCTGCCCTTAGGCAATAGACGGAGGGGAAGATAAGCACTGTATTCTGTCTTTGATCCTTCCATTGCAAAACTTCTATTAAATTTCCCAGGGAAGAGGATCAAGTCCGACAAGTAAGCAATTTGACAACAATTGTGTTGGGAATTTCTGCTCACAACCAGAAAGAGACCTACCCCAGAATAGAACAGTGATTAAGACACTCACCTGGAATGTTCCTGCTCCGCAGACTTGAACCTGCATTTCCCATAACCCAGGTGAGTGCCATGTAAACACCTTTTAAAATCACAAAATTTTTCACACAACACAATTGTTGTTTTCTGGCCAGCTCCAATCTCTCTCTCTCTTTCTCGCTCTCTCTCTCACACACACACACAATGAGACAGAACATTTTTATATTCATTGTATCAGTTGACCAAAATGAGGATGCCTAAATGCCTATATTTGGGTCACTTATGTTGCTCAGCACTCAGTGTCTCAGATGGGGTAGAGACACTTGGTAAATAAAATTATTTATTATAATTAAAAATAGTGGAGCAACATTGCCTTTCCACTCTAGCTGGCTAAGAGTTTTAAGCACCTAAACCACTTGCTGGCTAGCTGGCAACTAACTAATCATAGCGCCCTCTTAACAAAGATGTTTTGTACTCCAGAGTGTACCTCCTTCTGCTCAGCAGACCCCTTATTTGTCCTATCCTTTGTTTTCCAAGTTGCCAACATAATTTACCCAGCCAGCTGCTCTCATGCTGAGTTAGCCTCAGTCTTGTCATGGACAGAATATCATTGTAGGTTTACCATGGCTCAAGAATATTTCAAGGCTAACCCAGGTCACTAACCTTCAAAGCAGTGGCTGGCTGCAGAGAACTCTTCCACATGTGGCCCCACTGCCAGTACCTAACAGCAGGGGAAAGATGGATGGGGAAAAGAAGGAAAATGGTATTTATAAAATTTCACTTTGCCCCTTTTACATCCTCCCCTCTCTTTGCATGAAGATGTTCCTAGTTTGGTCTTGATTGCTTACATTTGCAAACTAGGCTATATCATGGCCTTCCTGGAATTGTTTTGAAGATGCTCTTGCTATTTGTTGGCTTTCTAGGCATATATTCATGGTAAAATGCCTGTTTGGCATGGATCTGTTTCCTTTATTTTTAATAGGAGAAAATCCACTTGGTATTTACTCGCTGTCTCTGCCCATTGTCACAAGATAGAACATCTCTTGGCACTGATCAACTGCCTGTGTAGGTGAAGTGTCCACTTGGCATTTGAAGCTTTTTATTTATATTAAGTAGCAGTCTTCTCCATGTGGAATGCCATCTGGTGGCCAAGTTAAAGAGTCACATATAAACAATACATCCCTGCGTTACGTTCCAGTAATTTATTGTATGGTGATAGCATTTCAAAGGCTTGTATTGTATATATTGGATGTATAAGCTTCTGATTTAAATAGGCATTAACAATAGCTACCTGCAGCCTAAGGTCAAAACCAACATGTGAAGAAATCCACACACACACACTTCTTGCATCTGTGGGGAGTGGAAAAACTTGTAGCATTCATATATATTATTAGCCTTTCTACTTGCTCGTCTGTAAAGTAGTCCTATGGACACCAGACTAGACAATCTCCAGGGAAAAGTGCTTAAGAAAATGCACGATCTGATTCAGAACTGTTATACTCTACCTTTGCCTGGTGAAACACTGTTGATTTCAAGGGACTTCTATTGGTATAAAACTGGCGTAACAGTGTGGAATCAGGCCCACCAAATAGATTCTATTGTTTTAAGATTAGCAACTTTTCTTGAATATTTGGGACTTAAAACATGATGCCCCAACAGTACCTGGGAAACACATTTACTATCCAAGAGGCAATTTCTCTTATCCCCCCTTCTCTAGTGGTGTCCAGGAGCAGTTCCCTTATGATGCTACCTCATAGGTGTTGAGAAGTGGATGTGGGACAACACTGGTATTCTTGCCAGGTGCCCAAGTTTCTAGCCACGAGAAACAGATTAATTCTTATTAACTTCAAAGGAAGTTACTCATTTCCTGCAGCAGGAGAATAGGTCCCCTAGGTTTTTCAGTTCTCCTCCCCTCTGCTGCCCTACACAGTTTTCCCAAGAAGCTTCAGGAGTGACACTGACAACATTCTCAACAGCTTTCTCAGATCCAGCAGTCAATAAGCCTCACTCTGTTGCTGCTTGGAGTCTTAAGAGCAATAGGATCAGCAGTGGCACAGAGTCCATTTCTGATTGTTCTGTGGCAGGTGTTTTGTGGCAGGGAGAGAAGACATGCCCTTCTCGCTCCCATAATTTCTCAGCCATCAGCTTCTGACGAACCTTGACCATTAAACGTAATAATCCCTGTGCCCTCACACTGCTGCTCTTCAGAACATTATTGGGCTGCTTATCAGTTTTATTTGGTTACTCCTACTGTTGGCTGTCATTTACTGGCCAAAGGGAGTTTTATTCATCCCTGGCAAATGAATTTTTCAAGCCAAGTGTATAAATACCAATATTTTCTAGGTAAGCTTGTTGAAACAGACTTTTTAGACTGATGCCTGCTTGCAACTTGCAGTAAGTGACTCACTGTGTTGATCACATTGTATTATGTTACCTGGACAGTATAATATAATCTTACTGATTTAATCATCTTTGACATGGCAGAGCAAGGAGCTGCGAGTCCAGAAAATCTAAAATGATGCAATTTCCCCAAGAATGTTAGAAAAAAATAAGAGGGTTTGTTCCTAAACCCCCAGGCTCAAAGCGAGAAACATCTGTTTTATGAAATAAAACTCACTAAGTTTAGTCCATTTTTCATAAGATTTTACATGCATGAATTAGGGAATTAATGTAGTTTGAATTTTATACTCTTTATATTTTTTCTGCTGACCAATCTCCATGGTCCTTATGTCCCCTCAGTTGCTTGGTAGAGGGGAAAGAAAGCATGTTCCTTACGCAGGAATAGGGGTCAGGCCAGCCATGTGGAGGGGAAAGTAGTTTCGAGTACTGCTCCTGCCCCTCTTCTGTGATTTTACAATGATTGCCCTACTTTTCAAAAAGCCACCAATTTCACCCAGCTCTGCTGATAAAGTATTTTTCTTTGTGATCAGGTCAGTAAACAAAAGCAGAAAGACCTTTATGTCACCATGACTACTAACCAACCAAAACAGAGGGTTTCATAAGGGCATTTTATAATTTCCTTATTAAACCCAGGTTCTACAAAGGATACCATGTGTCTAGCTAATGTAGTCATTTACCTGGAGTGCCTAAGCTCCACCTAGCTCTTGCCAAGCTGCTGAATTAATGATGATAGCTCTGCTGTTAAATCAGTCTCACCAATTTCCCTCCTCCCTCCAGACACGAACAGTTCTGTTGTGTATAAGTCAAAAGGAACCACTGGTAACTAGCTCTTACTCTAAGCATATTAAGGCTACTCTGTGCCCTCCTTTTACTCTGCCCAGCTGGGAAGTGAGGCCCCACACTACCTTCGTTCAGCGTATCTAGATCTGGGGTCCTGGTGTGATTCTTTCCAGATGTGATCTCTGTGCCTCATTCTGCCCCAGTGATATCAGTCAGAGCTTTACCATTGATTTCAAGCCGCACCCTTTCAGGGGAAGAGCTGCAGTAATTTACTTCCCACCTGCAGCAAGAGAAGAATTGTGATGGTCAATTACAGTTTTTTCCTGAGGCAACAAAATTACACGCTGAGCCTAAAGGGTCAATCTAGTCCTCAGGTTTTTAAGCACAAATATAGGTTACACAGGAGTGAATATAAGTGACAATTCTTACTCTGTATAAAATCTGACCTGTGCTGGGCATTCTATTTTCTTTGTTTACTGAAGGGAAATGTCTTTGAGACTTGGGCTCTCAGATTAAGAAAGTATATTTCCCATTAAGGAGTAATACAAAAGACTATTACGTGCAAAGTCTGTTCTACTGTTATTATTTTTATTGATTTTATCTCTGCCAGACCTTGGTAGAGCTGCATTTAAAAATCACACTTTAAGGGAGGTTAAAGATAAAACTGAGGATTGGATGAATTTGCTAAGAAAAAGGATTTCTTCCATAAAGTATCCTTGGAGTAATCCACTGAACTAAAATTGTATCCATCTCTAGAACTTCCTCTATGAATACACACATCTTCCCACCTCCATTGGAGGGCTCCTGAAGGAATCAGTTCATTAATGTATATAAAGTGTTCTGATACCATGATGATGGGCAGGACAGAAAATCCTGTAAATAAGTAATATATTGAAAAGGGTTTGAAACTGGACAAGAGTCAAATTCAAATTCATCTCATCCCTGGCTCAATTTGGGCCTGATCTTAAGCTCCTTCTAGGAGGTGCTGAGCACCCTTAACTCCCTTTGATGTCAATTAAAGTTGAGGGTGATCATGACCTCACAGGATCAGACCCTTTGTCAGTACTCCCAGGTGGAAAATCAGGTAAAAAGGAGGAGGTGCCTTAAAACCCACTACTGAAGTTGATCTTGGATATATAACACATTATAAAAGAAATAAAAGTGCATTCTCTCTGTTTTTTTATCTACTTTCCTCATATCCATCAAATGTTCCCCATTAGTGCACACTACCACAAGGTGGAAAGACAATCTGACATTCTAAAGGACACTAAGGGATAAAGAGATTGTTATGGTTTATTAAAAGTAAATTTACATTTGATTGCAGGAGGGGGACATCAGTTATCTCCTTTTCCCTACACAGGGATGCATTGGAATTTACTCAACATTAGATCATGCAGTGGAAAGTGTTTTTAAGCAACCACAGAGCATGAGGTAAAGAGTCAACCGAGCCACACAGTATACGCATAGCTTGGCAATGCACAAAACCTGGATATTTAAAAAACCTACTATGTATTTTACTGCTGATATTTTCATATTCACATATGTGAAATAAATGTCTTTGCAATGCTTTGATTTGCTACTGTTTAAACTGATGAAAGAAGAATTATTCCAAAGCTATCCCAAAAGCTTTTTGGGGAACAGCTCAGATTTCAGCAATTAGTGGTCAGCAGCAAATATATAGCAGCACCCTCATATAGATAAGGAAAGCTACGATTTGCATGGGTAGTATTAGTTTTGAAATCGTCCTAAGAGCTGATACAAAGAGCTGCACCGAGGAAGCCATTTGCAGTGCACAACAAATGGTATTGTTCCTACAAACACAGCTACGTATTCTTGAGTGCCATCTAATGGCACCTTATCTATTAACTCTTTATATATATGAAGATATAGGACACATCTACACTAGCCACTGTTCATGCATCCATGAGCCGGCTTGTCCCATAACCCCCCTATTGTCCACACACTTAAACCACAGAAGCACATGTCTCAAGATGAGTAGAGGGCGAGTAAACTAGCATGCCTGAGATGCGAGGGTGATCAATGAGGTGGCAAAATATGAAGACGATACAAAATTACTCAAGATAGATAATAACAAAGCTGACTGCAAAGAATTACAAAGGGATCTCACAAAACTGGGTGACTGGGCAACGCAATGGCAGATAAAGTTCAGTGTTGATAAGTGCAAAGTAATGCACACTGAAAAATATAATCCCAAATAAGCATAAAAAATGATGGAATCTAATTTAGCAGTTACCACTCAAGAAAGATCTTGGGGTCATTGTGGATAGCTCTCTGTGAAAACACCTGTTCAATGTGCAGCAGTAGTCAAAAAAGCTAACACTGAATGTTAGAAACCATTAAGACAAGAATAGATAATAAGACCAGAAAATATCAAAATGCCACTGTATGAATCCATGGTACGCCCACACCTTGAATACTGCATGCCGCTGAAGTCACCCTGTCTCAAATACATATTAGAACTGGAAAAGGTCCAGAGAAGGGCAATAAAAATGATTAGGGGTTTGGAACAGCTTCCACATGAGGAGGGATTAAAAAGACTGGGACTGTTCAGTTTAGAAAAGAGATGACTAAGGGGGGTTATGTCAGAAATCTATTAAATCATGACGGGTGGAGAAAGTGAATAGGGATGTGCTGTTTACCCCTTCCCAGAACACAAGAACCAGGGGTCACCCAATGAAATTAATAGGCAGCAGGTTTAAAACAAAACTTCTTCGCACAACAGCCATCAACCTGTGGAATTCATTTGCACAGGATGTTGTGAAAGCTAAAAGCATAAGAGGGTTCAAGAGAGACTTAGATAAGTTCACAGAGGATAGGTCCATCTGTGGCTATTAGCCAAGGGATGCAACCCCATGCTCCGGATGTCCCTAAACCTCTGATTGTCAGAAGCTGGGACTGGACGAGAGGATGGAGCTCTCAATAAAATTGCCCTGTTCTGTTCATTCCCTCTGAAGCTTCTGGCACTGACCACTTTCAGAAGACAGGATACTGGGCTTGATGGACCATTGGCTGACCTGTTATTGCAATTCTTATGATAATATGTTATGCATTGCTCCATATTTGAACTGCAGTGCTGAAGCCATGGTATTGTCATGTCCCATGTTGCTGAGCTGAGTCTTCAGGCAACCCAATAAAGTTTGCCTAGGAATTCACATAGGGAAGAGATCCCACAGAGTTTCTGCTTTTCTGGTTTGTATTAGCAGTAAATACATCATCTGAGGAGGCTCTTGATACATTACAAGGTAGAAAATACGGATAGTGAGGGAAGTCAGGATTTGGAACTGCAGGCACAGCTTGCCAAAGAATTGGAGAGTGCAGTAGAGAGGGAAATGAAGAACAGTGAAGAAAGTTGGCAGCATGTGTCCTCCAGAAGAAAGAGGAGGAGAACCAATATACCCCCAACACAACTGTTTTCAGGTTTCCTGCACAGGTACTACTGTTAAGAATGCTTAGAAAGAATCACCTGAGGGAAGAGATCCTAAGGAGACCCCATCGACTGGAAGACATGGGATGTATTTTTCTAGGGATGGGGATTCCATGATCACTTCAGGAGAAGGATGGAGGTAGTTGGAGTCTCCCTCCTAGGGGGACAGAATCATCTATCTGTCATCTGGACTGAGAATCATGAAAAGTGTGCTGCTTGTCTGGAGCTAGAATTCAGAATATGATGGAGAGTCTGCAGAGACTCCTCGAGCCCTTGGACTGCTACCACTTTCCACTTATCCATGTGGGCATGAACGCTACTTCCAAGAATGACCTTGAACGGATCACTGCAGACTGTGTGGCTCTGGGAAGAAGGATAAAACAATTTGGAGCACAAGTGGTGTTCTCGTCCAGAAAAATGGAAGTAAATGTGTGGTTACGCAGGTGGCATTGTCACACCCTGATGGCCCCCTCCCTCAAGGGGTCCCCTGGGGTAGGCAGATCAGTATTGTATATATATTGTTAACGCTGTTGCAAGCATTGCAAGGCATTTTGGGGAAGGGTCAAAGGTACGTGAGTGGGGAGTGGAAGTTTCCTTTGCAGATCACGAGAGGCCGGGGAGGGAGAGGGGGAAGGAAAAAGAGATCAGAGAACGGGTTAACTCAACACTTCAGCTTGCTCTGTGTGAAGATAAGACTCTGGCCCCGGCCCAAGGTTATGGGCTCGACAAGAAATCAGCAGCTGCCCTGTCGTGAGAAGAAGAGAACTAAGTTGAGCAGAGCTGCAGAGATAGCAGCGAGAACAGTGAGAGCAAATGAGATGGTGACAGCGAAGGCCAATAGAAGGGAAAACAAAGTCTCCGGAGTTGGGATGTTTGGAAAACAGAGGAGGCCACAGCAAGCCGGTTTGGACTGGCACAAAGAGCACCAAAAGCAGAGGTCCCTGAGTGGAATGCCCCCCGAAGGAGCCCAGGACTTAAAACCCTCCTGAGAGCTGGAACAACTCGGAGATCAACAGCGGATCCTTGGACGACCTGGGTCCAGGACACCACTCCCATCCACCCTTCCCCCCCTCTTCTTCTGATGTTACACCCAGGCCTGGACAGTCTCAGGTATTGTGTGTGTGAGTATGAAAATGGGTTAGCGCTTGGGGCACTAACACTTTCTTTCTTCCCTGAGTGACATGGGAGCATTCCCAGCACTCTCTGCTGTTATTTTATTATTTTATTCATAAAGCTTTAAAACTTAGCCACTTGATGTGTTCCGTATCTCCTCCCCAAATGATCCTAAGGCATCAGCCTGATCAATTGATGCCCCAGGCAGATTGGTAACGAAAATCTGTCACAGTGTCGGTGAGAGGGCTTTGGCTTCTTAGACATGAGCTGATGTTCCAAGAAAGAGGATTACTGTGCTGGGATGGGCTCTATCAAACACTGAGAAGAGCATCTTTGGACATCGTTTGGCTAACTTGATAAGGAGACATTTAAACCAGGTCCTGTGAGGGGTGGCTGGATTTTTGTCACCAATGGACATCCAGACTCAATGACAGAGGGAAGGGGCTAAATTTCTGGAGAAGGGACTAGAAATCATAAATGCGTTAGAAAGGCAACAAGAAAAGCAACAGGGAAGTCTGCAAAATATCTTCGATGCCTGTATGCAAATGCAAGGAGTATGGGGAACAAGCAGGATGAACTGGAAGTCATGGTATATGAAGAAAATTATGACTTAATTGGCATTACAGAGAGACATGGTGGGACAATTCCCCTGACTGGATTACCAATGTTGAGGGATATATCTTGTTCTGAAAGGATAGGTAGGGGGAAAAAGGAGGAGATGTTGCACTGTACAGGGCTGTCTCTGGGGGGTGTGGGGCCCAGGACGGAAGTGATGGATTTGTCTGTTTCAGGACCAACTGCACTGGCCAATTACACCAGCCCGCAGGGCCCCCAAAGCACGGGGCCCAGAGCAGTTGCCCTGATTCGCCCTACCCAAGGGACGTCTCTGGTGCCATATATCAAGAATATATACACTTGTTCCAAGGTCCAAGAGGAATTGAGCGACAGACCTACTGAGAATCTCTCGGTGAGGATGAAAAGGGAAAAGAACAGTAGGGATGTTATGTTGGGGATCTATTATAGACCACCAAATCAGGAAGAGGAAGTGGATGAATTATGGTACAAACAGGTAACAAGATTAGCTAACACACATGAGCTAGTATTAATGGGAGATTTTAACTTATCGGATATCTGTGAAGACTATTAAAGCAAAACATAATATGTCCTGAAAATTCTTAGTGTGTATAGGGGACAACTTTCTGAATCAGAAAGTTGATGAAACAAGTAGGGGTCATCCATTTTGGAACTGGTTTTGACCAACAGGGATGAATTAGTTGCAAACATGAAGATGGTCGGGAGCTTGAGAGGAAGTGGTCATGATCTGATGGAATTCAAAATCCTATTGAAAGGAGGATATGAGAAGAGCAAAACAAGAAATGAAACTGGACTTCAGAAAGGCGGATTTCAACCGACTCAGAGATATAGTAGGCAGGGTCCCATGGAAAGATCAATGAGGAAGAAAAGGAGTTGAAGGGGGCTGGAAGTTCCTAAAAGATGTAATACTGGAGGCTCAACATTGAGCTATTCTGACACAGAAGAAAGAAAAGAAGAGCCACAGAAGGCCAATGTGGCTGCACAAGGAGCTTTTTAGTTATCTAAAAACCAAAAGGGATATGTACAGGAAATGGAAGGAGGGGCATGTTACCAAGGAAGTATATATGGGAATAACATGAGCATATAGGGATAAAATCGGGAAAGCCAAGGCAAAGAATGAGTTACACCTGGCCAGGAATGTTAGAGACAACAAGAAGGGGTTCTCCAAATATGTCAGACAAAAAAGAAAGATCAAGGACAGTGTGAGTCTGCTGTTCAGTGGAGAAGGTGAGCTGGTAACGGAAGAAGATAGGAAAGCAAAGCTGCTCAATGCCGACTTTGCTTCAGTCTTCTTACAAAAAATAACATGTGACTGGATGACTAGCGAAGTTACTACAGACAATAAAGGGGAAAGGATGCAGAGAAGTAAAGAACATATCAGAGATCTTCTGACCAATTTAAATGAATTCAAATCAGTGGAGCTGGATGATATTCACCACAGGGTACTGAAGGAATTAGTGGAAGAAATCTCAGAGCCACTGGCAATAATATTTACAAACTCATGGATGACAGGAGAGGTCCTGGAAGACTGGAGGAGGGCTAACATAGTGCCCATATTTAAAAATGGGGGAAAGGAGGAGCCAGGGAACTATAGACCAGTCAGCCTGACTTTGATACCTGGGAAGCTACTAGAGCAATGTATAAAACACTCAATTTGCAAATTTTCCATCTAGCAAGGAGGAAAGGCCATTTAATACAATTTAACTCCTACTGTTTGTTATAGCTCATGTAATGCAGCTTCCATTATGTGAAGCACTAATGGCAACACAATATCAACTGCTCTGTGACGATGCTTTGCATTATGCTGCCTCGGTGGAAAATTGCTAAACAAATCATGTGAGCGGTCAAAAAGTACAATTAGCTTGAAGATCATGAATAATTCTTGTATCACTATATAATGCAGCAGCTGCAGGTTATGTCACATTGTAGTTGGAGATGCTGTACGGCCAATTCACCAAAGGAGAAAGGAAACAGGGAAGCCAAAAGAAAAGCTTTAAAGACATCCTCAAGATAAACATCAAGAGATGTGGCATCTACACGATACACTGGGAGACAGTAGCCCAGGATAGGGATAACTGGTGAAGACTTGTCAGAGAGGGAATGTCCACTTTTGAGGAAAATCACCTTGCCCTGGTCACAGAAAAATGCCCGAAAAGAGAGGAAAGACGACTGTCACGCAGCAATCGTGGCCCAACCCCATCTTCCAACACCACCTGCAATGTCTGCCAATGAGCCTGTAGCTCAAAGATCAGACTCCTCAGTCACCAAAGGACCCACAAAAAATAAACACCTGTGAAAGAGATCATCCTCGACCTTGAGGGATCGCTGACAAATTGGAGATGTAAATGTTTATGCTGGGCACTTGGATATTATGCTGACAGTCTCTATATGAGGAACTAGCTAGATTAGATGGACAGGCAGTCCACAGCTAGTGATAAAATTCCCATTGATTTCAATGGGAGCTGGCTCAAGTGCTCATATTACAGAGTGGGCATCTGGGTATATAAGCAGTTTTGTAGGTATATTGCTACAGTGTTTAGTAAGTCAGATGTACACAATACCATATAATAAATATCAGCACTAGGATATTCTTATATTCACATTCATAACAACCAGAATTTCAAGCATAGCTTCATTTGCTTTCACAGTTGCTAGGATGCACAGAGGTGGAAATGGAAATTGCAGAATCATTGCTTTCATGCTGGAATTTATCTAATTTCCTCAGGGTAAAACAATTGTCCAGACATCAGCTAAATCCTCTCTCTAAATCACCAGTATCCACTAGGCTGTTCACACTCAGAAGCCCTTGTATAAGGTGCTTTGTCCTTTCCACTCCTATTTTGTGGAGTGGAGGTGGTGTTAGCACCCCTAGTTTAAATATTCAGTATCTTGCAGGGTTAAGGACCTTAATCAGGCTTAATAGATGAGTAGCTTTAAGAAGAAAATACATCTATATTAGTAATATTGATAACTGGAACTTTTGATTGTAAGATTAGGATTAAGATTTAGAGGATGAATCCAGTCTGATTTCCATGGTAAATCTAAATAACTGAACATTAACTGTGATAAGAACAAAGAACCCCCCTTCATTTTATTTATGTGTGAACTTAATTATTTACTTTATGGAATTCCATATGAATCATAGGCAAACAAAACCAAATGTCAAAGCTCAAAGAAAAGTGGAGCAATAATCATATACAATCTAAAGCACAAAGATAAGGAAAAATATGAAGCCTGTATCCAAATTAAGGTTTTGGATAAAGTCAAAATTATTAATAAATATTTCAAGGAAGAAGTACAGGCAATGATAGTGGAGAAGGACCATAATTCATAGAACTCAGTGGAATGTCCAGAATTACAAGAAGGTCCTGTTAGTGGTCTCACTGCCACACCTATGTCAGGGGTATTAATCAGCCAAGTACAATTCATGCATATCCCTGTGGTATTAAATTTGTCTAATTGGCAAATAAACGAATTTAGTTACTGTAAAGACACCAAAGTGGCATCTTTTTTCTCAGTACTCCTTGTGGATAAGATCACTGCTTATCAACAATGGGTACAGGACATTGCTAATTTGGGTTTGGAGATACACAGCAATCTGTATGCTCCTAGAAAAAAACAAAAAAACAAATCCTTTAGGAATTTTAAATAGGATCACAAAATTGTTTGGCACAGGAATGTCAATTTGAAATAAGGTAAATTAAAAAAAAATCAAAAAGCATATCAATTACATAATCCAAAAAAATAGTGTGACAAAGTTCCTGCTCTACCTTGGCGGGTCTCGCGCTTATTGGCGGATTTGCTCGCCTTGGAGCTTCATGGCAGCCCTCAGCTTGGCCGTTTTTCTGAATTCACAGTCCAGGTCGACGACTCCTGTGTCTGACCAGGAGTTGGGAGGATTTGGGGGGAACCCGGGCCCGCCCTCTACTCCAGGTTCCAGCCCAGGGCCCTGTGGAATGCAGCTGTCTGGAGTGCCTCCTGGAACAGCTGTGCGACAGCTACAACTCCCTGGGCTACTTCCCCATGGCCTCCTCCCAACACCTTCTTTATCCTCAACATAGGACCTCCCTCCTGGTGTCTGATAATGCTTGTACACCTCAGTCCTCCAACAGTCCATGTTCTTACTCTCAGCTCCTAGTGTCTCTTGCTCCCAGCTCCTCACACGCACACCACAAACTGAAGTGAGCTCCTTTTTAAAACCCAGGTGCCCTGATTAGCCTGCCTTAATTGATTCTAGCAGCTTCTTGATTGGCTGCAGGTGTTCTAATCAGCCTGTCTTAATTGTCTCCAGAAGGTTCCTGATTGTTCTGGAACCTTCCCTGTTACCTTACCCAGGGAAAAGGGACCTACTTAGCCTGGGGCTAATATATCTGCCTTCTATTACTCTCCTATAGCCATCTGGCCAGACCCTGTCACAATAGCTAATCAAGTAATTGATCCAATGTTAAAAGGAATTTATGGCTTATCAACTAAAAACAATTTACAGTGTATAATATACATAAAATCACCAGATTGTTTAATAAAACTCAAAAAAAAAATCCAATGAATTGGTAAACTATAATAATGATCATTATCTTGGAAAAAATTGTGTTCAGCATATACAAAATATGTAATCAACACCATTAAAAATACGTTACAGTCTTGAAAACTAAAAAAGGTACCAAAATGCATTAAAAACCAACACATTTTGATTTGGTATTGCCCACCATATGTTCAAAAGCGTGGAGGAAAAAAAGTTGAATGCCAAATGAAATGTAAAAAAATATAATTCGGGGCAATTGGAAACTTGGAATCTGTGACACCACATCCCAATCATAATACATGTTATTTAAGGAAACCTTGTGACATGTCATGATCCTTGTATGTTTCATTCACTCTATCGTTACCAGTGTTCAATCCAAATAAGAATGTGTTTGACCAATTAGCTACTGAGCAGTCCATAGGCCATCTAAAAGATGATATTTACAAGAAACAAATGCAAGTATCTTCACTGATAGTGTATCATCACAATACCTAAACATGGAGAGTTCCACAGATGGCTTGTTGCTCTCAAAAGGAGCATCAATCGATCTGTAGGTGTAATGTGTTTAAGATAATAACTCCACTATGCGGTCAACTTAAAAGGTACCAATGAGATTTACTGGCAGTAACAGCAACACAAATTTCATGTCCAGTACAACTAGCTAAATGGAAATCTCCTATAAAACAAATAGGCTATGCGGGAAAAGGGCAGTATTGCATGGTAACTAATCATAAAAAATTCTATCATGGTCAACATAGATATATGGTCACAAATCCAAATATTTGTTTCAAGCCACAGGTGCCTACAACAGTTGTTCACACAACAATATCTCCGATAACCATTTTATTTTTAAAAGTGGGTATTTTAAGTAACCCTGATCATCAAAACTTGACTAGACAAAGTAGTCCAGTTTTTCATGCATATATACCACCACTAACCTTACAGCTAAAACAATTGTTAAAAAAATTCACATTTAATTAAAATTAGTAATAACGTGAATAAAGCAAATCAAGCAGTTAAAATTTTAAATAGTGGCATTTCACAAAATAGTACACCTGAAAAAATGGAAATTACATGAAAAGAAGAGATTATTGGTCACAGTATTCTTACTATGTGAACCATCCTTGCTGTATGTTGCATGAAAGAAAAACTGAAAGCAATGCGCACAAGAGGGGTTAACTCCTTGCCGCATATGACTCCGCCTGTTTCCTTTCCCTTGTTGTCAACTGTTACAGCCCCTGCAGCAGCTAGAGCTAATACAAAAAAGTATATAAAAAAGTAGAAACTTATTAAAAAATGCAAAGTATAAGTCCACATCAAGTTCCAGAAGCTCCATATAATTATAACTATCTACCACAATGCAAAAAAGTAATTATTTCACCAGTTTAAAAGGTCCCTAAAAACCCTTAATCCTTATAAAATAATGGCATGCAAATAAAGCTGTTAAATTTATACCTAAAGATTATATGTAAGTTGCATATAAAATTTAAGTATTATATTAATTAAATTTGCTATGTGCTATTGTATTAATCACTGCTGTCATATATATGTGACAGGGCTCTTATTATCTAATCATCACTTGATAATGAGATAATTCTCACCATCAAGGGGAGGAATCAGAGTAGTAGCCGTGTTAGTCTGTATCCGTAGCCAGTGATTTTTTAGTATCCATTTATCGTGTGATGTTATAATTAATCAATATGTTATATTCATTCATTGTATGTTAATTAGAGTTGATTTGTAGAATTATAAAAGTATAAGATTAATCAGTATTTCAAGGAATCAAGTATTAGACATAAGTGAGACAAGCTGAAACGCAGGATCTGTAGGCCGAAGCCTGCCAAGACTCTAGCTTAGCTATTTTAGGCCTTCGAGACAAGAAATGATCGCGCAAGACAATAACCAAGAAATAACCCCAAAATGATGGGAAAGAGGCACTAATTGGTAACATTGTAAAAGCATAGGTGGGAAGATTAAAATTAAATCATAAAATGCTGTAACAACAAATATTGTTTCTAACACGTGCTCTAACTGCAAACAAAGGTGGTACATAAATGTTGACAAGAACCTACCCAGCCTACTGAATTTGGGGTCCCTTGTGTTTCCAGGGGACACAAACCAATAAGAAAGAGAGGGTTGACATTTTCATGTACATGGGCAGAATTTAGGTATAGACAGAATCACAGTATAAAAAGGGGTGCCCAGAGCAGGGAAATTGGGCTTCCTATGGGAAACTCCAGCAGGGACCAGTCTCATATTGATGGTCAATCCATAAGAGAGCCAACAGACTCGAACACCATCTGGGAGGATGAGAGTATGTCTGTGGATATAACTGGTTCATTATACTTATCTATAGGAATTGTGTATGCTGTGACATTTATAGCTTTGTGTATGCTGTGACATTTATAAAATTACAAAAAGATAGACGCTCTTGTAATTGTGTGTGTTATTTGCCTATGGTTTCATGTGTTCCTATGAACTCTAAATCTAGAACCAACAGAGGTGACGCTGCTGAACTTGAGACTGTAGCCACCAGCGCTGAACCCACTGAGATATGATTAACATTAAATAAAATAAAAGGCTACACTCGTGTCCTTCACGTTGGAAGCCCTCTGACAACTGGCACCTTCAATGAAGAGGCCAATAATTAAATCCTTCCATGTCAGGACTGAGGAACATTAGCAAAGCAGCATGAAGAGCACCTGAAAATGTCTCTCTCTTCGGTTAAGACCCCTCTCCATGACAGGAGTGGATCTAACTCACACTGCAGCAAAGAGAAACAGTAGCCCAGATGACTCCTTGCATGGAAATACCTATGATATGAGCCCAAAGTGTGATGAAAACTTCCTGAGGAGAGCTTCACAATGATCTGGATAGATCATTCCATTAAGGATCCTGGGGTTTATCCCCTGTAGAAATAGAAAGGAGACTTGGCCTGAAAACCCTAGAGAAACTTGGAAACCTCCGCAGGGAGGCCTGGTGCTTCTGTACAAATGTTCAGCGCCCCCGTATATCTTTTCTCTGAATCCCTAGCAGCATGGCCATACTTTGCAAGGGTCTCTGGTATCCCACCAAAGAAGGATCTCACAGCATGGATTGACTTTCTGGAAGAGTTCATAGAGCTCCTGCTTGAATAAATTGTTTAGGTTCATTCCCCCTGTGTTTGGTCAGGGAGAAGAATGATATGTCCCTTCTATACCTATCCCCTCCCTGCCTGTAGATCCCCATGGAATCTGCTGCAGAGTCCAAGGACCTGGGGAATATTATCATAGAGGATGCCTTCATGTGGGCAGATCTGCATGTGAAGGGTGGCCTCTGTGCACGAATCTTGGTGTATAATCCATCCCTATGAACTCACAAACAAATCTGTAGCTTGTTCTAGGCCAAAATGGTATAAATAGGTGTAACACTGGCTATTAACACATCCACTGTCAGTCTGCAAGACATTATGCGTGCCAATTACCCTAGATGTATTGACAATGTGAACAGCTGTCCCAAAAGGTGACTAGAACTGCCAATCTTCTGGCTCTGATTTATTTTTAATTTCAGCTTTTTTGTGTCTGGTCTCTTCATCTTTATAGCTCCTTTTGTGCAGCGTAATTTCCCACTTTCAAATTATATTGTATCAGATTATGTTTGGCTTCTAAGAAATCAATAAACATACTAATTAAAAAATTTTTTGGATAGCTACACATTCTACAGCCTACCACAAAATACTGAGTCCGACCTCCTCTCACAGCTGGTACATCAGAGCAGTCAGAGACTGCTATTTCCCAAGCCCGGCTACACCAGACTTTTTTTTTCCTCTGAACAATGCCTCCTGTCTCTGCAAGTAGTCTGACAGCAATATGCCATCAGTCTCTGTAAAGTGACTTCCCCCCCAGGATTGACATCAGTTTAGTGAAACCCCCTGTTACCAGTGCTAGATGTGGGTCAAAACCCCGGTATTATGGGGAGGAATATTATTGGATGTGAAACAGCATTTGTCTATCAGCCAAATAATACCCATGCAATGTAAAGCTTTCTTTCAGGCGATCAATCATGTTAACATTAGGTTTCAGAGTAGCAGCCGTGTTAGTCTGTATTCGCAAAAAGAAAAGGAGTACTTGTGGCACCTTAGAGACTAACCAATTTATTTGTGCATAAGCTTTAGCTCACGAAAGCTTATGCTCAAATAAACTGGTTAGTCTCTAAGGTGCCACAAGTACTCCTTTTCTTTTTGTTAACATAAGGGATGAGCAACAGGAGCTGGATTCCAGCTCCCTCAATTATTTGGATTCAACTAATCTTCCCTCTGCCTGCACCAAAGTTCAAGGATATTCAGATCTAAGGTTTGGGGATCAGGTCACTCTCTGAGTAAGACAATCTACTTCTGCTCCAGGTAACATAAGTTGTGTGTGCTCCAGGGCTTAGTGGATTAGTTATAGATACTGCAGTCTTTCAGTTCTAAATCATTAGTTTCCAGGAAGCCTAGGTCGACTGTGATCAATCCCATTCGATACCTGCTTGAGGACTATTGAAATGAGTTGTACACCAGACCACAGTGGAGAATTATTATTGTCATGCTCCCAAAAACACAATCATAGTTGATATTCTTTGGCAGACTGCATTGAGAGAAGGGCTGACTGAACACAGGAGATGAACTACACTCTGACCCACAGGTCCAGGCTACATTAGAGAATTGCCTTTGTGGTGATGCCTATCATTTGGCACCGAATGGGCTAGTGGCCACTTGTGACTACTTGGATCAGTGCAACTACTAACTTATGCAGAGTATCTGATTCTATTGGTACTTTGTCCTCCCTAATTCTTACACTGTGAGCTCTCTAGGGCACAGACCGTCTGTGTAATTTACATTGAGCAATTAGTACAATGAGGCCCTGCCCTAGGTGCTACTGCAATAGACATAATAAATTATACCAGCTGAATGGTTGCTAATTGAATCAGTGGGATAGCACTATTTGAATCACCAGTGGAGCAGTAGCCCCACACTAGTCATGCTGGTTTGGGTTAAGGATCATTGCAGTTTTGCCCTGCATTTCCATTTCCATAATACTACACGGTATTGCATTGGAATTGCCTCTCTATGCTGTACCTATGCTAGAGTTTCTGAGGGTGGTCCATTCATTCAGGGCTGAGACACACTAGGTGTGAAGAAATGCGCACTGCTACCATTACATGCTGTGCTTGTTGTAGGGCTAAACACAGGACTCAGGTCTCCAGCGTTGCCATTCCCTCCCCTGTCATAAGCCCAACAGTCACTTTAAAAATACTGTTTATAAAAAGAAAAATAAATTGAAAAACAATCCAGCTGTACAGTTAGCTGCTCCAGTCCTCTCAGAAACTAATTCTCCCGCCCTCAAAAAATCAATTTATTTGCAAGAGGTTGGTTTTACTCTGTTATTTTTTAATGCTCTGGATACTCAAAACTTAGGAGCTATTTCTCCTCAACTCTGCTTTGAGAATTAATTAGATTTCCAAGAATTTCAAGAGCTAAAAAGCATGACTAGTTACTAGAAGAATAAATCTGAATTTAAGGACACAGAGGAAGCATGAAAACAAAACTTCTGATACTGCAGAACTCATACATCAATTGCAAGTATTTAACCAGAAGAATTTGCTTATTTCTATTGAAGCTTTGGAGCAGGTGGCAGTGGGATCTTGCCAATTTAGGGGGCATGTGGTGATGAGGCTAATTTGCCTGTACCCGACAGAGAAGAACAGCTCGGTCTAATAACATTTTTCTTAAGAAAAAGAAAATGGACAATCTCTGTCTTTACCACAGATTGAAGAAATAAATCAGAATTACTAGCAAGTTGTTCTTGACACAGATACAAAAACAACAGGCTGGAGACCATCTCCTCTGCTTGTAAACTCATGCTGTGATCTTGTCAGCTCTCAGGAGCTATGCAAGGTCAAGCTGGGTTAGTTCTTACAGAGAGATGTTTAAGTAACACCAGGGTGCTGCACAGTGCAGTAATTGTGCCCACAAGGCTGGGTAGGACAAAGAACGTCTCTGACTGAGCCACAAGGTCCCATCCCCTTGAGCCTCCCAGTGCTTACTTTGTTGCTGTCTGTCCTGTGTTCAACCTATCCTTTCCAGGACTCCCCCAGGTTTCCCAGCAGCAATCTTTGCCTGGTGTTTGAGGTCCACATTAATCTCCACAGTAGTGCAGAGACCAGCAATGGGATGGGAAGAATGGCTAGATCCTCTTCTATCAATGATTCTTGGCTGCTGGTCACTGGTTCAGCCACTGCCACCGGTTAGGGAAGCCGTCAGGGCTACCCAAGGCTCCCATGGGACTTGTGGCAGGCAACAGCCAAGGAATAGTGAGGACCCAAGACTGCCCAAGCCATCCCCTCTCTCTTGGAACACACCCTGCCTGCCCATGACACACCACAGAATACCCCTTGCATTGGGGATGCCATAGGAAGGGAAGAGTAGAGACACATCTGCACCTGCTGGGGATGCCCAATTTGCCATATGTATTTTAAGGGGTGTGGGGAGGACACCTTACAGCTGCTGTGCAGCATAAAGTGGCTGCAGAGCCCCTATGAATCGCCTTGTCTCCAAAGGCCTCTCTCCTCATCAATCCCTTCATCCTTCCTCATCACTCCCACCTCCCCACCACACCCCACTGGTTTTACCTCTACCTCTGCCACAAAATGCTCTCGCTCTGCCCTCCCTTCCCTCCAAAATTCACGTCTCTGTTGTCCTTAAACATCCCTGTTCTCCTTCTCCCTGTCTCTCCTATTTGTCATCCAGACCCCTTCACAATCTTCTCTCTCCCTGGCATTCTCCCGCATCACCAAATCCTCTTCTCTGCCCTTCCTTCCCAACAAATCCCCTGTGCTCCCCTAGTTTCCGACTCCTCTCTCCCCATCCAATACATCCTTCCAAAACTGCCTCACAATATTCTCTACCCAGACATAACCCAGCCCCACCTACCTGTCACCAAAAGCCATCCCAAACCCATCCCACTCTCCTCCTCGCGTTTCTCGTCCTCTCACCTTCCTCCACATATTCTAAGTTTCTCCTTCCTTTCCTTTTCTCCCCTTCTCTCTTCCTTTCAAAGGGCCAAATGTCTCCTCTCTCTTTCCTCATATCCCATATTCATCTCTCCCTGCTCCCAATTATCCTCCTTTCCCCCCAAATGCCTCATTGTGTCTTCCCACACTCCTGTCTCCCTCCCCATCCCACATTCCCTCCTACCTTTCCTTCATATGCTGCTCTCCCTTCCCTTCCAAGATCTATTCTTCATATCCTTCATGGTGGGAGAGAAGGAGATGGTGCTTCAGCTGGGCTGGAAGCCAGCAGCTCAGTATCTTCTCTGCACCTGGCTCAGCTTCCTGCCTATCTGAAATGCTCCCTCAGCTCTGCACTCATATCTGGTGGAGCAAGGCAAGGAAGGAGCTGAGCTGGCTCTAGTGAGCCAACTTCTGCCTGCCCTGCAAGGGGACTCAGCACAGGAGACTGCAACTGCCAGTTCCTCCTCCCTGCCCAGCCCTAGGCAGCCAGCAGAGGAAGGGAGAGAAAGCCAGTGCTGTGCTCACCATCAGCTTCTGAATCCTCTCTCTCCCTCTTCTAGCTGGGGGCTGAAAGTTGGACAGGAGAGGAACTGGAATGTATGAAGGGAGGTGCCTTGTTCCCTATCAATTACACTCATGGCGCTAGAGGAAGTGCTGTGTGTGTGTGTGATGTAGTAGGTGGAATTTGTTACTCTGAGTCAGTGCTAAGTCCATGGCCCAGTGTGGTGGGAGGGACACTATGCTGCTCGAGAGGGTCTCCTTCAGATAAGGTGTAAAATGAAACTCCTGCTAACATTAGTTATCATTAAATCATTAAAGTTTCCATGCATCTAGTCATTACAGTAGGGAGCTTCAGCAGAGTTACAAACTGATTTACCTCAGCTGGGCTCTGCCCCACCAGAATTCCTCACCACAAAAGTTCGGCTATCATGGGGCAAGCTCCTGAGGAAGCTTGTAGAAGGAAAGTAATATGGATGGGGGGTGTTCAGCTGTTGTGACCTGCACTGGATGTGCTATGTTTGTCTTTCTTCCACAGGACAGAAGCGACTTTGTATGTACAAAGTGCAAACTGGTCTCCATATTGGAAGAGAAGGTTCAAGGTCTGGAGCAACAGGTATCGACCCTGCGTTGCATAAGAGAAACTGAAGATTTCCTGGACAGACGTCAGGATATGCTTCTACGGGCACAAGGTTCTGAAGATTCAGAGCAGGCTGCACAGCGGGGACAGGAGGCCGGTGAAGAAATTTGGCATCATGTGACCTCCAGAAGAAGAAAGGGGAACGTCCATGTACCAGCAACGCAGATACGGGTAAGTAACTGTTTTCATGTTCTCTCCACAGGTACCAATGCGGAGAGTGGACCAGATGATACGTCTGAGGGAGGGGAGCAGAAGGAGACTCCGCCAGTTGGAAGGCATGAGATGCACTGTCCTAGGGTTGGGGGTTCCACGACCACCACTCCCAAGAGAAGGAGGCGGGTGGTGGCGGTTGGGGACTCTCTCCTCAGGGGGACTGAGTCATCTATCTGCCGCCCCGACCGGGAAAACTGAGAAGTCTGCTGCTTGCCAGGAGCTAAGATTCTCGATGTGACGGAGAGACTGCCAAGACTCATCAAGCCCTCGGATCGCTACCCCTTCCTGCTTCTCCATGTGGGCACCAATGATACTGCCAAGAATGACCTTGAGTGGATCACTGCAGACTACATGGTTCTGGGAAGAAGGATAAAGGAGCTTGAGGCGCAAGTGGTGTTCTCGTCCATCCTCCCCATGGAAGGAAAAGGCCGGGGTAGAGACCGTCGAATCGTGGAAGTCAATGAATGGCTACGCAGGTGGTGTCGGAGAGAAGGCTTTGAATTCTTTGGGTATGGGATGGTGTTCCAAGAAGGAGGAGTGCTAGGCACAGACGGGCTCCACCTAACGAAGAGAGGGAAGAGCACCTTCGCGAGCAGGCTGGCTAACCTAGTGAGGAGGGCTTTAAACTAGGTTCACCAGGGGAAGGAGACCAAAGCCCTGAGGTAAGTGGGGAAGTGGGATACCGGGAGGAGGCACGAGCAGGAGCGTGTGAGAGGGGAGGGCTCCTGCCTCATACTGAGAAAGAGGGGCGATCAGCAGGTTATCTCAAGTGCCTATACACAAATGCACAAAGCCTGGGAAACAAGCAGGGAGAACTGGAAGTCCTGGCAAAGTCAAGGAATTATGATGTGATTGGAGTAACAGAGACTTGGTGGGATAACTCCCATGACTGGAGTACTGTCATGGATGGATATAAGCTGTTCAGGAAGGACAGGCAGGGCAGAAAAGGTGGGGGAGTCGCACTGTATGTAAGAGAGCAGTATGACTGCTCAGAGCTCTGGTATGAAACTGCAGAAAAACCTGAGAGTCTCTGGATTAAGTTTAGAAGTGTGAGCACCAAGGGTGATGTTGTGGTGGGAGTCTGCTATAGATCACCGGACCAGGGGGATGAGGTGGACGAGGCTTTCTTCCGGCAACTCGCTGAAGCTACTAGATCGCACGCCCTGGTTCTTATGGGAGACTTCAATCACCCTGATATCTGCTGGGAGAGCAACACAGTGGTGCACAGACAATCCAGGAAGTTTCTGGAAAATGTAGGGGACAATTTCCTGGTGCAAGTGCTGGAGGAACCAACCAGGGGCAGAGCTCTTCTTGACCTGCTGCTCACAAACCGGGAAGAATTAGTAGGGGAAGCAAAAGTGGATGGGAACCTGGGAGGCAGTGACCATGAGATGGTCGAGTTCAGGATCCTGACACAAGGAGGAAAAGAAAGCAGCAGAATACAGACCCTGGACTTCAGAAAAGCAGACTTTGACTCCCACAGGGAACTGATGGGCAAGATCCCCTGGGAGAATAACATGAGGGGGAAAGGAGTCCAGGAGAGCTGGCTGTATTTTAAAGAATCCTTATTGACGTTATAGGGGCAAACCATCCCGATGTGTAGAAAGAATAGTAAATATGGCACGCGGCCAGCTTGGCTTAACAGTGAAATCCTTGCTGATCTTAAACACAAAAAAGAAGCTTACAAGAAATGGAAGATTGGACAAATGACCAAGGATGAGTATAAAAATATTGCTCGGGCATGCAGGAGCGAAATCAGGAAGGCCAAATCACACCTGGAGTTGCAGCTAGCAAGAGATGTTAAGAGTAACAAGAAGGGTTTCTTCAGGTATGTTAGCAACAAGAAGAAAGTCAAGGAAAGTGTGGGCCCTTTACTGAATGAGGGAGGCAACCTAGTGACAGAGGATGTGGAAAAAGCTAATGTACTCAATGCTTTTTTGCCTCTGTCTTCATGAACAAGGTCAGCTCCCAGACTACTGCACTGGGCAGCACAGCATGGGGAGGAGGTGACCAGCCCTCTGTGGAGAAAGAAGTGGTTCGGGACTATTTAGAAAAGCTGGACGAGCACAAGTCCATGGGGCCGGATGCGCTGCATCCGAGAGTGCTAAAGGAGTTGACAGTTGTGATTGCAGAGCCATTGTCCATTATCTTTGAAAACTCATGGTGATCCGGGAAAGTCCCGGATGACTGGAAAAAGGCTAATGTAGTGCCCATCTTTAAAAAAGGGAAGAAGGAGGATCCTGGGAACTACAGGCCAGTCATCCTCACCACAGTCCCTGGAAAAATCATAGAATCATAGAATATCAGGGTTGGAAGGGACCTCAGGAGGTCATCTAGTCCAACCCCCTGCTCAAAGCAGGACCAATCCCCAATTAAATCATCCCAGCCAGGGCTTTGTCAAGCCTGACCTTAAAAACTTCTAAGGAAGGAGATTCTACCACCTCCCTAGGTAACGCATTCCAGTGTTTCACCACCCTCCTAGTGAAAAAGTTTTTCCTAATATCCTACCTAAACCTCCCCCACTGCAACTTGAGACCATTACTCCTTGTCCTGTCATCTTCTACCACTGAGAATAGTCTAGAACCATCCTCTTTGGAACCACCTCTCAGGTAGTTGAAAGCAGCTATCAAATCCCCCCTCATTCTTCTCTTCTGCAGACTAAACAATCCCAGTTCCCTCAGCCTCTCCTCATAAGTCATGTGTTCCAGACCCCTAATCATTTTTGTTGCCCTTCGCTGGACTCTCTCCAATTTATCCACATCCTTCTTGTAGTGTGGGGCCCAAAACTGGACACAGTACTCCAGATGAGGCCTCACCAATGTCGAATAGAGGGGAACGATCACGTCCCTCGATCTGCTGGCTATGCCCCTACTTATACATCCCAAAATGCCATTGGCCTTCTTGGCAACAAGGGCACACTGCTGACTCATATCCAGCTTCTCGTCCACTGTAACCCCTAGGTCCTTTTCCGCAGAACTGCTGCCTAGCCATTCGGTCCCTAGTCTTTAGCTGTGCATTGGGTTCTTCCGTCCTAAGTGCAGGACCCTGCACTTATCCTTATTGAACCTCATCAGGTTTCTTTTGGCCCAATCCTCCAATTTGTCTAGGTCCCTCTGTATCCTATCTCTGCCCTCCAACGTATCTACCACTCCTCCCAGTTTAGTATCATCCGCAAATTTGCTGAGAGTGCAATCCACACCATCCTCCAGATCATTTATGAAGATATTGAACAAAACCGGCCCCAGGACCGACCCCTGGGGCACTCCACTTGACACCGGCTGCCAACTAGACATGGAGCCATTGATCACTACCCGTTGAGCCCGACAATCTAGCCAACTTTCTACCCACCTTATAGTACATTCATCCAGCCCATACTTCTTTAACTTGCTGACAAGAATACTGTGGGAGACAGTGTCAAAAGCTTTGCTAAAGTCAAGAAACAATACATCCACTACTTTCCCTTCATCGACAGAATCAGTAATCTCATCATAGAAGGCGATTAGATTAGTCAGGCATGACCTTCCCTTGGTGAATCCATGCTGACTGTTCCTGATCACTTTACTCTCGTGTAAGTGCTTCAGGATTGATTCCTTGAGGACCTGCTCCATGATTTTTCCGGGGACTGAGGTGAGGCTGAGTGGCCTGTAGTTCCCAGGATCCTCCTTCTTCCCTTTTTTAAAGATTGGCACTACATTAGCCTTTTTCCAGTCATCCGGGACTTCCCCCGTTCGCCACGAGTTTTCAAAGATAATGGCCAATGGCTCTGCAATCACATCCGCCAATTCCTTTAGCACTCTCGGATGCAACTCGTCCGGCCCCATGGACTTGTGCACGTCCAGCTTTTCTAAATAGTCCCTAACCACCTCTTTCTCCACAGAGGGCTGGCCATCTACTCCCCATGTTGCGATGCCCAGCGCAGCAGTCTGGGAGCTGTCCTTGTTAGTGAAGACAGAGGCAAAAAAAGCATTGAGCACATTAGCTTTTTCCACATCCTCTGTCACTAGGTTGCCTCCCTCATTCAGTAAGGGGCCCACACTTTCCTTGACTTTCTTCTTGTTGCCAACATACCTGAAGAAACCCTTCTTGTTACTCTTGACATCTCTTGCTAGCTGCAGCTCCAGGTGCGATTTGGCCCTCCTGATTTCATTCCTACATGCCCGAGCAATATTTTTATACTCTTCCCTGGTCATATGTCCAACCTTCCACTTCTTGTGAGCTTCTTTTTTATGTTTAAGATCTGCTAGGATTTCACCATTAAGCCAAGCTGGTCGCCTGCCATATTTACTATTCTTTCGACTCATCGGGATGGTTTGTCCCTGTAACCTCAACAGGGATTCCTTGAAATACAGCCAGCTCTCCTGGACTCCTTTCCCCTTCATGTTAGTGCCCCAGGGGATCCTACCCATCCGCTCCCTGAGAGAGTCGAAGTCTGCTTTCCTGAAGTCCAGGGTCCGTATCCTGCTGCTTACCTTTCTTCCCTGTGTCAGGATCCTGAACTCGACCAAATCATGGAGCAGGTCCTCAAGGAATCAATTCTGAAGCACTTAGATGAGAGGAAAGTGATCAGCAACAGTCAGCATGGATTCACCAAGGGCAAGTCATGCCTGACTAATCTAATTGCCTTCTATGACGAGACAACTGGTTCTGTGGATGAAGGGAAAGCAGTGGACGTGGTGTTCCTTGACTTTAGCAAAGCTTTTGACACTGTCTCCCACAGTATTCTTGTCAGCAAGTTAAAGAAGTATGGGCTGGATGAGTGCACTATAAGGTGGGTAGAAAATTGGCTAGATTGTCGGGCTCAATGGGTAGTGATCAATGGCTCCATGTCTAGTTGGCAGCCAGTATCAAGCTGAGTGCCCCAAGGGTCAGTCCTGGGGCCAGTTTTGTTCAATATCTTCATTAATGATCTGGAGGATGGTGTGGATTGCACCCTCAGCAAGTTTGCAGACGACACTAAACTGGAAGGAATGGTAGATACGCTGGAGGGTAGGGATAGGATACAGAGGGACCTAGACAGATTGGAGGATTGGGCCAAAAGAAATCTGATGAGGTTCAACAAAGAGAAGTGCAGAGTCCTGCACTTAGGACGGAAGAATCCAATGCACCGCTACAGACTAGGGACCGAATGACTAGGCAGCAGTTCTGCAGAAAAGGACCTAGGGGTTACAGTGGACGAGAAGCTGGATATGAGTCAACAGTGTGCCCTTGTTGCCAAGAAGGCCAATGGCATTTTGGGATGTATAAGTAGGGGCATTGCCAGCAGATCGAGGGACATGATCGTTCCCCTCTATTTGACATTGGTGAGGCCTCATCTGGAGTACTATGTCCAGTTTTGGGCCCCACACTACAAGAAGGATGTGGAAAAATTGGAGAGAGTCCAGCGGAGGGCAACAAAAAATGATTAGGGGACTGGAACACATGACTTACGAGGAGAGGCTGAGGGAACTGGGATTGTTTAGTCTACAGAAGAGAAGAATGAGGGGAGATTTGATAGCTGCTTTCAACTACCTGAAAGGTGGTTCAAAAGAGGATGGCTCTAGACTATTCTCAGTGGTAGCGGATGACAGGACAAGGAGTAATGGTCTCACATTGTAGTGGGGGAGATTTACGTTGGATATTAGGAAAAACTTTTTCACTAGGAGGGTGGTGAAACACTGGACTGCGTTACCAAGGGAGGTGGTGGAATCTCCTTCCTTAGAAGTTTTTAAGGTCAGGCTTGACAAAGCCCTGGCTGGGATGATTTAATTGGGGATCGGTCCTGCTTTGAGCAGGGGGTTGGACTAGATGACCTCCTGAGGTCTCTTCCAACCCTGATATTCTATGATTCTATGATTCTATGAATTACCTTCCCAGGATACCGTTGATAGGCAATGTTTTCCCACATGCAAGCCCTGAGGCCCAGATCCTCAAAGGTATTTAGGCTTCTAATTCCCACTCATTTACTTTCAGAAGATCTGGCCCTGAGTCCAGGGATTTAAAACAAAGATAACTTTTTTGGGGGTGTGTGAGGAAAATGGGGAGTGGGGAAAGAAGGGGAACAAAGTATAAACTTGAGCAAGCCAGCAATTAATAGCTCAACAATATCTATTAGGTGACACTTCCATCCATGAGGGTATCTTGGAAAGACAAGTAAGTCCTCCTCTCACAATTGTGAGTTGCTAAGTAGGCAATGCATTAGTTACTTCCATCTTCCCCTTCTCCCCACTCACTGTTTGTTGTCTAGGATTGGGGGAGTCCAAAGATTTGGGCAGATCCACCTCTGAAAACACTGTCAGTGTCAAATCCTGACCATAAAGTGAAAAACATCATAATCTTGCAAAGTGACAACATACATGTTAATAAGAGACTGCACTATATTGCCTAGACCCAGTCACTGGACTTGGGTCAAGGGTACAATGATATTAACACTTATCACATGATAGGGGTCAATATCCATTGATTCCAGTCACTGCTGTTACAGGATACTGAAGCTTGAATTCAGAAGATAAGCTAGAGAAAGGAGATGAAACAAATGGATTTTATTGGATAAACATAAGCACCATGAGAGATACTAATAGGATACCCACAAGAATGAATGAAGAGAAAGCTATTCACACAACCCATAGGAACACTGTTCAAAGACCTCAATGTTAAATCAGTGCTTGGCTAGGACATCAGCAAAGCTGATGATTTATCTTAAGAATATGAATGCACTGTATTATTTTCCATAATTTCTTTGGTACATGCATACTTTCCATTAATAAAATCTTGTTAGCCCAAACATTTAGACACAATACACATCACATTAATAAGTATCATGTGCTCAGTATTAAAATAATAAAGTGTTGGGAAGTTATGTTAACTGAATGATTTATGCTCTTCGCACAATTCTGTTCACCCATGTCAAGCATGCCACAACACTTTGCAAAGCTAAAGTCAGCTTTGGCATTAGAAAATGTGTCAAAGCAAAGATGCATGAATATTCTGTACCAGCTACAGTTAGGGAGTACTTTCATGGCTCATCAACACTTGGAATATAATATTCAAAATGAGATATGTGAAAGTATAAGGAGGTACCTTTATGAATCAGTACCTAGAATGCTAGTATATTAAAAAAAAGGATAAAGAAGGTACAGAATAAGAAGTTAAGGAGCTGTGCCAAACTAGTGGGTTGAAAGTTAGTGACCTAGAGAGAGTTTTATAATTTGTAAAATCATCCTATAAATACTGCTAGCTGCAATGTGTATCTTTGAAGCACACCTTCTGAGTAACATGAACATGCTATGAGAATTTGCTTCCCAGAAGAAGGGTACATATGTCTCCTTTTTGTATTGTACTGCTTTGCCTTAAGACAATAAATTTGCAAGTTTGGTTATTTGGTCTCTTGAACATTTTTAAGACCAAACTGCAAGTATAATCCAATGATTGGCTTATATCTTTAAGTCAATAATGCTGTCAACTTTTGCAGCACGGAAATGGTGAGCCAGATCCTCAGCTAATATAAATTGGAGTCACTTCTTTGATTTCCGTGGGAATGGAGCAGACATATGGTTACAGGGACTTTAATAAAGGTATTTCAACTTGCATTAGCTGCGGCTCTGGCTCATGTGTTTTTCAACATGAAAGAAATCCAGAGTGGTGTGCTAGATGCCCCTTTTTAGAAGCCCTAGGATTTATATTTGACAAATGATTCCAGGCAATATCAGATAGAAAAACCCAATAAATCCTTCCAATATTTGTAATCATAAGCCAAATAGTGATTGTGAGCTCTAATTAAAATCCTAATTACCAGTGCATATTACTGTGCAGCAGGCCAGGGTTTTGTACTCCCACAGAAGCCTATGGGAGTTTTGGCTGAGTAAGGACTGCAGAATCAGGCCCTTGTAAAGGAATGATAGGTGGTGCGGGCAGTCTCTCTCTTGAAATTCCACATGAAAGGAATTACCTTCTGAGCAAATGCCTTGAGGAGCCGGGGGCATGCCAAGAATTTTTACTGAATTTGTAATATTGAGTACTACATAGGAGTTGTGACATCAAAACCTAGAGTCTGTGTTACCATTGCTGCCTACCACCCGCAGCCAATGTGCTTTACATGCATACTTACCACAGCCGACAAAATTATATCAAATACAATACACTATGAAAACAGTGAAGAAAGAAGGAAGAAAATCAATGAGAAATTTCTTTTCACAACGATTCACAGAGCTGTTACTCAGCCCACCCCCAAACAAACAATAATTAGAACTTGGGTAATTTTGTGGCTGTTGTAGTCATTGTGTGTGTTTGTAAACAGCAGTGATTGAAGGCTTTTCTTTTTCCTTTTTGCAGAGACATTGAGAAAAATGCTTTACGGAACAGATGCTTAACCTCTTTTTTGGAGAGCCAGCAGGTTTATAATCTCTAGCCAACACATAGGGGAACCAGTGCCAAAGTCATGCCTCTATCACACCTACCTACAGCTCCTTTTGTGGTGTATAATACAGCTAGAAATGGTAATATGCCCCTGCTCAAGCAGTAATATTTTCTCTGCACTCTGTACCTTTCTACCCACATACCAGGGGGAGAATTTCAATCTAAATAAGTAGTTTGATTTTGTGTAAAACGTATGGAAGCTGCAAACTTTTCCCAGTTTGTAACTGCTATTTCTCCGTTCTATTTTCTCCTTCCTAGCAAATACCTGCCGAACAATGGCATTTGCAATGGGGGAAGAGCATAAGTGGCTACATCCCAGCTTACCCTAGTGAGTTTATGGAATAAACGTGTATTATGAATTCCTCTCCTTTGTGTTTGATCTGGCAAAATAACTCAACAGGAATTCTACAGAGAAGCCTCCAACATCTCTGGGGGGTTGATTGGAAACTTTGTGAGCAAGATAAAAGTCCAACAGGTTCATAAGATAAGTCACACTTCTGGTTTAGTTATTTCATGTTTAAACTGCATGAGCTTGTTATGAATGTTATTCAATGGCTATTAGCCAGGATGGACAGGGGTGGTGTCCCTGGCCTCTGTTTGCCAGAAGCTGGGGATGGGTGACAGGGATGATTTCCTGTTCTGTTCATTCCCTCTGGGGCACCTGGCATTGGCCACTGTCGGAAGACAGGATACTGGGCTAGATGGACCTTTGGTCTGATCCAGTATGGCTGTTCTTATGTTGTTATGAATTTTAGAACACAAAGTATAGGCCTTGTCACTGAGCTTTTACAGTTTGAACTATAAATATCAGCTTCCCTGAACTCTCTACATAAATGTAAAAAGAACACACTGATGGATAAGTAGCTTCTTGAGAATTCTTATGCATTTTTACCCCCATCAAACCCTAAGAATGGGGACACGGGGGCAAAAAACTGAAGAAAGATACAATCCAATGTTGTTAATAAAGACAGGTTTCTCCATCCCTCCCCGCCCCCAAGAGAGAGGTATTTAATCAAGAGTCCAATGAAGAAGAGCAGCAGTGGTTTCCAAGGAAACTTAACATGCCTCTCTGCAAACAGAAATGCATCCTGAGGTTTAAGGAACAATTTTTACCCTTTGAAACATGAAGTTCATCATTGCAAATATGAACAGAACTGGTCCTAGGCATGTGCAGAGTGTGTGCTACACAGGGACATATATTTGAGGTCCCCAACTCATATACTGAGGGAACATGCTTAGGGTAAGCACTGACCAGAAGACAGGGCTTGATCCAAAGCCTGTGGAAGTCAATGGGAATATGACAAAGGTAGCACTTAGTCAATGGATCTTCCTGGAGTTATTAGGAATCTGGCATATAAAGGTAGACAGTGGCATGAAATGTATTCTTTCTGCTCCCGCTTGCCAGGAAACTGTGTCTCCTTCTGTTATAAGTGGATCCGGCCACAATTATCCATGTGTTCATCAGCTTCCGAATGGGCTATTATAACTCATTGCAGCTGGGGCTGAAAATGGAGTAACACAGAAATTCTGTCAGGGCCAAGACATGGGAGGCCAGTGTGCCCTAGTCAGCTGCTAAGTTGCAATCCAGAGACAAGTACAGGGTCAGGAGGGAGCGAGGTCAGAATGCCAGGAAGTCCAAGTCAGGCATGAAGTTGTAGGCAGATAGCATGGTCGGAGTCAAGCTGGGTCAAGGTACCAGGAAATCTGGGTCGGGCACCAGGTTACAGAGAGTAATCAAATAGCAAAGTCAAGGACAAACCAGTATCAAAGTCCAGGCTCTATAATAAGCAGGATCTGGAGAAGAAGCAAGCAGGAAGTCTGTGTTTTTTCTCAGACAGCTTCCCCAGCATGGCTTCCTGGTTTATATACCACTATTGGCCAATCAGTGGGTTATGAAGGGCTGCCACACAGGCCCCAAGGGGTGGTACTGCCTGCCAAGTCAAGTTTTACATTGTCCTCCCTGATGGTGAAGCAAAGGCATCAGTGGTTCAGAATCTCTGTCGTCCCACGTTTGGGTCCTGCAGATTCTTACAAAGTCTGACTTCTGTAGAATGCTGCAACCCTCTTTCTCTACAGGAATAATTGAAGAGACCACATCATTCTGGAGCTGTGCGCTTTCCATGAACTCCCAGTTTGTTTCCACTGCCAATTGGAACAGCTGGGATTGTCGAAGTTATCTAAGGACACTAGGAATGCACTGGCACATGTTTAGGAGCTTTCCCAAATTAGGCCCTAAATCTTTAAGGCCTTCAACGTGTTTGCACCTGACTACATTGCAGAACCCTGTACCATTCACAAACACCTTCACGGCTGTGTTTGTCATAGACAATTCAGCACAGAGAGCCCAGAATGAAAGCCAGGGACAAGGTGTTCTCAGCTGAAGGCCCCTCATTATGGAATAACCCACAAGAAGAAAGAAGGCTGAACCCACACCTGGCTATTTTCTATGACCATTGCAAAATTCACTTTTGGCAAATGTCTCCCCACATTACCAAATATAAGGAATTATAACAGCTATAAAAGGAAAAGAAGCAGAGAAAAACAAACAACTTTCCCCCCTCTGCCCCCGGCTGAATCTGGAATAGAATGGAGAGCAGAGTCTGCTGTAAATGACTCTATGGATATCATAATGATTGTATTTGGTGTTCAACTATTACACTGATGGGTGCCCCAGATACAAAAAATGGAGAGGGACATGAAGGGGAAAGAGAGAAAATGGTGAAGGGGGAGAAAAAATGATGGAACAATAAAGGAGAGAGAAGATGTGGAGATGAAA
The DNA here is from genome assembly GCF_965152275.1 of Natator depressus. Classification (NCBI taxonomy): domain Eukaryota; kingdom Metazoa; phylum Chordata; order Testudines; family Cheloniidae; genus Natator; species Natator depressus. The sequence goes on along the minus strand of NC_134237.1, from coordinate 119,726,036 downwards.
GAATGAGTGCAAAGAGGTTTAACAAAGAACAGAGAAGAAAATCCAAGCACAGGATTAAAATATGTGAAAGATAATAGGAGATGAAAGGGAGAATGACTGTCAGAAAATAAAGAAAGGAGAGGACTAGAAAGGTTTAGAGACAATATTTTTTAAATTGGGAAAGAATAAAAATAAGTATGAGGGAAAACATGGTCCCTGAAGAAGAGTTGTAGAAAAGTTGCACCAAGAACAAAGGCAGACGATAATAGCCCTGATAAGGCTAGGAGGGTCTGGAAAAGAAATTATGATGTGGATGGGGAGCCTGAGGAGTAGAGACTAGGATTGAGTAGTCAAGGGGAATGGGACTGGGACAAGGACCAGGAAACCAGTGCTGGTCAGGAACAGATTGGAGAGTTCATAAGCAGGAAGTACACATGTGAAGGCAATGGCAAGAAGAATCTGAGCCCATTAGAACACACTCCCCTCCACAGCCTGGAATGGAAACCAAGATTCCAGACTCTCACCAGTCTCCTGCTGTCCACAAATATCTGTGAAACCCACTGCTGAAGCATCTGCTTTTAGCAATAGTAAGTTGTCATCCTCTATCAGTTTCTGTTAGCTCAAGAGGCAGAGGCCTGTGCGCTCATGAGCCCTGTGGATGTCAATGTGATACTACATGATAGAATTTGTGTTTTCAGTTTACTTTAAAAAACAAACAAACCCTAGGAAATAGCACACACAACAGCTCTGTTGAAAGAACATTTTTAAGGTTGCAAAGTCAGCCACTCAAAAATAAGAAAATGCCAAAATTAAGGTGGCCTGTGCTACCTTAATTCCCTGCTGCCCGCTTTTGTGTATGCAGCTATAAGCTGTGTCTACCCTAGAAGGTGTTGGCAGTGTAGTTATGCCAGCAAAATTTTAAGCTTAAACTAGGCTTTAAAATAAAAGGGGATGGTGGGAGGGGAAACTGTGCCATGAAACATATTTATTTAAGGGAAAAAATAGCTAAAGTACCAAACTTGCCAATTCCGTATTAAACTGTCCCTCTAGAAATGATCCTGCAGCAGCCATTCTGTAAATAGAGAAGAGAATGGAAACCTAGAAATATTAAGGCATGTTGTTTCCTTGATGCATGAAGAACTCCCATTAACTTTAATGGAAATTACCCCATGTCTTGCAGAGAGAATACACTTAATAGTTAAATTAACTTTATGGCAGATGCTAAGTATAAAGAGAGTTACCGAGGAACTCATGATGTGAACTAATCTCAGTCTCCTTTATTTATTTTCCCTATGACTTCTAGTAGCTGATAGCTTACCTAGGAGGAAGGATCTCAATGCTCTTTCTTATATACTGGTACTTATCTTCTGGATGCCAGAGGATAAAGCAATATTCACCTTTCTTTAAGGCCAGGGGCCTGATCCAAAGCCTACTGAAGTAGACGGACAGTCTCCTAGCATATAGAGGCTGAGGATAAAGAATAAAGGACAATTTAGACCACACAGCGGGACACCTTTTTCAGCAACATGTGTGGTACAGAAAAAAGCAATACCGAAAAGCAAGATGATTCAAAGTCTTCTAGTGTTGTTTTTTGTTAGACCATAATGGCAGCCTTTGCAAAGAACAAGATAGGAAATCTCACTGCTAAGACTACTACAATACAGTTGATAAAATAGCTAGTGCAACAATTTTCTAGTTTAGGAAAACCAAAACCTTAAAATGTTCTTATTTAGAAACTAGTCCCTTTCCCAGTGCATCCTGAACCCAAGGCCTTGTGTTCTGTGTCCAGAAATCTTTCCCTCTTGAATTATGGTCATTCTGCAGAGGACATCTTTTTGGTGCATTTGTATGGAACAAAAGATGGAAAAATAATGTAGATGATCATTTTGACCTCATCAGGGTATTTAGTCAATTAACATGCAGCTCCTACTTATTGCACGTACAACCTGTTTTAATTGTACTTCCAATAAATGTTGATTGTCTACCATTGGCATGTAAATGTAGCTGTCTTTTTAAGCAGAGTATGATACATGAAGGGGGCGGAGTCGCTGGCTGGGTGTCCCTTTGACGGACACCCAGCCAGCCAGTTAACTGTAAAATCCCTCTTGGTCTGTTCTCTGCTTGCTTTACCTGTAAAGGGTTAACAAGCCCACAAGTAAAAGAAAAGGTGTGGGCACCTGACCAAAAGAGCCAATGGGAAGGTAGAACTTTTTAAAATGGGAAAGAAACTTTCCCTTTGTCCGTTGCTCACTGGGCTGAAGAGATGGGGTAGCAGGAATGCTGTGTAAAGTTTGAAGCAGATATGAAAATCATCGGATCATATCTAGAACTACTTTTAGCAACCCAAAGACCAGATCAGAATGTATAGCTAGACATGATCAGGTTTATTTCTGTTTATTTTTTAAGGCTTGCGGATCTCCTCTGTGCTAACCCCAGATGCTTTTGTTTGCTTGTAACCTTTAAGCAGAACCCCCAAGAAAGGTATTTTGGATGCTTAATTTTTGGAATTGCTCTTTTAAAATCTAGCAAAAGCCTAAGTTCCAAATGTATTTTCTTTCTTTTTGTTTTTAATAAAATTTACCATTTTTAAGAACAGGATTGAATTTTTGGTGTCCTAAGAGGTTTGTGCATATGTTGTTTAATTAGCTGGTGGCCACAGCTAATTTCCTTTGTTTTGTTTCTCAGCTCTTCCCCAGAGGGGGGTGAAAGGGCTTGAGGGTACCCCACAGGGAGGAATTCCCAAGTGCTCCTTCCTCGGTCCAAGGGGGTTTTTTGCATTTGGGTGGTGGCAGCGTTTACCAAGCCAAGATCAGAGAAAAGCTGTAACCTTGAGAGTTTAATACAAGCCTGGAGTGGCAAGTATTACTTTTTAGAATTCCTGCAGGCCCCCACTTTCTGCACTCAAAGTGACAGAGTGAGGATGCAGGACTCAGCCTTGACACAGAGCTATCCTTTATTTGCTGGGTACAATCACAATTTGTGACTTTGTATGTATTTATCTCAATTTTTAAAGCACTTTTGTTTTATTCTCTTTCAATATGGCTTTAATAACTGCAGATGTAAAGCATGATATCTGCTGTACACAATTAGCTAATAGTTTATATATTCCAATGTAATGGTCAACATATGTGATAATTACACTAAGACACTATAACTATTTCCTACATGAGGCCCACGTTGTCAATTCTTTACTCCTGTGGGTGATCAGAATATTCACACAAGTAATTCCATTGACTGAACTGGGAATTTGTCAGGTGAGAAATTTCTGATCAATGGGAGTAAAGGGTTTACAATCTGGCCCTATATTAATAGTCGCTTTCACTATACCTGTTCATAGAATATCAGGGTTGGAAGGGACCTCATCAAGTCCAACCCCCTGCTCAAAGCAGGACCAACCCCCAATTTTTGCCCCAGATCCCTAAATGGCCCCCTCAAGGATTGAGCTCACAACCCACGGTTTAGCAGGCCAATGCTCAAACCACTAAGCTATCCCTCCCCTTGAGCCTTGTTTTATATGGACTTAATTTTCTGGACAAATCCTGCCACCTTTGCTCATGTGCGTTGTTCCAATGAATTCAGAGAGCTACTTGCATACATAAGGCAATCAGGGTTTGGCAATTTCTGTTTTCTATGTGGAAACATACATGGTCTAGCAGATGCAGCTTCATTACAACTTCTTCCCACTTTTATATTTCTTACATGGATGTAAAATTGAGTGCAATCTCTTGCGGTTACTTTGCTCTTATTTAGTCATAGGAAAAGCAATTCCACAATAGATACATGGAAGTTTAAATTAGGCCTGGCTGGAAAACAGCAATTCCATTTCATGAAAAATGTAAGCGCAGAATAAAAAGGAGACTTTTTCATTCTTTTCATGGGGAAAATTTTTAAAAAAATGAAGAAGTAGAGAGCACAACCCATCCTAGGATGGACAGTCACCTGGTGATTAAGGCACTCACCTGGGAGATGCAGGTTCCAATCCCTGCTCTGCCTGATTAAGAGAAGGGGTTTGAATTTAGGACTCTTACAACGCAGGCAAGTGCCCACTGACTAAGATATTGGCAAGGCTAGACTCTTGCTCCCCATTTCTGCAAAACATTTATGTTTCAATGAAACAACATTTTTGATGGCATAAAATTGCATCAAATTTTTGTGACCACTTCTAGTTTAAAATAGAAATCAATCTTTGAATCAGGAGAGCTATTCTGTGAACTTTTTATTGTAAATCTGTATTGCTATGCACAGTGCACCAGTCAAATTAATTTCATTTCTTTACATGAAAAAAGAGTGCAATGATGCATTGCTTTGGGAAAGGCATATAGCTGTTTCTCATTTTTCATTTGCTGATAGCAGCTTTAAAAGGTTATCTGGATTTTATTAGAGCCCAGATTATTCCTCTTTTTCTCCCTCCCTAGTCATTTTATCTCAGATTAGAAACTGACTTGAATCTGATCTCACTTATATCTGTTGTAGATTGGGATGAAACCATCATCACCTTCAATAAAATTACTTGTGATTTACACCATTTTAACTGAGATCAGAATCAGTCCCAGTAATTCTAGCCTTATTATTAGTTTTATTAATATTTGTATAACAGTAGCATGTAGAAACCATAAATGAGATCAGGGCCCATTGTACTAGGCACTGTAGAAACACACAAGTGGCCCCGATCCCGCAATTAACTATATGTGCTTGCAGCCCTGTTTCCTTGCGGAACCCCATTGAAGTCAACATCCTGCACACAATCACATGCAGGATTGGGGCCTAAATGGATGAAACAGAGGGTGAGAGAAAGGTAACATTATTACCCAGTTAGATAATTCTAAATTTTGACTGAGATCATAAATATATGAGACTACTAAGTATTTATAATCAGGGCCAGCCTTAGGCAAAATGGTGCTCTGGGCAAACTTGTATTTTGGTGTCCCTGAGCCCTGAGGGCACCCACTCCCTGAGACCCCACAAACTCCCTACTCCCCCATCGTCCCTGGCCCCCACTGCTCCGCACCTCCCCCATTACCTCCAGGCCCACTGCCTCCCCGCTGTGCTTAATTTGTATTGAAAGAGGTGCCAGGGCTCAGCCCCAGCACAAATTAAGCAATGGCTGGGTGACTGGTGCTGGCTGGGCACCCAGCTCTGAAGACAACGCTGCCTTCAGCAGCAGTGCAGAAGTAAGGGGGGGGCATGGTATATAGGGTATATTGCCACTCTTACTTCTGCACTGCTGCCGCAGCTTGCAGTGCCTGGTGCTGAGCTCAAGGTGGACTCCATGCTAGCACAGGGGGGCTGCATCTTGCCGGAGCTCATGGCTATCCCACAGCTCTCTGGCCACATCTGGCTCACATGGGGACCCATTTCCGATTTTGGGAGTGGGGGAAACTTTAATCTGAAAACTCTAGATTTTTTTGAAGATAATAATTTAGAAATTATCTGACAGAAACACTTAGGGTTGCCAGGCATCTGGTTTTCGACCAGAATGCCTGGTTGAAAAGGGATCCTGGTGGTTCCGCTCGGCATTGCTGACCAAGCTGTTAGAAGTCTGGTCGGCAGCGCAGCGAGGGGCCAGGGCTAAGGCAGGCTCCCTGCTTGCCCTAGCTCCATGTGGCTCCCGGAAGTGGCCACCAAGTTCCTACAGCCACTAGACGCATGGGCGGCCAGGGAGGATCTGTGCGCTGCCCCTGCCCCGAGGACCGGCTCTGCTGCTCCCATTGGCTGGGAACCACAACCAATGGGAGCTGCTGGGGCAGTGCCTGCAGGCACATGGGAAGCGCATGGAGCCTCTCTGGCTGCTCATGCATCTAAGGGCTGCAGGGACCTGGTGGCCACTTCCTGGGAGCTGCAGTAAGTGCCGCCGGGACCCCTCACCCTAAACCCTCTCATGCACCCCAAAGCCCTGCCCCAGCCCGGAGTTCTCTCCCATACCCAAACTCCCTCCTGGAGCCAGCACCCCCCAACACCTCAACACCCTGTGCCAGACCCTCCGAACCCCAAATCCCTCATCCCTGGCCCCACCCAGAGTCCACACCCCCAGGTGGAGCCCTCACCCCCGTCCTGCACTGCAATCCCCTGCCCCAGCCCGGTGAAAGTGAGTGAGAGTGCTGGAGAGCAAACAACAGAGGGAGGGGGATGGAGTGAGCAGGGGCATGGCCTTGGAGAAGGGGCAGGGAAGGGGTGTTCGGTTTTGTGAGATTAGAAAGTTGGCAACCCTAGGAACACTGTATCTAATTCCTATATAAAGAAAAAAAATATGTACAAACACCAATTAAAGCCACATTTTAAGTTTATATGTAATTTTAGAATAATAAGGAGATAATATAGCGAGATATTCCCAATCCCAAACTTTGAGGTACCAGTTCTGGAGCTTTAACACGGATATCAGAAACACAGATTTGATACATTGTACACTATCTTTTGTAGAGATAAATAAAAATAAATAAAATCTGCTTAAATCTGCTTACTTTCTCTAACAGACACACTCATTGGTACTGCCATTATCTAACTTTATTTTAGTCAGTTGTTTTTCACCTCACTAAAAACGTATTTACTTAATTTTAACATATGCAATTAAGGTTTTTTTCTCTTTTATAAAGAACAGGAATTTATTTTTCTAATTATTTTGGCATTTATGTTATGTTTATGATCACAATCATGCATGTAACTCACTAACGTTTCACTCCATCATTACTATTAGTATCAGACTTTGAACCACATTTATTTTTGTACAAACTGTAAGTTATTTTACAGGTATAATTAAAAATACCATTTGAAAATAACTGACCTTCATCTGCACAGTGTCTGAAGTTATGTGTTTAGCTAATTTTCTGAAACTGGCACAAGCTAAATTTACATTCTAGAAGGATACTATTATTTGATTGTACCACTTTAAATAATGAATGACAGAGCACAATATGGTAATAAAAAGTAATAATGATAATTACTCCAACCAGGACAGGTTAGGGATTGTAGAACTCACTACTCAAAGAATTAAATTTAAGCATTAAATTTAAGAGAAAAAATATGAAAGGCACAGACTAGTCAAAAAACCAAAATAACAGGACTGTAATCCTTAACGAACATTGAAAGAATAAAATTACAGCGACTATGTGTGCCTTGCACATTTCTACAGGAAGAACCAAGAAGTAACAACAATAACAACGTGTGTGAGAGAGAGAGAGAGTGTGTGTGTGTTGGGGGAGTGTGTGTGGGTGCCTGAGTAAGTGTGTCAGAGCGCTGTCTCTTTAAGAAGAGCATTAGGAGCCTGAACAGCAGGGCCGGCAGCACTCACTCTGGAGCCAGAGACACCAGCACAAACACGCTCCCCCCGACCCTCACCCCAGCTCAGCAGAAACCAGATACACAAGCAGGCGGCGGGGGATACCCCACCATCAGCACCCCCTCACATAAACCCCGCTCTGCACAGCAGACAAGCTCCAGTTCCCAAGCAGATTGGCCAGGGATGGCTCCATGGGCAGGGGGGGCAGGAACAGCAGCAGATGGCAGTGGAGGAGGGACACCCCTGCTTTGGAGGAGTTACCTGGGTGATGCAGCTGACCCTGCAGGAGCTCGGTCCCTTCACCATCTCCAGAAGCTGCACTGCCTGACTCGTTGCCTCTAAACCCCCACAGGTGGTTGGCAGGTAACATGGGCGGGAAGTATCAGCACGACCGCACCTGAGCATCCCTCCAACCCCTAAGACAAGCCCTGGTGGGTCCAGCCAGCACAGATGCTGCACAGGGTGGGAGGAGACTCCAGCTACTTCCTTTCCTCCTTCTCTCTCAGCTCCTTCCTTGACTTGGTCCAGAGGGTGAGCAGGGCGAGCCTGGTAAATTGCCTCCCCCTCTTGAGGCAAGGGCAAGAGGAGGTGGGGGGGGGAGGGCTGATCAACCATCCTCACCAGGAGCCCTGAACCATATGCTTTGAGAATGTGGGCATTGACCTAACTCCATCTCGCATGCAAAGCGAGCACTCTACTGCTTGAGCTAATTCCCCAAGCCCATTGCCCAGGTGCCAGTCAAACAGGGAAAGGGCTTTAAGCAGAGCAGCGTCTCAAATGGGGGAGACACCAGCAGTTGGGGAAGGGGTCCTCGGTCCTGGGTCCCAGCCCCGCACCTCGGCACAAACGCACACACTGAAACACCCAAACAGTCCTAATGCTCCCAATGTAAAAAGGAGTCCCTCGGTGGCTGAGGAGAGCAAGGCCAAAATAAGGCTGCCTGGCCACCCACCATGCTCATCAAGAGCCCTTAACCAACTGCTTGGAGAATGTGAGGATTGACCCCACTACCTCTTGCATGCAAAGCAAGCACATTACCGCTTGAGCTAATTCCCCACAGCTAGCCAGACTCCCAGGCACCAGGGAAAAAAGGCAAGGGCTCCATGGCCCGAAGCACAACACAGCCTGAGATGGGGGGCTACCCAGAGTTGGGGAAGGGGCCTGAGTCCCTGCCACGAGCCTTGGCACAAACACCAACGCTCCCTCCCTGGAGTGTGTCGGGGGGTGAGAGTTAGCCCCTGGAATAAGCACCAAACTTAAGAAGACAGCGCAGGGATAGATCACTTGATGATTGCCTGCTCTGGCCGTTGCCTCTGAAACACCTGGCATCAGCTACTGTCAAAAGACATGATACCGGGCTAGATGGACCACTGGTCTCACCCAGAAGGGCCGTTCTTATCTTCACCACTTTCCTCTAACCCAAGCAAAGCCAGGAGCACGCCCAGCTCAGGAACTCTAGCAGAGCTCACACAGGCTCCCTGGCCCCTGGCACAGCATACAGCAAAACAACCCTGCCTCCACCAGGATAGACACCCACAGACTCACTGGTCCAGACCAACGCAGTCCTGCCCCGCTTTGGCTTTCTCCAAGCCGTCTGTGTGCTCTGGTCCACAGCTGCCATGCTGGCTGAGATCAGGAGGCTGTGTGGTTTACATGGTCTCAGCTGAGGTGGTATCATGTGCCCCCCCGCCCCCCGCCCATCTCCTCATTCCCTTCATGGACCCCTGGGATGTGAGTAATTCTGTATTTGAGTGGCACTCCCTCCCAGCCAATCAGCTTTGTGTAGACTAGCAGGGAGGGACGGAGTGGGAAAGGGATCGTGCTCTAGTGACAGCTCAGCAAGAAGGGGGCAGGTCCCCCACTACAGCAGAGCAGGCTGGAGAATATGTGTGTCGATGTCACTACTTCTCCCATGCTCTTCCATTTGAGCTAACTTCCCCAACCTGTCTCCAGCCTCCCAGCCACCAGAAAGGGGAGAAGGGCCTTGGACGAACAGCTTTCTGCTCCGCAAGGGCTGGCTTTTTGGGAGGCCAAGCAGGGAGAGGGATGGAGGCTTCTGGAAGAGCTCATCCCGCTGACTGTCAATGGCTTCTAAAAGAAGGGACTGTGGCTCCCTTGCCGCTGGAGAATGCGGGTACTGATCCCACTGCCTCTCGCATGAGAAGCGAGCGAGCGCTCTACCACTTGAGCTAATTCCCCTGTCTTGCTTGCAGGCCTCTTGATCCACTCATGTCATACCTGAGTCCACACCGTCACTGCACCAACCGGTGGTTCCTTCCAAAAGGGACAGGCAAGTAGTTGCTTCCTGTGGGTCAGCTAGCTCAGCTGGTCAGAGTGTGGTGCTAATAACACCAAGGTCATGGGCTCGAGCCCCATGCTGGCCACTCTGTGTGCAGGATGGAGAGAGGGGCTTCTGCTCTTTTGGATGACTGCTAGGGGTCGGAGAGGCCGAAAGAAGATGGGCTGAGCCGCTTGCAGGGAGCAGGCAAGAGCCCTGGTGGGGGAAGGGGCTGGCCAGCCAGCGCAGAGACTGGCAGGACGAGGATCTGCCCACCTCCTTTCCTCCCCTCTCTGGGATCCTTGCTTGACCAGCTGGCTGAAAAACATGAGCCCAGGGAGGGGAGAAGAGGAGAAGGTTGAATCTGGCCAGCTGCCTTCCCAGCTCAGAGGAGATGAGGGTTGAGCTTGCGGCCCAGGAAGCACAATCACAGGGCTGCTGGCTCACCCCCATTGTCCCTGCTGGCCCGAATTCTTGCCGGCCGCCATCTCCACCCAAATGTACCTGAGAACGGATCACACTCTCCAGCCCCAGCCACAGAGGAAGGCTTAATACTCAGCACCCCGAGCTAGGGGAGGGCTTCAGAGTCAGCCAGCACAAGGTGAGCTTGGGAGTTCCCTGGACCCCAGCCTCCCACTGCCCACAGGCAGCCCCCCAAGCCCACACTGGAGCCCAGACAGGAAGGAGCAGGAGGCTCCAAATGGGAGCCAAATGGCTCCAAATGGGAAAACACCCACACTGAAACACCCAAACAGTCCTAATGTTAAAAGAAAAGAAAGGAAAAGATTTCTAAATGGCCACCCTGCCAGAATTGTACAGCTCCGCAAATGAAACCAGTGGGAGGGACAATACACAGAAAGGGGGATGGAAAGCTGCCCAAAAGCTACAGCCCCATCACTACTCCTACTAATCACACTTCTTGCAACAGCTGATGAACTTTCAGGTGCTTTTTGCATTGGAGCCCACACCAGGGGAACACCTTGAGAAGTTTCCTGTGGGTTGCCTAGTTCAGCTGGTCAGAGTGTGGCACTAATGAAGCCAAGAGGGGGCAAAGGAGCCCCTGGGTGGCTGTGGGCCTGGGGAGGATGGCTTTTGATTTTCAGCCTGACTGCTACAGACAGCAAGGCCAAAAGCCATCTACCTGGCCAGACGACCCACCATGCTCATCGGTGCCCTTAGTCAACTGCTTGGAGAATGTGGGCATCGACCGCACTGCCTCTCACAGGCAAAGCGAGCACTCTACCGCTTGAGCTAATTCCCCACAGCTGGCTTGACTCCCAGGCACCAGGGAAAAAAGGCAAGGACTCCGTGGCCCTAAGGAGAACACAGCCTGAGATGGGGGGCTACCCAGAGTTGGGGAAGGGGCCCGAGTCCCTGCCACATGCCTCGGCACAAACACCAATGCTCCCTCCGTGGAGTGTGTCGGGGGGTGACAGTTAGCCCCTGGAATAAGCACCATGCTTAAGAAGACAACTCAGGGATAGATCACTTGATGATTGCCTGCTCTGGCCATTGCCTCTGAAATACCTGGCATCGGCTATTGTCACTAGACGGGATATGGGCTAGATGGACCATTGGTCTCACCCAGGAAGGCTGTTCTTATCTTCACCTCTTTTCTGTAACCCAAGCAGAGTCAGGGGCAAACCCAGCTCAGGAGCACAGGCTCCGTGGCCCCTAGCACAGAATACAGTGAAACAACCCTCCCCCCTGTGGTGGAAATTACACCCCAGCTCAAGTACAGACATACTCATAGTCAGTACTCACATTCTGGAACGTCTTCTTCATGTTTCATCCTTCTTTGTACTGCCTGGGCCACATTAATATATCATTTAAAGTAGATTTAATTTTGAGTAATTTATTATGTCAAATGCTTATACCATCTACTTCCTTTTCCATGAAGTCAGACACCCAATCTGGAAATAACAGAACTGGAGAGGTATTTACAACAATTTAGGATTTTCAGCACAGTCAGTCAGAAAGATTGCAATGAGCTTCAGAAAGACTGCACCCCTCTGGATCCATCCAACTGCAGCTTTCTAGTTTAGTTTAGTCTAGTGAAGTCTATATGGGTATGTTCACACTGCAGTAAAAAGACCCACACCCCACCTGAGTCAGCTGAATCAGGTTCATGGGTCTCAGGCTCTGCAGCAAAACAATTGCAGGGTAGGTGTTTGGGCTGGAGCTCAGGCGCTGAGACCCTGCAATGAGAGAGGGGCTCCGAACCTGGGCTCCAGCCCGAGCATCTACAGTGCAATTTTATAGCTCCGCAGACTGAGCCCTGTGAGCCCAATCAGCCAATCTGGGCCACTTGTGGCTGTTCCGTGAGTATTTTATTGCAGTGTAGACATACCCGAAAGCTCTTGTACAGACCCCATCATTGTGATAGCTGAACACCTTCCAGTAGTGCATTAAGAGATGAGATTAACATCTGTCATATGTGGTTTGTTCTCCCTTATCCTCGCCCCAAGGGGATAGTTATATGTGGAATGTTTTAGATTGGTAGGTTTGTATATTGGTATTGTGTGTGTGTGTGTTTGCAGAGGGATTGGCACAATGCCTCACTTTTATAAAAATGCCCACTCATCGTCTTCAGCTGGTTAATCCAAACACTTATTTGAATTTTTATTATATAATAATCCTGTTTTACATGAGGCACAGGAAGATTATAGAATATTTGATGTAAGAAAAAGAGTATGAAAAACTTTTCTGCACTTAATAAGAGCAGTTAGCTAAGTTAATACTAAATCTTTCAAAAATGCCAAAGCTGAGTAAGCTTTCATTTTCTGCACGTGCTTTAGAATATATCCCTGTGCACGTCTACTATTCATATCACATTTTTCATTCATTGTAATGATTCAAATATTTCTTTAATTGAAAAATAGCTCCACTGCAGGGATAGCACCAGAGATTTTTACTTTAAAAATTGAAATTAATTTAAAATTAATAACTAGCTGATGGCCCATTCACATGGTAGGGTATAATTAATAAATCATGTGCTGGCTGAGTTTGATCTCCACGGTCCTGATCCTGAAAACACATAGGAGCTGAATTTACTGCGTTTGGCCAGTTTCACTGAGTTGGATATTGCTCACATACGTAAGTGTTTGTGAAATGGGGATAGGTGCGGCCAGATTTCTACATCCAAACACAGAGATTGTTGGGGAACAGTTGTATCTTTGTTGTTGTATCTTGCCACCTCCTTAACCCCAGTTTGGGTGTTGATATTCTCAGTTCATAGCAACCGTCAAAAAAATCCAACTGTCTTCACCAAAAGAAGGGAATAGAAAGAGGGAGTTGACAGACAATACCATTCGTTAGAGAGACGAAGTGGGTGAGGTAATACCTTTTATTGGACCAACTTCCATTGGTGAGAGAGACAAGCTTTCGAGCCACACAGTGCTCTTCTTTGGGTCTGGGAAAAGGTACTCCCAATGGCAAAGCAAAATGCAGGGTGGAACAGATTGTTCAGCATAAGTAATTAGCACATATTGTAAGGGACATATTCAAGGTAGATTGGCATGTTAACACCCCTCCAGTTATAGGACAAAAAGAGGGGATTAGTGGGTTATAGATTGTTGTGGTAAACCATAAATCCAGTGTCTCTATTCAGTCCATGATTTTTAAGTGTCTACCAGAGTAATGAATTTAAGCTCTCAGGCTCATCTTTTGAAAGTGTTGTGCAGGTTTCCCCTGAGGATGAGGACTGATCACTTTGTGAAAAGTGTTCACCCATACGTAGGGCCCTACCAAATTCATGGTCCAGTTTGGTCAATTTTATGGTCATAGGATTTTCAAACTCATAAGTTTCATGATTTCACCTATTTAAATCTGAAATTTCATGGTGTTGTAATTGTAGGGGTCCTGACCCCAAAAGGAGTTGTGTGCGTGTAGGGGTCACAATGTTATTGTAGGGGGGTTGCGGTTCTACTACCCTTACTTCTGCGCTGCTGCTGGCGGCGGTGCTGTCTTCAGAGCTGGGCTCCCGGGCAGCAGCCGCCTCTCTCCATCTGCCCGGGAGCCCAGCTCTGAAGGCAGAGCAACCACCAGCAGCAGTGCTGAAGTAATGATGGCCTGGTATGGTATTGCCACCCTTACTTCTGTGCTGTTGCCTGCAGAGTTGGGCCTCAGTCAGCAGCTGCCACTCTCTGGCTGCCCAGCTCTGAAGGCAGCGCAGAAGAAAGGGTGGCAATACCGTGACCTCCCCTAAAATAACCTTGTAACTCCTTGCAACTCCCTTTTGGGCCAGGACCCCCAATTTGAGAAATGCTGGTCTCCCCTGGGAAATCTGTATAGTATAGGGTAAAAGCACACAAAAGACCAGATTTCACGGGGGATGTGGGTGGGGGAGACCAGATTTCACAGTCCGTGATGCATTTTTCATGACCGTGAATTTGATGTAGTGTTGTGTATTTGACTTTTATCATTTTCCTGAATGAGTTCATTTGAGAGCATAATGATTGTCTGGTTTCACCAACATAGTTGTTATTGGAGCATTTAGTGCACTGGATGAGGTCTACCACATGTTTAGAATCCATGGATCTTGAAAAGTGTGTTGTATGGGGTTTTGATCAGTGTAGATGTTTGTAGGTTTTGCATCTGTTGTTCTGCAATGTCCTGGTGCTGCTTTGAGATGGTGTGTCCTGGTCTGTAGGGAGCTTGCTTCTAATGATGAGGTTGGGGATTGTTTAAAGGCCAGAGGAGAGGGTTCAGGAAGATTTCCCTCAAGATGGGGTTCCCATCGAGGATGGGTTGTTTAATGATCCCCCTTATGTGTTCCAGTGTGGAGTGGTAGGTGACAATTAGGGATATGGGGAAGGGGTTATTTCTTTATTGAAGCAAGTTCTCTCAGGGTATTTGGGTGGCTGATTTCATGATGTGATCTCCTTCTCTGGTGGAGTGTAGTTGTTTGATGAAGATGGTTTTAAGTGTGCTAAGGTGGATATCCCAGACTTGCTTCTTGGAGCATATTCTTGGTGGTATCTGAATGCCTGGCGGTAGATAACATTTCTTGGTGTGGTTGGGGTGGTTACTAGATCTGTGAAGATAGGTGTGGTGATGTGGGTTTCTTGTATATGGTTGTCTGTATACAGACATTGTTTCATTGTTGAAGCTGATTGTGGTGTCCAGGAAGTTGATACTAGTAAGGGAGCATTCCAGAGAAAGGATAATGGATGGGTGGTGGTTGTTGAAGTTGTAGTGGAAATCTATGAGGGAAGTTAAGCTGTTTGTCCAGAGGAAGAAAATATCATCGGTTTTATGTTGCATTTGTCCAGAAATTCTTCTTCAAAGTGACTCATTAAGAAGTTGCCATATTGGAGTTCCCATGCTTTGGAAAAGGTGCTTGTTGTTGAATGTAAAATTGTTATGGGTGAGGATGAAACGAATGAGTCTGGTGATGTGTTTGGATCTGAGGGTTTGGTGATCTGAGGGTTGTCCATTTTCTTATAAATATTTGAAGCAGGCAGCTAAGCCATCCTGATGAGGAGTGTTGGTGAATAGGAAAGTGACATCCATGGTGGCTTGGTGGCTTATTACAACAATCTGTAACACACTAATCCCCTCTTTCTGTCCTGTGACTGCAGAGATGTTAACAGGCCACTGTACCTTGAATGGTCCCTTACAACTAACTACTTATGAGCTAACTACTTATGCTAAACAGTCTGTTTCACTTTGCATTTAGCTGTGACTCTGGGAGACCTGAAGAAAAGCTCTGTGTGGCTCAAAAGTTTGTCTCTCTCACCAACAGAAGTTGATCCAATAAAAGATATTACCTCACTCACCTTGTCTCTCTAATATCCTGGGACCAACACAACTACACTACACAATACCACTTGTTAACTTCCTTGCTGCTGGGAGGAATGACTGGACAGGAGATGCCAAAATATCAAACACCTTGAAGGAGGATTTTTTTTTTAAATCTGGCTTAACTAAGCCTAGGCTTAGTGAACTAGAATGAGTTACCTTAAAAAAAAAAGTAGCGTGCTGTCACCTGGAAAGAATGAGAGTCTTGACAGAAAACAGGTCTAAGATTTTATACTGAAATAAAGCAAATTTTAAATGACCAGATTGAATGCACTGGGAAGAGGACTGTCCAGGGAACGTCTCATTTGAATGAAGAGGATGGTCTCTGAAGATTTTTAACAAAAGATCTTAATGTGAGGAACCTTACTTACATTTTTAATGGGTATTGACTAAATCATTAAAGTAGATACATAGAAAGAGGGAAGAGAAGGCATATCTTAAATAGGAAACAATTATGTATGAAATCACATTGAATTAAATGTAAGCAGAGTCAGGATGAGCTCTACCCTGACATCTGGTGGCGAGTCATGGTGGGTTGTGGAAAAGAACTTCAGGGGCTGATCTCATTTGCATAGGCACACCCACCCTGCCTAGATGGTCACTTTGGCTGCTGTAGGAGCCCCAGTTTCTCTGTTATTGGGACAGGAATAAACTGTTATTATCCTGATCATGTGAATCAAGGACAGTGGAACTGTACTTGGCCTTTTGTTATGATGGAGGGACTCACCATCAACTAAGCAGCACTCGCTAGGCAAGGGTCATGGATTCCAAAACCCAGTGAATGGAGAGAAGCTGGGGACAGGTATTAATATACTTGGTGGTATGGGCCTTACATGCTAATTGCACTTCCTTCTCTCTCCACTGTGGAATATCAGAGCTAATTTTGATTCTATTAGGGGTCTAGTTACAGGCTGCTGAGCTGAATTCACTTTAAGCTAATGGTGTACTAGTACTGAGGTTCTCCTACTACAAGCTGAAATCACAAAAGAGCTAAACTTACTAAGAGCTGAAATCACTGAGTGTTGTGTTAAGCAGCCTGAACATATATTGTGGAGCAGTTTGCGGGATGGCTGGCAGAGCAGTTTGTTGGATGCCTGGAGCAGCTCATGGGGGCAGCTGGCAGAGCGTAGCCCCATGGAGAGGTGGGGCAATCAGCTTTGGACCACGTAAGGTGCCCCTTAACCCACCCCCCATCTCCACCCAGGTTGGAAGGTAAAACTCTGCAGATAAACTTTCGAACTCTGGGGCAGCCTTTGGGTTGTTGGACTTTTGGGACTTTGGGTTGCTGGACTCAAGAACCAAAGGGAAAGGACATGGCCCAATTTGCTTGGGATGGGTTTTTTGCTCATGGGTTGTGTTATGAATCCTGTTGGTGGTGTTTCCCCAACATAATGCCACATTGTTTCTCTCTGTTATTAAAAGGCTTTTTGCTACACTCAGACTCTGTGCTTGCGAGAGGCGAAGTATTACCTCTTGGAGGCGCCTAGTGGGGGTGGTATATATTTGTCCCAGGTCACTGGGTGGGGGCTTGAGCCGGTTTTGCATTGTGTTATTGGAATGGAACCCCTAGATACTGAACCCGGCCCTTGTTGCTGCCAACTATGACGGGCAGAAGGGTTACATAAAGGGACTGTATGAAGCCAGGCATATAGAATTTTGTTATTTACAGCTGAAGTCACTGAAGAGAGAATTTCTGAGTAAGTTTCTCCTATTCTTCATGTCAATTGGAAGAGTTGTAATGCCAGCAAATTAATTATTGATGTCCCACAATGAGTTGTCTCAGCACAAGAAACCTCCATTTTGGGGCAATTATGCACAATTATTTCATTGCAGCTTTGATTCCTATTTCCTTAGTAATGGATTTGGAAAGTCTCCTAATAAAAGGTCAGATTTATATTTTACAGAAACTGTAGTTAATAATCAGTTATGGTTTATGAATTAAAAAACAAAACAAGCAAAGGGAGCTAGAAATCACCCCCCACTTCTAGACCTCCCTCCCCCCACATTGCATTTTATCTACATGACTATCCGGCCCACGTTCATTTTTTTCTTGACTCTTATTGGCTGAAATAACATCCTGTAATAGCTTTGTTCCATTGCTTGGAAAAAATGAGGCAATATTGATTGCAGCTATGTAGGTACACTGTTCAAATTTTCACCACAATTTCATTGACTTTCCTATCGTTGTAGCAAGATTTCACAATTCTTGCCCTCAAAACCTGCTGCTGTTTATGGGAGAACACAGACATCCTTTGCAAAAATGAATCCATTCATTAGGAGGAAATAATTACAAACTTCCTCTCACAAATAGACGTGTGAATTCCAATCCCACCGTACGTTCAGTGCACTGTCCTGATCTGGTAACATTTTAGAGCCACTTTGCATAGGTGTAAATGGCTATACATAGTGCAAGGCAGTGGAGAATCAGACCCATTGTGCTTATTTTCAATGATTGATCAACCTATATCATTTAGGTTTTAATTTAGGATATTTCTAGACAATTTGTTTTTTTCCAGAATATAAGAGATGTAGCAGTTTCATCATCCCCTATTCACCTTGTTTCAAACACACTTACTAATTTTAAGAGTGTGCTGAACTTATCTTTTTTTCTTCAATTAATTCATAAATGGAAGAATAGAAAGGTCTGATCCAAAGTCTGTAGGAAAGATTTCCATTGACTTTAACAGGCACTGCATCGGGCCCCAAACAATGAGATGTATAACAAAAGCTTCTAGAAAAAGAATCAGGTAAAACTTGCTCACTTTTGGGGAGCGGTGTAGGGAAGGGAAATAACAATGTTCATAATCATACTGCACGCACTGTACTCCATTCTCAGCTATTGTTTAGTATTCCCTGCAGACGGACTACAGCCCTCAGCATTTACCGGAACTGTTTACCAGAGCCAGAGTCATTCACTTTAACAACAGCTCTGATACCTGGCCATTTGGGAAGAATGAATCTCCAGCTAGGGGGAGAATGTGAAGATTTCTGCAATCTTTTGCTTTTTTAAAAAAAGTCATTATAGAATGAGGAATAATACAAAGCTTTGTCTGTTTTAAGCAGGCACAACAATTTAAAGGATAAGAAGGATAAATAATTCACTTTTATATTTCTCGCCTCTCCCTAGATTGCTTAGAACAATCTGCAGGCATTTGAAAGAAAATGAAATAAATATTTTAAAAATGCTTTAAATGTAATCACCTTGATATTTATCTTCATCCTAATTTCTAACACATTAATGAATAAAAGTATTTGAAGACATGAATCCATTGGAGAATGAAAAAGAAGTGGCATCCACTGTATGTTTCAAATGCCCCATTTTTATTCACTGTGGGTGGTCAATGTATTTACTGATAATTAACAGATAGTAACACATCAGGTGACTCTGTTTTTTTCCTATTCTAGGTATAGTGGAAACAGTGATTGCATTGGTATCAAGGAATAAATAGTGACTTTTTAATGGTGTCTATTATGGATTACAATGTTGAAGTCTGTCAAGGTTCGTTTCCCCACTCTGAACTCTAGGGTACAGATGTGGGGACCTGCATGAAAGACCCCTTAAGCTTATTCTTACCAGCTTAGGTTAAAAACTTCCCAAGGTACAAACTTTGCCTTGTCCTTAAACCGTATGCTGCCACCACCAAGCATGTTAAACAAAGAACAGGGAAAAAGCCCACTTGGAGACGTCTTCCCCCAAAATATCCCCCCAAACCCGACCCCCCTTTCCTGGGAAAGGCTTGATAAAAATCCTCACCAATTTGTACAGGTGAACACAGACCCAAACCCTTGGATCTTAAGAACAATGAAAAAGCAATCAGGTTCTTAAACGAAGAATTTTAATTAAAGAAAAGGTAAAAGAATCACCTCTGTAAAATCAGGATGGTAAATACCTTACAGGGTAATCAGATTCAAAACAGAGAGAATCCCTCTAGGCAAAATCTTAAGTTACAAAAAGACACAAAAACAGGAATATACATTCCATCCAGCACAGCATATTTTACCATCTATTAAACAAAAGGAAATCTAAATTTCTAGCTAGATTACTTACTAACTTAACAGAGTTTGAGACTGCATTCCTGATCTGTTCCCGGCAAAAGCATCACACAGACAGGTGGTTTCCCCTTCTCTTTATTTTTATGACAAAGTCAATGGGCATAATTTGCAATAGATTACAGGAGACATCATTAAAATGAACATTCACAAATATTTACCACTCTGGAGCATGAGATTTACTCCAGTGCTTTCAATACTAGTTGAAGAGGAAAGACTGTGGTACCTTTGATATCACAGTATGGTGACTGCAGGCAATTGCTGCCCTTTCTGTGACCACCACCCAGTGCCTTAGCTGCAGCAATACCTTGCAGATTGGTCTCTGAAGTTCTTTCAAATGAATTTTTAAGAAACTACATAAAAATAAAAAGTCTGTTCCTGAGGCAACTCCACCTCAGCTAAAAGCTAGAGATAGCAGTTTTGCGTCTCCATTCCTCCCAGCCCATGACCTCACCAACACCTTTTCTCCGCACAAATGCATGCGCACACAGTGTTGTTTGCCGTTTAAGATTGGAGCTCCTCACTGGAAAACCATGGTGCTGCTGATGCACTGACCATGCTGCCCAGGAGAAGCACACCCCAAAATGTTTGTATTTAAAATAATCCCTTATTAAGCACATAAATGCTTCACAAGTGGTTAATATCCTGATATTGTCACTACACAAGCTCCCTGCCTGAGGAAGTCACACGCACAAAAGCCATCAAGCCATGAACAGGAAATGAACGAACGGCACAATCATTGATTCCAACCTAGGTCAATATCCCATTATCACATACAAATAAGTAGTGCTGGTCAAACGTTTCTGATGGAAAAAGTTCTCTGTTGGAAAGTGCTGATGCAAATAAATCAAAAAGTTTGGTGGGAATGTATAATTTTATTGATCTTTTCATGGGACATAATTGAAATGTTTCATTTCAACTATTATTTTTACTTTTGTTATATTATAATATGTTCATTGAAATAAAGTTGAAATGAAGTGTTTCACCCTTATTGAAAAGTTTCAATAAGATTTAAACAAACTGTTTGTGGATTATTTCACTTTGTGAAAAAGTCTTAGATTTCCACTTTTTCCTCATGATTCAGGATGAAACCAAATTTCAAAATCTCAATCTTCCATAGGATGGACATTCCAAATTTTGATCAGCACTACAAATACTACACATTAGTAAATAATTTACCATATTAAGAATCAAATAAAATCCATAATATTTTAAAATTATAAATTGATCAAAAGTACATTCCTTGAATCATCATGATCCTTTAGGGCCAAAGCAAGGTAGATAAACGCACAGTGAAAAAAACAGTCCCTGTATTATAAAGCATTTAATGAAGACATATTATACATGTGTTTGGATACACTTGTCTATTTTTGGTGTGCCATAGCATTTTCTTTTTTAATCTCAAGTACAGTTCCTGCTCTATATATTTCAAGCAAATTTCTCTTACCACCTGACCTTAAACAAGTGTATTATTATTCATGTAACCATCAGGGGGCATGCTAGAGAACGTATACCTAGCTTACTTTAGAGTAGATCCTATGCAAATATGCATATGTAGGGGAATTCTAAACACTTATTTACAGAAGTGTTTGCAAGTTCAAAATCAGATCCAAAGATCTACATGGTGCTGCACAGTGTGTTATCCAGAGTCAAACTTAGCCACAGTGTGTACATAAAAACCAGCAGCTGGAAAGATCTTCACAGCTAGTCAAACTTTACATTCAACAATTTTTTTCCAGTGAAAAATAGCTTTTTCCTCAAAACTGAAAATTTTCACAGAAAATTGGTTTAATGTTGTCTGCTTTTTTTATGACCCCCTCCTGCAAGCCTGTAAATGTATCAGGTTTTGGAACAAAACATTTTCTGGTTATTATTCCCCTACTCCATGTCTTCCTTTTCCAGTGACAAAATGTAGAGGGGGAAAAATGGAACCCCTCCCCCCAAAATTTTTATTTTGCAGAGGTTTTTTTGTTTAAAAAAGAAACTAGACATTTAGGGGTGTCCCCCCTGAAAATGTTCAAAATCAGAATTGTAATTTTTCATCCAGCTCTAGTCTTGACTTTGACATCACTGGGGTTACACAGTGTATATCTTAGGACAGAGCTTGGCCCTCTGAATTGAGAGTATGAATAGCATAGGCCTCTTCGTGCCACACCCACAAAGTGCTAGAAGGATAGTATTGTGTATGACATATTAGCCCAAGACTCAAGGGACAGGTGTTCAAGGTCCAGCTGAGTCAGACTTCCTATGTGAGATTGGGCAAGCCACTTCCTCTCTGTGACGCACTTGTAAAATGGGGGAGGGGAGTCATTTTATAAGCAAGGCCACAAAGAACTCTCAGTGGGGTACTACTATAAGCCTAAATTCATTAATGCCTGTAGGTAATCCAATGCCAGTGGGCTCATTCCAGTACGTAGATAAATCCTGAAATACACTGCACACTAGCATCCTCTCCACTAAACTGCCCTTCTTTGAGTACACTTGCTTCATTCAATTGTCGTCTTATCCCCGGCTGGCATCCTCTAGATTGCTGTATGTCAAAACAGTCTAGTATAGCTTCAGATAATTATGCATACCTTTTAACGCCTCCTTCAGCTACATCTTGAGAGGCTAGAAGAAGAGACAGCAATGCTAAAGGTAGCTTTTCTTTCCCATTTGGTAGAGGAAATCTTCCTACTGACAAAATCGTCCTGGTTCTTCGTTTCTGTCCCAGACTATTACCATCATGATTTTTAAAGAAGCAGGTCTTTAGTTCAAGAGAAAAAGAAGGAAGCCAGTTTAGTACCTGGGCTGCTGAGCTTTCTACTCATACAAAAATGAACACCAACCTCGCCAACATATCAGCAACCCTGCTTAAATGGAGCAAAGTGAAACAGCCGTAAAGACTAAACAGCTGAGTCATCTTAGAAAGAAAAAAGGGTGCTTCAGTGCAGTCAAGGTAAAAGAAAACCCCCCTTATTAGTCTTTCCCTCTCTGGCGAAAGGAACGAAAACAAAAAACAGCACGGAATAAGAGTTACCATAAATAATGGCATAGAGGCCTTAGCCAAAAATCATATTAAGTCTTAACCCAGAGCTTCCTTGGCTAACCCCCCTGCTTCTCACATTTCTGGGGTATTCTAATCCTGACTCCAGTGACTCAGGCTCCCATTTGCTAACCAGCTGCACCTATGCTAATTTGGCTGCTGTAATTAATAGTCCAGCCACCATCCCCCTTAGCTCTTCACTATATGTACCTGCAAATTTGTCCTTTTTCTAGGAAGGATAAAAAGAACAAACAAATGTTGCAGTGAGTAGCAAAAAGAGGAAACAAAACAAAAGAAGAACATACTTTCACTGTTTTCATATCACATTTACTCATATGCTCACACCAGACAAATCAAGGAAGCCCAGAACAGAGGTGAAAATCATGGGGAGAAAAAAAGCCCAGCCAGTTTCTTACAGAGACAGATCACATTGTCATGGAAATACTGCACACAGTAAGGGAAACACACTCAGCTTACGTCGGGGCAGAAATGCCAGTTTCATGAAAAGGTGAACATATTTTTACGAACAGCAGTTTCAGTGGATAAACACCACCACATTTTTCTAATCACAGGGGTGTCACAAGCAATGTTATTCTTCCTCCTTCTACCATGGCACTGCAGCGTGATAAACTTTTGCTGTGCTCACAGTGTCCTGGAGTCCCCCTGCACAGCCTGGCACACTAGTCCAGCAGAGATGCCGAATGTCGGATGGGACGGGGCATTTTGCAGGAATACAAGTCCATTCCATACTCAACACATACAAGCATTAATGTGCCTAGCTACACTCTGGATCCAATTCCCAGCCTTTCTGGAGAAGCGTGTTTTCTTTTGTGTCAAGGGTACTGTCAATACTCAGCTAAGTTCCCTTTCTTTAAGGAACCATGGAAGTAGAAGAAGCAGATAGACACTCTATGTCTACAATAGGTGTGGGCTATAGCTGCTAAAGATAACAGCATACACTTTCATTAGAGAAGAGAAGTCAAAACACAAATGGGACATAAATGATGGTGGAGAAAATAGGGAAAAGATAAGGGCCAAAAACAAGTAGAGTGAGTAAATTCTAATGAAAGGGCTCTTTTCATAGGAGGGAAAAGAGATGCTAGGGAGAAAGCAGACCCACTACTAAGTGAGATGAAATATTATTAATGATGACTCAATAATGGCTAATTCAATACTAAACTCCTTGCTGAAAGCAGATATTTAAAAGAACAAATAAGGACAAGAAACTCAGACAATGATGAAGCAATGAAAACTCTGTAAAAACAAAATAAAACTAGGAGTACTTGTGGCACCTTAGAGACTAACAAATGTATTTGGGCATAAGCTTTCGTGGGCTAAAAGCCACTTCATCGGATGCATGTAAGAACAGTTATTGATAAAGAGCAGGTTAGGGAACACTAGGGAAAATAGGAACAAAAGTTGTGTGTTTCCTCTGATGTTCTAAACCAGGAGGATTGTGCTCTCAGTTGCAGTAGCAGAACTGGGGAGCAAAAACTGGAATTTCTGTTGCCCAGAAAATGTTACCTTTCCAAAATGGTTTATTGGAATCCAACATGGATTTTTTTCAAAATTCCAGGCAGAGAGCTGGCTAGCCAGCAAGCCAGCTTCCCATTTGAGGAGCTGGCAATCCAGGGAGCTGGGCAGCCCAGGAGCTAGCTTGCTGGTGAACCCAGAGAGCCAGAAAGCAGAGAACCTGGCTAGGTAGGGAGCCTAAGAAGCCAGGCAGCCAACTAGCTGGAGAGTCTGGGTAAGTGGGGAGCCTGGGAGCTCAGGGAGCCAGGCAGCCCAGAAGGCAGGGAGCCAGGAAGCCTGCCCACCTGACAGGAAGGCAGGAAATGAGGCAGGTAGCCTGGTTGGCTAGCCAGGCTGGTTTCCACTGAACATTTTGACAGAATCTACATGTACCCAAAGAAAATTTTGATTCCATCTAATCAGCATTTTCAGACAGAAAAAAAGTTCCATTGGAACTTTGACAGGCTTTCTACAGCAGTGTCTCACAGCTCTATTTGAAGATGAGTAGGTTCAGCCAGTCAAGAGGGTCCTCCTTGTAATTGTGAAACCAGATTTTTCCCGTGTGGTTTCCTTAAATATTATTAACCTAGTAGAGCTACATGCACACAGGTTCCTCCCTTAAATTCTGTCAACAGGGTCATCACTGTGACCTGGTATGCCTGGGGCAGCCCTCACTGAAAATGCCAAGGTCAGGGCAGGTTGTAAAAAGATCAGATTTTCCCCAAACTGGGGGTTAACAATGAAGTTAGACCCACCAACCAGTCACAAACTGTGCTCCTGATCCCCCACACTGGTTATCAAGAAGCTTAAGAAGAAATCACACAGCCCCCTTTATTGCCTTCCAGTTCTCTGACTCCCAATCTGCACCTAGGTCCAGTTCAGTGAAAAGTTATTTGAAACTCTGCTCACTATACAAAATGTTTTTCTGACCCCAAAAGGCCACCATATTTCCAGGTCAATATTAGTTTGGATCTTACCCAAAATACCACACTGCCCATCAATCCTTTAGTGTCTAAAACTAAAGGTTTATTATAAAAGAAAGAAAGAAGAGAGCTGTTAAATGGTAAAGCAGTCAGATACATACAGAGACTTCAAAGTCCATATATCAGGTTCTTAGCAGTATTAGTGAGTTTGCTGGCTTGAAGGTCCCTCTGGAACACATCCACAGCTTGGATGGGTCATTCAGTCCTTTGTTCAGAGCTACAGTTTGTAGAAAAGTTACTTCAGAGGTAAGAAGCAGGAATGAAGACAAAATAGACATGATGCAGCTGCCCTTTATATTCCTTTTGCCGTGTGGCATGTACTTCCTGTGTCCCAAACACAAGCTTCCCAGCACATTGCATGGAAAAGCCTTAGAGTTCTCTGTCCACAGGCATGCCCCTATAATCCTGCTGACTCCTAAGGTGTATCCGCTGGCTCCTTTCAATGGGTTCATTGTACCATTGATGACCCTTGATGGGCCATTGAACAGGCTAGGCAGTGCTGATGCCAATCTGTCTGGGGGGGTCACCCAGAAACACAGCACAAGTTTGGAAATAGAGATACACCATACATATCTATAACTTACAATACAAAGGTGATACAAACAAGATCATCATACTTGGCTAATCATAACATTTTCACAGATTCCAGATATGCCATGTAAGGTAAGATTCATTTTATAATATTGGTGTTAACAATATCATAAAGTGTCTCCCATATGCCATACAGCATCACAATCATTTTATTTATTTAACCATCACGGCAGCTAAAACATACACCTACTTCCCCTGTCCTGCAAAGGGAGGCAGTGTTGCCTTGGGGAAAAGAGAACTGGACTGGGACTAAGGAGCGAGGTTCTATTCTTGGCTCTGCCACCGACTTACTGCTTGACTTTGAGCAAGTCACTTCCACTCTCTTTGCCTCTATTTCCATCTGCAAAATGAGGATAGTGATACTGCCCTCCTTTGTAAAGTACTTTGAAATCTGCTGATGAAAAAAACTACAAGAGCTAGGTAATAATAATAATAAATAAAGTGTGACCACTGTAATTAGACTGCAGAATTACATATCTGATAACTTTATTGTCATTATTAAAAACCTAATTAGACTATGTTCCAACTTATATTCACTAATTTGGAACTGCATTTGTGATGATTCACTCAGTCAGTGTTTCTGAAGTGGTGGATCGTGACTCCCAGGGTGGTTGTGTAAGGAAATAGAAGGGGGTGAAATGGTTGCAAATTATCATAATAAAATTTTCAACCGAAAGCAAAGAAATCTTGCTCCCTTGTTCCCATACACCCTTACTCTTCAAGGTCAAGTATTCTTTGTCAGTTTCTCAAACACACACACACCAATTATATAGGTGTTTCAGTGTTGTCACTGCAAGGATATTGAAGCACCATTTCACGGAAACAAGAAGATAGATAAGTCAAGAGTTAAAAGGCAACATGGTGGCAAAATTGACAGTATTACTCATACTTAACAATGAACGCCCTGATATATGCCATTAATTCCAACGGCAATCTATTCAGAAACACATAAAAGGCAACCAGAAACATGGATCATTGGCATTTGAAAACAAACATTTCGTCTTCTTTGAAAAGCTGGAAATCTCAAGCATAGTAAAGAATATATTTCTGCATCCCATTACAATATACATTTCCAATAGTTGTTCAGTTTCTCCTTTCAAAATAAATTAGCAGTGCAGTGATACTAATATATGTTCTTCAGAAGGTTTTCGGTTCGAGACACTCCACCAGCTAAACCGCCTGAAATTTGGTTTGTTCTTGAAGTCCTCTACAAACATTTCTCACGTCTGAAAAAAGAGAAGATAACACAGTAAGTGTATGCTTGACTGTATGCTCTTCATGAACAACCACATATCCACTTTCATCTATATCTCATGTTACCTGCAAGAAGAACTCATGGAATGGGCTGTTTGTTTTACACACAAAGTAGCCCACATGTCATGGCAATTCCATGTAAAGAACAATAATAGACACTGCTGTTGGAAAGCTCGAAGTAAAAGCCTCCTCCTTCCCATATCGCTAGTAATCTTTAGAACACCATCCCATCCCCATACTGCCTTCCAGCTACTGAGGCTATCAACTAAAGTACAGTCTGCTGCAGTTTCTGCTCTCCTTCCATTTGTAAATATGCACAAAGTTGTTCATGAAAATAGATGCTTGGATGCACCTTTCAAAATAAGGCAAAAAATGTTAGACTCTAGTATTATTCTAAGGGGAGAGGCCATTTAAGAAACCTCAAATGTAGTTTGCTGCTATAAGGCTCAGTCACATCCGTTTGGCACTGACCCATGGCAGGGTAGTGTGGCGCTCCACTACCTTAGTGAGACCTGCAGGTAGAATTCATCCTCATGGTGTCAGAATTCCTGCCAGAGATCTCCAGCTTGCACGATGAGTGCACCCTTCAGGGTGAGCAGCACATACGTGCCCTGCCAGTTTTGCCGACTATTACAGAAGTGGGGTTGTGGTCCTGCCTCCTCCCTGCACCCACAGCCTGTTCTGAAGGAGGAGCCAGAAGGGAGCAGTCCCTGTTCCAGAAGAGGGGGAGGGAGGGCTGCAGTGGGGCTCAGCTATTGTGCAGGAGCATGACAGGGGACTTCAATGCAGGGGGTGGAGGGAGAAAAGGGCACAAGAAGACTACTGGAGCAGTCAGACACAATATGGCCCTTAAGGTTAATAGGATTTTTTGTTGTTGTTTGTTCTTCAAAGTACATCACATGCTACCTTAGCAAATTTTCTGTGTCTGTTTGGAAGGACACATTGGAATTTATTCTCCTGCCACTTACTCCAGTGTAAATCAGGAGGAACTCCACTGAAGTTAATCAACTTAGACCGGTGTTAAACGGATGTAAGTGATAACATATATACCCAGGCCCATTATCTATACAGAAAGGCAGTATAAAATGAATTAATGCCTAGTGCTGGATATTATTGCATTTATATTTTTAAAACTATGCAAGTCTCATGACAGTGCAGAATAATCTGTTTTCACTGCCTGTAATTCATACGCTTCAATATAGGCACATTCCTAATTAATATTAAATCCCACATTGTATTCAATGCACTTTAGCAAGTAGCTGCCCCAGAAGGAATGGCAAAATGATGCTGATCTTCAAGTTTTCAATAATTTGATTGTAGATTTGTTTTCTTTATGGGGCAGAATAAGCCATGCGGTAGAAGGAGACGAAATGGACTTGTTATGCTGGTTATAGCGAGGCTGAACAGCAGAGTGTGCACTGCAGGAGAGATGACAGTCTGCTCAGGGCTTTTGCCCAAAAACCTTTGACTTAAATGAAAGCCAAAATATCAGCCTGTGAGTGACTGCTCTTCCGGTGGTTGCTGACTGAGTTTGTCTTGAGTATCTGTGTGAACAGAATTAAGCTGGCAAAGTCACCCAATCACATGACCTATGGGGCTTAAATGCCAGGAAGCCAGGAAATGGTAATTGAACAAGGGGGAATGGTTTCCGGGAGTTTGTCAAAGAAATTGGTTATGACATTGCTTTACATTATTTTGACTGAAACACCACAAGTGCAACATTTCCCTGCTCTCGCCTTTGAAACCGTAGCTCCCTCTCAGATTTCAATTGCGTGCACAATTTAACTATCTTTTTAAATTATTTTTTTCTTAGAGCCAGATTGGCTGACACTGATTGAACATAGGTTTCAGTGGGTGTGTGACTCTAGGGTATGATATAAGCATTAATGGCCAGATTTTTAAAAACCCTAGGGATAGTCTTTCAGGTGTTCAGCACCCACATTTGGGGCCAGATTTTCAAAAGTGCTCAGCCCCCCACTGCTCCCATTGTCACAATTATAACTAGATTTGTTGAGCTCTTTTGAAAAATTCACCATTTATGTTGATGCTTACATTGGAATTGAGCTCTTTTGTGAAGTCCGCCTCCAGTGAGAGCTGAGCTCTTTTGAAAATATGGCTTATAATCTTTTTATTTTTCTTTCGGTTGGGGTGAATGAGGTGTCCCAAATCAGTGGGTGCACAGTGCCTCCTTCTGCTTGCCCTACCAATGGTTGGCACGAAGATGCCAGATGGTACAGAGAGGAAGATCTCAAGGGGTCTCCTCTGCAAGGACTGGACATAACGGCAAGTTGTGCATTCCCATGGCAACAATGTCTAGCCAACAATGCTGCCAGCCACACTCTCCAAAAAAGGTAAAAGATGGTGAGAGAGGAAGGGTAGCCATATCTCTTGAGTCCCTCTGCACGGGCGAGGAGTAACAGTGGGTCCACACATGACAGTGCTTCCTAGACCTCTTGCTGTGCTTTCACTGTGAACTAAATACTCTTGCTTCAGAACCACTCTTCAGCACATTTAGCAGATGAAAGGACTGGCTCTTTACTGTACAGTTTTTGGTTTATGGCCAAAAAATGTTCTGGTTTTGGCAACTGTTGCCTGAAAGGTTGGTGGTTTTAGTAGTTCTCAGCTGAAAAGTTCACTTTTTGACCAAAACGAAATTTTCTGTGGAATAAACCTCCATTTTCTTCTGACCAACTGCAGATAAAACCAATGGGACTTTGCATGATCTTAAAATTAAACATGTGCTTTCTGAACCAGAGCCCTAATGAATTGAACGCAGTGGCAGCTTTACCTGGGGTCAATGTGTGCAATTGCAGAGAGCCCCCCCATCTCAGGTTTAGCCCAGCCATCTCTGTCATAATAGCCAGGCAGCTGGGCCACATTTGAATGAGTGGCACACTGATTGTGTCCAGCAAGTCACCAAGCCCAGAGTGAGGAGCCAGGCCCAGCACCATGGGACCCCTTGCTGTGGGGTGGAATGTAAGGTGGGCTCACTCTCCAAGCCCCACCCCCAGGCCTTCCCCTCTCCTCCGAGTGGGGATTATGGTTGGTGGTGCTGTGGCAGAGGATGCTGCTGCCAGTGGTTCGTGCCAACCATTGGTAGGGCAAGCAGAAGGAGGCACTGTGCACCCACTGATTTGGGACACCTCATTCACTCCAACCGAAAGAAAAATAAAAAGATTATAAGCCATATTTTCAAAAGAGCTCGCTCTCACTGGAGGCGGACTTCACAAAAGAGCTCAATTCCAATGTAAGCATCAACATAAATGGTGAATTTTTCAAAAGAGCTCAACAAATCTAGTTATAATTGTGACAATGGGAGCAGTGGGGGGGCTGAGCACTTTTGAAAATCTGGCCCCAAATGTGGGTGCTGAACACCTGAAAGACTATCCCTAGGGTTTTTAAAAATCTGGCCATTAATGCTTATATCATACCCTAGAATCACACACCCACTGAAACCTATGTTCAAGTTTAAAAATGCTTTGAATCCCTCACAATGTAACTGCATAAATCTAGGACAGGCTACTCATTCTTTGCCTTTTATCTCATTTTGATATCCCATGGCTTGTATTCCAGCTTATCTCCTTAACTACTTATGGAACTTCCAGCTCATCCATTCAATTGGATCTCAGCATTATGTAGAAGATTTATAACACAAATCATGTCTCTTACCAGCGTACAGTTGCACCGAATGTATTGTCAGCAGATGAACTGCTTTTACAACTGGTGAGTCTGCATCATTTTCAATATTGATGTTGAGTCTACTTTTAAAGATTAAAGAGAACTTCCAGATGTTTAGTAGATCAGGTTGCCCTATCATCCTTTTTGTTTATCTAGGGGTGTTTTCCAAGTCACAAAGGGCCGTTAGGTCAATGGGAGTTGAAAGCCTACCTGCCCTTTGAACTCTTCCCCTTATTTATTAGAAAAGGGATGTATCCCTTTCTGCAATGATAATAACTTTGTGGTTTGAAGGGGGCAGGAGGCTCTTATTTTTTTAAATAGAAATAACCTTGTTGAACATTCTGTATACTTGGAAGATCCCTATGAAAAGAAAGAACTAGCTCAGCAGAGAGCTCTTCCAAGTTCTTCTGGCTCTCATACAAACATGTCAACAGTGCGTGCGGGTGTGTTCAACTATAAATGCTACAAAGAGCACTAGTCGCAGTAGGTTTCATGAAGCCTTATAGAAGGCTAAGGATGTGAACTAAGGACATGACCCAAAGCCCACTGCGGTCAGGGAGAGAGTCTTTGTTTTGAAGAATCTCCCCGTAGAACATAAACAAACAGGCACCTAAGTCCAGATCTGGGAGGTAGGCACCTTAATAAATCTGAGAATCTGGGCCCTAACTCCAAGTAACTTCTAATTGGAGTTGGATGCCTCACTGCTATTTGTGCTTTCCAAATCCCCCCTAGATGTTTAGGATTAGCTCTCATTATCCCCCCAGTGAAATCAACAGAGCTCTCTGAAGCTGAACCATTTTTGGCACCTGTACTCTAGAGAGCTTTCCCACTTGTGCATTCATAGGCTGGGGTGGTATACTGTTAATTACATATAGTGGGCCACATTGGGATCTCACCTTATATTAATGAAGATCCGGAGTCACTCCACTGGCTTCAATGAAATTACACTGGGATCAGACTGGTGTAACAAAATAAGAACATGGACTATTGTGTTTGTACTGATTTCCCTCTTTCAGTGCTATGTTTCTCACCTTTGGTACTGCAGAAGTAATAAAACAACAATACAGATATTATTGTACATTTATTCATCATTGTTTTTATATAATTACAATTGGAATTTATTTTTTCTGTATCAAGACTGCCAAATAATCGCACCGTCTCAGATATTTGTTTTGGTTCTTGTTGAACCAAAACTTCTGTTTCAACTTATTTTAAGCAAAGGATAAATACATCCCT
Source organism: Natator depressus (assembly GCF_965152275.1). NCBI lineage: Eukaryota > Metazoa > Chordata > Testudines > Cheloniidae > Natator > Natator depressus. Next base: position 119,694,375 of record NC_134237.1, on the reverse strand, counting down.
ACAGGAGAGTCAAATTACTAGGTGAATTTTAGGTTAAAATCTGAGCAAGGTGGATCGTTTTGCCCACTAGCATTAGATAGGGGATTATTTCAAGTCCCAAATCCTGGGATTTCAAATCACAGCTTTCTTGTGAAGCCCAGTGTTGGAGGTTGCCAAGAGTTGGCCTGTTGGTGACTCTCACTCACTGTACAGGAGTATATCATTATAGGATTCATATCAGGGTTGGATAACAGATTTCAGAGATTTTTATTTCACAGATATTAAGGCCAGAAGGGACCATTATGATAATCTACCCTGGCCTCCTGCATAAACACAACATAGAATTTGGCCCCGTAATTTCTGGAGGATGGAGGAAATGAGTTCTAGAGTCAATGACCCTTCCCTGAAAGCACCGTATTGTCAGTTCCATTTAAACCAAGATGCTATTACTTGGTGTACCTCAACTGCTTCCAGCTGCTACCGTATTAGACAGTGACAGAGATGAACTCTAAGTTACCATTTGCAGTCATCTATTGTCAATCACATACATGCAATCCAATCACTTAAACATTCTTATGCCAACAAAGTATCATAAAAAAAAATCAACATCCACTTCTATAAAATGACAACTTTAAAGAAACACTATCAGGGCAAAGGTGAACTCAAAGGTAGGTTTTGTGAAATTATATATTTACCTAATTTAAGATGAACAAACACCTAAAAAAACCCATATCCAGTTGAAGCATTTTAAAAAAAAATTAAACATTTCTATGCAGTACTGACAACCCAGATATTGTGGTGTGGCGGCTGTGCTGGTCCCAGGATGTTGGATAGACAAGGTGCACCAGGTACTATAAAAGCTGCCTTCACCAAACATGGACACTCCACCAGATAAGTAGATTGCATCACAGAAAGGGCCACCCAAATACTTCGAGAGAACGTTCTTCAATACAGAAATAAAACCCCCTCTGACTGCACATCCCTAGTTGTCACCTACCACCCCATACTGGAACCCATGTGGGATATCAACAAACAATTACAACCCATACTAAATGGGGACTGCATCCTGAAAGAAATCTTTCCTGAACCCCTTCTTCTGACCTTCAAACAACCCCTCCCCAACCTCATTATCAGAAGCAAGCTCCCCACAGGCCAGGACACACCAACTCAAAGTGGCACCAGACACTGCCAGAACACCTGCAAAGCCTGCAGACATATCTCCACTGCTACAATGATCAACACCTGCCATGC